>NC_138961.1:73092500-73730000 GCF_055761805.1 Camellia sinensis
AATATGTTTCATATTTTTAAATCATAAAATGAGCTTTTGACATTTTATTTCAATAGTTAGTGACTTTAAGAATAATTGATTTTAAATGTCTACAAAATTATTTTTGACCAATACCTGAACTAACTAAATAAAAAATATTTACAATTATTAAATGAAATGATTATAAAACTAAAACTTGTGCCATAAACAACAATTATTTTTTTTAAAAGACTGTTTTTTAGACAACACTTTACAACTAATTAAATAAAATTATTTACAATTTAGTATTAAATGAAATTATTATAAAAATAAAAATTGTGCCATAAGAAAAAATTATTTTTGAGCTAATGATTTTTTTAAAGACATTCTTTAGACAACACATTACAGTAACAAAACAAAAAATCTTTACAATTAAATATTAAATGAAATGATTATAAAAATCAACACAACCACTGTTTAGATATTTTTTATTTTACATGCTAATATAATGAAGTAAAAATTATAAAGGAAAAAAATTCGTACAAGGTTTTTTCTTTGGATTTGGATCACTTGAGTATTCGTTATTTTTTTTGTAAGTTTTTTTTTTTTTTTGGAAAGAAAGCTATTGAAAATATTGTAAAGGTGTGTAATGAGCAGTTAGGCCATTACGTAACACCGAAACGGCCATTACACATGTGAATTTTCATTACACTTGAAAAGCGGATGTAACGGGTATCAGCTACAACCATTACGTAATACCGTTTTTTGAAACCTTGGGTGCAACGCTTGTGACCTCCAATCGAATCGAATTTGATGGTTCTCTTAACTACTCTACATTGGCATAGAGCATGTTTACAAATGAATTTGACTCTAAATGGAGTGGCATTGTTAAGGATTTTGTGCTTCCCAAATTTCATGGGAGCCATATCCCGAGTGTGTTTGTGAAGTGGTTGGACATTGTTGAGAGTCATTTGGTGTATTATGATATGTTGGAAGCAAGGAAGGTGAAATTGGTTTTTCAAAGTCTGGAAGGTGAAATTGGTCTTTCAAAGTCTCAAAGGTCATGCCTCTGATTGGTGAAAGAATTACAAGTTAATAGGCAAGAAAAAGGCAAGGAAAAGATTAAAGAGCGGAGTTAGATGAGAAAGACGTTCCGTGAGCAATTCCTACCATTCACTCATATACACTCTTTGTTGGGAGACAAGCAAGAAAGGAAGATTGCTTTCAAATCCAACAAGGCATCTTTGAATTTGGCCAACCATTTTATAACCAAGATGATTATTCGATTAGTTTTGAAAAGAATAAGTTTTGTGAGGATGGACATCTTCAAGTACACTCTTTAGTGAAGAGATTACACCAAAGATATTATGATGATGAAAGGTCAATCTTTAGTGGTAAAGATATGGGACAAAGTTGCAACCACGAACAAGGTTGGGATCAAGATGTTTCTATCTTTGATGAAGAGGTGGAACAAGATTATGATCAAGATGTTTTTCCCTTTGATGCGCCAAACAAATGTGGAGTTGGATTGTGAAGAAATTGATGATTATGGTTATGAAGAGAATCGGTTTGTGATGAAGTTGTCTTTCATAGGTTTGATGATGTTCCAATCTTTGATTCTTATGATGAAGACAGTGATCTTCTTGTGGATGGAGAAGATGATTTGGAGATGAAGCATATGACAATGATGGTGCTCTACTTCTAGGCGGTGGGAGCGATATTTGTTTTGCACTTACATCTCTTACATTGCTTCTCATGAAAAAAGTGGTTACAACCTAACCTTCCATCCCTTCTCTAAATTCAAAAGAAGTTATGGAGGAGATTCATGAAGATGAGGTTCCATGGATGTTGGGTGATCTTTGTTCTCAAGAAGTGTCTTTTGTCCTACCTTCGACACTAGTTAGTCCACTTTGTGTGGACTTGATACTAGGGCTTGCTTTGTTTAAGAAGCATGGTGCTTGGTGCCTTTTGATAATGTGTGAAGAGCTATTTTGATGACATCTTGTTTCTCAAGTGGCATGCTATATGGATGGTCTACTCACACTTGAACATGACTTCAGTGGATGTGCATAAACGGAAACTCACCTTCAAGGAGCGGTATTTGTTAGGGTGCATTTTGGAATAAGTACTTGCAACCACAGTCTTATTCATCATTCCAAGTTCATTTTGTCTCCATGAGTCATTGTTTTGAGTCATTCTATTAATGCTATTTTGAGTAATTTTGTTCATGTCCTAACTTGAGGACAAGTTTTTCTTTATAGAGGGATTTTGATGTAATTAGAGTTAGTATGGTGGTTATGTTTTAAGTTTTCTTTTCTTTTTTTTTTCTTTTTTTGATAGGCGAAAGTTAGTGGTTAGTTGTTAGTTGTTAGATTAGTTTCTCGGGGGAGTTGAAACTCATACCTACACACCTTGCAAGAAAATCTTCCCCTCCTATTCCATTCCCAAGAGTGGAACCCAAGACCTCCCCTTAGGAGAGACTTGGTGGCCAAAGGGCTAGCCAACTAGACTAGAGCCCCTTGGTTATGTTTTAGGTTGCTGTCAAGTGTTAGTGTCTATGTCATCCATGACATCATCCCTCTTTTATGGTGTAATCCATGACATAAGCCTTGATCTACTTTGGCTTATAAATAGGCTACTTCATCTCATTGTAAAATACACAATTCTACATATCAATAAAATCTTTTTTCTATTTTCTTCTTCTCCATCTATATATCTGACATGGTATCAAAGACATATCTTCCTCCTTGAAGATTTCTTGTTCTTGTCCTTATTTCTTCATTTTTTTTTCTTCGGATTTTGTAAAATAATAATAGTAATAATAATTCAACATGTTTGACTAGGGTCGAAAATAAGCCCTATGATTTTATTTTAATTTTTTACTCATTATTTGATTGGTTTTCTATTTTTCCTTATTTTTTGGAAAAATGGGTGGTTTTTTTGGAAATCATTGATGGTGAGGTTTTGATTGATTTTTTCTCTTCCTCCGTAGTCCGTGGGAGCCGACTAGTGTATTGTTGGCCTTTGTTGTCCGTGTTTAGCAGTTTTTGTGGGGTTTCTCTCCTTGAATGACTGATTCAACTCATATAGGTGATGTCCCAACCGTGTTTGCTTGGGTCTTAGCTTTTTTTTTTTTGACTCTACATACAGGTAACATACTGGTCCTGAGTTTGTTTTTTTAGACTTGCTCCTATTTGTTTGGGTTGTCACTGTTGTGTGGTTTTAATTTCAATGGTTGAGGGTGAGAATAAGGATCCTTCGGTCAATGCGGACTATAGGCAGCATCGAGTTGTGACTCTTAACGATGGTCCATCTCGTCAAATCAATCCTGTGAAACTTGATGGCACCAATTACTTGATTTGGTCCCGTTCTTATAGTCTTGTTATTGCTACTCGCCAGTTGACTGGTTATATTACCAGTGATCTTTTTCAACCTGCCTATGATGATCCTTTGCATAGTCAATGGGTGTTTGAGAATGCTTTGGTTATTACTTGGCTCATTAACTCTATGCAGCCTACAATCAGTAGACCTTTTCTTTTACTGGATACTGTTTATAAGATTTGGACCGCTGCTTCCCAAATGTATTCACAGCAGGTTAATGACGCATAAGCATATGAGTTGAAGAAGAAACTTCAAGGCTTGGATCAGAAGGATCGCTCACTCGCGATGTACTATACTGAATTAAGTAGTTTGTGGTAGGAACTGGATTATTATTAGAGTTTCCAGGCTATTTGTTCCAAGGATGCAATTTTATTTTAGCAAATAGTGGAAAAGGAGTGTATGTATGACTTCTTTGCTGGCCTTAATTTGGAGTATGATCAAATTCGCGTTTAGGTATTTGGTCGCTCTCCTTTTCTTACCTTACGTGAGGCTTATGCTCTTGTTTAGCAAGAGGAAAGTTGGCATAGTGCTATTGTCCATCCCTCTATTCAAGATCGATCTGCTTTGGTTTTGGCTCCTACAACTCGTGATCCTAAGCCTAGTTCAGTTCAGTTTGGTAGTAAGGGTATCATAGGTGATCGGGATCGTTTGAAGTGCGATTATTATGGGAAAGACCGACATGATCATGAGCATTGTTAGAAATTGGATGATCGCCCTACTCGAGGTCGTGGCCGTGGCCGTGGTAGTACAACTCATCCACAAGCACATGTGCCTGAGATTGCAACTAGTACTTCCTATAAGCCTAGTACTATTTCCCAAGATGAGTTACACACTCTCAAGCGTTTGATGGCTCAACTTGATTCTCCATCTACCACAGTTCCTTCGACTCGTGCTTCTTCTAATGTTGCCCACATAGGTACTCTCACTAGTGCTCTTAGCACATCATTGTCGCCTTTTGTGGATTATTGATTCTGGTGCTACCGACCAGTCTCTTATGTACTTATTCTCCTTGTTCTGAACGAGATAAGGTTAGAGTGGCTGATGGCATTTTATCTTCTGTCTCCGACAAGGGTTATGTTCATTGCTCATCTTTACTTTCTCTTTCCCCTGTGCTTCATGTTCCTAATCTTTTTACCAACTTATTTTCTATTAGTAGCCTTACTTCCTTCCTAATTTGCTCAGTGACATTTCTTTATACTCATTGTGTCTTTCAAGAATTGGCTACAGGGAAAACGATTGGCAGTGGTAAAGCATATCGTGGATTGCACTTTCTGGATGTTGTTGTTCCTCTATTACCATTGTCCAACACTCAGGGTCTTTAGTGCACTACTGGTTCTTCTCTGCCCCTCCTTCATCAATGGCATCGTCGTTTAGGTCACCCTTCCTTCAGCATTTTAGAAAGACTTTTTCCTTTCTTAGTTCGAGATTGTTCTAGGAACACTTTTGTTTATGATGCTTGTGAACTTGCTAAGTATAAACGTACTTGTTATCCTTCAGTTAATAAAAGTACCTTTCCTATTATGCTTGTTCATACTGATGTGTAGGGGCCTTTCCCCCTGTAGTGTCTACTTCTAGATATCGTTTGTTTGTCACTTTAATAGATTGTTATTCGCGTGTGACTTGGGTCTATCTTCTTCGAACTAAAAGTGAGGTTTTTTCTTGTTTTCACCTTTTTCATAAAATGGTACACAATCTCTTTAATGCTACCATTAAAATTTTTCGAAGTGATAATGGGACTGAGTATGTTGATGGAGCTTTCCAAGCATACCTTGAGGAGCATGACATTCTTTATCAGGCTAGTTGTGTTGACACTTCTGAGTAGGGAGTTGTTGAACGCAAGAATGGGCATCTTCTTAAAGTTGCTCGCTCCATTTTGTTTACCATGAAAGTTCATAAGTCTTTTTGGGGTGATGTTGTTCTTATTGCTACTTATCTCATCAACCTTATGCCTTCCAGTGTCCTCTAATTCCAAATTCCTCTTGCACTTTTACCTGTGGCTTATCTCACGTCTTCCCTTCCTCGGGTTTTTGGGTGTCTGTTTTGTTCATTTGCAACCTCGTACTTGTGGAAAGTTTGATCCTAAAGCTGTGCATTGTGCCTTTCTTGGCTATTCTGCTACTCAGAAGGGTTACAATTGCTATGATCCTCACACTCGAAAAGTGTATGTCAGTATGGATGTCACCTTCCATGAATCTGAGTCTCTTTTTACTTTTTCTCTGTCATCTTCTCCGAGGAGAGTGTTATGGATGAGATTGCGGATGAGATGATGTCATATCAGCATGAGTTATCTTTTTTCACTCTTAGTCAGCAGGCTGTTGTTTGTGGTAAGGAGGAACCCGAGAGTGGTTTTGGTGTTGAGCTTGACATTGGGGCCGTTTAGACAAGGTTAGTTTTATGACTTATTCACGACGCCAGAAAGAGCAGCCATACCTTGCGCCCCCAAGTCAATCATCATCCCTCGTACCGGTTCCAGATCCTGTTTCCACTTATTCTACAGGTAATGTTCCTCGTTCTATTTCTTCATCAATAGTTGACAATCCTGTTATTGATGAGTTGAGTCTTCCTATTGCTCTTAGAAAGGGAGTTAGGGCTTGTACTCAACTCCCTATTTCTAAATTTATTTGCTATGATTTATTGTTTACTGTATATCGTGCTTTTGTTTCGTCTTTATCTTCTGTGTGTATCCCACATGGTTGGAAAGAAACTATTAATGATCCTAAGTGGAAAGGAGCTATAGTAGAAGAGATTCAAGTCCTAAGCAAGAATAATACCTGAGAGTTGGACTCTCTTTCAAGTGGAAAAAAATCAGTGAGATATAAGTGGGTGTTCACCATTAAGTAGAAGGCAGATAGGACAATCGAATGGTACATAGCAAGACTAGTGGCCAAGGGATATACTTAGACATATGGAACGGATTATTAAGAAATCTTTGCTCCTATAGCAAAGATGAATTCCATTCGAACCATCCTTTCATGTGTAGCTAACCTGGGGTGGCCTTTGCAACAACTAGATGTGAAGAATGTATTTCTTCATTTGGATTTAGAGGAGGAGGTTTATATGGATGTGCCACCAGGATTCTCCTTTCCGTCTATAGTTGGGAAAGTCTGTAGATTGAAGAAACCGTTATATGGTTTGAAATAGTCTCCTCGGGCTTGGTTTGACAAATTTCTGAAAGCAATGTTGAGGTTTGGGTATGAACAAAGCAATGCAGATCATACCATGTTTGTCAAACGCAATGCAAATAAGGTAACTATGCTTATTGTATATGTGCATGATATAGTTGTGACAGGGAATGATGAAGAGGATCTGACACATCTGAAGATGCAGTTGGCCAAGAAGTTTAAGATGAAAGATCTCAGCTCGTTGAGGTACTTTCTTGGAATTGAAGTTACCAGATCTGACAAAGGCATCTTTATTTCTCAATGGAAGTACATTCTAGATCTTCTTGAAGAAATAGGCATGTTAGGTTGTAAACCAGTTGATTCACCTATTGAGGTTAACCATCATCTTTGTAGTGGTGTTGGAAACTTGGTGGAGAAGGTAAGGTACGAAAGACTTGTTGGACGGCTTATATACCTATCTTACACTCGGCCGGATGTTGCCTATGCAGTTGGGATAATAAGTCAGTTTATGCATGATCCTCGTGTAACACATTTGGAGGCTCTGTATCGCATTTTGAGGTATCTTAAATCTGTCATGGGAAAAGAGATTTTGTTTTCTAATCATGGGCACTTGAGGTTGGAGGCATTTACTGATGCAGATTAGACAGGTTCTGTAGATGACAAGAGGTCTAGATCTGGTTACTGTGCTTTTGTAGAGGGTAATTTAGTCACTTGGCATTGTAAGAAGCAGGCAGTGGTGTCCTGGTCTAGTGCATAGGCAGAATACTGAGCTATGGTGCGTGGTACTTGTGAACTCATCTGGCTTTAGTCTTTGTTGAGTGATATAGGAATTGTTTGTGGTGATCCTGTGACTCTGTACTGTGACAACAAAGTTGCCATCGGTATTGCTCACAATCCTGTTCAACATGACAGAACGAAGCATATTGAGATTAATCAACATTTTATTAAGGTGAAATTGAATAAAGGTTTGATGTGTGTGCCTTTTGTGAAGTCGGAAGATCAATTGGCTGATGTGTTTATTGAAGGTCTTAGTAATAAGGTCTTTCATCTAATTTGTTGCAAGTTGGGCATGAGAGATATATTTGCACAAACTTAAGGGGGCGTGTTAAGTGTTAGTGTCTATGTCATCTATGACACACCATGACATAAGCCTTATTCTGATGTCATCCACGACATCAGCCCTATTCTATGATGTCATCCATGACATCATCCTATCTTGATGTCATTCATGACATTAGCCCTATTTTATGATGTAATCAATGACATAAGCCCTGATCTACTTTGGCTTATAAATAGGCTATTGATAATTTTAGAGAATACCAAGACTAGGGAATGATTGTGATATCATTCTCTTTTATATTAATGAAGATTATTAATTGCAAGGAGGCCTTAAGGCATAGAATAATTACAAATAATATACTATTCTAACACTCCCCCTCAAGGTAGTGCGAAAATATCTCTCATGCCTAACTTGCCTAGGATGTCATGCAATGGCTTACTCCCAACTCCATTGGTGAAGATTTCAGCAAGTTGTTCTCCAGACTACACAAATGGAATACATATTGTGCCAGTAGTGAGTTTCTCCTTAATGAACTGGCAATCAATCTCAACATGCTTTGTCTTGTCATGTTGAACCGGATTGTGAGCGATGTTGATGGCGGCTTTATTATCACAGTATACTCGTATAGAGTTCGTCTTATCAATACCTAGATCACTTAAACTTAGAAAATATGAGGAAGAAGAACTCCGAAAATATGAGGAAGAAGGAATATATTTCTGTTATATTCAAAACTTCTTATTTTACAAGACCAAATGACACTCCTTATATAGGAGATATTACAAACATCATTATAACCCATTATATGCCACATACATATTATATATTACCACTATCTACCACTATCTACCACTATCATATTATATACATGCCACTATCTACCACCAATATCATATTCTATACATGCCACTATCTACCACCAACACCACTATCATATTCTATACATGCCACTATCTACCACCAACACCACTATCATATTATATGCATTAACACAAATTTCCAGCACTCCCCCTCAAGCTGGTTTGAAGATATCTTCCATAGCCAGCTTGCTAGTCAGCTTATCAAATTGCTTCTTGTGTAGTCCCTTCGTTAGCACATCAGCTAATTGTTCACCTGTTGGAAGGTAGGTCATACAGATTATGCCAGCATTGATTTTCTCCTTGATGAAATGTTTATCCACTTCTATATGTTTTGTGCGATCATGTAGAACTGGATTATGAGCTATAGATATAGCTGCTTTGTTGTCACAATAGACCTTCATAGGTGTCGGGTGAGAAAGCTTTAATTCTTCAAGAATTCTTTTAATCCACATTACTTCACAGATTCCATGGGCAACAGCTCTGAACTCTGCTTCTGCACTACTTCTAGCTACCACATTCTGTTTTTTACTCCGCCATGTAACTAGGTTCCCACCTACAAAGGAGCAGTATCCGGATGTTGATCTCCTGTCTGTAACACTTCCTGCCCAGTCTGCATCTGTGTATACTTCAACTTGAAGATGTCCATGTTTCTTGAACAGTAAGCCTCTCCCTGGAGTTCCTTTCAAATATCTTAAGATCTTATAAACGGCCTCAAAGTGCTCTGCCCCTGGTGAGTGCATGAACTGACTTACCATGCTGACTGCAAAGGCAATATCAGGCCGCGTATGAGACAAGTAAATCAATTTCCCGACAAGTCGCTGATATTGTTCCCTCTTTTTGACTTCTTCAGCCTTAGCAGCTTGTAACTTCAAGTTAGGCTCGATCGGAGTCTCCACCATCTTACAACCAAGCATACCTGTTTCTCCAAGGAGATCAAGAACATATTTTCTCTGATTAACGAATATACCTTCCTTGGATCTTGCAAATTCCATTCCGAGGAAATACTTGAGAGCTCCCAGATCCTTAATGTGAAATTCTTTTGCGAGTTTCTCTTTGAGGGCTGCTAACTCTGCTTCATCATTACCAGTTAAAATGATGTCATCAACATAAACAATCAAAATTGCAATTTTACTGTTTTTTGAATGTTTATAAAATATTGTGTGATCTGCTTGACTCTGCGAGAAGCCACAACTGATAACTGCCTTCCCAAAGCGTTCAAACCACGCTCTTGGTGATTGTTTGAGTCCGTATAATGACTTGTTCAATCTGCATACTCTGTCGCTTCCAAGTCTCTGCTCAAATCCCGGCGGTAGGCTCATGAACACCTCCTCTTCAAGATCACCATTGAGAAATGCATTCTTAATGTCAAGTTGATGTAGAGGCCAATCTGAATTTACTGCAAGAGATAACAGTACTCTGATGGAATTTATTTTAGCAACAGGAGCAAACGTCTCCTGATAGTCGATCCCATAAGTTTGAGTGAAGCCTTTAGCCACCAGTCTCGCCTTGTATCTCTCAACGCTTCCATCTGCGTTACATTTTATCGTAAACACCCATTTACACCCAACTGTTTTCTTGTCTTTGGGTAGATCAACTATCTCCCAAGTACCACTTCTCCTTAAAGCATTCATCTCCTCCATGACTGCTAATTTCCAATTCGGATCATCCAATGCTTCCTGTATATTTCTTGGAACAAACAAGTGTGAAATCCTAGATGTGAAAGCTCTATGGTTTTTAAACAGTCTTTGATAGGAGAGGTAATTTGCAATAGGATGTTTAATGCAATTTCGGACACCTTTCCTAATTGCTATAGGAACATCAAGGTCGGAAATAGAAGGAATAGGATTACCTAAAATTTCGATGCCAGAACTCGGGTGGACATTCGGGTCATTAGGATGGACATTCAGGTCATTATTCTTCAGATGAAATCGCTTCCTAGTATAAACCTGAAGCTCAGGATTTAGATCATTTTGTAGTACTTCTCCCCCTAAACAAGAATCTTCTTGACTAGGCACCATAGAACTTGGTTCTCCTAAGTGATCATTATCAGACAGATGTGGTTTTTGTGTAGGATAAATGACATTGGGGAGCGGGATAGAAATATCCCAAAAACGGTCTTCTACTCCACTTGTCTCCCCCTGAAGAGAAGTGTTGGGGAAATAGGATTTTGTTTCCACAAATGACACATCCATACTCCCATGAAATTTCTTGGTTTGAGGATCGAAACACTTATACCCCTTTTTGTTTGAGGAATATCCCAAAAAAACACATTTTATAGCACGGGGGTCAAGTTTTGAACGAAATTGACTAGGAACATGAACATAGGCAGTACATCCAAAAACTTTGGCGGGTAAATCAGAAAACAACCTCGTGTCAGGAAAAAAAGCTTTGAGACAATCGAAAGGTGTTTTGTATGTTAACACCTTTGTAGGCATCCTGTTTATCAAATAAGAGGCTGTTAAAATTGCTTCACCCCATAAATATTTAGGAACATGCATGTAAAACATTATAGCACGTGCAACTTCAAGTAGATGTTTATTTTTTCGTTCTGCAATGCCATTTTGTTGAGGGGTATCCCGACATGTAGATTGATGAAAAATCCCCTTTTTTTCCAAAAACTCACCCAACTGCTCATTGAAATATTCTGTTCCATTATCAGAATGTAAAATACCAATTTTGGTTTGAAATTGGTTTTCAATCATATTGTAAAAATTTGAGAATAAATTTTTCACGTCAGATTTTTTGTTCATCAAATAAATCCAACATAAGCGGATATGGTCATCAATAAATGTAACAAACCATCTTTTACCAGAAAGAGTAGTGATTTTAGAAGGGCCCCAAACATCACTATGAATCAAATAAAAAGGTTTGGAAGTCTGGTAAGGTTTTGGCAAATAAGTAGAGCGATGAAATTTTGCAAAAATGCAACTTTCACAATGAAAAGAAGAACAATCAATCCCTTTAAATAATTCTGGAAATAAATGTTTCAGATAAAGAAAACTAGGATGTCCTAGCCTATAGTGCCATAGCATTATTTTTTCTCGAACAGAGATTGAACTAGTACTATTAAAGCTCTGAGCTTTTTTATTACTAACAGGTACTTCATCAAAGTAGTAAAGACCTTCAAGCATCCTAGCACGCCCAATCATCATCCCCGAGTTCTGGTCCTGAAATTCACAATGGGATTCAAAAAATGTAACACGACAATTAGAATCCTTAGATAGTTTACTGACAGACAAAAGGTTACAGGCTAAGTTGGGGACGTGAAGAACAGCATTGAGATTAATTTTCTCAGTTAGTTTAATAAATCCTTTTCCTGCAATAGGTGAAAAACTACCATCGGCTATTCTGATTTTGTCATGACCAGAACAAGGGAAATAGGTACTAAATAAATGGGAAAAACTAGTCATGTGATCGGAGGCACCGGAATCTATGATCCACGGAGAGAAGTTTAGGCAAGAGAAGGCTTTAGGATTTCTACCTGTTTGTGCCAACAAAACACTAGGAGTACCGGATGAGGAGTTGGATTTTATCAGCTTTAAGAGTTGATCAATCTGCTCTTTGTTGAAGGGACCTGAATTGGCTTCATTAGCGGTAGGAAAGCCACGATTCTTCTCTCCTTGTTTGCTGCTTTTCCAGTTGACAGGTTTGCCATGGATCTTCCAACAAGTTTCGCGTGTATGGCGAGGCTTGTTGCAAAAATCACACCAGACCCGTGGCTTATCATCAAACCTGCGCTGGTAATTTGCAGCCTTGTTGGCCGCAGCATCGCTAATTAAAGCAGAAATTTCAATTGATTCACCAGTACCTTTTTTCTTAAGCATGACGCTCCTTCGGCTCTCTTCCCTTCTGACTTCGGCAAATACTTCGCCAATGGATGGGAGAGGAGGTCTGCCAATAATTCTTCCTCGCACTTCATCGAACTCAATGTTGAGGCCGGCAAGAAACTTGTAAATACGGCTGTCTTCCACAGTTTTCTTGTGGTGGTTGCAGTCGTCAACCGATTTCCATTCGTATGTGTTGAAGATGTCAAGATCCTGCCACAACCTTTTCAACGAATTGAAATATTTGGTGACGGAATCATCTCCTTGACGAATCTCTCCCAACTTCAAAGTTAATTCGAAAACTTGAGATTGATTTCCTAAGTCAGAATACATCTGACTAACATTATCCCACAATTCTTGTGCAGTAGGATAGCACATGTAATTAGAGCTTATATCCTCCTCCATAGAATTGACCAACCATGTCATAACCATGGAGTTTTCAGCGTCCCAACTGTCGAACAGCGGATCATTAACAGCAGGAGCCTTCTTGTCACCAGTGATGTAACCGATCTTTCCTTGCCCACGGATATACATCCGGACAGATTGTGACCAGCGGAGAAAATTATCACCATTTAGGCGGATGGTGGTGATTTGGACAGAGTGAGAGTTGGACGTTTTCACCGGAATGGCAGCGGCAGGGGTTGAAGTGGTTTCGGACGTGACTTCCGACATGGCTATGACGGTTTTAGGGCTGCTGCGTTTTTTGTTGCTCTGATACCAACTTAGAAAATATGAGGAAGAAGAACTCCGAAAATATGAGGAAGAAGGAATATATTTCTGTTATATTCAAAACTTCTTATTTTACAAGACCAAATGACACTCCTTATATAGGAGATATTACAAACATCATTATAACCCATTATATGCCACATACATATTATATATTACCACTATCTACCACTATCTACCACTATCATATTATATACATGCCACTATCTACCACCAACACCACTATCATATTATATGCATTAACACAAATTTCCAGCACTTAACAATAACTTGATCCATAAGAGCTCACACACCACTTGTGCTATCGCTCCAAACTCAGCCTCTACACTTGACTTGGCAATCACATTTTGTTTCTTACTCTAAGTAACTGGGTTGCCTCTAACAAATGTGCAATACCTTGAAGTCGATCTCCTATCAATTACTGATCTAGCTCAGTCAGCATCTGTATAGGCTTCCACACGAAGATGATCATGCTTTGAAAAATAAAGACCCTTACCTGGAGCAGACTTCAAGTACTTTAAAATTCTTATGACAATCTTGAAGTGAATCTGATGAGCAGCATGCATAAATTGGCTAACTACACTGACAACAACAACAATATCAGGACGAGAGTGACATAGGTAGATAGGCTTACCCACTAAACGCTGATAGCTCCCCCTATTAACAATTACTCCTCCTTCATTATCCCCCAATTTCTGATTGGGTTCCAATGGAGTGTCACAGGCCTTGCAGCAAAGCATTCTAGTTTCCTTCAATAGGTCAAGCACATACTTCCTCTGTGAGATAAATATCCTATCCTTAGAGCGAGCAACTTCAATCCCCAGAAAATACTTAAAGCTCCCCAAGTCTTTGATTTGAAACTCAATTGCTAAATATTTCTTTAACAGAGGTATTTCCTCACTATCATCACTTGTAAGAACTATATCATCCACATAAATAATGAGTGCTATAGTCTTACTTGGTGAGGAATGTTTCACAAACAAGGTGTGATATGCCTGACTCTGTTTGAAGCCATATTTAAGTATAATCTGAGTGAGTCTCTCAAACCAAGTCCTTGGAGATTATTTGAGACCATATAATGACTTCCAAAGCCGACATACTTTACCCTGTGTCTGCTGATCCTCAAAATGAGGAGGAATGTCCATATATACCTCTTCTTCGTGGTCACCATAGAGAAATGCATTCTTTACATCAAACTGATGAAGTGGCCAATCTCGATTAGCTGTTAAAAAAGTAATCTGACTGAATTCATCTTAGCCACAGGTGCAAAGGTCTCCTGATAGTCAACACCATATGTCTGAGTGAATTCTTTTGCCATAAGTCTAGCCTTGTAATACTCAATAGAACCATTTGCTTTGTGTTTCACAGTATACACCCATTTGTATCTCAGAGGTCGTTTGCCCTTAGGTAACTTAGTTAATTCCCAAATTCCATTCTTCTTAACTGCTTTCATTTCCTCAATCATGGCAAGTTTCCACTCAGAGGTAGCAAGAGCATTTTCAAAATGGCTAGGAATGCTAACAGAGGAAATATTTAACACAAAAACTCTATATGAGGATGACAAATGAGAGTAGGACACAAAATTTAAGATAGAATGTTGAGTACAAGATCTCACACCTTTTCTCTTCACAGTAGAAACATCAAGATCAATAGGAGTATCAAAATCATTGGACTCGAGATTCAAAGCTACCTAGACTCTCATCAGAAGCAAGAGATGGCAGTGGAGGAGCAGAAGTGGTCTCTTGTATCCAATTAACTTTCTATTTGTCTCTGTCTCTGACACAAACTTGCCCTTCCCTATACTCGGTGACATTGGCTTTTGTAGTCCCCGTAAGAGGTGGTGGTGAAAGAACAACTGGTTCTACCGTAGGAATCACAGGAATCACTTCACAACAAGGCTCCCCTTGAAGGGAGGACTGTGACATCGAAGAGGACAAGAAATAGGACTGGAACTCAAAACATGTGGCATCCATGGACACAAACCACTTACGAGAAGGAGGGTGATAACACTTATATCCCTTTTGAGCAGGACAATACTGAAGGAAAACACATTTGAGGGAGCGAGAGTCCAACTTATCACGAGTAGGAGAGTAATTGTGGACAAAACAAACACAGCCAAGTATTTTTAAAGGAATAGAAAATAAGGACTTGAAACCTAGGAGGACTTGAAGGGGAACTTGTTTTTGCAAGACCTGGGTAGGAAGACGATTAATAAGATGCCAGCAGTGAGAACGACGTCGCCCCAGTAGGACCGTAGCACACTCATAGAAAAACACATGCACCAAGCCATGTCAAGAAGATGACGATTCTTGCGTTCCGCCATCCCATTTTGTTGAGGGGTATTGGTGCAAGAGGTCTTATGGATAATGCCATAGGCAGAAAAATATTGTCCTAACCTAGAATCTATGTATTCCCCCCATTATCAGAACGAAAGATTTAGACAGTGGCTCCAAACTGTGTACAAATCATTTTATGAAAATTACGGAACACAGAGAAAACCTCACGAGAAAAATCATCAATAAATGTAACAAATCATTGATGACATTTCATAGACAACACGAAATGGACCCCAGACGTTAGAAGGTATTAATGAAAACGGAACTAAACTTCTATTAAAATGGGGAGCAAAAGAAGCTCTGTGTTGTTTTCCAAGTTGACAAGACTCACAGAAAAACTCAAACACATTATTGTTTGCAAAAAAAAATGGAAATAAATGCTTAAGTAAATAAAAAGAAGGATGCCCGAGGCGCCGATGCCACAATCATAAATCATCTTGGGTAGTAGGACTCGTGGTGGAAGAATGAGCAAGCTTATTCGGTTGATCCAAGAAGTAGAGACCATTTTTTGCACTACCACTACCAATCGTCCTCCTCGTGACAAGGTCCTGAAAAAGACAATGATTAGGAAAAAACGTCACACTATAATTCAAATCTTGTGTAATACGACTCAAGGATAACAGGTTAACAGAAAAATTAGGAACATGGACAACAGAAGATAGAGGTATGGTAGGATTGTCATGGACTAAATCTTTCCCAGAAATAGAATAAGCAGTATCATCTGCAATCCTAACTTTGTCCTAATCTGAAGAGGGCTTATAAGCAAAGAAAAGGTCAGAGGATCCAGACATATGATCTGAGGTACCACAATCAATAATCCAAGGCAAAGACTTATGAGAAAGGAAAACACGAGGGGAAGAGGCTAAGTTACCTGAGCGGGCAAACGACAAAGATGTACTGAAAGCAATAGAAGACCGGCAGTCCAGCAAGTGACGCAGAACATCCTCAAGCTTATGAGTAGTCATGCCAAAGAGACCATCAGAAGCCTGGCCAACGGAAACGGAAGTAGAATCAAGTGTATCAACAACACTAGACTGATGAGCCCGTAGATGGGAGCAACGTCCTCTAGACTGGCCTGACCGACCTCCTTTAGAACCAAATCGATCACCTCGACCCCCGGATGGAGTCCCATGAAGCTTCCAACACGTCTCACGAGTATGTTGCTGCTTCCTACAAATATCACAGAAGACAGACTCCTTGGCGTCAGACGGAGGCATGGGAGTCAAGTTGAGGCCATCTCTAAGGGTAAACAATAACGTTGAGTAGTCAGTAGAGACAAGTGACATCATAGCAAACCGGCGACTCTTCTCATTTTGTATATAGGTGAATACCTCTTAAAGTGAAGGAAGAGTGTCCATACTCGACTCCGAACTAGATCATACTCCACATTGAGACCTGCCAGAAATTTGAAGACCCTTTTCCTGTGCAATGAACTTCCTGTGCCCGATTGAATCAGCAATGCAAATATGCTTATGGTCTTGCAGGTGATTAAGGCGTTTCTAGCTGTTGGTGAGGCAGGTGAACTACTGAAGAACAGTCTGCTCCCCTTGAACAGAGCTCTCAATAGTGCGGCGCAACTCAAATGCCTGTGAGAAATGCCCTTTGCGGGAATAGGCCACGGCATCCCAAATATCCTAGGCAGTCTCCATAGACAAGAAGTCCTTACCAATTTTTGGTACCATCGAATGAATAAGCCAACTCGTAATCAAAGAGTTGGTAATCTCTCATTGGTCATAACTTGGGTCAGTGGTGCTGGGTGCTTGTATCCCGCCATCAACAAACCCCATCTTCCCTCTGCTTTTCAAAAAAATTGTCAAACTCTATGACCACGCTAGATAGTTCTGACTATTAAATAAAGAGGTGGTGATTTTAAGGCTAGGGTTGGGGTTATCAGTCATAGTCGGTGGTATGATGGAACTCTCACTCCTAGATGTGAGAAATCGTGGACACACTAGTGGAATCTGCCATGAATGCTATGCTACCGAACTCTCAACAAAACTAGTGCCAATCACAAACCCAAAAGGTGGTGGTGGAAGAGAAGACACAACTATCACTATGAAAGCATAAAGAATTAAGAACTCACAGATTTATTTATTTATTTATTTATTTTTTTCGGTTTTGTTTAAGAGAAACGAACAGACTAGAGGAGGTCAACCACAGAAGGAACAAAAAAAACAAAAAGACGAGGAGGATGACCTGTGTAGAAAACAAGGGCAGCGGAACCATGGTGCCATAGAAGGCATAGGGGTTGTCGACTGTGCAAGACAAGCCTTCACCAGTGGTCGACTAGGCCAGGACACCTTTCAACAAAGACCAATCGAGATCAGGATGGGCCTTCAATGAGTATTCGACCACCCCAGGTGAGTTTCGAATGCTAAGGTGATCTTTGGTACTGATTTCGACCAACCAGGGTGAGGAGAGAACCCTAGATGGTCATCAACCAGCCCGAAACAACCTGGGTCTTTCTCGGCTTGAGCAGACAGAGAGATTCCTGTTGGCTGCCGAAGTACCAGGAACTGTATAGGTTGATGGGTTTAGGTTTTAGGGTTAGGCTTTGATACCATGATAATTTTAGAGAATACCAAGATCAGGGAATGATTGTGATATCATTCCCTTTTATATTAATGAAGATTATTAATTACAAGGAGGCCCTAAGGCATAGAATAATTACAAATAATATACTATTCTAACAGTTACTTCGTCTCATTGTAAAACACACAATTCTACGTATCAATAAAATCTCCTCTCTCTTCTTCTTCTTCTTCTTCATCTATATATCTGACAGTTGCTTTGTTGGCATTAGCCTATAAATAGGTGGTTAGGCTCTTGAGAATTCAGTTTAATGATATTTTTGAATTGTATTTTGAGTTTGACAGATCTTGTATCTCTAACTGAGATTTTCTTTCTAATGGAATCTCTTTGCTAAATGGTTCCATCAGAGAACATGAAATTTATGAGACAAATCTTCATTTTGTGGAGCTCCTGTGGAAGAATTCTGAAAAGTCAAACCAATCTTGGCTTTCCTAAACTGTCATGAGCTCAAGCTAGGATAAAGGAAACACCAATGTTGCTAGCCTGTGTGGAGTTAATATCTTGGTTCAGTTCTTTAGAACTTGCTGCTTGGACTATAAACAAGAGAGGCTGGTAGATATATCAAGTTAAAGTCACTATAAAGGGAAGGCTAACTAGAAAATCACTTAATTTCCAAAGAAACAACTTAATGGTTTATGATAGTGTATTTTTTTGATCTTAAATTATATCTTATGGTAATTTTTCTTTTATCACCATGGCCTGGTTTTTATGCTAGAATGTGATTACTTCTAGATCTCTGATATGGCAGCAGAATAGGTTTAATACAAAGTCTAAATAATAACCTCAAAATGCATAGAAATTTATATGGTTTACTTTACAGGTGAAGATATGCCTTTCTTCATATTTTAGCCATGGAGGAGATAAGGTTTTTGGATGCAAGGGGTTAAACTAGTCAAAACATGCAAAATTACACAATGTTGTTGGGAACAAGGAATGTACTCAAGTTTTTTCATCACAAAACCTTCTATTGCATGCGTTTAACTATTTGCTACTAATATTTTTATCCTTTGGTTGCATCAACTATAATGTTAGAGGTGATAACACTTTTTAAAGTGCCAATTGCCTGAAAAATAGATTAGAAGCTGGGAATTAATTTTTGTGATAAAGTCTCAGTTGGGAGTAAATTATCGTCTTCCAAGAATTCGACGTCGGCAGTGTGCCCAACCAATAACAGGGGGGCTTTTGTTTTCCATGAAAGTTCCTTAGTCTTTTTGAGGGGATGTTCTTCTTACCGCTACTTACCTTATTAACCGTATGCCCTCAAGTGTCCTCCACTTCCAAATTCCTCTTGGGACTTATCTCACTGCTTCTCTTCCTCTCCGAGTTTTTGGGAGTGTTTGTTTTGTTCATCTGCAACCTCGCACTTGTGGGAAGCTTGATCCTAAGGTTGTCTGTTGTATCTTTATTGGCTATTCGACTATTTTGAAGGGCTACAAATGCTATGACCCTTACACTTGTAGGGTGTATGTTTGTATGGATGTCACCTTCTGTGAATCTGAGTCCTTTTT
The DNA here is from genome assembly GCF_055761805.1 of Camellia sinensis. Taxonomy (NCBI): domain Eukaryota; kingdom Viridiplantae; phylum Streptophyta; class Magnoliopsida; order Ericales; family Theaceae; genus Camellia; species Camellia sinensis. The sequence goes on from NC_138961.1 coordinate 73,111,868, forward strand.
TACTTGTCCTCCGCTATCTCCTCAGGGGGAGAGTGTTACGAATAAGATTGTGAATGTGGCGATGTCACATCAGCATGAATTGTCTTTTTTCCTTCCTAGTCAGCGGGCTGTTATTTGTGGTGAGAGGGAGCCTAAGAGTTCTATTGATGAGGAGCCTCATATCGGTGGTCGTTTGGATAGGGTTGATCTTAAGACTTATTCCCGGCGTTAGAAAGAGCATATTTCTCCTGTGCCATCAAGTTAATCATCATCCCTCATGTCAATTCTACATCCAATTTCCATTGACTCTATAGGTAATGATCCCCAGCTTGATTCTTCACCAGTTGTTGATAGTCCCATTGTTGATAATTTGAGTCTCCCTATTGCTCTTAGAAAGGGGGTTAGCATGTACTCAACAACCCATTTTTAAATTTGTGTCATATGATTCATTGTCTTCTACATATCATGCCTTTATTTCATGCCTTTATTTCGACTCTATCTTCTGTGTGTGTCCCGCAGGGTTGGAAAGAAGCTATCAATGATCCCAAGTGGAAAGTAGCTATGGTCGAAGAGATGCAAACTCTGAGCAAGAATAACACTTGGGAGTTGGTTTCTCTTCATAGTAGAAAAGAACTAGTAGGGTGTAAGTGGGTGTTCACCATTAAACAAAAAGCAGATGGGGCGATTGAATGGTGAAAAGCAAGACTAGTGGTCAAGGGATTTACCCATGCATATGGAATTGACTATCAAGAAACTTTTACCCCTATAGCGTTTCCAGTCGAGCTATTCTTTCATGTGCTGCTAACTTGGGATGGCATTTATAGCAACAAAATGTGAAAAATGCCTTTTTTCATGATGATTTGGAGGATGAGGTATATATGGATGTACCTTCAGGATTCTCATTTCAGTCTATAGTTGAAAAAGTTTTGTAGGTTGAAGAAGGCTTTATTTCTTGGAAAAGGAAATTTGTTTTCTAATCATGGTTACTTGAGGTTGGAGGCATTTACAGATGTAGATTGGGCAGGCTCTATAGATGACAGACGATCTACCTCCGGTTATTGTGCTTTTGTATGGGGAAATTTAGTCACACGGCGTAGGCAATGGTATCCAGATCTAGTGCTGAAGCTGAATGGCACATGGTACATGTGAATTGATGTGGCTTCAATCCTTGACGAGTGATATAGGGCTTGAATGTAGTGAACCCATGACTCTGTATTGTGATAACAAAGCTGCCATAAGTATTGCTCACAATCTTGTTCAACATGATAGGACTAAACATATTGAGATCGACAGGCATTTCATTAAGGAGAAATTGAATAAGGGTTTGATTGTATGCCTTTTGTTAAGTCTGAAGATCAATTGGCTGATGTATTTACTAAAGGTCTTAGTAGTAAGGTCTTTCACTCCATTTGTTGCAAGTTGGGCATGAGAGACATCTTTGCACCAACTTAAGGGGAAGTGTTAAGTGTTAAGTGTTACGGTAGTTATGCAATTTGTGTCTACCTCTTATTATTATTATTATTATTATTATTATTATTATTATTATTATTATAAATAGTTGTGTGTAAGGGGAGAAACCTAGTTTTTAGTTCAATAATATTTCTGCAGCCGCTCTCTCTCTCTCTCTCTCTCTCTCTCTTCAACTTCTATACATTCAACATCACCTTTGGTGACATTTGAATCTTAGCAAGTTACTATTTGTTGTTATCATTTGCTTATCATATTTGCTCTCAATGAGCTAACTTGCCTAATTTATTATATTTTCCCATGATGAGCTAATTTGCCTGGACTTGCCTTCTTGGAAACTGTCCGAGGTTACGAATTGTGGACTGTATTAATGTCTTGTTCAATATCTCCTTATAATTTACATGGAGTTCTTTTAGTGTTTCCAACTGATCTTCACTTATTATTAATAAAATAAATAGTTTATTAGTCCTTATGAGCAGTAGTAGTTCAGTATTTATATGTACAAAGAGGAGTTTGGCACATACCTATCTTTTTGAGTTTACATAATGATGGTTTTAAATATGTACTTTCTTCATCATTTTTACTCTTATCTCATTTTATATAGAGGCGGCGTTTGGAGACAGAGCGCATTGTGATGCATAAGAAATTAGCACTGCAAGATGTGAAGAATTCTTATGTCGCAGAAGCTAGTTCAGCACCTGCATCTACTGTTGATGAGCTTCACCATGAGATCTCTGTTTGTTCCTTATAGCCATGTCACTAAAGTTCTAATTTGTTATTGATTCTTTTATGTGGATTCTCTTGTCATTGTAACTTTCATTTGCAATGATGTCCAGAAAATCCAAGATGACGTGCAAGAGAAAGAAATGTTGTTAGAAAAAATCCATGTGAGACTGAAGGAGGCAGAAACTAGAGCCAGTGATCTTAAAGTTTCCTTTGAGAATTTATGTGGTATGGTAATCTTGTTTTTCACAACATTTATCAATTTACACCTCCACTATTACAAATGCTTCTTTGTCCCTATTGAAAAATGTAGAGTCAGCAAAAGGGGAAATTGATGCCTTTGAGGAAGCAGAGCATAAGTTAATGCTGATTGAAGAAGATCTACGTTCTGCAGAAGCGGTTGCATTCACTTCTCCTTTACCCTTACTATATCTAGTTCACTTGCTCCCCTCCCTCTCTCTCTCTCTCTCACACACACACACACACACACATAGGACTTTTTGCTCAGTGATATTATTGTTATTTGGGGTATGCAAGTTTGTTGACATTGTAAAAGCTCTTATTTCAGGAGAAGATTCATTATGAGAAAGTGATGAATGACAAGGTCCTCCCAGAAGTCAAAGAGGCAGAGGCACAATATGAGGAGATCAAAAACAACCGTTTGGTACATGCCAAACCCCTTTTTAAGTATATGAATTCAATATTATCTATAAGCACCAACCAGCATGGTTTGTCCATGAGTAGCTGTGATAGACATTAAAAAACATTGGAACATAACATCAGCTCAAATCTCTCCTGTCTTCCCCATTCCCCCCAGACTTTTCCTCAGAATATTGGCCTGTGATTTGATTAAAATATTGACAGGAAGTTTTAAAAATACTGTAGCAAATGCTGTTTAGACTTTTATGAATTCTACGATGCTCCACTATTGTTAGTTTGCTGTATAATTACTTGTGTGTGTGATGCTTCTGTTGATCCTAGAAAAATGAAGGTTGCATTTGGTAGAGCTTTAGAATTATGATTTGAGAATAGAGTTGTATTTTGAGTTTGTGAGTTTTGGAATTATGATTTGAATGTGAAAAATTTGTTTGGTTATGAGTTTTGAAAAGAGTTTTGAATTGAGTGATGTGACATATGATATTTAATTCAAAAATTTACAACTCATAACCAAACACACAATTTAAAATTTTATTCAAAGCTCATTAAAAAATTTTAAAAAATTCCCAAAATATTTTTTATTTAAAATATAAAAATAATAACCGGACGTCCGGAGGGACGTCCGGAAGGATGACCAGGTAGACAGGTTTTAAAAAGTGGGTGTGGAATCAATTTTTGAAAATTGTAAACAAACAGAGCACTCAAATCATATTGTGGAATCATGTTTGGAAAGCTCCACCAAACACAGCCTTTTTTGGACCTTTCATTTAGTTTTTATATAGTGTTGTGTTGTCAACAGCCTTTCATATATATATATATATATATATATGCTGGAAATTTGTGTTAATGTATATAATATGATAGTGGTGTTGGTGAAAGATAGTGGCATGTATAGAATATGATAGTGGTGTTGGTGGTAGATAGTGGCATGTATATAATATGATAGTGGTAGATAGTGGTAATATATAATATGTAAGTGGCATATAATGGGTTATAATGATGTTTGTAATATCTCCTATATAAGGAGTGTCATTTGGTCTTGTAAGATAAGAAGTTTTGAATATAACAGAAATATATTCCTTCTTCCTCATATTTTCGGAGTTCTTCTTCCTCATATTTTCTAAGTATATACGTATGCATTTAAATTGTAACGTTGATATATATATATATGAATGTATAAGTGGCATCTTGATATATTATATATACACATTGATTAGTCAACAAGAATAATAGAACCCCTAACTCAATCCCTACATTCCTGTGCTATGGATTAGCCAGCTGTTAATGCTTTTTGAAATGGAGCCAATGTTTAGGCATCTACCAGTTCTTTATCATAATCATATGTTATATCTTCAGGAGAGTTACAAAAAAGCTTCAATTATTTGTCCTGAAAGTGATCTTGAAGCTTTAAGAGGTTGTGAAGGGAGCACTCCAGAGCAACTTAGTGCACAATTAAGTAGGCTAAACCAGAGAATTCAGCGTGAGAGTGAGAGGTATGGATGTGATATGTTTTCTACTATATCTGTATTACGTGAACAAAATGAATTGTAGTTTAAAATGTGAAAGCTTGCTTCACAGATATGCTGAATCTATAGATGATCTCAAAATGTTGTATCAGAAAAAGGAGCGGAAAATATTGAGAAGACAACAAACTTACAAATCTTATCGGGACAAATTGAATGTAAGTTATTTATTTATTTTTTATTTTTTGTATTAAGGTTTTGAAAACCACAACATATAGTATCAGAAATCATTGCATGGCTAAGTTGCTCGTGAGACATACACAACACAAACATATTCGTGGTACTGATACTGATAAAATGGAATACTTGGTTTGTACTACTTGCATAGATAGTATTGAATGTTGGCGGTATGATTAAATCTACTAAAAAGCTAAGGCGGAATAAAAAGCATAATTGCCTGGTGACACTTCCAAACTGATCTCTATCTTGAATTGTTATAGAACGGCTTTATATATGGTATAGTTGGTAGGATGACATGGGCCCCTACATTTGTTCAAATCAAGTGGGTCGAAATTCTTGGATTCAGAACTCTTAGCCAAACTGATGGTGATGTGCTTGGGGCCAACATTCATGACTCCAACATTTATTTTTGAAAAACATTTTCCTTACTAGAACATTGAATCTTGACTGAAGAATGGATTTCTTTTTGCTGCTAGCACTTTCTTCAATCAATTGTTTGTCATAATTAACATAATCTAAATTTTCCAGCCCTTTTTTTCTTTCGCAATACATGTTAATGTTGTTTCCTTTTGGGAAATTAAATCCCTTTGTTTCTCACCTAGCTTTAAAAAAGGAAACTCAATCTAGTTCTTGATGGAAACTCACAATAGATAATACAAATAAACTGACAAACATGTGCACACATGAGATGTGCATACAAATACTTTCGGGTAAGTGGTAGAGAGGTTGGAAAGGCTTCATTGTAATTATCTGAAGGGTTCAAGTATCGTTTGGTGAATTAGAATTTGGTTGGTAATTTAGTATGTTAGTAAGAAAAGACAGCTCTAGCATTTAGCACCCTATGTTTTAAATAAATTTTTAACACCAAATGCCCCTCATTTTTAGAGAAGGAGGCTTGTATCTTCTTTCCCATTTTGCCCTCTTTTTTTGGTAATATTACCAATATTGGTGGTACTAATTTAGATGACAGTTTTTTCATAATTATGCACAAAATCTTGGCCAGTTATGAAACATGAATATTTTGTTTTTGGATAAATTACAAATACATCCATGAGGTTTATTTAAAATATGAATTGCCCCTATAATACTAGAAATTGCAACTACAACAACAAAAATAAATAAATAAATAACTACTCTCTTATGCAACAATAAAGTTATCAAAATTATTCATCGAAAGATATTTCTTATATCATTAAAAATTGTTAATTGACTTAATAATTTATTTATTAATATTTTAAATTAAAACATGAAGATGTATAAAATATATAAAAATGCTTCATTTAAATTTTAGTGCCCAAAATTTATAAAAAGTTAAATTGTCTATGCTCCCATAAAAGATAGTACACAAGTAATCAACTTAATAATTTAATTAATTTACATTTTTTCATACAAACTTTTGCATTTTAACATTTGACCCGTGCCTTGCATGGGCTTTTTTTAAACTAGTATATATATATATATATATTTGTAAATGTTACTTATTTGGCTTCTGCACCTCCCTTCTCTTCATCATTATTGTCTAGCCAAATAAGATGAAAGCTACCTCCCTTCCCTTCCCCTTATACTCTACACTTCCCTTTAGTCCCTCTCATGTGTATCCACACACAGTTATTAGGCTCTATTGGGAAATAATTTTGGAGATATGCTGAGGAGGCTAGTAGCTTTTGGAGGAGGGTGGTGGATTATAAGTTTGGATCAAAGAGGTGAGGGAATCGTGGGATTGAGCTAGATAGAGGGATCCAACTTCCAAGTGTTGGTTAGATTTCTTTATTCACGACATTTGTGATAGTGAATGGCCAGAATGTTAGATTCTAGCCTGGTTGTTGGTGTTATATTCAATTGTCAATGGCCTTTTGGGAACAATAACTTGGCCGTGACAAAAATGATTTGGTTTCAGAGTTTGTGTATTAATGATGTCTGATTTGGTTAGAGCCTTTGCTCATTCAGCCTATTCAAGATTAGGAATTGAAGGCGTGGATACTTTTGTTAAGATACTCTATGGTGTGTTGGTCCGTGTGGATTAAAAGGATGAGATGGAAAGGTAATGGGAAGTTCCTTAGTGAAATCAGATATATCTCTTTTGTGCAATGGTAATGATGGCGTTTTCTGTTGGAAGGGTATTTGAAAAGTGGGAGTGCCCACTAAGGTGTCTTTCTTCCTATGGACTGCTGCGCTTGTCTTTTTTCTTAACCTATAGATAATTTGGGGGATTGTTATTCACCCCTTAACTGTATTGTATCTATAGGGAGGTGAAGGAGTTGGTAAGTCAATTATTGCTCCACTAGGATGTGTCAAGGGACTTGTGGAGCTTATTATTTTCTACTTTTGGTGTTGAGTGGGTGATGCAGGCTACTACAAATGAGTTCTATGAATGATGGACTGGTGAGTGTTCGTCTGACAAGGAATGGAAGGGTTGGGTGGTGGTGGCACCTATCCGTTGAATGTGGTGTATTTGGAGGGTGGGGGAGTCACTGTACCTTCAAGATTAAAGCTTAAGAAAGTTCATACATTTAATTTTGGCTCACGGGGAATTTTTGTGATTATTCTTCACCTTTAATAGATTTTATAGAACATATTTTTGTGAAGGCTGTAGTTTTTTTGTACATTGTGTGTACAGTGGTTGTAACCATTTAGCACTCCTAAAATTTTATCGTACTTGTCCCGAGAAAAGGGGGTTCTATTGGGGCAAATTACAAATCTATTTTACTTTTGGCAAGGCATGCCTTGACTAAGAAAGACAACTGCTAAGGAGTCACCTCAATGCCTTCACTACAATGATTGAATGCGAGGAGGATTGATACTATGAGTTAATTCGTGTCTTTGGATCAAGAGAGGGGGTCAATATTGATTTTGTTTGTTGTTGGACTAAAGCCAACAAACAACCATGATGTACAAGATATATGATGTTGCATATTTCATTTTTTGTTTTATATGCTATTTCTTCTTTCCCTCTGATTTTGGTTTGTTGAGGATTCTGAATCTGTAAGAAATAATGTATAGAGAAAGAGAGAGAATAAATTGTATGTATTATTATTGATTGATATATTTATATAAATTACAATGATTCATGATTCCTATATATAGAAGAGGGTGAGTGTGTAGTAGGTAAGGAGTAGGTGAAGTGGAGGTGGTAGTGGTGTAGTGGGTTAGGTTTAGTGGAGTAGGTGAGGTGGTAGTGGTGTAGTGGGTTAGGTTTAGTGGAGTAGGTGAGGTGGTAGTGGTGTAGTGGGTTAGGTTTAGTGGAGTAGGTTTAAGTGGGTGAAGTAGGTGGAGAGTAGGTGGATTTTAACAGCCCCCCGCAAACTCAAGGGGGATAGGAACTAACCAACTTGAGTTTGGAGAGAGTAACAAAACAAGAAAATACATAAAAATAAAAAAGGATAGGAGACACTGTATGGTCGTGTCAGACCATTGGTGAAGACACTGAATGGTGGTGTCATAACGTTGTAGAGGACACTGTATGGGGGTGTCATAACGTTGTAGAGGACACTGTATGGGGGTGTCATAACGTTGTAGAGGACACTGTATGGTGGTGTCATAACGGTGTAGAGGACACTGGATGGCGGTGTCAGACCGATGTAGAAGACAGTTTATGGGGTCATGTCGGACCGTTGTAGCAGACAATGTTGTGACAGTTGTTGTGACAGTTTACAGAGTCTTGCTGGACCCTTGTAGAAACTAACCGGAATCAATGTCGGGACAGTTTACAGAGTCTTGTCGGACCCTTGAAGGAGCTAACCGGAATCAATGTCGGGACAGTTTACAGAGTCTTGTCGGACCCATAAAGGAGCTAACCGGAATCAATGTCGGGACAGTTTACAGAGTCTTGTCGGACCCTTAAAAAGTCGCACCCTCAAAAGTTGTGCCCAATCTTTCAAAAGGCGTGCCATCAAAAGGCGTGCCCAATCCATAAAAAAGGCGTGCCATCAAAAGGCGTGCCCAATCCATAAAAAGACGTGCCATCAAAAGGCGAGCCCAAGTCATAAAAAGATGTGCCGGACATGATGGCGAGGCACGTGAGTGCCTTGACTGGCGCGCCCGTTTGTCGTCTGGCGTCAAGTGGCGCGCGATACGCGTGGTTGCCTCGCTATTTAACCAAGGTTGATGCTGAGGCTGAGGCAGACAAAAAAACTTCTGAAAATCCTCTGAAAACAACTCTTCCTTTGCTGAGAAAGAAACTCTGTAATACTCTGTAACCAACCCGTCTCTGAAACACTCAGCAACATGGCCTCTTCTTCCCGTCCAGCTACCCAGAACATGGCCTCCTCTTCCCGTGGTCTGCTCACGCTCTTTCCAGAACTGAACGAGTCCACAAGAGAAATAACTGGTGCGGTGGCCAGTGAACCTCAACCAAACACCTCTGGTTTTGCTCCGTTGAACTTTCCGATGCGGTCGGTGGAGCAAAAAATGGCGGTGCAGTCGGATGTGGAGGCCAATCAGTATACCTTGAAGTCATGTGTGGAAACCATGACTGCGGTTACAAATTTGTCGAACCGGCTGCAGAGTAGGACAAATGAGGTGCAGCAGTTAAACGCCCAACTGGCTCTGCTCCAACGCATGTATAAGGATGCGCGAGCAGAGATAAGTGTGCTAAAGGCGGAAAACAAAGAGCTGAAGCGGAAGGCCAGTTTTATGTTCCGATTTGGAGGGCCGCCATATGCTGCAGTGGAGGAGCAGGGAGTAGTGATCATGCCCAGTGGAGTGGGAAACACGGAGGCAACACCGGCAAGGGCCGCCCAAGACGGTGGCAAGAAGAAAAGACCGGCGGAATAGGCGAGAAGAAAAATCCCACTGTTCCGATTTGTGTTGGTTGTGTTTTGTTTTGTTTTGTGTTTTTTTATTTTTATTTTTTTTTTATTTTTATTTTTTTTTTATGGTGTAAAATGCTGATCGGGGTTGATCCCCGGCATGAAGAAATGACAAGTTTGTAAAATGTTTTTTTTTTTTTTTTTTTTTTTTTTTTTTTTTTGGGGGGAGTGTTTTGTTGAAAAAATAAAAATAAAATGAAAGAAAACAAGGGAGAAAGAAAATAGATAAAAAATATTTATAGATGGATTATATGAAAAACATCAGTGCGATTGTTTCAAAATAGAGTGGGGTATTTAAAAAAGAGGAAAAGTGACTTGGAAAAAATAAATAAAAATAAGTGATTTTTGAAATCAAATGGAGGAGAGAGAGGGACAAACCCATGTGATAAAGTGGAGAGAGAGTCGGTGAGTGGGGTGCAAAAGGTGAAGGAGAAATGATGGATTGAAAATGGTTTGGGTCAAAAGTGGACACTGTTAGTGGGGAACATATGTGCATTGATTATTTGATATAATAATAATAATAATAATAAAAATAAAAAGTTAGAACAGTTGGAGAGAATGAGTGGAGTATGGTAAGGGTTTCATCCAAAGCCAAAATTCCTGCAGCGAATCACTTCGCAAATCCTAGCATGAGCTTTTTCTCTTTCCAGGCTTATTCATGAATTTCCTGGTGATTTCAAGAGCCTCTGGTGGCATTGTTGCAGAGAACACCCCAACCTGGATTTTGGGTGGCAGCAACTGAGAACACCCCAACCTGGATTTTGGGTGGCAGCAACTGGAAAATATCATAGATCTGATTTTTTAAAAACCTCGTGACAGCATTTCATCAGCTTCATCCAAGACAAACATGTTGATGTAAACAGGGCGAAGTGATTGTCTCCGCAACATGTTAAACACACGACCAGGAGTACCAACAACAACATGAACCCCACTGGAGAGAATGCGCTGATCTTCGCGCACACTAGTCCCTCCAACACAAGCATGAACCTTCACACTTTGCTGGGCAAGTTCAAGAGTGGGTGGAAGAACCAAAGCTTGGCACTCAACCAAGCTATAATCTAGCTGCTGCAGAATTCCAGAGCAGAATGTTGCAGTGTTTCCAGTTCCAGACTGTCTCGTCATATGAGGTGAAGAATTCTTCTCCATTAGCCTCACACATGACTACAGTTGCACAAATCTTTGTTGATTTTATCAGCGGAATAGGTTGAGGTCCGGCGGGCGGCTAAGGTGAGGTTGCCGCCCGCCGGGGAAGCGAAAATACTAGGTTTTAAATCAGCTCTGATACCATGTAAGAAATAATGTATAGAGAAAGAGAGAGAATAAATTGTATGTATTATTATTGATTGATATATTTATATAAATTACAATGATTCATGATTCCTATATATAGAAGAGGGTGAGTGTGTAGTAGGTAAGGAGTAGGTGAAGTGGAGGTGGTAGTGGTGTAGTGGGTTAGGTTTAGTGGAGTAGGTGAGGTGGTAGTGGTGTAGTGGGTTAGGTTTAGTGGAGTAGGTGAGGTGGTAGTGGTGTAGTGGGTTAGGTTTAGTGGAGTAGGTTTAAGTGGGTGAAGTAGGTGGAGAGTAGGTGGATTTTAACATTTTTTCCAAAGTTTGACATCTTCTATTTTGTATTTCTTCATATTTACTGTTACCTAAGTAGTATGGACACTCCTAAGAAAGTGGAGTATCCGTGCCTGTGAGACCCAACACATGGATAGTTGATGAGATCCAACGAAGAGATGACCTTGGCTCCTGTAAATCTGCAAGGCAGCATAGTCGGTGCCACCCAACTGAGGTTGCCAGCCGGAGACACTCTGATGATAAAGTTAGCCCCAAAATCAGAGAAGGAAGATGAAAAAAAATGAAGATTGTTTGTGTGCTGTCTGGCAAAGAGATGAACATACCTCCACTTGGGATGCCCTCCCTTTATATAGATGGGGGGTGTGATATTTGTTTGGGTTGGACCCATTGTAGGTCTTGTTTGGGTTAGTCCCAATAAGCTGATATATATTTTTTTTTGGCTCCCACAATTACGCCAAAACTTTCATTGTCTGCGATAGAAGGAATGAGAGTTTTTATTGCTGAACTACACTGTTCAAATAGATGTTAGATTTCTTGATAAAGAACACTCTGGATAAATGAATAAAATGAATGGATGAATGATTGTATGAATGCATGTATGGTTGAATGTATGGCAAATATATGTATAACTATATGTATATAAGGGAGGGGCGAGCTAAAGCCCAGTGAGTGATACTAGTATAGAGGTTCAATGAATAATGTCTATCATAGGTCTAACATAGGAACCCCTTAGGTTTACATCAGAGATCTCTGTAATGATGGGCCACAGTATTATTACCCTCTGGCGAGGGCCATAGGTCGCAGTATTATATCCCTTGGGCAAGGGCCGTAGGCCGTAGTATTCAAGGTTCTGAAAAACGGTTGCGGTCGCCGTAACGATGGCGGTGATGCGGTTGCGGTTGCGGGGTGTAAAGGCCGTAGTGTAACAGTTGTGGTAACCGGAACCGTGAATTTTTTTATTTTTTACACAATTTGAAAAAACTTACCAATACGCATATTTTTTTTCCATGATCATATTTATTGGGTTAAAAATAAATATTGATCAATTTTTGTAAATTTTTAAGTATGATCCAATATGTTTTATATTTTTAAATCACTATAAACTGAGTTTTTTATATTTTATTTTAATAATTAATGACTTTATATTATACAAAAAATCAATCACTAATAATTATATATAAGATAAACAATGACAAAAGTAAGAGGATAAATAAGAGCCTAAATATATATATATATACACATATTTTAACCAAGCCAAATAGATAATGACCACACTTATTATTATTATTATTATTTTCAAACAATTTATAGATAGACACACACAAACGAAATGGTTTAGTGATAGTAGTTGAATAGAATAGCATAGGTCTTACAGTTTCAACAAATCAATAACATGTTCTTCATCTTGCCTTTTCTCTCTCTCTCTTTTGCTCCTCCATTTTCTCTCTTTATCTTCCCTCTTCTCTCTATCCCTCTTCCCCCATTTTCAGCTTTTTTTTGTGTGTTTTTTCGAAAGAAACAGTTTGGAACTGTTACGTAACGGTGTGTAACAGGCCGTTACGACTTTTACGGCACCATTACGACCGCTACGGCAGCTGCTACGGCCGACACACCTGTGAATCTCAATCACACTACAAAAACGGCCATAACGGGTGGCGGTAACTGCCAAAACCATTACGTAACGGTGTTACGTAATGGTTGCGGCCGCCTTTTAAAACCTTGGCATTATTATATCCCTCGGGTGAGGGTCGTAGACCGTGGTATTATGTCCCTCGGGTGAGGGCCGTAGGCCACGGTATTATATCCCCCGGGCGAGGGTTGCACTAAGGATGCCATAATGACTATATGAATGTTCTGCTTCGAATTCGGAGATTTTTACTGATGGCACTTCGTGCCAAGTGCAAAGATTGCGCCATATTCGAAGACTTTAGCTGATTTTAAGTGGCGAGCAATTGCCAACATTGCAAGGATTTGGAGTAATGCATCTTGTGTCATTGATTGCCTGTATCAAATGAGGTAGACTTGTTAATCACAAATAAGTGAAAAGTGGAAAAAAGTACGCCAATGGTTGAGCATTAAAAAATAGCATTGTAGCATTGCACCGTTGTAAGGAATTGCCGAGTAGATTTTGAAAGCAAATTGCCGACTTGTTTGAGTTGAGTTCGGCCTGTCCCATATATTTGCCCCATTGCTTTCGAATGACATTGTTTAGTCGGAAGGAAATAAAAATGGAGTCTGCCAAAAGTGCCGAGTTAAACCGAGAAAGCCGAGAACAAATTGTGGAAGTGGATTCCTAGCCTCATGGCGGTTGAATGGAATTTGTTATTCAGAAGGAATTCATAACGAGTTTGGTGGTTATATAGTTGAGAAGTTGCCAAATATTTGTTGAAGTTGGCATTGATCAAACTGTAGGCTTGGCGACAAAAATATTGTTTGGGCGGCGATAGATATGTGGCAGGGCATATGAAATAGACAAATTTTTGGTATGAAATTTGCAAAATTAGACTATACGGACGTGTTCAGAAAGCACCAAATAGCTGGAAACGACTTTTGGATCGTTGGAATCGGATGTGGATAGTTGTGAGACCCAGAAATTGTGAGACCCAGAAAATCCTCACATGGATAGTTGATGAGATCCAATGAAGAGATGACCTTGGCTCCTGTAAATCTGCAAGGCAGCATAGTCGGTGCCACCCAACCGAGGTTGTCAACCGGAGACACTCCGATAATAAAGTTAGCCCTAGAATTAGAGAAGGAAGATGAAGAAAAATGAAGAGTGTTTGTGTGCTGTCTGACAGAGAGATGAACATACCTCCACTTGGGATGCCCTCCCTTTATATAGATGGGGGGTGGTGTGATATTTGTTTGGGCTGGACCCATTGTAAGCTTTGTTTGGGTTAGCCCCAATAAGTTGATGTATATTTTTTTCTGGCTCCCACAGTGCCGTTTCCATGTCGAACACCGGCACTCGATGCACACTTCCCGACACGTGTCCGAAAATTGTCAAAACGTGTGCTATTTTCTAAAAAGGTCGGACACTCGTATCCATTGTTTAAACACACGTGTCCACTGATTAAACATACATGAAACTAATAGTTTGAACTAAATAAGTTAGGATACAATAATAAAAGAAAAAAACAATATATCTTCGTGCATGTTCCCCATGTGTCGTGTCCTACATTTTTTGAAAATTTGCATGTCGTCGTGTCTGTGTCGTGTCGCGTGTCCGTGCTTCTTAGGTTACTAAATTATCTATTGTCCTTTTCTTCCCCATAATGCCATTTTCATTACCTCAAATCCATCACCATGAAATTTCATATTTGTAATTGCAATATAGGCGTGCCAGAAAGCCCAAGAGTTGAGATGGAACAAATTTCAGAGAAATGCCACTCTTTTGAAGAGACAGTTGACTTGGCGGTATGAGTTTTCCGCATAACCATATTGTGCTTATTTTTCAGAATTCTGTTTTTTAAAATAATTTATTCACCCCACTGGGAAGCCCCCTAAACCTCTGCAGGATTATTTTCTCAACTATTTCATAATCAATTATTGTTTGCAACCAGATTTAACAGCCTTCTGGGAAACAAAGGAATCAGTGGGCATGTTAAAGTTAGTTATGAAGATGAGACACTTTCAATGGAGGTAAGCAATTTGCATCATAGTGGTATATGTTCTTGTGGCTGTGGTAATTTGTCCTGGAGTATACAAAAATGAGATTTTTTTTTGGCTATATTTGCTTCTAATTAACTGGGTTTATCAAAGTTGACTATGTGAGCTTTATCTTGATTCTACTTCTCTTTGTAGGTGAAGATGCCCCAAGATGCATCAAATAACAATGTTCGTGACACTAGAGGGCTCTCAGGTTTGTTCAATTTCATATACTCCATACCATACCATAGTTTCTGTGACCTCTATATGCTTTTTGGAAATTCAACTGATTCTTAGATTTGATTATTTTTCTGGCTCTAATCATGCTGGCTGATAAAGGATAGGACATTATAAGTTGTGCTATTGGATAAATCTCAACAATAGGTTTGCACCTGCTTGTCCCCGGCAGCAGTGGAATACACACGAGATCTATATATCGTTCTAATAGACGAAAGGGGCTCTCAAATCTACAAGAAAGAGAGAATCTTAAATCCACAAGGAAGAGAAACTCTGAATATTATTATTAAAAATATGTTTGTCCTTGGGCTTAAATTGGTATTGATAATAAACTATGCCTTGGAGACCAAGCTATCTAAAAATTAGGAAACCACTATCTAAACTAATTCTTGGAAAATATGTAACCTAAAAATTAGGAAAACAAAGTCAATGAAAATTAATGAACCTAATAATTCTTGGAATATTCATACCAAATTACTACATTCCTAATAAAATACTAATTCCCAAATTGTAAAAATAAAAATATAGAAACTCTTCAAATGTTGTCCTACATCAAAAAGGCAATAGGAAAAAATGAAACCCAAACCCCTTTCTCCCCTCTTTGTTCACCACAACCAAAAAACAAAAGCTTTATCTATACTTGGAATATTTCTTAAACATTGGAGTCATACAAGAATACAATCTTGCTTCCTAACTTAATAAAAAAATTTAGCTAACACTTGGTTTTTAAAGTTTTATGTGATGTTTGTAATTGATGGTTTATTAGGTGGGGAACGTTCTTACTCTACATTATGCTTTGCACTAGCTCTGCATGAAATGACAGAAGCCCCTTTTCGAGCTATGGACGAATTTGATGTCTTCATGGTAAGTTCTTACTGAAAATGATCATTTGCTAATGCCAGATAGATATCCAGATAATAGGTTTTATGGATTATATTTGTTGAATTGTGAAGAAAAAAGACCACTTCAATGATTTCCTTATTTTACATTGATATTCAGGATGCCGTTAGCCGGAAAATCAGCTTAGAAGCTCTTGTGGATTTTTCGTTGAGACATGGATCCCAATGGATATTTATCACTCCTCATGACATCAGGTAATGGTGTTAGCATTGTTTTTTACTTGGGCTTAATTATGTGGGCACCCCCTCAACTTCAAAACTGTACATTTGGATAGTTGGACTCATCGTGTGCATCATCATGAGAGAAAGAAACTCCTTCTAGAAGGGTGGCATTTGTACGATTTTTTATAGTTGGTTGAAGGACTTATCGCATGAATCAGCCTGAGAGAAAGAAACTCCTAGAAGGGTGGCATTTGTATGATTTTTTTTATTTATTTATAAAAAAATAATAATAATAATAATTTGGGGGTTAAAATGTATAGTTTTGAAGTTGAGGGGATAGTAAGTGATATTCAGTGATAGTAGAGGGAGTGTCTGTGTATAAACAATTTGATTTGATGTTCCTGCTATTTCAAAAAGTAATTGCTATCTCTCCGCATTGTGATGTGTTTTGGGTTAACATTTGTGTTTTTTGTGAAAGCACATTTGGCCTCCTTGATGCTGAAAGAATTGTCTGGGAAAGGTCTTTATTAGGGCAAGATGTAAAATCCTTTGTTCGCACATGAATTTTACACATATGCGTGCACTTGAGCTCACACATCTTTGTTTTATAGGGTTTTTTTTTTTTTTTTTGGAACAAAGTCTTTGTTTTATAGGTTTTGACTGATAGATTAGCACTAGTCCCCAAAGCTAAGTTGCTTGGAAATTGGTCCAACAATGTATATGATACAACCCTGTCTTGAACATGGAGATGCAAACGTCCAAACATATGGAGAAACAAATGCAAACAGAGAGACTTAAATCCAAGACTTCTCCTAATGGACCTAATCTGAGCTAAAATACCGTGATAATATTAACCACTAGTACCAAAAGCTTTAGTTGTTGGGAAAGAGACCCAAGAATGCATATCAAGCTCACCAACAGTGACAAAGGTCTTTTGCCTTGCACTTGAAACCCTATGGATGAAATAGTATGACTGTGAGTGACTCTATCTGCTACTTGATATGTGTACAAGAACTCAAAATCATAAGAATAGACTAGAAGCCCTGTGGATGAAATAGTATAACTATAAATTATTCTATCTGGTACTTAATATGTGTGCAAGAACTCAAAATCACAGGAATAGATCACAACTTTTCCCTTGGACTGAAAAGCGAGGGAGAGGGAAAGGGGGAAGGAAAAGTTCACGTGAGTTTTTCGGTTTCAAACATTAAATATTGTTGTTCTTGTGTTAAGCATAAGAGGCACTAGTATGCCTTGACAAAATAAAATAGGGCAACTGAAGTACAACGATAGCATTTTTTTTTTTGTCTTTTCGATCAGCAACAAAAGGGATTTTATTAGTAAAAGAGAAGGAAATGAGAAGATGACAAGTTATCCACTTCAAGTTCAACAGTCATTACACCAATTTACGTCACATCACAGATCGCATCATTGACTCGGGTTTGCATTATGTTTTAGAAATAGTGAATTTCATTGACATGAATTAAACAGTTTCAAGATTTGGTTTTTGTTTTCTTAATCAATGTTGTTAAATTTTAAGTGCAAGAACAATGTTAATGTATTTGGTTGTGGTAGATGTGCTTGTGCATCTTGGAGTAGAATTCAGCAAATTCCCTCATCTTTAATATTGAGCAGTTCTGCATTTCAATTCGTGCTTCTAATGTTTAAGACAGACTTGAACCTATGAAGCATTATTGAGTAGATAAATATTTTCTTTAGTATATACTAATTCTAACTACTATGTACAGTTTATGTTCTGATGCCATGAAATCATGGAGAAGGTGATTCGGAAATTGTGTAAGATTGACCATTATTGATTTTTTGAAACATTGATGCAAGAGCTCTTTTAGAAGAATTACAAGTTTATTTGATGTAGTGCTACCTGTTATATATGCTATTTATGTGGGTGTCTTTTGTTTATTTTACTATTACCTGGGTGCTGGGCTCTATTTTTGGCATCCCAAGTTTGTGGATCTCATTTTGTTCAAGGCATACATATCTATGTTCTCTCTTTTGTTGTCATATGGATTGGTGGATCATGTCTTTATGGATGATGAATTCTTATTATCTATTGTTGTTGACATGTATATATTAAATTTTGGTAGCTGAACCATCATGTAAATCTTGCAATGTTTGTCTTCTGTTTTATTTTTCCTGTGCTTTGTTGGTAATGAATGTTTTACTTCTATCTGTGCAAGAAAAATTGATGTACATTTAAGGTTCCTTTTTTTAATTATAAATGTTCTCTTGTAGTCAAGTTAATTGGTTAGCTTTTGATTGGACTTTGTATTGAAGTTTCTGGCGTTGCCTATGATCAGGGATAATGTGTTGGCCGTTCGTAGGTATTCAAATGGTATCGTCTCCTGATTCTTAGAAATGACACCTCATCGCTGCCATTTAGTGCACAATCTTAACCGTTCATCTTCCTAGGTTTCTATAAACACCGATGCCCATACTAATGATTAGCATAACGTGACACTTCATCCATTTTGCCATCACCATGGGCAATTCCCCAGTATACGATAAATGGACTCTTCCATGGCAAATCACTTGTAATTGTCAGCAGTTCTGATTCTCATCCTTTACACTTGGAATTTATGTGCCAGTTTAGCATCATTGGGCATAATTGCAGCATTGAACTGATATTTAAATTGTAACTTAAGCAGATGTTAGACTCGACTCTACATTCTTCTCTCATTTAAGATGTATGAAACTAAAATCTGGTGCTTTTTTTGATTCAGCATGGTGAAGCAGGGGGAGAGGATAAAGAGGCAGCAAATGGCGGCCCCTCGTTCATGATTATCATCAGCAGCAATTTCTTCTTTTTAAATATTTTGATTGATTGTATGCTATATATTTTTCTGCACTTGATATGTAGAGAGTTTATTTTAATTATTTTTTTCTCGGTGTTTTATTGTCCAAGACTTATTGCCAAGTGCATCTATTGTATTTAGCGATGGAAGCAGTACATTTGCTTCAGATTATATATATGTGTGTGTGTGGATTTGGGCGTGGAATGGGTGCTTTCTGTGGACTGTTGTCATTTTACACTATGCATTGTCAAGAAAAAAAGAGGCACTCGAGCCCGCTTGGTACCGGGTCCAATCCTTCTACATTGCACATTTGTACACGAACGAGTATCCATGCTTTGGCACCTGATGCAACGGCTCCTGGTGTAACCAGAAGCACTGGTTTAACATTGTTACGTATTCCATTAGGAATCACAGATTTTTTTGGTCCATCACATCACATATTCATGTGACTGTCTTGGTACTCTTGAAAGATGTTCCATTTGCTCGTAGCTACCTTTGGAAATGAAACATAGCAATTTTTTCAAACAAAAGGGAACCAACTCTCGAGTATGTCACTTGGAAAACTTTGTTAAAATGTTTTGGCAGCTCTTGAAAACTATGTAAATCATCAAAAGTTCATTCGAACACCTTAAAAAATAGGGAAAACTTGTTGGCTAAGTCTGATTGACTAAATTTGTTGATCAAATGCAAAGATCAGGAGTATTATTGAAGGTCCTCAAAGAAGCGTAAATATTTTTAGAAATGGAAGCGATCTTCTCTATCGTTTTCTTGAAAGAGCTGAAACTGGCATCAATTCAAGAAAAAGAAGTATAGAGGCAGAAGGAAGTTATAACAGATGTGACACAACGCTAATGTGGCTTAAATCATGATTGATCTATGCTTAATTGGCTCCAAACATAAGAGTAGGATTGAATGAGTAATTCCAACCAAACATGATAGCTCAGTTTTGGTTTTCAAGGTGTAAATATAAATACTCAATCGGGAAAAAAAACAATTGAGAAAAACTCATTGAAAATTTTGAACTCAATTTACATGCAGGACGTTTTTCTCGTGGGTGAATTGTTCTTACTATTATACTATGAAAATGGCTTATAATACTTTTATTTTTTGGAAAACTTGAAATTATCCCTCATTGTTTACTCCATGTGTTGTTCGCTCATCATTTAGAAATAATTACTTAATTCTGGGATTTGTGAAATAAAGTGTAGTATTAGAAATTGTCATTTTTAGCAGTAAGTGTGAAATAGGTGTGTGGGGAGATTATGTGCTTATATCTAATTATAATAGGGGTAAATCACACTTTATTTTCAATTTTAAAAAATGGCCACGGTCTAAAAAATGAGTTTAGTTATGTACAATGGCTATTTTGGTCTTGTATAAAATGTAATTACGATCATTGGAAAGGATGATAGAATTATGTTAGTTATACTAGCTATTGGAAAGAATATAATGAACGTTATTAGTGCATACGACTCCCAAGTAGAACTAGATAATCAAACTAAAAGAGATTTTTTAGACCAAATGGATGAAGTATTACAGGAGATATCCATAGGAAAAAGCTCTTTATAGGTGGTGATTTTAACGGCCATGTATGAATAGGTAAATTAGGATATAAAAGGGTGTGACTGAAGAAAATATTTTAGATTTTGCGTTAGCTTCTGATCTGAAAGTAGAATATGGTAACCTTTAAGAGTAGGCTAATTAGGAGCTAAATATATTACTTTTTAGTAAAATGCAACGACTGTAAGTTGATTTCTAGAGAGAGCCTAACGTCTTAATATAAGATTTTGGTATTAAATTTATGCTGTAAAGGGAAATACCAAGTTAGGAAGGATAGTGGACGTCGTAGGACGAGATGGCGAGGCCTAAAAGAAGATAAATTAGAAATATTTAAGAATAGAATGAATAAAAAAGATACTTAGGACTTGGAAGATGGTTCTAACACTATATGAAACTTGATAGTCAATTGTATAAGGAGAATCTCAAGAGAAGTTCTTGGAGAGTCAAAAGAAAAAAGACCTAACTCTAGGGAAACTTGGTGGTGAAGGGAAGAGGTTTAAGCGATAATAAAGACGAAAAAAGAGTGCTTTTAAAAAGTGATAGAATAATAAAACTGTGAAAAACTTAAGAGTTACAGATTGGCTAATAAGGAGATCAAAAAATAGTGAGAGAGACTAAGTTGAAAGCTTGTGATGACTTATATACTAGACTAGATAGTAAGGAGGGAGAGAAGAGGATATACAAACTTGCTAAGATAAGAGAGAGAAAAACAAGTGACTTTGATCAGGTTAAGTGCATCAAGAGTGATGATTCTAAAATGTTGGTAAAGGGTGAAGAGATGAAGGAGAGATTAAAGAACTATTTTGAGAAATTGTTAAATGATAAACATATAAACAGGTCAAAAAGGGAGGAAGTAGACAGTAATAAGGAAAACCAAGACTACATGTTCTATCGTAGAATTAGAAACTTTGAAGTAGATATTGCACTTAAGAAGATGAAATTAAATAAGGATTTAGGACTCGATGATATCCTTATCGAAGCTTGGAAATGTTTGGGTAAGAAGGGGGTGGCTTGGTTGACTTTGTTATTTAATAAGATTTTGTTGATTAGGAGAATGCTACAGGAGTAGAGGAAAAGTATCTTAGTACCAATTTATAAGAATAAAGAAAATGTCCAGAATTGCAACAACTATAGAAGAATCAAGCTAGTGTGTCATATAATGAAAGTGTCGACGAGAGTAATAGAATGTTGATTGCGAGTTATAACAGAGGTGTCAAAGAATCAATTTGGGTTTATGGTTGATAGGTCAATAATAGAAACGATCTACCTTTTGAGAAGAGTAATAGAAAAATATAAAGAAAAGAAAAGAGACATTCATATGATTTTTGTCGACCTTGAGAAAGCATTTGATAAAATGTCTTGGGATATAATCTGGTAGGTGTTAGAGAAGAAATGGGTGACAAGATTACATTAATGTGATTAAGGATATCTACAAATGTGTGGTGACCACTATTAGATCTTTGGCTGGAGAGACAAGTGAATTTTCAATTACTGTAGGGTTATACTAAGAGTTAAGTCCTTATCTTTTTGCTTAGATGTGTTAACGAGAAATATCCAAAATGATGTGCCATGGTGTTTGTTTTTTGCAGATGATATTGTGTTAGTGGATGAGATTATAGAATGAGTTAATACTAAGTTGGGGACTTGGAAAGAAGCATTTGAATCTAAAGGATTTAGGATAAACAGAACTAAAATAAAGTACATGGAATGTAATTTTAGTAACAGTAACAATAGAAGCAGAGAAGTGAAGATTGAGGACTAAGCACTGCCTAAGAGTAAACATTTTTGTTATTTATAATTGATTATTCCAACGGATGGGGAGACTGGAGCAGATGTGGTCCATAGAATTAAGGCATAGTACTTTAAGTGGAGGAGTCTATCTAAGGTACTGTGCGATAAACGAGTACCCACTAAATTAAAAGAAAAGTTTTATAAAACAGTTATTAGACCAGCATGCAAAGGTGGATGTGTGGCAAGACTAAAAAAAACAAAGTTAGGAATGAGTATATTCGAGAATAGATAGGAGTAATACTGATAGAACATAAGTTGAGGAAGAATATATTGAGATGGTTTAGTCATATACAACAGAGACCAACGGAGACGGTAGTGAAGAGATGCGATACAGTGATGATATATGAAAGTATTAGGGGAAGGAGTAAACCAGATTGACATGGTCTAGTGTAGTAAATAGAGATATAAGTCTCCTTAATTTGACTAACGATATGACTTTGGATAGAGTCAAATGAAGAAGAAGGATTCATGCAGCCAACCCTATTTGATAGGACTTAAGATTTGGTTTGATTTGATTTGGTTTAGTTTAAATTGTTAAAGGTATGTTTTTGTTCACAAATCACATGAGCTTATATGATTTATTTTCAAATATCGGTAAAATAAACTTTGCCCTTTAGTTTTTGGAGTTGATTGAATCCAATTACAAAGTTGGAGTTAAAAGACATTTAATATATTTATAAGAAAGGGCATTTTAAATATTTCAGCCAGAAATGACAAAGTTAGAACAAAACTGATGAGAGCTTCTATATACACACACCTAATCCCCTCAATACACACACTTTATGATATTTAATTTTATTACAATTTTATCCCTAAGTGAAATTACTATTTTAGACATCTACCAAATTCAAAAGTCTCAATGCACACATCCAGACTTCACGTTGAAGCTGAAGCTCCTCCAGGTTCGGCTTCTTCCATTGTGGTAGAAGTGAATGCATTCATTCATTAAGCTCCAAGTTCAGCTTCTTTCATTGAGCTAGAAGTGAAAGCACTCATTCTTCAAGTTCAAAGTTTTGCTTCTTCTATTAAGGTCCAAGTTCATAGCTTCTCAACCTTCCTCATTCGTAGCTTCTTCCTCATTCATCATTGTTATGGAGGATTTGCCTTCTGAAAATCAGCAAATAAGTGTTTATGAGAAACATAGCGAAAGGAATGTGAGTTTCTTTCATTTTTTTTTTTCCAGCGTCGTTCGAATAACCAGAGCCGAATTGTGTTATTTGGTTCGGAAATCTACCACCGAAATAATTATTTATTTTCGGAAGTTGTTGTCCAAACAAAGTAATAAATTTCGGAAGTTGTTGTTCGAACAAATTATTTAATTTCAGAAGTTGTTGTCCGAACAAAATTAACTTTTACAACATTCAACTTTCGAAAGTTGAAAATAAATTCGGACAACTACTTTCGAATGAAGTAAAAAAAAAATTTTGCAATCTGTATACCAAATTTACAGTTTCGAATTGCAAATTAATCTTTATAATGCCATTAAAAATTTGTAATGTTATACAAAACATGCAGAAATATGTGTCAACTCAAGGAAGTCAGGTTTGCGCAAATTTTGTGTTGGATTACACCACTCAATTCATAACTGAATAGGTTCACTCAACGAAATTATAATGATTATGTTTCGAATTGCTCACCAAATGTAAATGTTTGATAATATTTATTTAACTTTGTAGGTATTCAAAAGTAAGGATGAATTGCTCAACTGGGTACGTGAAGTTGGAAAGAGAAATGGTTTGGTCATTGTAATCAAAATATCAGACTATGGTGGAGGGAAAAAAAGACCCAGGATGTATCTTGCTTGTGAGAGGAGTGGCCAATTTAGAGCAACAAAGAAGTTAAACACATGATGGCAACAATACATCAAGAATAACCGGTACGAAGAAGTGTGGTTGTCCTTTTGATATGAGGGCTCACAGGTTTACTACACATGATGAATGGACATTGACCGTAGTATGCGGATTGCATAATCATCCACCTGCGGAGCATCTTGAGGGACATTCATATGCGGGGAGGCTATCAAAGGATGAGAAAGCATTGTTAATGGATATGTCAAAGAGCATGGTTCGGCCAAAAGAAATCCTAGTAACCTTGAAACAGCAAGATGCCCTCAGTGTAAGCACACTTAAAACCATTTACAATGTACGCCATCGAAACAGGGTGGTACAGAGAGCTGGAAGATCATAGATGCAACACTTATTGGGTGAATTGGCCAAGTATAATTACATTGAGCGCCATCGGTCTGAAGAGTCCACGATGACTGTGACAGACTTGTTTTGGGTACATCCTACCAGTTTGGACTTATTTTGGTCTTTCCAACGTATATTAATTATGGATTGCACATTTAAAACCAACGGATATCAGCTTCCTCTTCTTGAAATTATGGGAGTGACATCAACTGAAATAACATTCTCTGTAGCTTTCGCATACTTACAGTATGAGATTGTCGATAACTATGTATGGGTGTTAGCTACATTGCGTGATGTCATGGATGGGTTTGTTGTGCCAACAGTTATTGTTACTGACAGAGAGCTAGCCTTGATGAATGCCATACAGAAGATATTCCCGAGTGCCAGACATTTACTATGTCGTTGGCATATCAGTAAGAATGTATTGACCAAATGTAAGAAAATGTTTGAGACACAACAGAAATGGGAGAAGTTCAACCATAAGTGGAACTCTTTAGTGTATTCATCTTCTGAAATTCAATACGATGAGCGTCTTAAATCGTTACTTAAGGAATTCAGTAGTTATCCTGATGCAGTCAAATACGTCATGGATACTTGGTTGGTTCCTTACAAGGACAAATTTGTGGCGGCATGGACAGGCACGTGTATGCATTGTGGCAATATTACAACGAACCGGTAAGATTCCTTTTCTTCAATATGTTATTAATAAGTGTCATGTACTTGATTTTAATTTGACTTACATTAAATTCAACAGGGCTGAGAGTGCACATGCAAAACTTAAAAGACAATTGGGTTCATGTCAAGTCTCATTTCAGGCATCATTTGAGAAGATACACAGTCTGCTTGAGTTGTAACACACTGATATCAAGGCTTCATTTGAGAAAAGTCTAACTGTTGTGCAACATCAATTTAAACCTTCTCAGTTCAGGGAGCTACGAGGTAATGTGTCTATCTTTGCATTGGAGTATTTGCTTGTAAAGAGTAAGAGAGCCAATTCCATTGGTATTGATGTTGAAGCTTATGGATGCGTCCTTCGCCACACTCATGGTTTACCTTGTGCCCATGAGATTGCTGACTACATTAGACAAGATCATCCTATACCACTTGCTACCATACACTCACAGTGGAGGCAACTTCATATCTCCATATGCAAGAAAAAAGAGGAAACAGAGGTGACTTGTCATATAGAAGTAGAGTTGTTTGTGAACAAGTTTAATGAAAGTGATAGAACCCTGCAGTTGGAGCTTTTAAAGAAGTTAAAAGAGATTGTATATCCGGGAAGCACTTTTCTTGTTGAGTCGGAGGTGAAGCCCAAAACACGTTCTCGGGATCATAAGAAGATCAATGTTTCTACTCGTTGTGACCCGTGTGCATTTGAGTTGTTGCAATCGGGACATGATTCCTTCTCACCTAGGGACACTCAAATCACTACATTAGCTTCTACTCTACAAACCAAGAAGAAGCGACCTGTTAAGGGAAATGAGAAGGTGAATCCGAAAGGGAAGGTATACATTACAAGAACAATGAAACCTGGTGCATATGTTAATGCTTTCCCTACTGGGTTGAAACCATACATTAAGTTTGTCAAGGATGTAGCTGCAGATGGGAATTGTGGTTTCAGGGCTATAGGTGCTTTAATTGGTCATACAGAAGATGATTGGGCTTAGGTTAGGCGTGATCTATTGGGTGAGCAGCACACACACAAAGAGGAATACATTACACTTTATGGGTCCTATGAAAAGTTTGAAGAATTGACAAGCATATTGTCATACTTTGAAGACAGTCTTGGATACTCACATTGGATGACTATGCTAAACATGGGGCATCTTGTTGCATCATGCTACAATCTTGTGTTATATCACTTGTCTTTACAGCAATATCTCACCTTTTTACCTTTTAGAACAGTGTCAGTACCTCAACTTGATAGACGTGAGATTGCCATTGGGTTTGTCAACGGAAATCATTTCGTCTAGGTATAACAGAAACTTATCAATTGGGTTTGTGCATGTACAAGAAGTTATGAGGTATGACCACTAAGTCAATTGATATTTGGTGCAGGTTTTGTTGCAGCCAAGCCATCCAATTCCTCCTATTGCCACTAATTGGAGAAAATACCGTCACCCTTGCGCTGTCGACTGGGATGATGCATATGTGCGTCACATTCAACATTTCAAGGACATTATTCATGATAATGTAGCTACTCGAGAGACTTTTGATGTTGTTGATGTCGCATGACACATGTATGCATTTGACAATGTTAGAATTATGGAAGAAATTAATGGATGTATTTTTGATGTTGTTGTGTTATGTTTTGCAATGTGGATTGAATGCTATTGACCATTGTTATCATTCCATTGTAATAAGAAAATATCATTTACAAAATCAACGACCATTGTTATCATTCCATTCTAATAATAAAATGTCATTACAATACCATTGTTGCCATTCCATTCTAATAAGAAAATATTAACCACTGTTACCATTACAACAATGTCATCTTACAAAAAACACCAAAAAAAATTCATCAACTAACAAAATAACATGTAACAAAATAACATGTCACGAATCAGCTGTATGCCTACGCCTAGGCCTACAACTGTATGTCAATGTCGAAGATGGAAAGCGACCTCCAGCAGAACTAGGTCCAGCTTCGTCAATGTGCTGACCTTCAAGGACATGCGTCATACTCTCGATAGCCTGGTAAAGTCGATAAGGATATCGAATCCCCTTCTCATAACCAGCGTCAATAATAGGATGTGAAATTTGCAGTGCATGTGCAATACGCTGCATTTGAAAAGAATATCACATTTTAGGGAACATATCAGAAAATAAAAAGTAAGTTACATATGCATAAGAGAGGATAATAGATTACATCTGCATGTTCGCTGAAATCCTGATGGTCATGGACACGCGGTTCATCAGTGTGCTCAACATATAGGTGCGTGATATTCTTATAGCAATCCATGTAACCCGATACACATTCCCAAGGCTGACGAACTGGTGTGCTCCTCCGTTGCTCAGATAACACGTGGTTATCCCAAGCCTCCCAGATCCTATCCAAGTATCTATACATGACTGTATATCGTGCGGATATGTTGCCTCACGCACCACGACTGGGAGCTAGCGGTGCATCTGGGATGGTTTGAACCCTGCCAAACTGCCTCAGAACTCTATCTGGATGATAGGGTTCGACAACGTCTAAGAACTTTAAGCATCCATGGTAGAACGTAACTGGGTTACATGGATGCCGGTCTCTGCAGCTGTGGTATGGATCCCAAATAACCTGTAAACGTAAAGTGTTTTTGAATTAAAGTATATAAAGGGTAAGATAAATGGAAAGTATTAAAATTATCTTAGGATGAGTAAACTTACATCAGTAGCCACCAAACTGTCAAGCTCGGCTCGAAAAGATTTCAAATGATCAATAGAGGAACCCGCCTCTCTCCTAGATGCCCAATGGTACACGTGTGGCATGTCTTCATTGTAACCCATGTTCTGGTGAGGTCGGAATGCTCGGAAGTGCTCATAAATCCACGCCTCCAAAAGAGTCATATAACCACCCATTTGCTTAACCCCAGACCGGCTAGCATACCCCAACTGTCTGTATAAAAATGCTAATGCAGCAGCACCCCAGGCGTAAGTATGAATGGATCCCAAATCCATCAATAAGCCAAGGTAAACAACAGGAACCCTACCACTACTCTTGTTACTGAAGAGTGTACATCCTAACAGAAACAATAAATAAGCTCTAGCAGCGCACTGTATAGCCTCCTCGGGGTCTGAATCTGTGACACCAGCAAACTGACTTCGCAACCACTCAAGCCTGACTGAATTGCCACCAGCAGAAGAAACCTCTTCATATGTTGCACGTTCAGTAATCCCCAAGCCATAAACGAGTAATGTAACTCCATGATGATCTGTCACATCTGGTACGTTGACTGATTTGCCTACAATGGGAAGGTCAAGAATAGTGCCAACATCATCCAGGGTCAAGGTCATCTCACCAACTGTCATGTGAAATGTGTTCGTCTCAGGTTGCCATCTCTCAACAAAACTGGAGATTAAAAGCTTGTTGACGAACCGATAAGTGCAACGAGCTAACTGTGATAGCCCAGACTGCTCAATAATGGCTTTGAATCTGGTGTTGTTCTCTACAGACCACCATGGCCATGCAAGGATCTTGGAAGAGTGATTATGACACTTTAGGGGCCCTCGTTCCTATAACACAAATGATATCTCATTAGAAACTACCATACAACAGAAAAAAAAAAAAAAAAAAAAAAAAAAAAAACTCATATACAAATGAATTTTACTTTTACTGAGAAATGTTTACCTCCCCGTGCCAAATAGCTGCAGCCACATGACTATTGAAACTCTGCAATGTTGATGGATCAGTCGGTCCACCTGAAAAAGCATGAGTAAGGTACTCTTCCTAGACAGTAGGAGAATCGGGTAAAGAGGCGTCCTCCACAACAATGTCAGGCATATCATCACCTTCAACAAGTCTTTGGCTTCGGCTTCTACTTTGACTGGCACTGGGGATATCATATTCTACCGAAACTGGATCACGACCTCGACCACGACCTCGACCTCATCCTCGCCCACGCCCTTGTCCCCGTTCATGGTCAACATCCAATTCACGACG
Organism: Camellia sinensis; assembly: GCF_055761805.1. Lineage (NCBI taxonomy): Eukaryota > Viridiplantae > Streptophyta > Magnoliopsida > Ericales > Theaceae > Camellia > Camellia sinensis. The sequence continues at coordinate 73,140,729 of NC_138961.1, forward strand.
TCGTCTATTTGAAGCAGTAGGTGGGATACGTTGTTGATATTCAAAATCCATATTCTCTGCAAAAATTAATATACCCAAACAAAATAAAATTAAAAAAAAAATAATCGATGCTAGTGCATTACTAATGCTCTTATTCCCTAATTCTATCCCCAAACAAAGCTATACCATTTTTCAATTCCATGTTAGTACCCATTGAAGCTCAATATGAGATTACCACAAATGTAAAAATAATACACAAAAGAAGGGAGAGAGAGAGAGAGAGGGGAAAAAAAACACTGTTTGGAAGTTGAATACCGAAAGTATATATACTGTTCGGAAGTTGAAATCTGAAACAAAAAATTAATTTTGGAAGTTGATTGTTGTTTGAATTTAATGTATTCGGAAGTTGACTGCCAAAATAATCAAAAAGTTTCAGAAACCTACTGTTGAAATAAATCATCAATTTTGGATTCCTACTTCCGAACAAATTCCTTAATTTCGGAAACCCAGTTCTGAACGGTTTGTTTACGATCCGTGGGCCTTCGTTCGTTTTCAAAATGAAAAAAACAAAACTTTACGTTGCAAATCTTCAACCTTAATGATTCAAAAGTAAACTCACCTAATGAGGATGAAAATGTGATGGAATGCTTCAATGGGATGCAGCTTTGTGGATGAAATGCTTCAATGTATTTGCACACCTGGGTTGCACACGGTAAGCTTCTATGTGATGGAATGCTTCAATGTATTTGCACACGGTAAGCTTCAATGGGTGTGTATATCCTCAAGGTTGAAGATGTAGCTCAGCTTCAATGAGTGTGTGTATTTGCACCGTTGAGAGAGCTGGGTTTGGGGTCGGGGATGTGTGTCTGTGTGTGTATGAGGGTAAATGTGGAATGAACCGTGTGTGTAGTGAGTAAACTAATTAAGAATTAATTTTTTTTGGTGTGTGTAATGAGAAGGATGTGCAAAGAGAGTATTTGGTGTGTGTAAATAGATGCTCCCAGATGGATGAACATATATAAATTAGAAATATTCCATTATGATAAGAGATTTTTTTTTTTTTTTTTTTGAAGAGAATTGCTAGCGACACTGAAAAGTCACATAATAGACAAAAGGGTGTATAACCATTGTATTTATTTTGTGATTGTTTTTAATGTCTGTAGTATTTTGTAATTTATTTATTTATTTCTTTATTTATTTATTTTCTATGTCCTCAGCAAATTTGTTTTTGAAACTTCCGAGACGGGTCGAATAACAAAGGTAAATTACATTAACGCTTCTTGATGTTTCTATTTAATATAAATTTTTTTTAGGTTTAAAAAATTACATTTTTTTTTTTGAGATTTATAATCTCATTATAAATTATCCTTTGAATTACTAATGTAATACACTAAATTTTTTTAAATAATCATTTTGCATCATAACTACATTATATAATTTTTCATCATTAAATTCTACTTGAACATATTTTTATTGAGTGATGATATACAAATAAAAATTTTATATAAAATTTTCAAACACAATGATATAATTTAATGGTGGCCTTTCACTTTAAAGCAAAATACTCATAAACATTATTTATATTTACGACATTACTATCACAACATTTTTATAATTTTTTTGTATAAATTTTTATATATGAATAAAAAAATTTATTTTCATTTCCACTAATATTTTTCTTTCTTGTCTATTCACCCACATTTATTACAATATTACCAAATACCTTCATTCACATTTATTACAGTATTACTGAATTTTTATATTTTGTATTTGGTGAATTTAAAAAAAATTACAAAATATTATACTTTTAAGTATATTTAGATTAGGTATATCTAGAAAATAAAAAAATTATTTAAAATATTAAAAAAATATTCTGTAAATATAAAAATACGCAAAAAAATATTTTAAAAAAATATGTATTTGTGTGAGTTAAACTAAAGAAGATGATTGTTATTTCTCTTGAAATGATATGAACAAAATATCAATATTATTTTATTATTTTATATATACAAAGGCTAAGGGCAAATACACCATTTTAATCTGACATGAGGGTAAGTATAATTTTTCAAAAGTGAAGAAAAAATCTGTATTAAATAGAAATCTCAAAAGGTGTAAGTGTAATTTATCCAAAAAATAATAGTAAAAATATAAATAAATAAATAAATTAGAAAATCTAATATGAAAAAATTACTGATGGGTCATGCTTGCTATCATAAAGTTTTGAATTCTGAATCAGGACACTTTAAACATATAATCAGCGCTTAAGTCCTAAATTTAAAATTAAAAAAAATATATATATATATATATATATTATTAATTTGCATAGTATTATTGCTCATAAAACAAACAACAAAACCATACAGATAGATACATACATGTGAGGTGTGTAAAATAACTACAAAGAAATGCATGTGACCGGCAAATCTTCGTGAACCCAACTAAGATCTTACACTGCATACAAATCTCACTAAGATAATAGAGAGAGAGAGAGAGAGAGAGAGAGAGAGAGAGAGAGAGTAGCTGGACTCTATTTTATTTATTTATAATATAAATATAAATATATAGCATATTAGTTCAGGCCTATTAATGCAACTATTAATTAATCTGTACTCTATTTTGTCGGTCAATATGTATATTGATCAGGCCTATTAATGCAACTATTAATTAATGAATAATATTAAATATATCAATTAATATATTAATTAGTATATTAATAGATAATGTAACATAATTTTAAAAAATTTAATTATTTGCAATTTGTATAATAGATATGATCATTAACAATGATATAACACTAGGTGGTATACTAGTGTGTACATTAATTGGTATATGTAACACCACCGTTAATTAATCTGTATGTAGCACCACCGTTAATTAATCTGTGCTCTATTTTGTGGGTTAATATGTATATTTAGAATAGGGGTGACTGTTGTGCGGTTTATAAGAATTATTTCAGATTTTGTTTTAATGATTTGAATTGTTCAATTTTTAAAGAATATCAAGTAAAATATATTTGTAAAAAATTAAGTTGATCGGATACAAATAAACCCTTCATCAACTCGCATTTGTATATATATAAAAAAAATAAATGGTGAATTACATTAACGGTTCCTGTGGTTTGGGACTTGTATTACTTTAGGGGGGCTTCTATCTACACACACCAAATCCCCTCTATACACACACTTAATGATATTTATTTTTATTACAATTTTATCTCTAAGTGAAATTACTATTTTAGACATCATACCCAATTCAAAACGTCTCTATGCACATCCATCCAAACTTCACATCCGTTGAAGCTCCAAGTTCGTAGCTTCTTCCATTGAAGCTGTTGAAGTTGTTGAATTCTTCCTCATTCATCATACATTAAGCTAGAAGGGAAAGCATCAACCTTCCTCATTCATTATACATTAAGCTAGAACGGAAAGCATCAACCTTCCTCATTCGTAGCTTCTTCCTCATTCATCATTGTTATGGAGGATTTGTCTTCTGAAAATCAGCAAATAAATGTTTATGAGAAACATAACGAAGGAAATGTGAGTTTCTCTTGTTTTTTTTTTTTTTTCCAGCGTCGTTTGGATAACCAGAGTCGAATTATATTATTTTATTAGGAAATCTACTACTGAAATAAGTATTTAATTTCGGAAGTTGCTGTCCGTAAAATGTCTTTAATTTCGGAATTTGTTGTCCGAAATAAGTTAACTTTTACAACATTCAACTTCCGAAATTTTAAAATTAATTCGGACAACTACTTTCGAAAGTTAGCATTTTGTTCAACACTGTACTTCCAAATGAAGTAAAAAAAAAAAAAAAAAATTCCCATTTTATATTCCAAATTTGCAAACTGCATACCAAATTTACAATTTCGAATTGCAAATTAATCTTTATAATGCCATTAAAAATTAGTAATGTTATACAAGACATGTAGGAATATGTGTCAACTCAAGGAAGTCAGGTTTGCGCGGATTTTGTGTTGGATTACACTACTCAATTCACAACTGAACAGGTTGACTCTACGAAATTATAATGATTATGTTTCGAATTGCTCAACAAATGTAAATGTTTGATAATATTTATTTGACTTTGTAGGTATTCAAAAGTAAGGATAAATTGCTCAACTGGGTACGTGAAGTTGAAAAGAGAAATGGTTTGGTCATTGTAATCAAAACATCAGACTACGGTGGAGGGAAAAAAAGACCCAGGATGTATCTTGCTTGTGAGAGGAGTAGCCAATATAGAGCGACAAAGAAGTTAAAACATGATGGCAACAATACATCAAGAATAACCGGTACAAAGAAGTGTGGTTGTGCTTTTGATATGAGGGCTCACAGGTTTACCACACATGATGAATGGACATTGACTATAGTATGCGGATTGCATAACTATCCACCCGCGGAGCACCTTGTGGGACATTCATATGCGGGGAGGCTATCAAAGGATGAGAAAGCATTGTTAATGGATATGTCAAAGAGCATGGTTCTGCCAAAAGAAATCCTAGTAACCTTGAAACAGCGAGATGCCGTCAATGTAAGCACACTTAAAACCATTTACAATGTACGCCATCGAAATAGGGTGGTACAGAGAGCTAGAAGATCACAGATACAACACTTATTGGGTGAATTGGCCAAGTATAATTACATTGAGCGCCATCGGTCTGAAGAGTCCACGATGACTGTGACAGACTTGTTTTGGGCACATCTTACCAGTTTGGACTTATTTCGGTCTTTTCCACGTATATTAATTATGGATTGCACATATAAAACCAACATATATCGTTTTCCTCTTCTTGAAATTGTGGGAGTGACATCAACTGAAATGACTTTCCCTGTAGCTTTCGCATACTTACAGTATGAGAGGGCCGATAACTATGTGTGGGTGTTAGCTACATTACGTGATGTCATAGATGGTTTTGTTGTGCCAGCAATTATTGTTACTGACAGAGAGCTAGCCTTGATGAATGCCATATAGAAGATATTCCCGAGTGACAGACATTTATTATGTCGTTGGCATATCAGTAAGAATGTATTGGCCAAATGCAAGAAAATGTTTGAGACACAGCAGAAATAGAAGAAGTTCAACCATGAGTGGAACTCTTTAGTGTATTCATCTTTTGAAATTCAATACGATGAGCGTCTTAAATCATTACTTAAGAAATTCAGTAGTTATCCTGATGCAGTCAAATACGTCATGGATACTTGGTTGGTTCCTTATAAAGAGAAATTTGTGGCGGCATGGACAGACACGTGTATGCATTGTGGCAATGTTACAACGAACCGGTAAGATTACTTTTGTTCAATATGTTATTAATAAGTGTCATGTACTTGATTTTAATTTGACTTACATTGAATTGAACAGGGCTGAGAGTGCACATGCAAAACTTAAAAGACAATTGGGTTCATATCAAGTCTCATTTCAGGCATCATTTAAGAAAATACACAGTCTGCTTGAGTTGCAATACACTAATATCAAGGCTTCATTTGAGAAAAGTCTAACTGTTGTGCAACATCAATTTAAACCTTCTCAGTTCAGGGAGCTGCGGAGTAATGTGTCTATCTCTGCATTAGAGTATTTGGTTGTAGAGAGTAAGAGAGCCAATTCCATTGGTATTGATGTTGAAGCTTGTGGATGCGTCCTTCGCCACACTCATGGTTTACTTTGTGCCCATGAGATTGTTGACTACATCAGACAAGATCATCCTATACCACTTGCTACTATACACTCACAGTGGAGGCAACTTCATATCTCCATATGCAAGAAAGAAGAGGAAACGGAGGTGAGTTGTCATGCAAAAGTAGAGTTATTTATAAACAAGTTTAATGAAAGTGATAGAACCATGCGGTTAGAGCTTTTGAAGAAGTTGATAGAGATTGTATATTCGGGAAGCACTTTTCTTGTTGAGCCGGAGGTGAAGCCCAAAACACATCCTGGGGATCATAAGAAGATCAATGTTTCTACCCGTCGTGACCCGTGTGCATTTGAGTTGGTGCAATCTGGACATGATTTCTTCTCACCTAGGGACACTCAAATCACTACATTAGCTTCTACTCTAGAAACCAAGAAAAAGCGATCTGTTAAGGGAAAAGAGAAGGTGAATGCGAAAGTGAAGGTATATATTACTAGAACAGTGAAACCTGGTGCATATGTTGATGTTTTCCCTTCTGGGTTGAAACCATACATTAAGTTTGTCAAGGATGTAGCTGCATATGGGAATTGTGGTTTCAAGGCTATAGTTGCTTCAATTGGTCATACAGAAGATGATTGGGCTCAGGTTAGGCGTGATCTGTTGGGTGAGCTGCATACACACAAAGAGGAATACATTACATTTTATGGGTCCTACGAAAGGTTTGAAGAATTGACAAGCATATTGTCATACTTTGAAAATAGTCCTGGATACTCACATTGGATGACTATGCCAGACATAGGGCATCTTGTTGCATCGTGCTACAATCTTGTGTTATACCACTTGTCATTACAACAATGTCTCACATTTTTACCTCTTAGAACAGTGCCAGTACCTCAACTTGATAAATGTGAGATTGCCATTGGGTTTGTCAACGGAAATCATTTCGTCCAAGTATAACAGAAATTTATCAATTTGTGCATATACAAGAAGTTATGAGGTATGACCACTAACTCAATTGACATTTGGTGCAGGTTTTGTTACAGTCAAGCCATCCAGTTCTTCTTATAGCCACTAATTGGCAAAAATGCCGTCACCCTTGCTGTAACAACCCTCATACTGGTTACCGATTAATGACTGATTGATTGCCGATAACCATCGATTACCGTTAAACTGAATTGATCATGACTGGTAATTGAACTGATTAAAAGTATTGAACTGACTGACCGAAATTGAAACTGAATGGAATGAATACATCTGTTTGAATTGCATTTTATCTGTTGACTGTTTGTTTGATCTGTTCATGTTTTATGTTTAAACTGCTAATTGAAGGCCTTATCGGTGGCCGAATCCGGAATTGATTAATGTTTTATGATCCTCATGATTAATGTGATTTTATGGTGTATTTACCTGAAAAGTGATTAGGTATGATTAAATTAGATTAAATTAAGCTAATTAAAGAGTTGGACTTAATTATCATTTTGCCACCCTTAGTGGCCCACTCAATATAACATATTTGAGCCTCAATATACACTTAGGCAACATTTTGCTCAGCCATTTTCTTGCTCTAGCCGACCAAGAGAGGGAGAGAGTGAGAGAACTTGGAATTTATCTTGAAGAATTGCTTGGATTGAAGTGTAGATTTCACATTTGAGCCCCTAAACCTTGAATACAAGACTAAGGTAGGAAACTCACCTTCTTATTGTTGCCATTGAGCTAGTTCTTGCATGAGTCATGCTTCATTGTAGAACTAAGTCATATTTTGGCTCATTGTTGTTGATTTGAAGCTCATTTCATGCATGCATGTTTGTATTGTAGATGTTTGAGTTGTTTTCATGGCAAAAGGTTACATGCATGTTCATAATCATGTTTAAGTCCATGATTTCACCATGTTTTGAAAAGAATTGGCTCCTTAGAGCATCAAATTGAAGCTTTGAAATGATTTGAATTCATGCATGTTTGCATGTCATGTTTGAGGATTGTTCTTGGAAAATGGTTTGAAATTGGGTTTGAATTAAAAACCCTTGGGCTTTGATTTCTCAAATTGAGCTTTGAACTATGATATTCTATATGTTTATAAGAGTTTTCCAGAAAATGAGCCCAAGAGGACCGGTTTGAGTTGTTAACAACTTGGTTTTGAGCTTGGAGGTGCAATCTGGGTTTTCCAGATTTCGCACTTCCGCTCGAGCGGGGAAGTGCCGCTCGAGCGTGGAATCCGAGCATCCAGTATCTCTCTGCACTGTTTTACAGTCCGCTCGAGCGGAGGATTGGGCGCTCGAGTGAAGTCATGTCTCAAGCTCGAGCGGGCGTCGAGCGGAGATTTCGCCCATCCAGTACTTTTACAGTACGCTCGAGTGGGAAAGTTTACGCTCGAGCGTGTACCTTTATTGCATGACCGCTCGAGCGGGGAAACCTGCGCTCGAACGGGACTCTGTTTTTCTGAAAATGCTTTTAAATGTGCATCTTTGCATCCTCATCTCATTCTAGGCATTCTTAGGCCTAATTGTAGACATCTTGTTGAGGATATAGATGTAGAACACACCGAGGCATTAGGGGTTAAATTATTATCTTTCCCAGCTGTGTAGCTTAGTGTGTTCAATCTGTTAACTATGTAGGGTTGGCGACTGGGGAGACACGCTCTAGCCTACTGTAGCCCAAACTCTGTGAGTAACAATTGTGTAAAGATATGTTCAAATGATTATCTTCTGAATACTGAACTGAACTGTTTACTGAACTGATATTGTTTACTGAATGAATGTATGTCCTATATTCTAAACTGTACTGTGGCATCCTTGGCATCTACTGTTACTGTTACTGTTACTGTTACAGAGATCTCTGTCGGTTCCCTCGTGGAACCACTACTGTTTACTGACTGATGGCCATCATTACTGTTCGGTCTTTAAGACCTACTGTTTACTGCTATGCTAATGGATGTACCACATATGACTGAATAACTGTTCTGGCCGAAAGACTGAAGTATTGTTTAATGAACTGATTTCATTACTGTGAGGACATTCATTCTTAACCCCTTTACGCATTATGTTATTCACTGGGCTTTAGCTCACTGTTTATATATATATATGTAAGTGCTCAGCCACCAGACCGGAGCTAGGAGCGTGGGTTAGACTCCAGTTTTGTCAAGCCAGCCTATGTGCCTCACTGCGAGGTTCCGAGCCTATCTGCTAAGGCTTAGGGGTGTTTTAGGAATTCCCCTTCTGTACTGTCTAACTGTTCTGTATAGACTGAATGTTTACCGTACTGCTATCGAGGGATTAGGTCCCTGTACTGTGTGACTGTAAATTTTGTATAGACTGTACTGTTTGTATATGTAAATGCATGAAAAATCTTTTTGGCATGCAGACTGTCACAGCTCAATGGACATTATTCATTTACTGTATTGGCTTCCGCCAGGCCCTGTACTCTGTTTTACTGTATTACTGTTCTGCAGGCCTTCGGTAATCTCAGATTACTGGCCGGTTACGGTACTAAACCCATAGGGCCGGGTTTGGGTCGTGACAGAGTGGTATCAGAGCGATACTTAACCACGAGTTATACCGCACACACGTATCCAAATGTGCTATAGGGTGTCCTAGAAAAGTGATTAGGGCATTTCATGAACTTGAAAAGTGTGTGGCTATGTTATGACTGAATACATGTTGATGTGATAACTGTCTAAATATGCAACCGGATATGTTACAATTGCTATAACTGTTATAACTGCTTATAGTGAAATGGACAATGCAAATGAACCTGAATCCTCGTCTACCGAGGTAAGAATGGAAAGAATGGAAAGAATGATAGAACTGATAACTGCTAGACTGGAACAACAACAGAACCAACAGCCCCCACCTCCTCCTCCTGCTGTACCAGAACAAAATGTGAATGTGAATGAGCCTAATGTGAATGTGAATGATGGGGACATTATTGCTCTGACCCAGAAGTTCAGCAAAATGAAACCGCCATCCTTTCAGGGAGGCCTCGAACCGTTAAAAGCTGAAGCGTGGGTTCTTGAGACAGAGAAATTATTTGAAGTGTTCCTGTGCTCTGAAGCACACAAGGTACTGTTAGCCACCTTTACTCTACAGGAAGAAGCTAGAAGGTGGTGGATGTTGATCCGCGACGCAAATACTGTTATGACTTGGGCTCAGTTCAAGGAGTCCTTCTTTGAAAAGTATTTCCCTCAGTGTGTCAGGGATAGAAAAGTGACTGAATTTGAACAGCTGAAGCAGGGCACAATGTCCGTTGCGGAATATGAAACAAAATTTAATGAACTTGCTAGATATGCACCGCATATGGTGGATGCTGAGTATAAGAAGGCCAGAAAATTTGAAGGTGGCCTTAATGTTGCAATTCTTGACTGGATAAATGTTTTGAAGCTACCGAATTATGTAAATGTTCTTGACCGAGCCTTGATGGCTGAATCAAACATTGAAGCACTGAAAACTGAAACACCAACGTCGGAATGGCGTAGTAAGAGGCAGGGTTTCAAATTCAAGAAAGGCAAGCATAACCCGGCCAACAAGAAACAGAATACGGGGTCGACAACTAGCCCCAGCCAAGGGAGTGGGTTCATACCACCCTGTTCTGAGTGTGGCAAGAAGCACAAAGGGGTCTGCTATAAAATATCTGGAGCCTGCTACAGGTGTGGCAAGGTGGGCCACATGGTTAAAGACTGCCCCTCTGCGACATAAACCAGTAGTAAAGCTGCACCAAGCGCAGCAGCATCAACTGTAGCACCAAAGCCTAACCCCAAAGCTACCGGGAAAGAGCCCATGAGGCAGGGCCGAGTGTTCGCCCTAGTACCGGGAGATGTGCAGAATACCGAGACCGTTGTGTCAGGTATCCTCTCTATTTGTACACAAAATGCATATGTATTGATTGATTCGGGGTCTACACATTCTTATGTATCACATGCTTTCTCACGGAAATTGAATAGACCCTTAGAACCTATGAACTATCTGCTAGCCGTATCATCACCCGTAGGAGGATCTATGACATGTTCTTATATGTACCCCGCATGTGAAATTATTATTGGGGATATGCATCTGTTTATTGATTTACTGCCATTGAACATTGATCATTTTGATGTAATATTGGGGATGGATTGGTTACAAAAATATCATGCCACTATTGATTGTGTGACCAAGCAAGTTGTTTTTCGTCCACCTGGTTTGCCTGAATTCGTGTTTAGTGGGAGTGGAGTAGTACCTCCTCCGTATTTGATTTCGTCAGTGAAAGCCGTTAAATTAGTTAGAAAGGGGTGTAAGGGATATCTGTGTTCTGTACTGACTGTATCTACTGATAATAATGCTAATGTAAACTGTATTCCTATAGTCAGAGAATTCCCAAATGTATTTCCAGATGACCTGCCAAGGGATTTAATTGACAGGGAGATTGAATTTACCGTTGATGTGATTCCGGGTACACAGCCGATATCGAAAGCTCCTTACAGAATGGCCCCAACTGAACTGAAAGAGTTGAAAGTGCAATTGCAGGAACTGTTAGACAAGAAGTTTATCAGGCCCAGTACTTCACCCTGGGGTGCGCCGGTTTTGTTTGTAAAGAAGAAAGATGGCTCATTGAGATTGTGTATAGACTACCGTGAACTGAACAAGGTAACTGTGAAAAATAAATACCCATTACCGCGCATTGATGACTTATTTGATCAGTTACAGGGTGCACAAGTGTTTTCCAAAATCGATCTCAGATCGGGGTATCATCAACTGAAGGTTAAACCGGAAGACATTGATAAAACTGCTTTTAGAACAAGGTATGGCCATTATGAATTTTTAGTTATGCCATTCGGAGTCACGAATGCCCCTGCTGCATTTATGGACCTTATGAACAGAATTTTTAAACCATACCTTGACAATTTTATTGTTGTATTTATTGATGACATATTGATTTACTCCAAGAGTATAGAAGAGCATGAACATCATCTGAGACTTGCCCTACAAACCTTAAGAGAACAGAAACTATATGCTAAACTATCTAAATGTGAATTTTGGCTTGACCATGTTATGTTTTTGGGGCATGTTGTTAGCAAAAATGGGATTTCTGTTGATCCGCAGAAAATTGAAGCTGTAGTAAACTGGCCTAGACCAACAAATGTGACTGAAGTCCGAAGCTTTTTGGGATTGGCTGGATATTACAGAAGATTTGTCAAAGATTTCTCCAAAATTGCCCTACCATTGACTCAGTTAACTCAGAAGGGGATATCATTTGACTGGACTGATCAAAGAGAATCTGCTTTTCAGGAGTTGAAAACTCGATTAGTGACTGCACCTGTTCTGACTTTACCTTCAGGTACAGATGGTTATACTGTATTTAGTGATGCTTCTCATAAGGGTTTGGGATGTGTTTTAATGCAAAATGGGAGAGTTATTGCTTATGCTTCCCGACAGTTGAGACCACATGAAAAGAACTACCCGACCCATGATCTGGAACTTGCTGCAGTAGTATTCGCACTGAAAATCTGGCGTCACTACCTGTACGGGGTGACATGTGAAGTATACACCGACCACAAGAGTTTAAAATATTTCTTCACACAGAAAGAACTGAACATGAGACAGCGGAGATGACTAGAACTGATTAAAGACTATGACCTACAGATATTGTACCATCCGAGAAAAGCCAATACCGTTGCCGATGCATTGAGCCGGAAATCGATTGAAAACTTAGCATGTTTGCTCACAGGACAGAAAGAGTTGCTGTGTGACCTTGAAAAATCTAAAATTGAAATTGTTTTACGAGAACAAGGTGGAACCTTAGCTGCTATTTCTGCTCAACCGGCACTGATTGAAGAGATTAAAGAGAAACAGCAACTGGATGACTTCTTGAAGAAGATCATCGAAGAAAGAGAATCTAAACCGAGACCGGGATTCAAAATTGAGAACAATGTACTGAAATTTCATGAAAGACTGTGTGTACCGAATGATACTGAACTGAAAAGAAGAGTCCTGCAAGAAGGCCACAATTCGAAATTATCTATCCACTCGGGGAATACGAAAATGTACCAAGATCTGAAACAGAATTTCTGGTGGTCGGGAATGAAGAAAGAAATTGCCGACTTTGTGTCCAAATATCTTCATTGCTAACAGGTCAAAGCTGAACATCAGTGACCTGCCGGATTATTGCAACCCCTACCCATACCAGAGTGGAAATGAGAGCATATCACGATGGATTTCATTGTGGGATTGCCTCGCTCCAGAACAGGTATGGATTGAATTTGGGTTATTGTTGATAGACTAACCAAATCTGCTCACTTCTTACCTGTCAAGACGATCTAGAATGCGGACAAATTGGCCGTTATCTATATTGATGAGATTGTAAGACTGCATGGAGTACCTGCATCTATTGTTTCTGACAGGGATTCGAAGTTTACATCAAGGTTTTGGCAAAGCCTACAGACTGCACTGGGTACTGAACTGAGACTCAGTAGTGCCTATCATCCTCAGACAGATGGCCAGTCAGAAAGGACCATCCAAACTCTGGAGGATTTACTGAGAATGTGCGCCCTTGATTTTCAGGGAGACTGGGAAAGCCATTTACCTTTGGCTGAATTCGCCTACAACAACAGCTACCATTCGAGTATTGGTATGGCGCCCTTCGAGGCATTGTATGGCAGAAAATGTAGATCTCCAATTTGCTGGGCAGAAGTTGGAGATGGGCCTCTGCTTGGGCCCGAGATTGTTTATGAAACAACTGAGAAAGTGAAACTGATACAACAGAGACTGAAAACTGCACAGAGCAGACAGAAGAGTTATGCTGATATCAAAAGACGAGACAGAGAATATGAAGTGGGTGATCACGTATTTGTGAAAGTGACACCAATGAAAGGCCAGACTCGTTTTGGAGTCAAAGGCAAGTTAGCACCAAGATACGTCGGACCGTATGAGATTATTGAGAAAATTAATCCGGTGGCGTATCAAGTTGCGCTCCCTCCTGAAATGGAGCATATGCATAACGTCTTCCACATTTCCATGTTGAGAGACTACCTCCGGGATCCCTTCCATGTGATTGAGCCTACTCGGATAGTGTTGAGTGATGACTACACTTACGAGGAACGGCCTATACAGATTGTGAATAGACGAGTCAAGAAGTTGAGAAGCAAGGAGATCCCGTTGGTGAAAGTCGACTGGCAGAACCATGGTGGCATGTATGCCACTTGGGAAAGGAAAGATGACATGGCTAAAAGATATCCTGAACCCTTTTTTCTTCCAGAATGAAGGTAACTCGAGTTTAGAGGACTAAACTCTTTATAAGGAGGGGAGACTATAACAACCCTCATACTGGTTACCGATTAATGACTGATTGATTGCCGATAACCATCGATTACCGTTAAACTGAATTGATCATGACTGGTAATTGAACTGATTAAAAGTATTGAATTGACTGACCGAAATTGAAACTGAATGGAATGAATACATCTGTTTGAATTGCAATTTATCTGTTGACTGTTTGTTTGATCTGTTCATGTTTTATGTTTAAACTGCTAATTGAAGGCCTTATCGGCGGCCGAATCCGGAATTGATTAATGTTTTATGATCCTCATGATTAATCTGATTTTATGGTGTATTTACCTGAAAACTGATTAGGTATGATTAAATTAGATTAAATTAAGCTAATTAAAGAGTTGGACTTAATTACCATTTTGCCACCCTTAGTGGCCCACTCAATATAACATATTTGAGCCTCAATATACACTTAGGCAACATTTTGCTCAGCCATTTTCTTGCTCTAGCTGACCAAGAGAGGGAGAGAGTGAGAGAACTTGGAATTTATCTTGAAGAATTGCTTGGATTGAAGTGTAGATTTCACATTTGAGCCCCTAAACCTTGAATACAAGACTAAGGTAGGAAACTCACCTTCTTATTGTTGCCATTGAGCTAGTTCTTGCATGAGTCATGCTTCATTGTAGAACTAAGTCATATTTTGGATCATTGTTGTTGATTTGAAGCTCATTTCATGCATGCATGTTTGTATTGTAGATGTTTGAGTTGTTTTCATGGCAAAAGGTTACATGCATGTTCATAATCATGTTTAAGTCCATGATTTCACCATGTTTTGAAAAGAATTGGCTCCTTAGAGCATCAAATTGAAGCTTTGAAATGATTTGAATTCATGCATGTTTGCATGTCATGTTTGAGGATTGTTCTTGGAAAATGGTTTGAAATTGGGTTTGAATTAAAAACCCTTGGGCTTTGATTTCTCAAATTGAGCTTTGAACTATGATATTCTATATGTTTATAAGAGTTTTCCAGAAAATGAGCCCAAGAGGATCGGTTTGAGTTGTTAACAACTTGGTTTTGAGCTTGGAGGTGCAATCTGGGTTTTCCAGATTTCGCACTTCCGCTCGAGCGGGGGAAGTGCCGCTCGAGCGTGGAATCCGAGCATCCAGCATCTCTCTGCACTGTTTTACAGTCCGCTCGAGCGGAGGATTGGGCGCTCGAGCGGAGTCATGTCTCAAGCTCGAGCGGGCGTCGAGCGGAGATTTCGCCCATCCAGTACTTTTACAGTACGCTCGAGCGGGAAAGTTTACGCTCGAGCGTGTACCTTTATTGCATGACCGCTCGAGCGGGGAAACCTGCGCTCGAACGGGACTCTGTTTTTCTGAAAATGCTTTTAAATGTGCATCTTTGCATCCTCATCTCATTCTAGGCATTCTTAGGCCTAGTTGTAGACATCTTGTTGAGGATATAGATGTAGAACACACCGAGGCATTAGGGGTTAAATTATTATCTTTCCCAGCTGTGTAGCTTAGTGTGTTCAATCTGTTAACTGTGTAGGGTTGGCGACTGGGGAGACACGCTCTAGCCTACTGTAGCCCAAACTCTGTGAGTAACAATTGTGTAAAGATATGTTTAAATGATTATCTTCTGAATACTGAACTGAACTGTTTACTGAACTGATATTGTTTACTGAATGAATGTATGTCCTATATTCTAAACTGTACTGTGGCATCCTTGGCATCTACTGTTACTGTTACTATTACTGTTACAGAGATCTCTGTCGGTTCCCTCGTGGAACCACTACTGTTTACTGACTGATGGCCATCATTACTGTTCGGTCTTTAAGACCTACTGTTTACTGCTATGCTAATGGATGTACCACATATGACTGAATAACTGTTCTGACCGAAAGACTGAAGTATTGTTTAATGAACTGATTTCATTACTGTGAGGACATTCATTCTTAACCCCTTTACGCATTATGTTATTCACTGGGCTTTAGCTCACTGTTTATATATATATGTAGGTGCTCAGCCACCAGACCGGAGCTAGGAGCGTGGGTTAGACTCTAGTTTTGTCAAGCCAGCCTATGTGCCTCACTGCGAGGTTCCGAGCCTATCTGCTAAGGCTTAGGGGTGTTTTAGGAATTCCCCTTCTGTACTGTCTAACTGTTCTGTATAGACTGAATGTTTACCGTACTGCTATCGGGGGATTAGGTCCCTGTACTGTGTGACTGTAAATTTTGTATAGACTGTACTGTTTGTATATGTAAATGCATGAAAAATCTTTTTGGCATGCAGACTGTCACAGCTCAATGGACATTATTCATTTACTGTATTGGCTTCCGCCAGACCCTGTACTCTGTTTTACTGTATTACTGTTCTGCAGGCCTTCGGTAATCTCGGATTACTGGCCGGTTACGGTACTAAACCCATAGGGCCAGGTTTGGGTCGTGACACTTGCGCTGTCGATTGGGATGATGCATATGTGCACCGCATTCAACATTTTAAGGACATTATTCATGATATTGTAGCTACTCGAGAGACATTTGATGTTGTTGATGTCGCATGACACATGACACATGTATGCATTTGACAATGTTAGAATTATGGAAGAAATTAATGGATGTGTTTTTGATGTTGATGTGTTCTGTGGCATGGATTGAATGTTATCGACCATTGTTACCATTCCATTGTAATAAGAAAATATCATTTACAAAATCAACGACCATTGTTACCATTCCATTCTAATAATAAAATGTCATTTTCAATGGTATCAACCATTGTTGCCATTTCATTCTAATAAGAAAATATTAATCATTGTTACTATTACAACAATATCATCTTACAAAAAACACCACAAAAAATTCATCAACTTACAAATAACATGTCACGAATCAGCTGTATGCCTACGCCTAGGCCTACGACTGTATGTCAATGTCGGAGATGAAATGCGACCTCCAGTATAACTAGGTCCAGCTTCGCCAATGTGCTGACTTTCAAGGACATGCGTCATAGTCTCGATAGCCTGGTAAAGTCGATGAGGATGTTGAATCCCCTTCTCATAACCAGCCTCAATAATAGGATGTGAAATCTGCAGTGCATGTGCAATAGGCTGCATTTGAAAAGAATATCACATTTTAGGGAACATATCAGAAAATAAAAAGTAAGTTACAAATGCATAAAAGAGGATAATATATTACATCGACATGTTGACTGAAATCCTGATGGTCATGGACACGCGGTTCATCAGTGTGCTCAACATATAGGTGCGTGATATTCTTATACCAATCCATGTAACCCGGTACACATTTCCAAGGCTGACGAACTGGTGTGCTCCTCCACTGCTCAGATAACACGTGGTTATCCCAAGCCTCCCAGATCCTATCCAAGTAGCTATACATGATTGTATATCGTGCAGATATGTTGCCTCGAACACTACGACCGGGAGCTAGCGGTGCATCTGGGATGGTTTGAACCCTGTCAAACTGCCTCAGAACTCTATCTGGATGATAGGGTTCGACCATGTCTAAGCACTTTAAGCATCCATGGTAGAACGTAATCGGGTTGCATGGATGCCGGTCTCTGCAACTGTGGCTTGGATCCCAAATAACTTGTAAACGTAAAGTGTTTTTGAATTAAAGTTTATAAAGGGTAAGATAAATAGAAAGTGTTAAAATTATCTGAGGACGAGTAAACTTACATCAGTCGCTACTAAACTGTCAAGCTCTGCTCAAAAAGATTTCAAATGATCAATGGAGGAACCCGCCTCTCTCCTAGATGCCTAATGGTACACGTGTGGCATGTTTTCATTGTAGCCCATGTTCTGGTGAGGTAGGACTGCTCGGAAGTGTTCATAAATCTACGCCTCCAAAAGAGTCATATAACCACCTATCTGCTTAACACCAGACCGGCTAGCATGCCCTAACTGTCTGTATAAAAATGCTAATGCAGCAGCACCCCAGGCGTAAGTATGAATGGATCCCAAATCCATCAATAAGCCAAGGTAAACAACATGAACCCTGCCGCCACTCTTGTCATTGAAGAGCGTACATCCCAACAGAAACAGCAAATAAGCTCTAGCAGCGCACTGCATAGCCTCCTCTGGGTCTAAATCTGTGACACCAGCAAACTGACTTCACAACCACTCAAGCCTGACTGAATTCCTACCAGAAGTAGAGACCTCTTCATGTGCTACACGTTCAATAATCCCCAAGCCATAAACCAGTAGTGTAACTCCATGATGATCTATCATATCTGGAACGCTGACTGATTTGCCTACAATGGGAAGGCCAAGAATAGTGCCAACATCATCCAGGGTCAAGGTCATCTCTCCAACTGTCATGTGAAATGTGTTCGTCTCAGGTTGCCATCTCTCAACAAAACTGGAGATTAGAAGCTTGTTGACGAACCGATAAGTGCAATGAGCTAACTGTGACAGCCCAGACTGCTCAATAATGGCTTTGAATCTGGTGTTGTTGTCTACTGACCACCATGGCCATGCAAGGATCTTCGAAGAGTGATTGTGACACTTTAGGGGCCCTCGTTCCTATAACACAAATAATATCTCATTACAAACTACCATACAACACACACACACACACACACACACAAAAAAAAAAAAAATCATATACAAATGAATTTCACTTCTACTCAGGAATGTTTACCTCCCCGTGACAAACAGTTGCAGCGACATGACTATTGAAACTCCGCAGTATTGATGGATCAGTCGGTCCACCTAGAAAAGCATGAGTAAGGTCCTCTTCCTGGACAGTAGAAGAATCGGGTAAAGAGGCATCCTCCATAGCAATGTCAGGCATATCATAACCTTGAACTCGTCTTTGGCTTCGGCTGCGACTTTAACTGGCGACCTTGACCTCGTCCTCGCCCACACCCTCGTCCCTGTTCATGGTCAACATCCAATTCACGACGTCGTCTATTTGAAGCAGTAGGTGGGACACGTTGTTGACATTCAGAATCCATATTATCTGCAAAAAATAATATGTTTAATGACTATACAATTGAAACAAGAATATACAAAAGAAGAGGGGGGGAAAACTGTTCGGAAGTTGAAAACCGAAACTACGTATTTTGTTCGGAAGTTGAAAACCGAAACACAAACTTAATTTCAGAAGTTGAGTGTTGTCCAAATTCAAAATATTCGAAAGTTGACTGTTGAAACAATGAAAAATTTTCGGAAATCTACTGTTGAAATTAATGATTATTTCGGATTTCTATGTCTGAACAAATTGTTTACTTTCGGAAAACCAATTCCGAACAACTTGTTCATTTTGAAGATGGTTTAATACAAAACTCTACATTACAAATTCAAATAGGAATGAGAATTGAAAAGTAAACTAACCTCACTACGAATGAGGATTGAAAATGTGCTGGAATTCAATGCTTCTTGATGCATGCAGCTTTGGGGATGAAAGTTGTGTGAAGCAAGAAGCTACGGGGAGAGATGGGTAATGTAGGAAAAAGGGTAATGTGAGAGATGCAGCGCAGCTTCAATGGGTGTATTTGCACCGTTGGGAGAGCAATATGAGAGATGCAGCTTCAATGTGTGTATTTGCACCGTTGGGAGAGCTGGGTTTGAGGGTCTGGGGGATGTGTGTGTGTGTGTGTGTGAGAGAGAGAGAGAGAGAGAGAGAGAGAGAGAGAGAAGGTAGATGTGGAATGAAATGTGTGTGCAGTGTGTAAAATAATTAGGAATTAATTTTTTTGGTATGTGTAGTGAGAAGGATGTCCAAAGAGGGGATTTGGTGTGTGCAAATAGAAGCTCCCTTTACTTTAGTCTCTGATTTTTTAATTGTGATACATTTGATCTTGAATTTTAAATCTTATTCCAAATAAGGACAATTAAAGACATTGTTGCTTCATTTCAAAAGCAAAGTGATCAATTTGATAAAATACAAATTAATTTGACAAAAATAAATGTCAAAAAATTATTTTTTAATTTTTAAAAATTATTTATGCTCACCAAAGATTAAAAAAAAAAATTATATAAAAATGATAAATCTTTTACATTTTTATTTTTTTTATTTTTTTATTTTTTTACCAAATTAATTTTTAGTATGTGTTTAGATGGTGATCATGTAATGGGTGGTTAATTTTATTGATATTTTTTTGGGGTTATCATATAATAGATGGTTGTATTTGTTATTAACAGATATTTTTGAATGGTTGTTGTCACGACCGGCTTCCCGTACCCAAGGGTTAAGCATCGTGATGGCTAGTAACTGAGGTTACCTACGGCCAATTCATAAACAAATCAAATAACGCAAGCGGAAGTAATATTTAAGTAAATGTACCAAAATAATCATTGGAGCTTCTATTTTTATTACAGAATTATTGACCAAAAAGGTCGATATTTACATAGAAAAATATCAATAAAAAAATACTGTGTGTGTCTATTCCGCAACCCGACTTTCCAAAAAGCTATTTCTGAAGTGCATTGATTCCTGAAAATTGGTAAACAACTATAAACACATGGCAGAGTGAGAAATATTATACCAAGAGTATAAGGGACACGAAATAATCATGGATAGTTATGTAGCCAAAACATTTACATAAACATATCATGTAAGTAGCAGAAATCATTTAAGTAGCAGAATTGAAATACAGAAATTATGTAAGTAAATGACCATAACTATGGTACTGAACAGAACAGAACAGAACAGAGCAGAGGTCACAGAAGTGACAATCAGAACAGAGATACGGATTCAAGAGGTGGCTCGTACGGATTTTAGAGGTGGCTCCCACAATAGTGTAGCACTCAGCTCCGCACAACACTTTGGTCCACACAGAACATAGGTACGGATTCAAGAGGTGGCTCGTACGGATTCTAGAGGTGGCTCCCACAATAGTGTAGCACTTAGCTCCGCACAGCACTTTGCTCCGCACGGAACAGAGGTCAATGGATCCATGACAAACAGAGGACCACAAAGTGGTCAAACAGAGGCCAATGATTATTTAAGTCCCCCAAGGCACGGGACTCCCGTGGTGGTACTTACAAAATATAATTGTATATAAGGTCATAATCAAATATTCTTTAAAAGTAAAACAAACATATCCATGGGTTTCACTTTAACAAATAAAGTTTAGAAAATAATCCACGTAACTAAAATCTTTATAAAACATAACTTTTATTAATATCCTAATAAAACATAACTTATATAAAATAGATTTTGGTAAGTCAAAACATAAGTAAAATACATTTTGGTGACTCAAAATATAATATAACTCACCTTAATTTTAATACCTTACTCTTTCTTTCTACTATCAAAAACTCTTTTAACTCCCACTATTTTTTCCTTCTTCCTCTCTTTCCTTTCTTACTTCTCCTTTCCTTTCTTTTCTTCTTTCTTTTCTTTCTTTTCCTTTTTTTTCTTCTTTCTGTTTTCTCTCTAGGCGTGACACGCCTCCCTATTTATAGGGGAATAGGGCGCTACGTGACAGATTTCAATAATAATTATAAAGATTTAATCTTATCTTTAATAGGTATTTAAGATAATTATCTTTTGACCCAATATTTTAATATGATTATATAAATTAATTAATTCTTAATTAAATTATACTTTATCATATATTAACAGAAAATTAATTATTTATTTTATTACCATACCCATTATTATTATTATTATTATTATTATTTTGACCCCTAAACTTTTAAATAATTATATTATTTTACAAAATTACACATAATAATATATAATAAATTATATATTTTCCGAACTGAGATTAAATAATATTAGTATAAATTCTACAGAATAATTAAAAATCTGGGTTGTTACAATCTTCCCTCCTTTTAAAATTTCGTCCTCGAAATTTGTCATATGCATAAGCTATCCGCTGCGCACTCTGATAAATATATGTTAGATGATTAATCTGATAGAAAATAGTACCTCAAAAAAAAAAATTTACCAAAAATAACTCACTGTCTAGTTGTTAAAAATTACTTTGGGCCAAAATGAGAAATAATGGACGACTTTAAAAACTTTTTCACACGTTTTGTTTACGATAAAAATAAATAAAAATTAGAACACAATGACAGAATTATGTGCAAGAATTAAAAAATTTGAGATGAACTTTTCATTGACAGAAAATAGTTTCAAAATTAGTATCTTTATAATTTGAACCTACTTTTAAAAAACATCAAAATAATTTTTTTTTTGAATACTGAACTGAAAATTATATGTATTTGATTATATTATAATTTTGGTGGGTACTTGAGCCCGACATCCTTCTTTTCTTGTCCTTCTTTTGCTATAATAAATATAAATTATATCTAATATCCCTCACAAATTAGGCACACAAAAAAAAATTATTATATATATATAATCATATAAAATTATAATATAATTAAATCGACGAACAAAATATAATAATGCAGTATTAATTACCCGCTATCCCACTTCGTAAATGTGCATGTGTCCTATGCTCCAATGATGATTTTTTTTGTTTTATAAACCATTGCTCTGATACCACTTGTCACGACCCGCTCCCCGTACCCAAGGATTAAGCATCGTGATGGCCAGTAACTGAGGTTACCTACGGCCAATTCATAAACATATCAAATAACGTGAGCGGAAGTAATATTTAAGTAAGGGTACCAAAATAATCATTGGAGCTTCTATTTTTATTACAGAATTATTGACCAAAAATGTCGATATTTACATAGAAAAATATCAATAAAAAAATACTGTGTGTGCCTATTCCGCAACCCGACTTTCCAAAAAGCTATTTCTGAAGTGCATTGATTCTTGAAAATTGGTAAACAACTATAAACACATGGCAAAGTGAGAAATATTATACCAAGAGTATAAGGGACACGAAATAACCATGGATAGTTATGTAGCCAAAACATTTACATAAACAAATCATGTAAGTAGCAGAAATCATTTAAGTAGCAAAACTGAAATACAGAAATTATGTAAGTAAATGACCATAACCACGGTACTGAACAGAACAGAACAGAGCAGAGGTCACAGAAGTGACAGTCAGAACAGAGGTACGGATTCAAGAGGTGACTCGTACGGATTCTAGAGGTAGCTCCCACAATAGTGTAGCACTTTGGTCCGCACAAAACAGAGGTACGGATTCAAGAGGTGGCTCGTACGGATTCTAGAGGTGGCTCCCACAATTGTGTAGCACTGAGCTCCGCACAGCACTTTGCTCCGCACGGAACAGAGGTCAATGGATCCATGACAAACAGAGGACCACAAAGTGGTCAAACAGAGGCCAATGGTTATTTAAGTCCCCCAAGGCATGGGACTCCCGTGGTGGTACTTACAAAACATAATTATATATAAGGTCATAATCAAATATTCTTTAAAAGTAAAACAAACATATCCATGGGTTTCGCTTTAACAAATAGAGTTTAGAAAATAATCCACGTAACTGAAATCTTTATAAAACATAACTTTTATTAATATCCTAATAAAACATAACTTGTATAAAATAGATTTTGGTAAGTCAAAACATAAGTAAAATACATTTTGGTGACTCAAGGTATAATATAACCCACCTTAACTTTAATACCTTACTCTTTTTTTCCACTATCAAAGACCCTTTTAGCTCCCAGTATTTTTTCCTTTCTTCTTTCTTACCGAGGCGAATCAACCCTTCCTTAAATAGGGAGGACTAACCATTCTCTGATCAACACGTGCCATGCCCAAATCATTTTGCAGATTCGTTAATAAATTCATAGATTCATTCTTATATAGATATTTAAAATAATTACCCTTTGACCTAATTTTTTAATATAATTTCCCGTACCTAAGGGTTAAGTATCGTGATGGCCAGTAACTGAGGTTACCTACGGCCAATTCATAAACAAATTAATAAACGCAAGCGGAAGAAATAGTTGAGTAAGGGTACCAAAATAATCATTGGAGTTTCTATTTTTATTACAAAATATATTGATCAAAAAGGCCGATATTTACATATAAAAATATCATAAAAATACTGTGTGTGTCTATTCCGCAACCCGACTTTCCAAAAAGCTATTTCTGAAGTGCATTGATTCCTGAAAATTGGTAAACAACTATAAGCATATGGCAGAGTGAGAAATATTATACCAAGAGTATAAGGGACACGAAATAACCATGGATAGTTATGTAGCAAAAACATTTAAGATAACTTAGTCGGAACAAATAATCCTTTAAGTAGTAAAACTGAGATTATGTACAGAACTGAAATATATAAATTATGTAAATATACAACCATAACCACGGTACAGAACAGAGGTCACAGAAGTGACAATCAGAACAGAGGTACGGATTCAAGAGGTGGCTCATACAGATTCTAGAGGTGGCTCCCATGATCGTGTAGCACTTAGTTCCGCACAGCACTTTGGTCCGCACAGAACAGAGGTATGGATTCAAGAGGTGGCTCGTACGGATTCTAGACGTGGCTCCCACAATAGTATAGCACTTAGCTCCGCACAGCACTTTGGTCCGCACAGAAACAGAGGTCAATGGATCCATGACAAACAGAGGATCACAAAGTAGTCAAACAGAGGCCAATGGTTTTTTAAGTCCCCCAAGACATAGGACTCCCGTGGTGGTACTTACAAAACATAATTGTTTATAAGGTCATAGTCAAATATTCTTTAAAATGTAAACAAATATATCCATGAGTTTCACTTTAAGCAAATAAGGTTCAGAAATAAAACCACGTAACTGAAATAATAATATAGTTTATAATAATTTATAAAACATAACTTATATAGAATAGATTTTAGTAAGCCAAAACATACGTAAAATATATTTTGGTGACTCAAGGTATAATATAAGTCACTTTAACTTTAATACCTTACTCTTTCTTTCCACTATTAAAAATCCTTTTAGCTCCCACTATTTCTTCCTTCTTCTTCTCTTTTCTTTCTTTCCTTTCTTCCTTCTCATTTCCTTTCTTTTCTTTCTTTTCCTTTTTTTTCTTCTTTCTGTATAGGGGAATAAGGCGCTACGTGGCAGATTTCAATAATAATTATAAAGATTTAATCTTATCTTTAATAGATATTTAAGATAATTATCTTTTGACTTAATATTTTAATATGATTATATAAATTAATTAATTTTTAATTAAATTACACTTTATCATATATTAACAGATAATTAATTATTTATTTTATTACCACATCTATTATTATTATTATTATTATCTATATTATTATTATTTATATTTTGACCCCTAAACTTTTAAATAATTATATTATTTTACAAAATTACGCATAATAATATATAATAAATTATATATTTTCCGAACTGAGATTAAATAATATTAGTATAAATTCTATAGAATAATTAAAAATCTGGGTTGTTATAGTTGTTATTTAAGACCATCTCCAACCGTGTATCAACCTTCTCATCAAATTTGAATGTGATGAAAAATGGTTCCTTTTTCAACCCCAACAGTTTCATCAAATCGGTATCAAATTCAGGATTTCGCTTTTCTTTCATCAAACTAAGAACCAATGTGTTTTTCATCAAATCACTGTTCATTGTTGTTGGATATTCATAACCGGATGTTCCCCCAGATTCTCCCGGATGACCACCTCAAGGTAAACGTTTGTAAAAAATTTACACTGGCCGATCAACCGTCCAGTCATCCTCCCGGTCGTCGGCCCAGTCAACCCCTTGGATGACCACCTCAAGAAGAAAATTTGAGAAAAATTTGCACTGGCCGGACATCCACCGGGTCAACCGGTGGATTGACGAAGTTGCAAAACCCTCCGTTAGAGCACTTGATATCAAAGAGAGCTTTTTCTCAATTTGTTACTCAAATTTAGTGAAAAAATTGATGCATCGTTGGTGATGCCCTAATAGATGGCTATTAACTTTTTAATGTATACTCAATATATTTAATATATAAAATGTTTTTAGCTTTGATTTTTTTGATTTAATAGATTGGTTTAACAATGATATCAAAGTTGTCGCCAAGTTTGACTTTTGAAAAAAATAAAAACTAATTTAATGAAAATAAATATCAAAAAAAATTATTTATACCCTCCCAAAAGATAAAATTATATAAAAATGATTCATTTTTAAATTTTTTCCACCAATTTAATTTTTAATTTCTTAGAAAAAATTTCTGAAAATAATTTTTGAAAACCAAATCAAACAGAACTTTATAATAAAAAAAAATTCTAACATTATTCATTAAAAAAAAAAGGCCATTATATTTCAAACATCATATAAATTAACCAACACACAATAAGTTGTATGATGACTTTGTCCTTTAAATATAGATACAATGTCTTCAATTGTTTTTATTTGGAACGAGATTCAAAATTCATGATCAAATGTATTACAATTGAAAGGTCAGGGACTAAAGTGACACAAGTACCAAACTATAAGAATTGTTAGTGTAATTTGCCTAAAAAATAAATATATAAGTATTAAACTGAATACAAATGTGAGTTGATGAAGGGTCTATCGATAGCCAATCAATTTGATTTTTTACAGCATATTCTACTCAATTTTATTTAAAAATTAAATAATTCAGATTATCAAAATAAAATCCAAAATACTTTTCACGAGCCGCACAACAGTGACTCCAACTTCGTATATTTATAGGGAAATTCTATTATACATCATTGGTGTGTGTCATATGTCCCTAATCACCATGTTGTTGATAGTCTTTGATTATGACTTAGGTTTGATTTGATTATGTCTTAATTATACATATTGTGATGTTCCATTATGATTATTTTTTTTTGAAATAATTATAACAGAAAGGATTCTGTTACAAATGTCAAAATGTCTTTAGTTATACAAGGTGTGTACCATAGCATAACATTTATATATTGGGAGCAGCTCTTTTTAAGACTCCATCTTCGTCGTTACTCTTGAGACTTTATCTCGTGGGTTGGTGGAGTCCGACGATAGTGATTTGAAGTGTTTATCTTATAAGTCTCGAAGAGAAAAATATATTAGCAATGTTAGAGATTCATACTTTTAGATCCACAAAGATGTGTCAAGAAAGTTAGATCATATATCATTAGATCTGTAATAAATTAAAAGTTGACACATATGATACCACATCATTGTCGATACAATTGTGGGAGTTTTTTGTGGGTCTTAAATATTTTCCAAAACATATGTGCAAAAAATCAATTTCATCAAAAATCGATAGACACACCAATTAATCGTCATTTATTTTATGAAAATGATCGTAAATACGATTTAAAACCAAAACCATTCATTTTATAAAATAAAATACGATAAGTTAGATGTCCGATTGAGCTCATTTTTTACAGGTATATTTTTCACTTAGAGACCTATGAGATGAACGGTTGGATTACCGTCATGGGAGATAGGACTCACAAAATAGAGTCTTGAGATTTATGGAGAATATAAAGTTTTGAGGGAAGCTCATATATATTGGGTAGGATGTGTGCAATTCATTATGGTTTGAGAATAAAATTAAAACTAAACCGTGGATAGTAGATTGACAAATTTGCGATCCGTAACCAAACCACAGTTTGAACGGTTCAACTTATTAGTTGATTGAATTAAACAATTATTAAGTTTTTGTTTAATATATAATATTAATTTGTATAATATTTTTCTTATATATAGCACTAAATGATTTTACATAATACTTTTCATATATGATATTAATTTGTATTAAATTTTACATCTCAAATCTCTCTCACATTGATTTTTACTTTAATATTTTATTAGATGTAAACATATATATATATATATATATTTATGACGGGGTGAGGCAGTTTCGAAAGTAGATTATAAATTTCAAATTGCAGATCAAATAAAATTATGGTTAGCGAGCAGATTGGTATACATTGAGCGATATTTTGCACAATCCTAATATTAGAATTGGCTTCTTTTCAATCCCCATTTGAACGGGATGGTGTTGTCCGGACCCGTGGAATTCATCACGGTTCCTGTTTCAATGATCGAAACGTTCATTTTGTAGAGTCCTTCATCTGTATGAAAAAAAATTAAATCGAACCAATGATTGTAAACTCTTCATTTTATTATGTTTGTTTTCACACACACACACACAAAAATTAGACAAGTATTTTTTAAAAAAAATAGGTAATCAGTTTTTTTTTTTTTTTAAGAGACAAATACGATAAAATAAAATAATATGGATAAAAAATTTTACAAAATGAATTATTCGGATTGTCAAAATTAAACTCATGATAAATCTTATGAATCTAAATATAAATTTTAGACCCAATAAAAACTCAACTCAACTTATCTTCCTTGCAATCCCATTTTACACCTAAAGAGACAAAACAAACAACTAAAATCTTCAAAAACCAAAACTTTGATACTGAATTAAATCACCTATAATTCCAAAAATTAAAATGAACCAACAACCTCTATCAAAGAGGGGTACCCTAAGTGCCTGCTATAATGGAACAGGTTATGTCACATGTGAACACCTTTCCTATATTTCTGTTTTTTATAAAGAAGGCCAGCTAAGAAGAGTGGCCACCCAACATTATATATATGCATAACTAATTTCAATGTTTTTGAAAATCCCAAGGACTCCAAAACTAGTTGTTGAGGACTGTGGAAAGAGCACACCCCATCTGGGTATGTCATCTTCAAAAACTTTCAAAATCAGCTAGGATAGGATGATATGGACAATATTGCTCATGCATGTGTTTTAAGAACAGTTTCAATAGGACTGCTATTTTAGCTGCCATAGGCATATATTATAGCAACCAGTCTCCAATTAGAAGTTGTTACATTTTAGTATTGCTATTCTTAGAGCCACTCTAATAGAGGTGTTGTAGTGACTGTTATTGCTGAATTATAACAATTTTAACCAAAAAAAAAAAAAAACAAATTCCAATGACATGTTAAAAGGGTTGCCAAAATATAACATTGCTAAATTTTGTGACAAAAGGTTTGACAAAATGCCAAAATTTAGCAAAAGCTTTCCTCTCTTTCATAATGGGGCCTACAAGTAATATTTTAATTTTATTTTTTGTGAAGAAAATAGAACAAACAGATAGTACATCATTTAGAGCAACATTGTTAGAATTGGACATTTTCACACTATTGTATTTTCAATACTTAACTTTGGCCCGGTTTGGTAGAACTGTGGGAAAGTGATTATAACTTATAGTTTAACATCTTATAGCTTATAACTGTGAGCATAAGCTGATTTTTGACTTATAAATTAAGTTTCTCCTCCCCCACTCAAAGAATAAGTTGATTTTTAACTTACAAAAAACTATAAGCTGTATTGTTAAGTTGAACCAAACACATCAAAATAGCTTAAATTAAACTAAAAGCTGAAATAAACTGTAAATAAGCCCTACCAAATAGGGCCTTTGACTGCCAATAGTGTTTAGCATTGAAGATGCTTTTAGTGCATAACATAAATTTTGACAGAAATATTAAATTTTGACATTATTATCAATGACTAGACATAGTTTATAGAGATCTAAAGATGGTTTAAAAGATAAGACAATGATTATGTCAAAAAATAACAAAAAGGTGATCAAATTTTGATGTTTTTGTATTATAATATAGCTAAAATTTTGTCAATAATATATGTTAAATTTGACATTTTGCTTGGGAGATGTTCTAATAGTGGCATCATATGGTCTAATTGGGTTTAGTTTCCCATTTCCTCTTGGTTTTTTCAAATCCTTTTTGAAGAATTCTACTCAATTTGTTTTGACAGAAATTTTTCAATAGAAAATGTTTTTTACAAATTACATTTTTTTTTCAAACAATATATTTTGTAGAAAATATTTCACTGTATTTGATTGCAAATTTAAAATTAATGTTAGTAAGATGATGGAGATGATAGCAGTGGTGGCAGTACCAACGATGGTTATAATGTAGTGATATTGGTAATATTTAGTTTGAAATTTTTACTTCTTAATAGTAGAAAATATTTTTCATCCAAATAAACTTATTTTTTTTATTATAGAAAATATTTTTCATTAACTTTCGTTTTATATTATATTAAACCTAAAAAAAATACGAAAAATATTTTTTTTAATCAAAACAAACGTTACTATCATTTATTTAAACGATAATACATTTACAATATTTTCTTGTCTCAAAACATGGAAGTTGTCAAGTTAGCAAAGGGTGATGTTCCCACTTTTAAAAGCTCTTTTGTTTTTTCTTTTTCTTTTTTTAAATATGGAAAATGCGTATGCTTAATTGATACAATAATGGGACAGATAATAATTTGATTAGCTTATGTTGAATGATAGAGTTCAATAATTGGAGAACTGTTTTCTCTTTTGATTTCAAACAAACAAACAACACCCTAGTAAATATCTATTTTGAAAGACAAATTTAAGTTCAAGCACCATAGAAGACTAAAAACTCATCATCTCTCCATGTTTGGAATCAACTAATAGAAGAAGTTTGATTTGGTGAAGATGTAACAAACAAAGCAATAGGTAATCTGTTGAGGCAAGTAAACTCTCTGAAAGGCCCTGCTTGATGGCACCGCAAGCAGATCATCTTGCGACACTAGACAAAGGCCCAAATGGTAGATCACTGGAGGAAGAAGATCATCTGGTGCGAAGCACCAAAAAGATCAAAAGCACATCAGCACCTATTGAAGACCAGGACATGAACGACTCTATTCAAGCTCCAACAGAGGAACAACCAAAGAGGTCTTTCAAACAAGCCCTTACAGCCACAAAAACCAATGAGAAAGCTTTTGACAACGACCTTGAGAGACTTTCAGATGATGATTTTCTTACAGATGAGGAAGATAATGAGGCAATGGAGGAAGAGGATCTTAATCGGTTTGCTGATCTAGGGTTTCACGTCCCCATAATCAAGCTTCCTTCGCGTCTCATCAAACACATTCGTAGGCCATGGAAAGACTGCCTAATTGTCAGATTACTTGGGAAAACTCTAGGGTATAAACTCCTTGTATCCAAATTGAGAAAGATGTGGGACTCCAAGGAGACTTTGAAGCAACTGATCTGGGTTTGGGGTTTTTCTTGATCAAGTTCGAAATGATGGTCGATTGTAGCAGAGTATATACAGAGGGCCCTTGGATCATAATGGATCATTATCTCACAGTAAGGCGTTGGGAACATGATTTTAAGCCATCGGAGGCTGGAGAAGTGGCCACGGCACTATGGGTCAGGTTTCCCCAGCTTCCAATTGAGTACTATAATGAGAAGGTCCTTTTCCATATAGCAAAGGCGATTGGGAAACCCCTCAAGGTAGATCTTAATACTGCCATGTCCGCTCGAGGAAGGTATGCACGCGTCTGTGTGGAAGTTGATCTCACAAAGCCATTAATTTCGCGTTTTGCTATAGGAAAATATACTTACATAGTGGAATATGAGCATTTACACTACTTCTGTTTCCAGTGTGGGAAAGTTGGGCATCGGAAAGAATATTGTAGCAGTAACAAACCGGTGCTGGAGCTGACACCAGCTACCACAGTAGCCATAGCTAACGGTCATGGTGCTGGTCTAGATCAAGCTCAAACGGCTAGTTCATCAGGCAAACACTCTATTCCTGACAGAGGGCAGAGAGATGAATTTGGGCCTTGGATGTTGGTGAATAGGAAAAATAATAGGCCCAATCCCATTGCACGGCCAGCTGGACCCAACAACTACATTCACAAAAGATCTGCTAATCGGTTTGGCCCTTTAGCTGAAAATGGGAACATGGTAGGAGCCCCCGAAAGAGCTAAGCATCAAGGCCACACTGGCCCAAGCATGGTAAACACACACAAAACAGCCTCTACTAGTGAGTCAGGCAATCCTCCTATAGCTCAGGAAATCTTCTCAAAAGGCCAAAAGGATGAAAGACAACTCAACAAAGATCAGGACCCAGCTGTTGAAGGACAAACTTTACCAGAGATTCCTGTTTCAAGCTACAATCCTAGCTTGGGGCAAGCCACTAACAACGACTTGGAATTGATGAATGCAGAGGTCAGTTCACCCAACCCCCCCCCCTTATCACCTTTTAATCCCACCCCAGTCCAGATTTCTTGTCTTACTCATTCCCCATCTACCTCTGTAGCTCCCCAAAACCCCATTGGCAGTTTTGATCTGAAACAAAAACCGCTTGATACAAATCATGAGTACCCCCAGCAACACCAGTTCCAACGACGACCCGGAGATACCAGAAGTGCAACTCACCAGGATGAAACACAGCTCTGTGGGGTCATACCTCGAACCAGAGAGCGAAGCCATTCACCAAGTAGGCATCGAATGGTGGATAGAAGAGATAAAACTGAATATAGAACCCAGGTGGGTGAGCGTGGGAGGCCGTCCCTTGCAGGCAACTCAGATGGCAGCCCTAAGGCCATCAGAGCTATCCAAGAAGGTAGTGCGTAACTTCATTGGTCTGGCTAACACAGATTCGTTACCCCACCTTCCTAACCGATCATCCATGACTGTTATGCTATGGAACTGTCGGGGAGCCGGCAACAAAATTTTTAGGAGAAACTTTAGAGAACTAATTAGAGTACATCGGCCTAATGTGGTTGCTCTTTTTGAAACCAAGGTCCCTTTCAGCTCAATGGGTCTATTCTTTAACCACTTGGGGTTTACTGCCTCTACCATTGTGGATCCTGTTGGACGAGTAGGAGGTATATGGTTGCTTTGGGAACCTACACAAGTCTCAGTCAGTGCCCATATTGCCAACTCTCAAGTTATTCAGGCTACTGTGAAAAGAGAGAACTATGAAGAGTGGGTGCTAGCTGCAGTCTATGCTAGTCCAAATCCTGGTATGCGTCAAAATCTCTGGAATGACCTTGAAGAATCTTCAAACTCCATGCTTAACCCTTGGCTTGTGGCGGGAGACTTTAATGATGTCATGGGGCAGAATGAAAGGAGAAGTTTCACACAGAATAATCACAGTAACCGTTGCAGAAAGTTTCTCGATAACATTAACCGTTGTGGGCTTATGGACCTAGGTTGCACGGGGCCGAAATTTACTTGGTCAAACAACAGGCAGGGATTGGCTAATACTAGGGAAAGGTCGGATCGAGCTCTTTGTAATACGAAATGGAGGATCACCTTCCCCGAAGGAGCAGTCCGAAATCTTCCTCGTACATACTCGGACCACTCACCTCTTATGGTCTACACTGAAGGTATAACTAAACTCTCCCCTATAAATCGCCCTTTTCGTTTTGAAGCAGCTTGGTTATCACATCCTAGTTACAAAAATATTGTCAATTTGTCTTGGAAGCATGAATCCTTTCTTCAAGACAACCTGAGTTCTCTTGCTACTAACTCTCTTGTTTGGAACAAAGCTGTGTTTGGAAATATTTTTAAAAGGAAAAGATGGTTGTTATCTCGAATTGAGGGAATCCAAAAAGCTCAACATTTCTCCTCTTCCCATAACCTCTTTTTGCTAGAAAAAGATCTTATCAGTCAATATAACAAAACTCTCTTTCAAGAAGAAGTTTTGTGGTTTCAAAAATCTAGAGCTAATTGGATTACTCAAGGTGAGAGGAATACAAAATTTTTTCACATATCTACTATTTCTAGAAGGAAAAAATTGAGGATTGATTCTTTGAAGAATGATCAAGGTGTATGGATTGATGACCCTCTGCTGGTGAAAGATCACATCCAAAATTATTTTATTTCTTTATTTAACAATGAACCTGTTGATGTCCTTGACCACTGGTGTAATATTGCTACACATAAATTTTCACATGATGAGAACAAATTATTGCTGAGAAACATTACCAAAGAAGAGATTTGGGAGGCTGTCAAGCATATTAATTCGTTCAAGGCCCCAGGAAGAGATGGGTTTCAAGCCATATTTTACCAAAGATTTTGGGATGTGATTGGGACCAATGTTTGTGATTTCATTAAAAAGTGTTTCCAAGAGAAACATATACCTCCCATTGTGAACCAAACCCTTATTGCCCTCATTCCTAAGACTAATATCCCTGAGACTATTACGCAGTTTCGTCCTATTAGCCTGTGTAATGTCTCGTATAAAATTTTGTCTAAATTATTGGTTAACCGCATACGCCCCCTCCTTAATGATCTTGTTAGCCCCAGTCAAAGTAGCTTCATACCTAATAGAGCCACTCATGACAATATCATCATTACACAAGAGTTGATTCATACTCTTAGGCACAAGAAAGGGAAATATGGCGGTCTTGTTATCAAAATCGACCTTGAAAAGGCTTATGACAAATTATCTTGGGATTTTTTGAGAGCAACTCTTGAAGAGTTCAATCTTAACCAACATTGGATAGATCTTATAATGTCTTGTGTTGCTTCTGTCAATTTCTCAATTTTATGGAACGGGGAAACTATGAACAATTTTAGCCCTGGTAGAGGATTGAGGCAAGGAGACCCGCTTTCACCTTATTTGTTTGTGCTATGCATGGAAAGGTTGTCTAACATGATCAGAGTGCAGGTTGAGAAAGGGAAGTGGATAGGGCTTAAAGCTTCTAATAACAGCCCTCCAGTTTCACATCTGTTCTTTGCTGACGACCTCCTTCTTTTTGCGAAAGCTGACCAATCGAATTGTGATATAATCATGGAAACTATGAGTGAGTTTTGCTGCATATCAGGGCATAGAATCAATCTGCAGAAATCCAAGATGTTCATTTCCCCAAATATTAACAGGAATTTAGCTAAGGAGCTTAGTCAACAGTGTGGGATAAGCCTTACCCAAGACCTTGGCAAATATCTTGGAGTTCCTCTCATCCACAGTCGAGTTAGCAGAAATATCTACAATGGAGTTATCGAGAAAATCCAAAAAAAATTGTCCTCATGGAAGGCAAAGGCCTTATCCTTAGCTGGTAGAGCAACAGTGATTCAATCTGTATCATCCTCCATACCTTCCTACATCATGCAAACCACCAAACTCCCTCAAAGCATCTGTAAACAAATTGACAAGCTAAATAGAAATTTCCTATGGGGTGATCAAGAGGGCAAGAACAAGGTCCATTTGGTTAATTGGCAACAAGTCTGTAAGAGTAAACAAGAAGGAGGTTTGGGCCTTAGGAGGGCTGAAGATCAGAACATTGCTTTGTTAGCCAAATTGGGCTGGAAATTAACTTTCGACCAAGAAGCTGTCTGGACCAAGATTCTTAGAGGCAAATACCTTCACAAGCACACTTTTGCTAACTGGCCTACCAATAAAAATGCTTCACATACCTGGAGGAGCATTATGAAAACTAGAGATATTCTGACAAAAGGTACAAAATGGACTGTCGGAAATGGGAAGTCTATTTCTTTTTGGAAAGATTGGTGGTATGGGGATGGGCCTTTAGCTTCTCTCTTTCCAGGACCACATACCAATGAGAATGTTAAGGTTGTTGATATGCTTAATGAGGAAGGAGGATGGCATCTTTCTGAGGTAGAAAATATTTTGCCACCGTCTGTGCTTCATCAAATTCATCAGGTACACCTCCCACAATTTGTTGAAATTATAGATAACCCACATTGGCTTGGATCCTCTAGTGGTGCCTTCTCAGTTGGAGCTGCCTATAATCTCATTATCAAGCAAGATTCTGATCAGGCTTGTGGCTTGGTTAACTGGAGTTGGATATGGAAATTGAAACTTCCTCAAAAATTGAAAGGGTTCACGTGGCTGCTAATGCTTAACAGATTACTGACTAACCATCAAAGAAAGATCAGAGGTTTTACCAACACTGACACCTGCCCCAGATGCCAACTCTACTGTGAGGATTTGAATCATCTTCTGCGAGAGTGTCAGAAAGCTGTGGAAGTTTGGGAAATTCTGCGCAATCGCAACTGGAGAATATCCACTGCTAACATGCCCTTGGATACTTGGCTCCAAAACAACATAAAGAGCAAGAGCAAAGAGTTCTCTAGTGTCCCTTGGGGTACTATTTTTGTAGTCACACTGTGGAGTTTGTGGAAGGCTAGAAACAGTTTCGTTTTCAGACAAGAGGAGTACAATGCTCAAGAAACTGTGAGACTGATTCATCAACAGGCTGCCGAAATCAACCATGCCTTCCAGATTGATCATTTCACATGCGATATGTTGCTCTCTAAAACTAACTGGTGTCCTCCTTGTGCAGGGAAAATCAAACTTAACACAGATGGATGCTCCAAAGGCAACCCTGGACCTACTGGATACGGTGGGCTGTTCAGAGATGCTAGAGGAACCTGGATATTTGGCTATCATGGGAAATTGGAGGTAGCTACAAGTGAGGAAGCTGAGCTGTGGGGTATTTACCGAGGCCTCACCATCATTTTGGAAAAAAGCATGCATGATATTACAATTGAAACAGACTCAGAGCAAATGGTGTTGCACATCAACAACACCACCCCCAGCAATCATCCACATAGAGCCTTGCTAGAAGACATCAAGTTTCTTATGCTGAGATGCAACTGTGATGTCTCTCACATTCTCCGGGAAGGGAACAAGTGTGCCGATGGTCTTGCTAATATGGGAGTGAATCATGTAGAGAACTTGGTAGTTTTAGATAATCCCCCAAATGAAATTGCAAATCTTTTGATTGCAAACATTGTTGGGGCTTCATGTGAAAGGGCTTAGTTTCTTTGTTTTTTCTGAGCCCTCATTTTGGCTTGTGTTCTGCCCCGTTTCTGTTTGGTTTGTTTCTATTTTCTTTTGAATCAAAAAAAAAAAGAAAAGAATCAACTAATGTTGTGTTTGGTTGGAGGATTTGGAGAGAGGTTTGGAAAGGGAAATGGAAAAGATGTGTGAAACTATGTGAAATTTAGGCATATTTTATTCTCATTTCACCTACCTTTTCCATTTCCCTTTTCAAATCCCTCCTCAAATCCTCCAACCAAACACAGCATAAAAGAGTTATGTTTTGGCTAAAAAAAAATTATTTGGGAATAGTTAAAAAAGCAATTAATAAAAAAAAATAAAAAAAATCAACTTTTTTATCAACTGAAAAAGTAAATTTTTTTAGTAATTTCTAAACACGTCAGCTTCTTAAAATTTTTATAAAAAAAAAAAAATATGTCAAGTTCCACCTACAAATTCTAATTTTTGTAATTTGTACGTTTTGGGCAATACTTTATTTAGATCCCCGAAGGACTAGTCTAAATTTCAAGTAATTATTCAACAATTCTGAAAAATTATGTACCATTATTTATATAGTGCTATAAACTAATAACGTAACCTCTTTTTTTTTTTCCCCTTCTCTAAATAAGACTTGTTAACTGACTTCTGTTAAATAGTTAAGATGCATATAATAATTTATTTAGTATGTGTTACAGTTTCGTATTGGCTGAAAATATCACATAAATACTCATCAATTATTATATAATGCTTAGAAAATAAAATTAATTGCTCCCACTATTCAAATGGTCGAAGTGTGCAGAAGAGGGAGCGAGCGAAGGCCTTGACAAATATCCAATTTTTATTTATTTACTTATTTTTTACGGTTTGAATTATGAATTTAAATAAAGACTTGAAAAAAGAATGAGAAATGAAGAAAAATTTTAACTTTTATTTCATACACATTATTCTAAGCTTTTTGTTTTCTTTTTTTAAATATGAGAAAATTGTTAAAAAATCCAATCTAATAATTGTCTAAGGTATTAGGCCCAGTAGACATTTTTTATTGGTGAAAGATTCACCTTTTAAAAAATAATTTGGTGAAAAGTCCATTTATTATTTTGAAGGACATTTTGCTTTCAATTTTACCCCTTAATCTATCTGTTTAATTTTTTTACTTTCTGTTCAAATATTTTTTTATTTTAAATTTTTTTTTTTGACTATCTGTTAATTTTGTATCTATCTATTAACCTATTTGTTGAAATTATCTGTTCAAAAAATCTATCTGTTTAAATTCACAAGTCTATCTGTTTAAATTTTTATTTTATCTATTGAAACAACAATCTTATTTTAATTTTTTAAATCTATTTGTGTGAATCTATCTATAAATTATTTTAATTATAGAGAGAATTATCTGTGCAATTGCTAGAGAGAAAAATAGAGTTATTTAGCAATTTTTCAAAATTTTATCTATTCTATTTTTTATTTTTTTGCAATACGTTGATATACAAAGCCAATCCAAATGCTATATGTTGAAATTCAAAGCCAAACCAATCCCAATCTGTTCCAATACCAAGCCTAACCAAAATCTATTTGTCCAAAAATTATTTTTTTCTATCTGTTCAAATCTCATCTCTTTATCTATTTGTCTGTCTGTTTGTCTGTCTGTCTCTCTCTCTCTCTCTCTTCTCATCTGATCAAAACAAGAACCAAAAAAAAATTACTATGTTGCAATCTGTTTCATCATCAACAACAACAACAACAAATCTAAACTTAAATAATAAAAAATTTTAAAAATAAGATTCGAGAAAGAAAGTGATAAAGATCTGCTCACAAATGAAGAGTCAACAGATCTGTTCAATAGTGGATCTAAATCTAGAGAACGAAGAATCAGATCCGAATATGGATAGGATTTGCATAGATTAAATAAACACAACATCAAATATACACACACACATGCGCGCACGCGCGCACACACACACATATATAAAGAGAGATGTATTGAAGATTTTTTGATTCGGCCATGGCCCTGTGGTGGTTAGATTTTCACGGATCCTCAGATTTATAACAAGACCAATAACAAGCAAAGAGAATTTGATATAACAGAAAAATAGAAAGAAACACATATATAACAAGATCCAAATCTATAACAAAAACCTCAGATCTATACCAAGATACCAAGATCAAGAAAAAGAAATTTGATATTTGATTCAAGAATACATATATATATATATATATATACACCAAATAGTATTTAAGATACTTATAGTATTTTAGATACTTATATATACACATATACATATAAACAGTAGTTGAATATGTTGGAAACCATGTGCTAAATACACATGGTATGACCTTATGGTACACATGGTGTGGCTTAAACTTGAAGGCTACATGATACACATGGTCTATCCACAGATGACCTAACCATGAAGGACATATGGTCTTGGACATGTAGAACACATGGTGTGGCCTAACCATGCGCTACGCATGGTTTGTCATATATGTCTATATAAGGGCTCGTGCTCAATATTGTGTAGACACACCAAAAATAATAAATTCTCTCTCTATTCATCTATCTTAAGGCTACTATCTTGAAAACCTAGGAATTTGGAGTGTGGATAAATATTGTTATAATGGTTGAAAGATGCCATGTAAGTTGAGAGAGCAAGCTGGTCCCAAACAGAATACATTTGAGAAAGAAAGTCATTAATAGACTGACCAGGGTCTTGACGTATGCAATGAAGCTGACTCTGAAGTTGATACTGATAGGCAAGACCGGTAGTCTAGTATCGTTCCTTCAAAAAATCCCAAATGTCTTTGGTAGAAGTGGTAACAGAGTCAAGTTGAAAATGTCCAAATTGAAAACTAATAGAAGTAACAGATGTATTCTGAAGCCAAGTAATAATTTGGTAGTTCTTACTATCCTAATCTTCTAATCGGTCTTCATACTTAGCAGCAGTTTCAGCGGTCTCTTTCACTGGTTTGATCACATCCCCGGTGATAATACGCCAGAGTTTCCTACTTTTCAGGAAAGAAGACATGGCTTGGGCCCACAGAACATAATTGGATCCATCAAACATAATAGAAATTAGATGGGAGGCATCATGGCGATCCATTATAATATGGTGGTAGGATAAAGAAAATAGGAACAGAACTGTAGGAGCAAAATTATGCAAAACAAATCGTATCAATGAGTCCGGAAGGCCGAAAATAGCTGGAAAATGGCTGAATGGTGCAGAGATAACGTCAACAGGAGGCTAGATAATGTCAGTAGAGGCGCGGTGCATAATAGTAAAGGTAGGCACGGCGCACAGTAGCAACGAGGGCACGCAACACACTATAGCAGGAACTGCGCACGAGGGTGCACAATAGCAAGAACGGCATACGCGGGTACACGGTAGCAGGAACAACGCACTTTGGTGTACGGTAGCAGAAACGATGCACGCGAGGAAAAGGGCTGACGTGAGCAATCAACCTAAGTGGCGACGGAAGGCTGGACACGCCGACTAGAAAAGAAGCGCATGAGAGCGCGTGAAAAGATGTTCTGAGACAGGCCTGGTGGTGTTAGAAGTAGGGGACAAGTCCGAGCATTGTAGAAAAAAAATTTATAAAATTTTGGTCAACAATAATGACGAAATAATGTTGTTGAACAAAGAATGGTGTATTGATAAAAAAGAAAAGAGATGCTATAATGCCACTATGTTCGGGTAATTAGCAAGAGAAAAGAGGAGTTAGGATTCAAGACCTACGCTCTGATACCATGTTATAATGGTTGAAAGAAAGAGAGAGAAAGAGAAAATTACGTATCTATATTATATTATTTAATAACAATGCACAAGGGTTTCTATATATAGGAGAGTGATATAACCACATATGGATTCCTAAGTGATACAACTAAATATGAATTTCTAAATTAAATCCCTATCTATATATACATTAACAAATATTAAGAAACTCTAGTAGCTTCTTAATTGATGAGAGGTTTTTCAGATGAGGCTCGTAATTCAAGCATCCGATCGAAACCATTTTCGCATTAGGTAATATGATTACCCGTATATTTTTCTTTCAGAATATATATGTATTTTAGTTAACTAGAACATATATATATATACACATACATATTTATTCAATGTATAAATTCGAGTCCGAAGGCTCGAGTTTTTAATGACCTCACGGACAACGACATTAGCTACGAAATTTCTTTCTCGATACAACTCCGATGTGATCGACAGTCCTGGTTTTCTTTCCAATACATGTAATGTAACGACCCAAAAATGCGTATAAGGAATTATCTTTATTTACCTATGAGTTAATGTGCTTGAATGTGATTATATCTTTTGAATTGAAGCATTATCTGTTAAGTTACGACTTTAAAATTGAAATTCCCGACCTTTATGGGTTCGGAAATCAAAATTGAGTACTTGCATATGTTAATGGGAATTTTTAGAGCTATTTGGGAAAATTAATTGGAAATTTATTTCGTCTTATTCGCTAAGGTGTGTTTGGGTGGTTAACTTTGCATTGCAAATTGAAGGCCTTAGAGGCTTCAGAAACCAGAACATAGTACATAATTATGATCAGCGTAATTTTTAGAGCCATCTAGAAAGTTTAATTGAAATTTGATTTCGTACGATTCGTAAGGGTGTGTTTGGCCCTTCCTAATTGTGATAAGCTTATATATATGTGTGTGTGTGTGTGATATATGAGTGAACTCATCATCTTTGAGCCAAAAATATCTAAGAGAGAGGGAGAAGACCGTGAGAGAGGAAGAGAGAGAGAGAGAGAGGACAAGAGAGTCAAAGCTTCTCTAGAAGAGAGAGAGCTCAACATTCATGGGGGTTGAAGATGAATTGAAGAGATTGAAGAGAGAGAAAAAAGATCAACCATGAAGCTTGGAACAAATTGAAGAGATTACGTGGAAAAGCAAGGATTTGAGTTGCATCTACCATATGAAATCAAGGAGTAAATTAGAGATTTAATATATGTAAATGACCTAGTGTTTTGGGTTATGAATGAAATGGGTCGAATTCAAGGAATTGAACCTTGATTTCCTTAAATTTGTTTGATTTGGGTTCAATCTTAAGAATGATTCATGGAATAACAAGATTTGGTGTGAAAATCAACCGTGTGTAAGATGTATTTATATGATTTTGGGGTATATATTATGAAAGTTTGAATATATGAAAAAGATGAGACTTGGATTTCTAACTTTGAGTAAGATTGATGTAGTTGAGATGAATTATACTTGAGGAATGTTGGTTTATCATATTGTGGGGTAATTTCACATGTGTTTGAGTGATTAGAGTTGAAACTA
The DNA here is from genome assembly GCF_055761805.1 of Camellia sinensis. Classification (NCBI taxonomy): domain Eukaryota; kingdom Viridiplantae; phylum Streptophyta; class Magnoliopsida; order Ericales; family Theaceae; genus Camellia; species Camellia sinensis. Next base: position 73,182,332 of record NC_138961.1, read on the forward strand.
AGCTTTGAAAATGGAAGAAACAAGTGTTAGAGCAAACTAGAATTTCGGACAGCAGAATTAGCCCAGAGCCGCACGTGCGGCGGGGCTTCCCGCACGTGCGGCAATCCATTTCCAACACCAAATCTAATTCTACTAAAAAAGCACGTGGTCCCGCACGCGCGGCTCAATTCCTACACGTGCGGCCCTGTTTCCCGTAGGTGCGGGACAACTCTGTTTTAGCCAACTTCAAATAAGCATATCTTTTGCATCAAGACTCCATTTTGAGTGATTCTTGAGCCCAAATTCAAGCCCCGAAAGTCTAGTTTCCAATGGTGGTGGTATCGCTCCCAAATTCTAAGTACACAAATAGATATGCCCAAATTAGTGACGATTACTCACTTTCTATTTACCGATTTTCTACCATTTCTTCTTCTAAACCATTTTCCTTTCGATTCCTCCTATTTTCCTAGACACGGATTATGACCTATTGAGGAATAATGAGTTTAGAACCACCATGGCTAATTGATTAAAAAACAAGAAAGAGATTGGTTATATTCTCATATTATGCTATGTGCATTGTGTTTGTAGGTCAAACAAGGACATCGTCCTATTGTTACCAGAAGCCCAGCATTGTGAATAATAGTATAGTAAAGATATGTTTTTCATTATCGTATTTTGTTAACGTGTGGCATGATTCTTTAAATGTCATATTTTGTTAAATACACAAGTTTCCGAGAAAAGTAAAATGAGTCATGAATAAGAAATGTGAATTGTTTATATTATGATATGGTAGGCCTGAGGCCATTCTGCTTATCCGTTTCGTTTATACTATGGCATGATTGTTCGGTTTTTAAGACCTATGGACTTTAATATGGAACAAAGTGCTGTATGAAACTAAGTGCTATAGTAGGAGTCATCCCTAGAGTCCATACGAGTCACCTCTTGGATCCATACATACATGAATTGGGTCCAATGAGAGGTAGGGACATGTCGATGTCCCATCTACTCCATGATATGATATAATACGTTTGGACCTAAGGTCCTTTTGAAATATGATTGGGCCTGAGGCCGTTTTGTTATACATGGACCCAAGGTCATTCAGAACATGTGAAATGAATACAAATGTTTTTACATCGCTATATGACTCATGTTACGAAGTATTATTTTATATGCACGAATGGATGTCCTATTTTGAAATATGCTTCTACCCTTTGGTAAGTGAGCGTACTAAGTACCATGTAAAATGTTTTGTAATAGTTTAAAATATGTATTCCATCTGAAAAGGCATGGATTATGATACGGTAAATGTCTATTTTGAAATGATTTAAGATACGTTTTAGAATTATGAAATATATTTTCCTAATGTTGAGGACATCATTCATTAACCTCTTTACTTTGATATTACTCACTGGGCGTTAGCTCACCCCTTATTTTATATTTATGTAGGTGAGCCATCAGGGACCACACTAGGGATGTGTCGAGGTCCGTCTCTTTGTCAAGCCGCCTGGGTTACACCTCTGTGTCGAAGTTTTAACTTTGTATTGGAGAATTATGTATTTTATTGAATCTTATGTATTTGTGTGTGAGATCTATATAAGTTCTGTGATTATGTGTATTTATGGAAAGTGTATTTAAATGCTTAAATTAATCTAAGTCTTCATGTCTGCACAGGCTCAATGGACATTATCTTTATGTTGGTAATTGCTTCTGCTTAAGGCCCCGTATTTGTATAAATATTCATGAAATTTTGTTTTGAGACCGATGTACAGGCTGGTCATGGAGCAAACTTTTAGGGGTAGGTTTGGGTCGTGACATGTAAGAAACAGCGACACCCGGGCCGGCGATGCTTCCGCTGTCATTGATGCCGGGGAGGCGCTTGACGAAGAGCTCTAATCGATCTTGACTTTTGTAATGAGATCTGCGGTGAGAGATAGGAATGGTGGAGATACAGGAACGGTGGTGGTTTGACGATAGGTATGGCAAAATTAGTTAGGAAGGGTTTGAGAATCAAAGAGAGACGGAGGGTTTGGTTTGGTTTGAATATATATACATGGCTAGTTTAGTCATTTTATAACCACTTGTCATTGTGGACAAAATATTTTAGAGCGTGAACTTTTTGGGAAAAAAAATCTAAAATTAGATTTATGAATCGAATGTGCTTTAAATATTTGCTCAAATTCATAATTTAAATACAACTTTAAAGTTATTTGTAAATTTGAATTCAAAGTGTTTGCCATGCATGGTGTATGACATGGATAGGCCCACTAGGCTTACGGTCCACAGCAAACAACCCCAAACCCATCGCTTGGGACCCATAGCATAACCCGGTTGGCAAAGCCCAGGACAGCTGGAGGCCATCTGGACATGGAGGGCCAATGACATTCGGGCACATGGCAGGTGAAACACAGGCCACATCAGCAGACAAAGATCTGCAGAGTTATTGCCACAACACATCACCATTAATGCAGCCCATCACAGCATTTATTACGACAACACCTCCCCGTCGGAACAGAGCCCCCTCACCCTGAACAAGGTAAGCTACGGCACAGGCTTTCGGCGGAACGGGGCACGTCACAAGGGACAGTGAAATGATTACCAAAGGATATAAGCAAGAATGGAAGACAAGAGGAAGGTTAAGCTTTTCTATCTCTCTCTCTATATATATATATTTCCTTCCTCCTCTACTGATTCGCTCGCCGGAGGGTTCACTGGGGGACTACCCCGTTCCCCTTTAGACTTGCGTGCAGGTCATCTGGTGGAACCATCCGCCTGAATCGGAGCTTGAAGAGCTTGGACCAGCCCGACTCATCCACCCAGGACGAACTGCATTATCAGTTGGCACCGTCTGTGGGAACTTGTGGTTTATTCGTGCGCTAGTTGTGTTCACTATCGCCGGAGCCCTCTTTTCTCACCGTTACCTTTTCCTCTCACCCGTCTAGGTGTATGGTCACGACTAGGTCCATGGCTTCTCACCATAATACCACCGATCATCAAACAGACCCTTCCCATCCAAACAACCCACCACAATACATCATCGAACTCACTAACAGCATTAACCGCATGGCCGAGCAAAACTAGGCCCTGATCAGTGCTTTACTCCAAAGAAACCTCCCCGTTCCACGTCCAGATATTCCACCCAACCAAGAAAGAACTTCGGGCCACACTGCTCCACAACCCCCTCCGCTCAACCCAGAAGGTTTACAACCCCCTCCACCTCCACATATGAGCCTGCCACTCCCACCTCCACGCCCGTCAGTCGTAGCACTAGCCCCCGAGGGGGAAGCCAGCAGTGTCCAGCCTCCATTGACTGACCATGACGACAACATTCCCCTCTGGGACGCTGAACTCCGAGCTATGAAGCTCCAACTACAAGGGGTCATGCAAAACATTCAGCACAAGCCCTCAGTCACCGCCAACTCGCCTTTTGTTGCCTCCATCCGTGACAAACCATTGCCCGCCAAGTTCAAAATGCCTACCATTGACTCCTTCGATGGCACGACGGACCCAGTCGACCATCTGGAAACCTACCGCATCCTCATGATCCTCCATGCTTTCCCTGACAAGATCATGTGCCGAGCTTTTCCAGTGACACTGAAGGGATCAGCTCGGTTGTGGTTTAGCCAGTTACCGGCGGACTCCGTCTCCACCTTTCAACACCTCAGCGACTCTTTCCTGAGCCATTTTATCGGAGCCCAGCGTTAGAGACGCCTAGCCACCCAACTCCTTAACATTCGTCAGACCGAGGGGGAGTTGCTCCGCAGCTTCATTACCCGCTTCAACACCGAAGCCCTTCAAGTAGCAGAGAATGACGACAAGGTCATCCTCACGGCTTTCATGGCCAGCCTGCGGTCGTCCAATTTTCTTTTCTCCCTCTCCAAAAACCCTCCAACCACCATAGCAGCCCTACTATCCAAAGCCTAGAAATACATGAATGCTGAAGATTCCCTGGCCGCTCGGCAAGAGCCGACCCCTAAAAATCCGACCCCCAGAGACAAGAGGAAAGACTCAGAACCCAGGACCGCCCAGTATAATAGCCAAACACCCCACTATAATGACCGACCGCACCGAGTCGACCGGTCGGCTCCGACTTGACCGCCCGGTCGGTTCGAGCGGTACACGCCACTCAACTCCCCCATGGAACACGTCCCCAATCAGATCCAGCGAGACTACCCCCTCAAGTGGCCCCTGCCTTCACGAAACCCCTCCAGTCGCAAAGATCAGTCCAAGTACTGTCGTTTCTACCAAGACCATGGCCATACCACCGACGAGTGTATCAACCTCAAAGATCAGATCGAGACCTTCATACGTCAGGGCCACCTCAGCAGATTCACAGACACCCGCCCTCAACAGAGGCAAAGAACCGACCTTCCCAGAAACAATCACCGACATACACCACCCCGCAATCAAGCCCCACCTAACCAAGGCCACGATCGCCCACCACCACAGCCTCGGCCTCCAGGCAATCCCCCTCCACCAGTCGGAGAAATCAGAGTCATTTCAGGCGGCCTTGCTTGCGGGGGGCCATCCCGCTCGGCTCAGAAGGCAGAGCTCAGAAAAATCAGGCAGGGCTCAGACAAAGCAGTGGCGACGGTGGACCGACCTCCCAAACAGTCAAAACAGTGGATCGAACCCATCACCTTCACAGACACCGACTGTGCAGGAGTCCGTTACCCACATGATGACCCCCTTGTCATTTCTGCCATCCTCTCCAACTACAAGGTCAGACGAGTCCTCATAAACAACGACAGCTCTTCAGACATCATCTTCCTCAATTGCTTCCGCCAGCTCAAGATTGGGGAAAAAAGCTTGTCTCCTCTCCAAACCTCTCTGGTCGGTTTCACCGGCGACCATGTGACCTCCATCGGCTCCATCGATCTACCTATCACCATTGGCGAACACCCGAGGTAGACCACTAAGTTGCTCACCTTCCTTGTGGTCGACTGCCCCTCTGCTTACAACATCATCCTTGGCCGCACAGCCTTAAACGCCTTTCAAGCCATCACATCCACCTATCACCTTGCCATCAAATTTCCTACCGATCTCGGTGTTGGAACTGTCAAAGGAGAACAGACCGTGGCGAGGGAGTGTTATGTCGCCTCACTCAAAGAAGTCAAGCTAAAAGAGGCCATGATCATCGAAGGGCTTGACGTCCGAGATGAGGACGAGCTGGTCAGAGGTGAACCCGTTGAGGAACTTGTTGAAGTTAACATTGATCCCACCAACCCAATCAAAACCGCAAAAATTAGCAGCCAACTACCTTCCCAAGCCAAGGCCGACCTCACCGCTCTCCTGACCGAGCACAGAGATGTATTCGCCTGGACCCATTCTGACATGTCAGGCATTGACCCCTCCTTCATAACCCATCGCCTCAGCATCGAACCCCACTTTCGACCCCACCGCCAGAAGCAACGCATTTTCCACCCAGAGCGCAACACTCTTATAGCCGCAGAAGTTGACAAGCTCCTCGAGGCCCAATTCATCAAGAATGTGGACTACCCTAGATGGTTGTCCAACGTGGTTCTCGTCCGCAAACACAATGGCAAATGGCGACTCTGTGTCGATTACTCTGACCTGAACCGAGCTTGCCCCAAAGACAGCTACCCCGTTCCCCGCATAGATCTGCTGGTCGACGCCACGGCCGGTCATCAAATGCTCAGCTTCATGGACGCCTTCTCTGGGTACAACCAAATCCTGATGCACACATTTGATCGGGAACACACATCATTTATTACCGACCGAGGTACCTACCACTATTGTGTAATGCCGTTCGGGTTGAAGAATGCCGGGGCCACCTATCAACGGCTGGTTAATACCATTTTCCATCACCAAATAGGCCGGAATATGAAAGTCTACGTCGATGACATGCTAGTCAAAAGCAAATACTCCTCCGATCACCTTACTGACTTACGAGAGACCTTCGCCACCTTGCGCAAGTACCAGATGAAGCTCAACCCAGAGAAGTGCGCCTTCGGCGTAGGATCTGGAAAATTTTTGGGCTTTATGGTCAGTCAGCGCGGCATTGAAGCTAACCCTGAGAAGATCAAGGCCTTGGTTGAGATGCAGTCGCCTAGGACGGTCAAAGAAGTTCAAAGACTCACCGGCCGAGTGACGGCCCTCAACCGCTTCATTTCCCGTGCAACAAATAAGTGCTTACCCTTCTTCAAAGTTCTTCGACAGACTTTTGAATGGACAGCTGAATCCGAAGAGGCTTTCCAACAGTTAAAGCAATGCATGGCCAACCCTCCCCTTCTTTCCCAAGCAATCACGGGTGAGCCCCTCTTCCTCTACTTAGCAGTATCGAGCACCGCAGTCAGTGCAGCTCTCCTCAGAGAAGATAGCTCAATCCAACGGCCGGTCTATTACATCATTCGGGCGCTCAGGGGAGCGGAGCAGAACTACCCCTTATTAGAAAAACTGTCCCTGGCCTTGGTCATTGCCTCCAGACGACTCCGCCCATACTTCCAAGCCCACTCCATAGTGGTCATCACCAGCCAGCCCCTGAAAAAGGTCATGCAGCAACCAGAACTCTCAGGTAGACTGATGCAGTGGCCAGTAGAACTCAGCCAGTTCGACATCTCCTACCGCCCTCGGACAGCAATCAAGGGGCAGGCTGTTGCTGACTTCATCCTGGAGTTCACCAATCCGACCCCGACCACTACCCTTCCGCTCCCACCAACTCCAAGAGAGCCAGAAGATCCTCATTCTTGGACTCTCAATGTCGACGGTTTGTCTCGAAGAGAAGGAAGTGGTGCCAGCCTCATCCTCACCTCCCCTGAGGGCGGCTATTTCAAATGTGCCCTCCGTTTCTTGTTTGAAGCAAACAACAATGAGGCCGAGTATGAGGCATTGATAGCAGGACTCCACCTTGCCAAGGACATTGGGGTCAGCCACCTCCGAGTATTCAGCGACTCCGAGCTCGTCGTCGGTCAGATGACGGGGGATTTCAATGCCAAGGAAGACACAATGCCAGCTTACAGGGACATGGCACTCCCCCTTGCTCGCCTCTTCAATACCTTCCACATCAGGCACATTCCTCGGGCGGAAAACTCCAAAGCAGATGAGATGGCTCAGTTGGCCTCTACTGACCATCTTAATCTCAGCCATGATGTCCGCCTCGAATATCTACACCACCCGACCATTTCACCCGACCTGCAAGCTGTACAGTTCATCCAAAACGAACCCATCCCTTGGGCATCCGACATTCTCCTATTCTTGACCACAGGGACACTCCCAGATGACCAACAGCAGGCAGCCAAAGTCCGATACCGAGCATCCAATTACATTATTGTCGACGGTATATTGTGCAAGCACGGCTTTTCCCGGCCATATCTACGGTGCCTCAATCCAGCTCAAGTAACCTATGTAATGCAGGAGATCCATGAGGAAATTTGTGGTAATCATTGAGGCGGCAGGTCCCTTGCCCAGAAGATACTCCGTACTGGGTATTTTTGGCCAACTCTTAATCAGGATGCAACTGATTTCGTGCTCAAATGCGATAAATGTCAACGTTTCGCTAACATCCCCCATGCTCCTCCTACAGAGTTAATCACACTCTGCAGCCCTTATCCGTTTGCCAAATGGGGGATCGACTTGGTTGGTCCACTTCCTACTGGTCGCGGCCAAACCAAGTTCGCGATTTTCGCCATTGATTACTTCACCAAGTGGGTCGAGGCTGAACCCCTTGCCACAATCACCGAGCGGAACACCACCAGGTTTATCTGCCAATCGATCATTTGCCGATTTGGCATCCCTCAAGCCATCATCTCTGACAACGGCAAACAATTCGATAACGCGAAGTACAGAAAATTTTGTGCAGATCTCCAGATTCAACCATGCTTCTCTTCCCCCGGTCACCCCCAAGCAAACGGCCAAGTTGAGGTCACCAACCGTTCCCTTCTGAAAATCATCAAAACTAAGCTCGAAGCTGCTAAAGGCCTTTGGGCTGAGGAACTACCAAATGTACTCTGGGCTTACCGAACCACTGCTCACACTCCCACTGGGAAAACCCCTTTTTGCCTAACATATGGCGCTGAGGCGGTTATTCAGGTCGAAGTTGGTCTGCCCACCCCCAGGATCTTACATCCGGATATCGCCTCAACCGAAGAGCTCCGTCGAGCAGACCTGGATCTCATCGAAGAGCTCAGAGAAACTGCTGCTGTCAGATTGGCTTCGTACCAGCAGAAAATGAGAACACACTACAACCGCAGAGTTCGACCACGAGAGTTCTCTGTAGGGGACCTTGTCTTGAGAGAAGCGACTCTTGCCACAAAGAATCCAACCGAGGGCAAACTGGCAGCCAAATGGGAGGGGCCCTACGTTGTGAAAGCCCGACCACGACCAGGCACTTACCGACTTCAAGACATGGAAGGCCGAGATCTCCCCCATCCCTGGAATGCGGAACATTTGAAGCATTACTATCAATAAGTTCATACTTTTGTATTGTCAATATTGTTGTATTTTCCTCTTTAATACGTAATGCAAATTCTGACTGAAGTTCTCAACTTTCATAATTCAATTGTCTGTATGTCACTCCCATGACACTTTCACTTGCAGCACTTCAAAGCCTCGGCCAGACCGAGCACTCAAAGCCTCAGCCAGACCAAGCACTCAAAGCCTCCGTCAGGCTGAGCACTTCCAAGCCTTAGCCAGACTGAGCACTTCCAAGCCTCGGCCAGACCGAGCACTCAAAGCCTCGGCCAGACCGAGCACTCAAAGCCTCATCCAGGCTGAGCACTTTAAAGCCTCGGCCAGGCCGAGCACCCAACGCCTCGGCCAGACCGAGCACTCAAAGCCTCGGCCAAACCGAGCACCCAACGCCTCGGCCAGACCGAGCACTCAAAGCCTCGGCCAGACCGAGCACTTAAAGCCTCAGCCAGGTTGAGCACTTCAAAACCTCGGCCAGACCGAGCACTCAAAGCCTCAGCCAGACTGAGCACTTCAAAGGCTCGCCCAGACCGAGCACTCAAAGCCTCAGCCAGGCTGAGCACTTCAAAGCCAAGCAGGACCACATTTTTAACACTTAGTCACATTTTGAAGCTTATTCACAATTCCAGGACCACGTTTTTACCTAGTTAAATTCCAAACATGTTCTCACGTATTTCATTTACTAATCAGATTATCTACCACCCCACCCAGTTTGTTTCTCCAATCTCTCCTTTACAAGTTTACAATTAACTGTTTAGTTACAATTTGCAACCTACCCTTTGTCCTCATCCGTGGATTCTTCATCCGTACTTATTAAACTGGAAGTACTAACCCCGCTTGAATATTATGTTCTACAATTTCCTAATCCAATTTTTCAATCAACCACTATCATCCTTTCAATTTTCCTACAACTCCAATCTCACTCTGCAGGGAGGAACTTCAAACTTAACTTTGCACGAAATTTTTATTGCACAATGTTTATGACCAGTTTTTATAACAAGACTTCATTCATTTTAGACAATACAGGCCCACACAGTCAACTGACAACATAAACGAAATAACATTTGTACACAAGTTCATTACAATAAAATTCTTCATTCATTCATTTACAATGTGTACACCAGTTCATTACAAACAAAAAAAAAAAAAAAAAAAAACAAACAAACAAACACAGAGATTGAACAGCTCTTCTTCTTCTTGGTTATTCCTCCTCGCTGGACACAAGCTCTTCTTCTTCAATGCCCTCGTCCAGGGGGGTCTGGGCCACATCATCTTCACCTATCGTTACACTACTCAGGTCCAAGTGTGGGAACAGCTCTTCAGCTCTGCGTTTGAACATCTTCCAACCGCTGTCCCAGAACTCGGCCATTTCGTGCTTGTAGAAGTCTGACTGCTGGAAGCTCTCAATCACCTCTGCCTCTGTCCTACCTCCAGCAGTCGTCCTTGATGGGCCCACCTCCCCCAGATTCTTGCCCAGCCAGACTCCTGGCGACTGTGGCATCTACCGCCATTTGAAATTCGGGAGACCCTTTGTATTGCTCCACCGCTGCGACGTACAGATCAGGGTAGACCGCCCTCTCAGAAGCCGCCTTCGCCCTCTCTTCGTCCAGCTCTCTTTGCAGGGTCCCCCTTTCAGCAGCCGCCGTCGCCCTCTCCTCTTCCACCCCCTTCTTCAGACTCTCCATCTCCGCCATCGTCTTCGCCTTCTCTGTTTCCAACTCCCTCATCAGCCTCCCCTTCTCCTCCTCTGCTTTGACGCACTCATCCTCCAACCCCTTCAACAGATCTCCAATTCTGGCATCTGCCTCATCTTTTTGCCTGACCAGCTCTTCGTTGCTGCTCATGGCTTCTTTATGCCGCTTGATCGCAACGACGCGGGCTCTTTTAGACTCCTCCAACTTCTTCTGTTCGCCAGCCAGTTGGAACTCGAGCGACACGACCTTACGGTGTGTGTCCTCCAGCTCCAACTTGACTGCTTGCAGTTCAGTATGGGCAGTCTTCCAGTCGGCGCTCTCCTTCTTTAACTTGGCTAACTGGGCCTTGGCCTCTTCAGCCTTCAACTTGGCAGCCCCTGCCTTCCTTAGAAGGGCCCCTGCCAAGGTAGTTACCTCCATTTGGGTGGAGCATAACCCCCTCAGCAGGTCAGCCTCATTATATCCTGATGTCGAGCGCAGAGCTGTCTCCTCCACAATCTTCACCAAGCGATCTGCCCCCGCCCTGGCTGGGCCTCCTTCTCCCTCCAACCTTCCAGCTACCGCGCGAGCGTGATAGATTGCCGTAGCCAGACGGACCCCTCCTTCTTGGGGGGCAGGGCCCTTTTGGGTCTGCCCCCCCCGGCTCGGCACACCCTCAGTCAACCCAACTCCTACTTGCTCTGTTGGGGCAGTCACCACAACCTCCAGTGTTGGAGTGACCCCCACCACCTCTGGGGTATCCTTGGCCACAGGGACCTCCACCTCAGCTGGGGCCACCTTAGCCCTCTTGGCCCCAGTCTCATCTGCAGGTTCCTCTGGGGCACTCCTCTTTTTCTTCTTCTTCTGCAGAGCCTCCCCCTCCCGTCTGGCCTATTCTTTTACAGGATCTACTGGGGGCGGTCGTGGCTCAAAACTACTTAAGTCCTTCCCCCCGAGCGGCCTTGGGCGCGGTCAGATCCTCTCCCGCACGATCTGTTGAGGCGGTCGGTCTCCTCGCACCTCCTTTAACTTCGTGGCTTTGGCAAGTATAGCCTGATCCTCTGCCTCCTGAACTTCTCTTCTCACCTCCAACTCTGCTCGGTCGAGATCCCCTCCCCTCGGTTGCGGTCCCAACCCTGCCTCAAACAGCGCGGACGGCTGAACAAGCTCGTCCCATTTGGCATTCTCTCTCTCCCTCCACTCCTTCACCCTCTCTTCCGCCGCCGCCGCCGCCAGTCTTGACTCCATCGACCTAATGGGCACCTTTCAGATGGTGCGCACCCCCAGTCCCCCATTAGCAGACACGTAGAACCACCGTGGCCGCCACCCCTTGATCGATGTCGGCAGCCCCGCCACCAATTCCCTCCCCATCACTGCCTGTAGGGTGACCCACGTCTCTTGCTGCCCCGAAGCCTTGTAACAGGAAAAGAACTCGTCTACCGCCATGGCCTCCCCTCCATTCGCCTTGGGCCACGCGCTCGCACAGGCCAGCAGAATCTTCCATGCATTGGGCATCAATTGCCCCGGCGCTACCTCCAGACGGTTCAGTACGTCAACCACCACTTGGGGCAGTGGCAACCTCAACCCACCTTTTAGCGCCTCCTCGTAAAGGGAAAACTCCCCTGGCCTCGCATCAGATGACATTTCCCTTGATGTTGGCAGCAATAACTCCACCTCTGCCGAAATCTGGTATCTTTCCCTGATAGCCTCCAAATCCGTCGCAGTAATTGTGGATTTGTCAGCCTTAGTGTGCCACTGATCCGGCTCTACTTGGCTTATTGGCCTTGGGGCCAATATCAGGGCCGACGCCTGCGATTGTCCCACTGGTTCCTCCACCCCCACCACTCGTGTCTCCGCCCTGTATCGCGCCGCTAGCTCTTCTGCATCATCGTCTCCCAAAGGATCCACCCTTACATTCACCACTTCTTCTTGTGCCATTTCTAGGGTTCACTTACGAATCACTTCTGACGTAGGAGCAAGGAAGTTGAGAAAATGTTGCACAAGTTTGTCGTGCGCAATGACGGAGTTAACACTTGGGTATTTTGATTTTTTGTTAAAAGGTAGGTGAAACGAATCATACCAAAAACCCACAGTCTACCCGTATTCCATGGATCCACATTAATTTTCGCCCGTTTCAAAACCTTTCAAATCAATCGCCAAAATCGCCTTTTCAAAACCCTCCCTTGTGACCTATTGTTTCATTTCTGCTCCAACGCTTCACTTCTTCCACGATTTTACCACGTGTATGGCCACGATGCAATGTCCCCTCCCCTTATCCTGTCCTTTCCATTTCACATCATCACATGGCACCACCACCCCCCCTCTCTCTTTTTGAGCCCCGCGCCGTCCTGGTCGACACGCTTAACGGTCGACCCCTCCCGCTCGGCCACCCTCGTGGTCGGTACGCCTAACGGTCGATCCCTCCCGCTCGGCCACCCTTGCGATCGGCACGCCTAATGGTCGACCCCTCCCGCTCGGCCACCCTCGCGGTCGGCACGCCTCATGGTCGACCCCTCCCGCTCGGCCACCCTCACGGTCGACCCCTCCCGCTCGGCCACCCTCGCGATCGGCACGCCTCACGGTCGCCCCCTCCCGCTCGGCCACCCTCACGGTCAGCCCCTCCCGCTCGGCCACCCTCACGGTTAGTTTCTTCCGCTCGGTCACCCTTGCGGTCGGCACGGCCAATGGTCGGCCTCTCCACTCGGTTCGCATTTCTCTTCCTTATTACTATTCCCTTCGTTGGGCTAAAGCTGCACTCGAAAATGGGGGACTACTGATATGGATAGGCCCACTAGGCTTACGGCCCACAGCAAACAACCCCAAACCCATCGCTTGGGACCCATAGCATAACCCGGTTGGCAAAGTCCAGGACAGCTGGAGGCCATCTGGACATGGAGGGCCAATGACATTCGGGCACATGGCAGGTGAAACACAGGCCACATCAGCAGACAAAGATCTGCAGAGTTATTACCACAACATATCACCATTAATGCAGCCCATCACAGCATTTATTACGACAACACCTCCCCGTCGGAACAGAGCCCCCTCACCCTGAACAAGGTAAGCTACGGCACAGGCTTTCGGTGGAACGGGGCACGTCACAAGGGACAGTGAAATGATTATCAAAGGATATAAACAAGAATGAAAGACAAGAGGAAGGTTAAGCTTTTCTATCTCTCTATATATATATATATATTTCCTTCCTCCTCTACTGATTCGCTCGCCGGAGGGTTCACTGGGGGACTACCCCGTTCCCCTTTAGACTTGCGTGCAGGTCATCTGGTGGAACCATCCGCCTGAATCGGAGCTTGAAGAGCTTGGACCAGCCCGACTCATCTACCCAGGACGAACTGCATTATCAGTGTACAAATTTTATTTTTTTATACATAATTTCATATTGAATTGAGATTTTATTTGATAGATCTCAGCGAGCAGATTTAAAAAAATTATGAAATTTTAAAACGTAAAGCACACAACAATAAAAACTTATGCACACTATTTCATTTGGCAAGGAGGTTTGGGGCTATTTTAGTCACAACAAACAAAATATCACATCTAACTCATAATTATTACACTCTTCTCTCACAAAAAAAAGTCAAAAAAGCCAAAAAGTCAAAAATTCTTTCCCAAACCAAGCTTTTTAACCGAGGCTAAAATAGTTAAAAAAGCCAAAAAATCAACCCACTTCCCAAACGGAAGCTATATTTATAACTAACACAAAAAAATGTACAGCCACGTTGTAACTAAATCATAACAAGCCAACATTACAACGGAACCATAATTGATTATGAACATATTGGTTTTATTTGGAAAGAAAGTTGAGTTAAAATAACTCACTAAAAAATAAAATATATTACAATAGTAAATAAGATAAAATCTTACCTCTAATTTATAATTATTTTAATTTCTCTCACAACCATCAAATTAGCGGCCTATTTTGGCATCTAAATTAAAAGCCAATTTTTTTACCTTTTTTGACTTTTTGGTTTTTTTAAGTCTCATTACTTCTCGATTTTTTTTTGTACTTTTTTAAAAAAAAATAAAAAGTCAAAAATATAATTTTTAATCTAAAAAAAAAAAAACTAATTAACTTTCCAAACATAATGGCCTTGTTTAGTTTGTGTTTTAGAAAAAATTTTAGGAAAAATTATCTACAAACAAATTTTCAAGAGTAATCAAACCAAACAAATTTTTTCAAAAAAACTCTCAAAATTTTGGTTGGTTACCTACTTTCCAAAATCACTCTCTCTCTCATATACATCAAATCAATCACTTTTTTTAAAACTCTCTCTCCAAAATAATTTTTCAAAATCATTTCTGAAAAAAGGTAAACCAAACAAATTTTATACTTTTTGGCTTATTTTGGGAAGATGGTAAAAAGTGGTTTTTTGGCTTTTAACCAAGCTTTTGGCTTTTTTAGACAAATGATTTGAGAAGTTGGTAAAAAGTAACTTTTGACTTTTTTGATTAATATTTGTTTATGATGTCAAATCATAATAAAATGACTAAACTACCCCCATTTATTTAAAATATTTACAACTTCACCTATGTAACAGATTTTGACCCATGAGGGGTAAAATTATAATTTCACCGTTGGCTAAAAACCAACTTCCTAAGCCTCCGTTTGGGAAGTGGGTTGGTTTTTTGGCTTTTTGACTTTTTTGGCTATTTTAGCCTGGGCTAAAAAACTTGGTTTGGGAAGGGCTTTTTGGCTTTTTGGCTTTTTTGAATTTTTTTGTGAGAGAAGAGTGTAATGATTATGGGTTGGATGTGATGTTTTGTTTGTTGTGGCTAAAATAGCCTATTTTGTCTTTTGTGGCTATTTTAGCCCCAACCCAACTTGCCAAACATGAAAAAAAAAAAGCCAAAAAAGCCAACTTTTGGCTTTTGCTACAAACCAAAAAAAATGACTAAAAACTATGTTGTCAAAATAAGCCTTTATCTGAAAAATTACTCTACAAACACAAACCAAACACATATTTTTAATTAATTAAACTAAAATAATAATAATAATAAATCAAATGGTGAACTTTCCAAACAAGGTACATTTTGTCTTCTGTTCTTTTCTTTTTTTTGTTTTTTTTTGCCCTTTCACCTAAACTTTTTGCTATACTTTTAAAATCCAATTCAAAATCATAGATAAAAACAAAATTTGTATAGCAACGGGTCATTATGTGAAAATGTCCAACTGTGGGCCCCACCTGTAGAAGTCCGTTGGGGAGCATACAAAAGTTATGAAAGATAGATGATCTAGAGAGAGAGACACATCTATACTTACTCTAGAGAGAGAATCTCAGTGAGTTTAATGAAACTGAAGATTCAAAGAGAGAAAATTTAGAAGAAAACGAAGAGAGAGAAAGAGCTGATGCAGAGAAGACCCATCATTAGCAGAAGAAGAAGAAGAAGGAGATTCGAAACAGAGAGGTCTTTGGATTCGAAACTACACAGGCAACAATGCCTTTTTCACCTGAGAAACCAAACCCAGTTCCTCCATTGAAGAAAACACAAACACCATCGAGCTGGTCAGACCTCTGGCTCAACAACAAGAAATCTCTCAACAATGTCGTCTTTGCTATGAAACTCCATTCTCTCTCCAAACCCAAACCCCAACCTGACAAAACCCTTTTCTTCGATCGCTCTATGCTCCTCTCAGATCCAATCTCTCTCCTCTCTGACCAACTTCTCCTCCAAATCCTTTCCAAACTTCCCCAATCTCAGACAAAATCCAATTTTCTAGTTTCCAAACGCTGGTTCAATCTCCAAGGCCGCCTCGTTCGTTCCCTCAAGCTTCTAGATTGGAACTTTCTCGTCTCCGGTCGTTTATTTCTTCGATTCCCAAATCTCATCCATGTCGATTTGGTTCATGGATGTGTAGTTTCGCCTAAAAACTCGGGTATTTTGTTGACTCGTAATCTTGTTTCTCTTCATATTGATTCCAATGTTTCCCCAAATGGGTTTGTTCCTGAGAATTACATGTTATCAATTGATGAAGTTGATTCTGGTTTGAAATCATTAGCTGGTGGGTACCCAAATTTGAGAAAACTTATGGTTATCAATGCTAGTGAAATTGGGTTATTGAGTGTTGCTGAGGAGTGTCCTACATTGCAAGAATTGGAATTGCATCGGTGTAACGATCAGGTTCTGCACGGTATCGCGGCGTTTCAGAATCTTCAGATACTGAAATTGATTGGATTTGTTGATGGGTTTTATGGGTCTTTGGTTTCAGACATTGGTTTGACTATATTGGCACAAGGGTGTAAGAGATTGGTGAAGCTTGAGCTCAGTGGATGTGAGGGAAGCTATGATGGGATCAAAGCAATTGGGCAGTGCTGCCAAATGCTTGAAGAATTGACTCTGACTAATCATAGGATGGATGGTGGCTGGTTATCAGCTCTTTCATATTGTGAGAATTTGAAAACTTTGAAGTTTCAATCATGTAAGAGAATCGATTGTAGTCCTGGGCTTGATGAGCATTTGGGCTCTTGCCGGACACTCGAGCATTTGCATCTAGAGAAATGCCAATTGCGAGATAAGCAGAGTGTGAGAGCATTGTTTCTCATTTGTGGGGCTGTGAAGGAGATTGTTTTCCAGAATTGTTGGGGATTGGACAATGATGTATTCAGCATTGCTTGTATCTGCAGGTATGGAGCTCTCTCTGTCTGTTAATTTAGTTGTATTGATAAGCCAGAAAAAACAAAATTAATTTACTTCTGTTGCCTGGTACTATTTCCAGAACCGTTCGGTGATTTTCATCAAACTATTTCAGAAAACAGATTCTGAAAACGAAACCAAACAGGGTGATGCAGATGAGCTTACACTAGACAACTAACTAATTTAGATTCTTGATTTCAATTTCCCCATGGCATCAACATTATATGTCTGATAGTTTTCCCAAATACAAGAAAACTTCTTTGCTAAACATGTTTTTATTGAAGCTCACGTTCACAGCAAAGAAGTAGGGCTGCGTGGCAAATATGATATCTGTATGCTTATTAAAATTGTTGACTCCTGGCTGTAGCATTTTCTAATTGTGATTTTATGACTCCTAGCAGCCTAGCTTTCAAAAACTAGTTAATATTTTCAACTTTCAATTGTTTTCTTCTGTGAAATAACAAGAATGAATTGATTACAGTGAATCAAGATGCAATAGAATCTTAGCAGTTGATTTCGAAAGTTCTTTGATAGGAGACTGTATCTCAACATTTTTTCAGGAGGGTGAAGTTCCTGTCTTTAGAAGGTTGTGCGATGCTAACAACTCAAGGCCTGGAGTCTGTGATTCTGTCATGGAAGGAGTTTCAAAGGCTCCGAGTTGTATCCTGTAACAATGTAAAAGACAGTGAAGTGACTCCTGCTCTTTCAACTTTGTTTTCCGTTCTTAAAGAATTGAAGTGGGGGCCTGATACCAAATCTCTCCTTCTGTCAAGCCTTGCTGGGACTGGCATGGGAAAGAAAGGTGGGAAATTTTTCAAGAAGAAGTGAGGCCTGAAAACCTACCTGATGCTTCGAATCTATGACAGATTGTAACCACAGCATTTTATCATAACCGACTATAGTTACAATGGTAACTACATTATGTTGTAAACGACCACATTCAATCATAACTTTTGATGCTGTGCACCGTGAACGCACCATAGAATTTTCCATATTTGAATGATTCACTTGGTGGATGCAAAAGGTCTTGTTATTACACTGTACTACTGTAATGATGTAATCATTGTACTATCGATTTGTATTTTGATGGCAGAATGTAAGTTGCAAATTGATATTATAAATTGTGTAACCATTTCATTGACCTACCTCTTTTCAATAAACTTGGGGAGAGTCATGAGATTCACTTTGCCAAGCTAATTGGATATTGATAACACTAATTAGCTGTTGATTGTTTGTGTACTCTGTAAATGATGTTACATTTGCCATACTTTTCTGGTTCAGTACTCCAAAGAGTTAGAATTGCAGGTATTTTTTGGCTATTACACTTTTGCTTATCTTCTTGAAGACTAGACATTGAAGAGTCACCTCTTTTCTATTCTTTACTTCTTCTTCTTCTTAATTGGAATTATTTTGGATCCCTTCTGGCTTTGCCAAATTCATTTTTTGGCTTTCTACATTGCAAAAAGATTATTTCTTGGCTACACTGTTCCAATGGTGACTTGTGATTTTGATACAACATAATTCCGCATCACTATTATTCAACTACCCTAGTTTTACATTACCATTATCCAACGAAGTTTCAAATTTTCTCATCTAAGTTTTACAATGCTCCATTCTACATAAAACCCTTTATCAAGAATTTTAAGCTTTTTTATTTTTTGATTTTGTGTTTTTGAAAGATATGTAAATTGTGATTATTGATTTAATTGAAATTCTCTAATTATAATTTTAGAACGGTTATTTTTTGTAATTTTGGAATTTAATAGTTGTAAGTTTTGGTTTGTGAAAATTGTGAGTTCTCATTAGGCAAAAAGGTGGGTTTCTGGTTGAAGATTTGATGTGGTGAAAAATAGCTTTGCCAATTTTTTAGCTAAATTTAACACAAGATTTGGCAGTGTTGTTTTTTAGCAATGAATTTGTCTCACTATTATATATATACTAGCCTATCACCCGTACTATACACGAGATAATTATATATATTTTATATTTGTTTTAAATTTTTTTTAACATATAAATTATGTTTTTTAAGATTTTTTATAAAAATAATTTAATAATCTTATCACTAACCATAGTGTATGAGAGAAGTAAAAAAGGGTACTGCAGTAACTATACATTGATTGTTTCTATAATTATTTGTATGATGGGATTTTAAATGCTAATTAGAGGATTTTGACCAAATCAATAAATGCAGGCATATGGAAATACATGTGGATTGAAAAAATTTAATAAATGTTGATAAAGGGATTTTGACCAAATCAATAAATGCTGAGATTTTTTTAAAAATAAAAAATAAAAAATTTAGAAAATTCAGATTGGGATATTGAAACTTTCACAGGCCTTAGGGGTTAAAAACCGCCTTTTACTTATATATATATATATATATATATATATATATATATATATATATATATATATATATATATATATATCGCTTTACCATTAGAGTTGTTTTTACAATCATTAAATCACAAGTGATGGCAAATTTCATTTTATGTTTCTCACTCATTAATGTCCATAAGTGTATAACAATCCATTAAAGTGTGTGCTCCAAACTTACTCTAGTTAAGATTAATCATGTAGAAGTTGTATTTGACCAGAAATTAATGTCTAGAAAGTATATAATAATCCATTTAATCTATTTTATTCATTTTATTATATAAAATATAGTACAATTTGGTGTGAAGGTCTATGCCATGCATTTTGTTACGTTTAAATTGTTCTTATTTATTATCTAAATTTTTTATTTCAAATTTTCACTTGTTCAATTTTATTTTATTTTTCTTCATTTACGTTCAATTTGTTTTTTAAATGACAATTATAATCATCTCTATTTTTTTTTAATACACACATCATGCTCACCTTCTAGTTCATAAGCTATGTGTTCCAAACTTATTCTAGTTAAGATTGGTGATGTAGAAGTTGTAGCCAACATGTATTATTGAAGTAACTGGATTGACAAATGTCTAACAAAAAAATTGTTCACAAGTATGGTTCATGAGTTGGAGTTATTAGACCTAATGTGTGACAAGGGTCACCGTAGGGTGATTTGTGTTGGAATTGGTAGAAAAATTATGGGTAAAAATTGTTGGACAATCTTTACTGTATTTAAATTAATTAAATTCTGTTGTGTACTAAACATCAACCAGAATAAAAAGAAATAAAGAAAATGAGAGAATTTGTTTGATTACAAAAATCAAACTTGAAATAAATAAATAACAGATTTTATTTTGTTACAAAAACAAAATTAAAATCTGATTTAAATAAATAAAAACAATACTGAAAATAAATTAAATAACTTACTTGATTTAATTTCTTCGAATTATTTTCTGATCAAGTCCAGTGTTTGACACTGTGTTCTTAAGACAGATTCGTCCTCTCCACGGTGCTTTCAGAATTTGGACGTCTATCTCCCAGGATGAAATGATCTACCACAAACAATAGCAGCACTACTAATTGTTTGCCTTACGAACACACTAAGAGTTTACACTCTTTCTTTCGGAAATAAAATGCAGCAAGATGAAGAATATAATTAGCAGAGGTGAAATACGAAATTTCTGGATTTAAAACATCAAATGAGGGTGGTCCTATTTATAGATGTGAAGGTGGCTCTTGGTTTTGAATTGAACAGGTATGATACCTGTTGGTTTTGAATTCAAACAGATTTGAATCTGTTGATAATTCAAACAGATAGCAAAAAACGGGAAGGGCCCTGTTTGGGTGTGCACTAATTCCAAACTAGATTATTTCTGTTTGAAAACGGGAAGGGCCCTGTTTGGATGTACAGAAAATCCAAATTAGTTTAATTTGAATTATAAAATTAAATTCAAATGTTTTTGGCCCAAAAAGATTAGAAGCCCAACCAAACCACACACCACGCACCCGTGCCCAAGCCCAGGCCCAGCCCAGCCCGCCCGACCGGACGAACGGCGGCGGCGGCGCGCGCGCGCGTGTGTGGTGATTTTTAGGTCCAATGGGTCTAGCCCATTTTGCCCATAACCTCTCCCTCTAAAACACTTGGGTACCCCTTGGGGCACACCCCAAGTACCTAACCCAAGCTTTATAAACCCTTTCAAAACTTCCCACCAAATCAATGTGGGACAAGCCAATTTACAACCTTAAGGAATTTTCACAAAAACTCCATTTCCATGGAGCACACTTTGGCTTCAATTTTCCATTCACTCGGTAATGGTTTTGAGCAACCAAATATACCACGTGAATCACAACGCGGCATAGAACGCGTTACCACTTTGACCCGAGTAAATCGACACTCGGGGCCCACCTAAAAATTAGACCAAACTTGAGAGAAAATTCTGGTTTTACCCAGAATTTTTCTACCATTTCCAACAATCCCCCACATGAATGGAATTTGATGACAACAGAAATGCAACAATATGCAGACTTAACGAAAGAGTATAAGTCGAAAATATCTTGCATCAGGATAGGTAGTTTTCGGCCTTGAACCTTCCCTAGTGATAATCTATCAGACTTACTGGCTGACGAATGGACGCGATGCCTTGAATTGTTCAGCCATTTGTGTAAGCCAAGACAATAGATTTCACACAAAATATCTTCTAACACATCGTGGTTCTCACTGTTGTGTTCATTTTGGCCTTGAACGCGTCTGGTTTTCATAAGTGTTTCTAGAGAATTTAGCCTCTTCATTCTCATAGAACCGGCCCCAGTTCAACACTCATATAGGTGATTCTTATTATGAGTATCTCCTTATACTCATCTTGATTTTATGCCTTAATCAAGATATAAGTAATCATTAAAAGCAAAGCTTATCCTTATACCCCTGCAGACAACATATGTTGCAGATATCACTCTCACCATAGGAATGGGTAGGAATTTTAATCCCTTGGTGATTTCTGGCGAGCCATACATAACTTAGTTGTCCCTTTGAACTTAGTTCTTGGGATCTCCAGTCATATAAGTAGGGTTACCATTATGACGACTCTTATGTAATAGGCTTTAATCCCATCCCCTTCGATGAACTATACACTAGCTCTTTTGTCAAACCTTTTGTTAACGGATCCGCAATATTCTCTTTAGATTTTATATAATCTATTGAGATTATTCCGTTTGACAACAATTGCCTTACGGTATTATGTCGACGACGAATATGTCGTGACTTACCGTTATACATGTGATTCTGTGCCCTGCCTATTGCCGATTGACTATCACAATGAATGCAAATAGCTGGCACAGGTTTTGGCCACATTGGAATGTCTTCTAAGAAGTGATGAAGCCATTCTGCTTCTTCACCTGCTTTGTCTAAAGCAATGAACTCGGATTCCATTGTGGATCGTGCGATGCAAGTTTGTTTCGTGGACTTCCAAGAAACAGCAGCGCCTCCTAGAGTAAAGACATATCCACTAGTGGATTTTGAATCTTTAGTATCCGATATACAATTGGCATCACAATAACCTTCGAGTACTGCTGGATACCGAGTAAAGTTCAAACCATGATCACGAGTAAATCTTAGATATCTAAGAACTCGAATGATCGCTTTCCAATGGTCTTCTCCAGGGTTACTAGTGTACCTACTCAATTTACTGATAGCATAAGCTATATCAGGACGAGTACAATTCATTAGGTACATTAGGCTTCCAATGATTTGAGAGTATTTTAACTGAGACACTGCATCACCTTTATTTTTCGATAAATAAAGACTGATGTCTACAGGTGTTCTAGCTAAATTCAAATCATCCTTGATAAATTTATCAAGAATTTTCTCAATATAATGAGATTGAGATAATGCATATCCGTCAGATGTTTTAGTAATTTTCATTCCTAATATAACATCTGCGACCCCCATATCTTTCATATCAAATCTTTTGTTAAGCATCTACTTAGTTGATTTAATCATGTTTTGACTGCTTCCAATGATAAGCATGTCATCCTCATAAAGACAAACTATGACATATCCTTGGTCAGTGTTTTTAACATAGACACATTTGTCACATTCGTTTATCTTAAACCCATTAGTAAGCATTGCATGATCAAATTTTTCATGCCATTGCTTAGGTGCTTGTTTTAATCCATAAAGGGATTTTACAAGTCGACAAACTTTCTTTTCTTGTCCTGATACTACAAACCCTTCGGGTTGCTCCATATAGATCTCTTCATTTAGATCACCGTTTAAGAAAGCTGTCTTAACATCCATTTGATGTATTTCTAAATTAAACAATGCTGCTATAGCAATAAGCATGCGAATGGATGTTATTCTTGTCACAGGGGAATATGTGTCAAAATAATCCAGACCTTCCTTTTGTCTGTAACCTTTAACTACAAGTCTTGCTTTATACTTGTCAATTGAACCATCTGCTTTCATTTTTCTCTTGAATATCCATTTATATCCAAGAGGTTTAGAACCTGGTGGAAGATCCACCAATTCCCAATTATGATTTTGTATAATGGATTCAATTTCATTATTAACAGCCTCTTTCCACAAAGGTGCTTCAGGACCTGTCATTGCTGCCTTAAAGCTTTGAGGTTCATTTTCTAACAAGTATGTCAGAAAATCTGGACCAAAGGATTTTGATGTTTTAGCTCTCTTACTTCATCTTGGTTCATCATTAGTTAAATCCTGTTGGTCGAGACTATTACTAGTCTCTTGTGTTTGATTGTCATTAGTCTCTTGACTTTGTGTACAATCATAAGTTCTTTTCTGTGAACTTAATTCCTGTCCTTTCTTGTAAGGAAAGACATGTTCAAAAAACACAGCATTCCTTGACTCTATAATAGTGTTCACATTTATATCAGGTATTTCTGATTTATAAGTCAGAAACCGATATGCACTACTATTCTGAGCATAACCAATAAACATACAATCTACTGTTTTTGGTCCAATCTTAGTCTTTTTAGGAACAGGTACTTCAACTTTTGCCAAACACCCCCACACTTTTAAGTATTTGTAGGAAGGTGGTCGACCTTTCCACAATTCATAAGGAATGCTTTTGGTTTTCTTGTGGGGTATTCTATTAAGAACATAATTAGTAGACAATATTGCTTCCCCCCACAAGTTCTGTGGTAAGCTTGAACTTAGTAACATGGCATTCATTATTTCTTTTAGGGTTCTATTCTTCCTTTCAGCAATTCCATTTTGCTGTGGAGAATAAGGGGCTGTAGTTTGGTGAATAATGCCATGTTGTGCACAAAATTCATTTAATGGTGCATCATATTCACCACCCCTATCACTTCTAACCATTTTAATGGTTTTACCAAGTTGATTTTCAACTTCTGTTTTGTAGAGTTTAAACATTTCTAAGGCTTCATCTTTACTTCTAAGTAAATAAACATAACAATATCTTGTGCAATCATCGATAAAAGTTATGAAATACTTTTTGCCTCCTCTAGTTTGAATAAATTTTAGATCACATACATCAGTATGAATTAATTCTAGAGGTTCGGTTTTTCTTTCAACCGATTTAAATGGAGCCTTAGTTAGTTTCGCTTCTACACAAATTTCACATTTATGATTAGGATTAATTTCAAACTTTGGTATATAATCTAAACCAATTAATCTACGCAAAGCATCAAAATTCACATGTCCTAATCTACCATGCCATAAATTTGACTCAAGAATATAAACAAAAAATGTGTTATTCTTATTCATAGCAACTTTCGGTACAACAGTCATTACATTCAACTTAAAGAGACCATCACTCATGTATCCCTTACCAACATACATACCACTCTTTGTTAATACAAATTTATCAGACTCAAATACAAGCCTAAAACCATTTTTACTTAACAAAGACCCAGAAACTAAATTCTTCCGGATGTCAGGTACATGCAGTACATTGTTGAGGGTCAGTTCTTTCCCTAATGTCATCTTCAAGATCACTTTCCCTTGTCCAGCCACAGTAGAAGTAGAAGAATTTTCCATGAAAAGTTGTTCACCATTTGCTGCCTCATTGTAGGTAGTGAACATCTTCTTGTCCGCACATATGTGACGAGTTGCTCCAGTGTCAACCCACCACTCTTTGGGATTTCCAACCAAGTTAGCCTCAGACACCACAGCAGAAAGGTTGATGTCATTCACTCCGTCAGAGATGTAATCCAATTCTGTTACATTGGCCTGATTGGTGGTCTTCTTACTTGTATTTCCATGATTCTTCTTAGGGCGGCGGCAGTCAGAAGCTCGATGTCCAGTTTTGCCACAGTTATAGCATTTTCCTTTGAACTTCTTGCTACTATCGCCTTGTTTAGGACCATCTCCAGTAAACTTTCTCTTTTTGTTATGTGGTTTATGAACTTGTTCAACCACATTTGCATTGGACTCAATGGGGTTTTTCCCATTCCTCTTTTCAGCCTTTCGGTTATCTTCCTCAATTCTTAGTCTTACAATCAATTCATCCATAGTCATCTCTTTGCGTTTATGTTTTAAATAATTTTTGAAATCTTTCCAAGCCGGTGGTAACTTTTCCACTAAAGCAGCGACTTGGAATGACTCGCTAAGAGACATACCTTCTGAATGAATATCATGCAAAATTATTTGAAAACTTTGAACTTGAGATATTACCGTTTGGGAGTCAACCATAACAAAATCCAGAAATTTACCGACGACAAATTTCTTCGTGCCGGCATCTTCTGTCTTGTATTTCTTCTCCAAAGAATCCCACAATTCTTTTGCTGTTTTCAGAGGACTGTATACATTATACAGCATATTGTCAAGGCCATTTAGGATGTAGTTTCTGCACAGGAAATCTGAATGTTTCCAAGCATCAACAACTTGCCGATCACTTTCACCCTCTTTAAGTGCTGGAGCCTCTTCATGGAGAAACTGGACCAAATTAAGAGTTGTAAGATAGAACAGCATCTTCTGCTGCCATCTCTTAAACTCGGTACTGTTAAATTTTTCCGGTTTTTCTCCATGATTGATTGGTACATGAACATGGTTCTGGATAGGGACAGATGTAGGTGTAACAATAGGAGTACCACTGCCAGATGCAATTTCAGTTGTAGTAGCCATAATCTCTGATTACAAAAATCAGAAAAAATTAAAACACAAATTAATTTTCTAGTTGTAGGAGAGGGTTCAAGAAAGGAGTTGGAAAATTCGAAAATCTTCGAAGATCCTTGAAGAACAACTTCGAATTCTCTAGAAGAAATGTGAGAGGCTTAGATTCTTCAACGGTCTCAACTTAAGAAACACAAAAGAAAGGAGATGATGGAGATAAGAGATTGGGTGAAGAAGAAGGCAAAATGGCTAGAGAGAGAATAATGGCAAGGCTCTCCCAGGGATCTCCCACTTTCACTCTCAAGGTTGATAATGGAGATGGGAAATTAGTTCTTTCCCAAGAGTTGAAAAATCTCCAAAATTCATCCCTTGTAAAGCTATGGGTGGGTGCTATTTATAGGCACCTCATGATGTAGGATGGAGCCCATGTGCAAGGCACATGGGGGATATTCTCTCTAACCACCTTGTCCGAGGAGGTGACCTCTCCGAGGAGGTGACTTCTCCGAGGATGAGAAAACCCCGAAGAGGAGATCAATCCCTCGGCGAACCCTTCTTCTTAGCCACACCTAACCAATGATCCCCAATCATCCCAAAGGGTCAGGGGTAGTCCTAGTGGACGTCCTGCCGCAAAATATTACCGAGTCTCATGGACCCCCCGGGGTCGTGCCACCTCGACCCGGGTATAGGCTAGTTTAACCGAAGAGTGAATTTGTCTCCACTCACCGTCCTCGGGATCGGGTCCTTTGTTCGAACTCCATTACGCCCATGGTTCTGGTGCGTAGATCCCGGAAAGCTCCGAGCCCGCAAGTGTTCTGGGACTCATTAACGGAGCGACTTCTAGATTGCGTTTGAATCCGTTCGAAGCCAGGTGCTTCGGATCTCTAGGTTCGTGGATCCGAACCCTTTCGAGTCCGAGTGCCTCGGATCTCTAGGCTTGCTTAATACCCTTTCGAGTCCGGGCTTGAGTAAGTCTCTAGGTTCGTGGATCCGAACCCTTTCGAGCCATTCAACCCGTTTGATGGCGATAAATCCACGCCTAACAATCTTGGACTTGCGATAAATTCGGGCCCACTAATCTTGGGCTATTGGGCCTAAATAATTTAGTGGGCTTAAATTAGCTCCTCTTACATTTGCCCCTTGCGTGTATGAGAAATTGTAATTTTCTCGGACATGCATAATTTCACCTTATCAGCCATGCTTCACATTATGTCTTCGAGAATATTTGGCCTTGATAAAATTTATGGATAAAAACTGAGGACTCACTGAAAATTACGGATAAAATTGACAAACAAAAATTTTATTTATTATTATTATTATTATTTTTTTGTACTTTTTTTTTTTTGATACCTAAAAAATAAATAAATAAACAAATCACTTATCATCATCATCATCTTTATTTTTGCATGTATAAGGTCCATTTTTTTATAGTCAAACTTTGACCTTACCTTCACTCAACGTACACAAATTGAAATTTGTAGATTCTCCAGGAAGCATATACCATATCACATTATATATATAAATATATATATAGAAAGAGTATATTAGTTTGAGAGACCATAAACCAAGCGAGCTTCTTTTTTTATTTTATTTATTTTTTTTTCCTTCTAGAAGATTCAATAACCCTTCAGCTTTTTGTAAATTCACTCCAGGTGCTATTTTTTCACACACCCAAAACATGTTCTCTCTCTAGCAACGTGAACCCATTTTATGGCAGCCAAACAAATCCTAGCAAACCGTTATAGAGAGAGAGAAAAAAAAATAAAAAATTTTTGAGAGGCTACCCCAAACCACACCTTCCCTTTTCTGGTTAGGCAACCCAATGAATCCATCCGTATACGGATATATGTATATATATAAATAGCACATTCTGAGAATATTCTAGCATCACGCCTCCTCTTTTTATATTTAGGTGTAAAACCCTAAATCTCACCCATTTTCTTTGCTCGTAGCCGTTCCAGGTCTCTCTCTTTCCACAGGCACCAACCCAGCTCCTTTCTTCTTCAACAAAACAAACCTTCTTTTCCAACAAAGCTTCGAAGCTGCTACACCAAAAGCTACCGTTGGTTGCTCACAAGACCAAACCAGCTTGCTGCCACTCCGAGTACCGTCATCGTCACCGAAAACCCACGCCTCCTTGCACACCATCGGCGGCCACAAACCTTCCTCAACTAACCAGCACCGACGCCAACTCCTCAGCGACGTTACAGCCGCTTCTGCCCTTCGACTGCCGAGCTCAACCATTGTCGGCTTCTCTCTGCTGCGACTTTGCCTCCTGTTTTGGTTGTCCAGCGCTATTTAGCTCATCACCGGTCCTCCATCTCAGCTTATCAACATTTTTCAGAGTTCCGAACCCCCAGATCTTGGCCTTGATTTCACACCCACTGAAATTCATCGCCCTTGGTTCCAGCCGTGATTAATCAACATCAACCACACCGCCGACTCAGCGCGGTGCCGGTTTGCCCAGTTGCCCAATGCCCGCGCTGTCATTCTCGATTTGTGAGCAAGTGTTACTGAAACCCCATTCTTGAATATATATATATATATATTTTTTTTTTTTTTTGATTTTTCTGATACATAAATATATATATATGTATTTTTTTTTTTGTTGCTCAAAATAAATATGTACTGATACATTTTCTAATTTGGGAATTCTGGTGATAATTTATTTCAGTCCTGAGGCTTGCAAACAATCTTGAACTAGTGAAGACAATACCCACCGCTGGCCTCTCTCTGCTGGTTTGCTTCTGGCTTCGACGGTCCAACGCTGACCACACATATCGCCCCACTCAACGTGACGTGTGTGGTTGCCGACTCTTCTGTGGCACCATCACTGCTTCCAGCTTCAGCTTATCCGACGTTGACCACACACGTTTGCCCTCTCAACGCAACGTGTGTGGTCTTGCCCAACCCAGCTCCACATCGCTGCTTCCGGCTTCAGCTTATCCGACGTCGACCACGCACGTTCGCCCTCTCAACGCAACGTGTGTGGTCCTGCCAAGCCTAGCCCAGTCTTGTTGATTACAGTCTGTAAAGCCTCTCTGATTTTAACTTGAATTTCCAACATCGGCTTCGGACTTCACCCCTCTAACAGTCCCAAATTTGTGAGTATGAAATTCGGCTCCCTCTTCCTCTCGTTGAATAATAAAGATGATATATTGTTGTTTGTTTAACTTGTGGATGCTTGGGAAATACATAGTTGATGCCAAAATTTTGCGTGACCGTTGTAGCTTTACGTCGGCTTGAGAGGGACCGGCCCGGAGAGACAAAAAAAAAAAACTTGATTGTTGCATTTTCATAAACTTGCTCAGAGTAATAAAATTGTTGTAGCTTAAATGGATCATTATTATTTGTTGATATTGCCCCATTCTGATAATGTCTGAATTAGGATATGAAATTGATATTGCTCATCTCATTTGTCGGTTTTACTATTTCAGACAAATAAATTCTTGATTGAGATCCACGACCTCGGGGCCCTTAGAACCCGCACTAATGAGAGCAAGAGTTGTTCCTCGGAAGGCTCTCCCTCAGAAGTCCGAGCAGAAACAAGGCTGTCTCTCGGAAGTCCGAGTGGATGCACACTTCTACTTCGGCAGCTAATGGAAGCAAAGGCTATTCCTCAAAGCTCGCACTGGCGGAAGCGAGATCTGTTCTTTGAAAGTCTGAGGCGGAGAACACACTCTACTTTAGAAAGAAAGATCCTCAAAGCTTACATTGATGGAAGCAATAGCTGCTCTTCGGAGGTCTGAGTGGGAGTATACTTCTACTACGTCAAGAAAGGTCTCTTCAGGTTGGTAACCGAGTCTACTATTCCCCTTTCTTCTTCGAGGGGCAGTAAAAAATTGAAAACTGTTTCAAGCAACATAACACAATGAAGATATACAATGTAGAGAAAATAACTTCTAATGGAGATACATAATATAGAGGAAATAAATTTCTTCATAACATAAGAAAGATAGAACTTCTTGGACAATGTAGTAAATGCAAACTGTAAATGTCATAGATAGACTTCTTCCACGGAATGTTGAAATTTGCCCCTAGAGTTGCAAGATCATTTGGGAAAGCTTTCACCAGCTGCTCGGGTTGTGACCATCATGCACCATCATAGCCATGTCTTTGGATCTTTCTGTACAGACTGATATCCACATCCCCGCAAGACTTTTCATGGATCTGTTGTAGTCGGAAACTTGCTTCTTGTTGGCCAACACACCAGGCTAGGAATCCGGTACCTTCTCGAAAATAAAATTCACCTTGAATAATTATGAATTGGGCAAGCTTGGCCATAGTCAATTTTCCAACTTTGCTTCTGAGTTGTTCGAGGACTTCTCCTCTCCAGTCCTCTGGAAGGCCTTTGTCTTCAGGTATTATCGAAGGCTCTATTCTCTTCTTGATAATAATTGTCACCTCCTCCTTTGGGATATCAACTCTTGCCCCTAATGTTGCGAGGGCATCTGAAAACTTGTTGTCGGAATGAGGCACATGCTCTATTTCAACCTTCTGAAATTTGTCAAGAAGCCTTTGGACTGTTGTTCGATATGTGGCCAAGGCAGGCTCCTTTAAGACGAACTGTCTTGAAACTTGCTTCACTATCAACTTTGAGTCCCCCCGAATCCGAATCTTCTTGACACTGTGCTTCTCAGCTGCTATCAAGCCTAACATAAGAGCCTCATACTCGGCTTCATTATTCGAACAATGGAAATCCAGTTTATAAGATAAATAAAACTTTTCCCCACTTTTACTTGTAAGGACTATCCCGGTTCCTCTTTTACCTCCGGCTGTTGCTTCGTCAAAGCTCAATGTCCAAAAGCTTTCCTCGGAAGCCATAGCTGCATGCACTTCTTCTCTTAATTTTTCATTCACTGGTTCATAGTCACCACTTGGAAATTGAGCAAGGAGGTCAGCAAAGGCTTGGCTCTTGATCGCCTTGGGGGCTACACATGTGATCTCGAATTCACCCAGTGCTAACAACCATCTTGTCACCTTCCCGATTAGAGCAGGCTTGCTGAGGAGGTATCGGATTGGATCACTTTTAGTAACAATCTGAATCTGGTGTGCTAAAAAGTAATGTCTGAGCTTTCGGGCAGTGATTACCAAAGCTAAACAATGTCTCTCTACCGGGGTATATCGAACTTCTGCTCCTCGAATCTTCCGGCTGATATAATACACCGGGCGTTCTACTCCATCTACATCTTGGACCAATAATGCCCTTATGGACTTGGGGGTTGAGGTTAGGTACAACATTAGAGGCACCCCGGGCTGCGGGGCTATCATGGTCTGAGGCGAGGTCAAGGCCACCTTGATTCTCTCGAAGGCCTTTTGGTGCTCTTGGTTCCACTCGAACTTGGCATCTCCTTTTAATAAAGAGCCGAAAGGTGCAGAGATCTCTGCCAGTGCTGGGATAAACCTCCGAATATAAGACACCTTCCCGAGGAACTTCTTTAACTCCTTCTGAGAATGTGGGGGAGGCATTGCTTTGATAGACTTGACCTTGTCTTCATCTGCCTCGATACCATGCCTATGTACAAGAAACCCGAGGAACTTCCCGGCCGTCACCCCGAAAGCACATTTGAGAGGATTCATCCTCAATTTGAATTTCTGGCACCTCTTGAATACCTTCTCAAGGTCTCGGAGATGGTCATCTTCTTTCTTGGGTTTCACCACTAGATCATCAACATAATCTTCCACCTCATGATGGATCATGTCATGAAAGATTGCAGTCATAGCCCTTTGGTAAGTTGCACCGGCATTCTTGAGTCCGAAAGGCATGACTGTATAGAAGAAGTTTCCGAGAGGTGTTCTAAAAGCAGTCTTTTCTGCGTCCTCTTCAGCCATCTTAATCTGATTGTATCCACTGAATCCATCCATGAATGAGAACATCTGGTGTCTCGAGGTAGTATCCACGAGGGTGTCGATGTGAGGAAGAGGGAATTCATCCTTCGGGCAAGATTTGTTCAAATCTCGAAAGTCTACACATACTCTGATTTGGCCATTCTTCTTCTTTACTGGCACGATGTTTGCTAACCACGTGGGGTACTGTATTGGCCGGATGAAACCAGCCTGTTGAAGTTTTTCAATCTCCTCCTTAATCTTCTCTTCGAGATCTGGATGATATTTTCGAGCAGCTTGCTTAATTGGCTTGGAGTTTGGGAACACATCAAGATAGTGGGAGACTAGGTCAGGATCTAGTCTGGGCATTTCCTTATATGACCAAGCAAACACATCTGAGTATCGGCTTATCAACTTTAACAACTGTTCCCGCTTCTCTGGGCTAAGGCTTGAACTTACGAATACCGGCCTCGGTGCATCTTGTCTATCACTCAGATCTATTTCAATAAGTTGTTCGGGCTGAGGCTTCGGCCCATCTTGCATACATTCTGGAGCCACTTCAGGCTTTATTACTATATCATTGTCAGGAGGCTCTTCATTTGACTCGGAGTCGGTGACTGAAGAAACCGACTCCCCGCACCTTCATAAATAGTACACCATCTTGCCTCCTTCTCGAACTTTTATCACCTTCCGAGGAATAGGCGGACTTTCTGGTCTAGACATTGCCCGCTTACTTGACTCTGCCATCGGCTCCTTGTCATCTTTGATATCCTCCCAACGAGGAATTTTGACCCCTCGAGGCTTAGAGGTGGTGGGAACTTCTTTGACAGCCAGTTCGGTGAAGTAGATGGCATCAGAATAATGAGCTTCATGGATCTCGAAAGGCCTTTCTGTAGCCTGAATTGTCACCGTCTTCTTTCCCCATTTAGCCTTAACACACTGATGATAACTTGATGGTACAGCCCCATATCTATGCATCCAGGTCCTCCCTAGAATGATGTGATAATTTGCCTCAGAATCGATAATATGGAACTTGGTGGCCGAGCGAATCTCTCCGACGGCTAAATCAACTGTTACGCATCCGATAGTAACTCTCCTTTCTCCACCGAAGCCAGTGATGACTATCGGCTGCTTCACAATGCGTTCTTCAGAGATTCCGGCCTTTTCTAGAGTAGCGCGAGTCATAATGTTGATAGAGGCTCCACTATCTAGAAAGGCCCTTTTGAACTCAACCCCGTTAATAAAAGCAGTCACATAAAGCGGGCGATTGTGAGAAAAAGGATACTTCCGATCAACCTCGGAGAAAGTAATGGCACTAGATTGCTCTTTTGCCTTCCTCGGGATAGATCCCTCAGTCGACATGCATTCCTCATGGTGTGCCTCGGCTATATTAATGATGGACTTGGTGATTTCTGTTCTTGCCTCCCTGGAAAGTCCAAGCTGGTCAAAGAACTGCTTGAACTTTACACAGTCTTGCAAGGTTTTGGCATAGTGATCCGGATCTTTTTCCACTCTTGGAGGCTCGTAGTTAACCATCTCCTCGGTCTCTTCAAAATAAGATGCCACATAAACATGGTGTTCTCCTCTTCTGTAGTACTCTGCTCCTCCTTCTGGATCAAAGGGATCTTCGCTATGAGTCATAAATGTTCTGCCCTCTGGATCGAGAGCACTTCCATAGTAAACTTGCTCATCCTCTGGCTCGAGGATGTCGTCCAGATAACAATCATCGTCATCAAGATTGGCGATAGCCTCGATCATCGGGCCTTCATAAGCTATCATAGCAACATTCTTGCCCTTGTCTCGGTGTTGAGGATATGGTTGTTCTCGGATGTCTTGAGTCCCTTGCTTTTTGAACCTCAACTCGTCTGCCTCGACTTTATCTCTGAAGATTTTCCTGAGAGTCCAACACTTCTCTGTCGGATGTTTCAATGTACGATGGTAGACACAGAATTCAGGGCTCTCACGATCCTTTTTTGATGGCATTTCTTCAACATAAGGCAATTTTAGCTCTCCGTCAGCCACCCATTCCTTAACTAGAGCTTTCACTTCCTCGATTCCACATGGATAAGAAACATTCCCCTTTTCACCATTATATTGCTTTCTCTTCTGGCCTCTATGACCTCCTCCTTGTGAATTTCGGGTATCTGGGGCAGAGGCAACAGCAACAATAGGTCCACGAGACGATTTGAAACTAGTCTTGTAACTGGCCTTAAATCCGGACTCTTGAGCCTGAGGAATGCTAATGTTCCGAGCTGCTTCTATTAATGCCGAGAAGGTGGGTAGCTTGTGATTAACTAGAAACATTTTGTACCTGCTCAATGCCCCTTCTAGACAGATTTGAACCAGATAACTCTCCTCGACTGCTTCATGACAATCTACGGCCTTGTCCTGAAACCTTTTGACGTAGTCAAGGATGTCTTCACTTTCTTGTTGCTTCTCTTTACACAATGTAAGTGTGGTCACCTTCTCCGCCACTTGAAAGAACTTGGAGTGGAATTTGTTAACCATTTCCTCCCAACTTCGGACAGAGTTTGGGGCCAAATTAACATACCAACTATATGCTCGGTCGGTGAGGGACTTAGAGAATTCTCTCAGTCGGAGGACGTGGTTTGAACCATGAATACCCAGAGTCTCGATGAATCGCACAATATGTTCTCGGGCATTTCCTTGTATGCCGTCGAACTTGATGAACTTCGGCACTGTATACCCCTCAGGGTATGGATAGCTCAGCATCTCAATAGGGTAAGGCGGCTTGACGTCTGGATCAGGCAAAGAGGGTCAGGTCCTCCTGCCCCGTTCGAGATCGAACATGGCCTGCACATCGGCGAGAGTGAGAAACTGCTGAGGGAAAGAGTTTGATGGTGGTATTCCCGGGACTTGGCTTGTGGACCCGAAGACTGAACTAGGGGCGACTTGGCCATTCTGGTGCTGCGAATTCATCATTGGTGAGGACATTTGACGATATTGGCCATCAGCGCCTATAGACAAGCCAGTTGGTGACGGGACATTGAATTGAGGCCCGTAAAGTCCACCGTACGGCGCTGCTATACCGGGTTGTTCTTGCAGATTTGTTGTCGGCACCAAAGGAGGCCCGTTTGGTGCTTGGGTAACATTTATTGATGGCGTAACAAGGTTAGGTACGGGCAGAGCTCCCTTTTGTGCCATCATGCTCCTTATGTTTTCCTGGACACCAACAGTCGCCGGAGCGCCATTCATTACACCAGAAACTCCCCTAGTCACCATTGGATCTTGGCTTGGCACGCCATGGAGCCCGGGCATGGGCAAACTGCTGCCCCCTACTGTGGTTTGCGCATGTGTTACTGTGGCCGTGTTGCCATGAGCCATAGGCTGATTGGGGCCTACTTCTCATTGGATTTGATTTTGCGCTCCGCTGGGAATAACTCCACCACCAGTTTGATTTCCGTTTGGCGCCGGTGCAAAGTTAGAACTCATCACCAACATGGTGTGAGTGAGATTCTGAAGAGTGGTAAGAATCTCTTGCTGAGTATTCTGAAGTCCTTGAATGGCTTCAAGCAAAAGTGGTTGATCTGGAGCAATGGTTCTGTCATCACCACCATTAGAGGATCCTTGTTGGTGAACTTCATCTTCTCCCGCCATCCTTGTTGGAGTTGTGTGGATTCCAGATCTCGTTGAGACCATTAACCAATCCGCCTCCCCAGCAGAGTCGCCAAAATGTAGGAGAGGGTTCAAGAAAGGAGTTGGAAAATTCGAAAATCTTCGAAGATCCTTGAAGAACAACTTCGAATTCTCTAGAAGAAATGTGAGAGGCTTAGATTCTTCAACGGTCTCAACTTAAGAAACACAAAAGAAAGGAGATGATGGAGATAAGAGATTGGGTGAAGAAGAAGGCAAAATGGCTAGAGAGAGAATAATGGCAAGGCTCTCCCAGGGATCTCCGACTTTCACTCTCAAGGTTGATAATGGAGATGGGAAATTAGTTCTTTCCCAAGAGTTGAAAAATCTCCAAAATTCATCCCTTGTAAAGCTATGGGTGGGTGCTATTTATAGGCACCTCATGATGTAGGATGGAGCCCATGTGCAAGGCACATGGGGGATATTCTCTCTAACCACCTTGTCCGAGGAGGTGACCTCTCCGAGGAGGTGACTTCTCCGAGGATGAGAAAACCCCGAAGAGGAGATCAATCTCTCGGCGAACCCTTCTTCTTAGCCACACCTAACCAATGATCCCCAATCATCCCAAAGGGTCAGGGGTAGTTCTAGAGGACGTCCTGCCGCAAAATATTGCCGAGTCTCATGGACCCCCCGGGGTCGTGCCACCTCGACCCGGGTATAGGCTAGTTTAACCGAAGAGTGAATTTGTCTCCACTCACCGTCCTCGGGATCGGGTCCTTTGTTCGAACTCCATTACGCCCATGGTTCTGGTGCGTAGATCCCGGAAAGCTCCGAGCCCGCAAGTGTTCTGGGACTCATTAACGGAGTGACTTCTAGATTGCGTTTGAATCCGTTCGAAGCCAGGTGCTTCGGATCTCTAGGTTCGTGGATCCGAACCCTTTCGAGTCCGAGTGCCTTGGATCTCTAGGCTTGCTTAATACCCTTTCGAGTCCGGGCTTGAGTAAGTCTCTAGGTTCGTGGATCCGAACCCTTTCGAGCCATTCAACCCGTTTGACGGCGATAAATCCAAGCCCAACTATCTTGGACTTGCGATAAATTCGGGCCCACTAATCTTGGGCTATTGGGCCTAAATAATTTAGTGGGCTTAAATTAGCTCCTCTTACATTAGTTACTAAAACCAGAAAATAAATTATAACAACAAAATAATTTTATTTTCCTTGTTACTAAAACTAGAAAAATAAAATATCACAAGAATTTTCTGTAATACCAAATAATATTCTGAATTGTTAATGACACCAGTATCGTACTACTAGTTGTTGTCAAAGAAAAGAGACAGTATATTACTACTATCTGTCAAATAGCATAAACCACTATTTGTTTTTCCAACCAGAATATTACTTTGAAAACACAGAAAATTAAATACAATGAAGATACCAAAAAGGAATCTGTCTTAAGATTGTTGGACAATCTTCACTGTATTTAAATTAATTAAATTCTGTTGTGTACTAAACATTAACCAGAATAAAAAGAAATAAAGAAAAGGAGAGAATTTGTTTGATTACAAAAATCAAACTCGAAATAAATAAATAACAGATTTTATTTTGTTACAAAAACAAAATTAAAATCTGATTTAAATAAATAAAAACAATACTGAAAATAAATTAAATAACTTACTTGATTTAATTTCTTCGAATTATTTTCTGATCAAGTCCAGTGTTTGACACTGTGTCCTTAAGACAGATTCGTCCTCTCCACGGTGCTTTCAGAATTTGGACGTCTATCTCCCAGGATGAAATGATCTACCACAAACAATAGCAGCACTACTAATTGTTTGCCTTACGAACACACTAAGTGTTTACACTCTTTCTTTCGGAAATAAAATGCAGCAAGATGAAGAATATAATTAGCAGAGGTGAAATACGAAATTTCTGAATTTAAAACATTAAATGAGGGTGGTCCTATTTATAGATGTGAAGGTGGCTCTTGGTTTTGAATTGAACAGGTATGATACCTGTTGGTTTTGAATTCAAACAGATTTGAATCTGTTGATAATTCAAACAGATAGCAAAAAACGGGAAGGGCCCTGTTTGGGTGTGCACTAATTCCAAACTAGATTATTTCTGTTTGAAAACAGGAAGGGCCCTGTTTGGATGTACAGAAAATCCAAATTAGTTTAATTTGAATTATAAAATTAAATTCAAATGTTTTTGGCCCAAAAAGATTATAAGCCCAACCCAACCACACACCCGCGCCCAAGTCCAGGCCCAGCCCAGCCCGCCCGACCGGACGGCCGGCGGCCGCCGCGCGCCGTGTGTGGTGATTTTTGAGTCCAATGGGTCTAGCCCATTTTGCCCATAACCTCTCCCTCTAAAACACTTGGGTACCCCTTGGGGCACACCCCAAGTATCTAACCCAAGCCTTATAAACCCTTTCAAAACTTCCCACCAAATCAATGTGGGACAAGTCAATTTACAACCTTAAGGAATTTCCACCAAAACTCCATTTCCATGGAGCACCCTTTGGCTTCAATTTCCCATTCACTCGGTAATGGTTTTGAACAACCAAATATACCACGTGAATCACAACGCGGCATAGAACACGTTACCACTTTGACCCGAGTAAATCGACACTCGGGGCCCACCTAAAAATTAGACCAAACTTGAGAAAAAATTCTGGTTTTACCCAGAATTTTTCTACCATTTCCAACAATTTGTAAGGAAGATAGAGGGGCTAGGTAATGTGCAAGGGTAGGATAGGGTAGGGTAGGGTAGAGTTTTGGGGGGAGGCGGGGGGTTGAGGTGATTCATGGAGGTGGATAGGCGCTATAGTGGTTCGCGAGGTAGAGAAGTAAGGTGAGGTGATGAGCAATGTAAGGGGCAATGGTTCTGAATGAGAAGCTGAGGTGATTCACAATGGTAAGGGAGGTATTGGGGTGGTTGGTAGGAGTGAGAGGTAAGTTCTAGAGAGAGTAAGAGGTGTTCGGGGTTAGGAAAGAGTGGAGTGAGGAAGGGAAGGCAGAGAGACAACAATAGTAGTGGACTAGTAGAGGTAATGAGAAAAGAATGGATAGGGTTAATCTTAAACTTTTAGAGTTTAGGAGAATAAAAAAAAAAGGGGACATAATGAGATATTTTTACAATGTAACTAGAGGTGAAAAAAAAAGTGAGTTTAAGGCAATTTCAAACAATTGATCCAAACCAATATCAAATTTAAATTTAAGTAAAAAACACTCAAAATTCTTTTAATTTTTTTTACTCGAACTTATGTCAAATTAAATTTTACAGAACTTAAATGAAAATCTTAAAAACCTTTGAGATATGATTTGCAATTAGGATTCAATTTTTAATAATGAATAACAATTCCTAATCAAACAATCATTGATCTAATCCAATTAATCTAGAATTGAATCATATCTACAAACACACAATGACAAATCAACACAACGATATAACGTAGAAAAAATCACAATTGGAATACTTCCAATTGTAATAAAAAACTACAAGCCAAAATCACAAAATAATCCATTACAAAGACAAAAGGAATTACACACAAGAACTCTCAATTACTTAACGAATCTACACTCAAATTGAACTACACCCGCTGTGCCTCTTCTACCACCGTCTTCACTTCGGAATTACTTTCCCAACATTGAATCTACAACACTGATATTGAATCCATGAAAATGAGTTACTCCGAAATCCACCAAAATCTCAAACTCAAATTTCATGAAATCCACCGATGAACATCTCTTTGAATTTGAATTAAACAAAAGAAATCCCTTGATGATTGTCAATATGAAATCCATTGATCCATCGATCATCCTCAATTCATCAAGGTAAAACAATATATAAATACCTGTCAATATAGAACACTTTCGCTTATCTCCACTCTAAGAATTATGGAAGGGTTAAGCTCTCAAGACGCAATTGAAGTTGTTTAAAAGATTTAGAGTCAGAATAATCACTTGAGCGAATGAATGATCGCTTGAGTGGTGTGTCTGAAATGCAATGCTAACAAACTTCCACATGCCACTTCGCTCGAGCACAAGACTTACCGCTCGAGCGGTAAAATACAATTCTTAGTATCTTAGAGCTTAGACTGAAATATTTGATGCTCTTAATCAACACTTTAGCGCACACTTGACCGCTCGAACGATCCAAGAAGTTTGACAGGCTCAATAACTCCTCTGCTCAAGCACACATTTCCTTCACTCAGGCACAAATTGGATTGGATTCGCTTATAAACTCTCACAAACTCACAAATATAAAAAGGTGAATGCAGCAATTACATCTGAATGAAGTTTTGTCTAATGGGATTGCCAATTACAAAAAACCTAACATTAAATACTTAAAATTTTAATAATCATTTTATAATTTGTTTATGTTTGGTAACATTTATATTCACAACTTGCTCTTTATATTAAGAAAAGATTTGAGAATTATATAAAAAAATATTAAAAAAAACACGTTTTGTGTATATTTTTATTTTTAAAAACTTGTAAAAAAATTGATTTTATTTGTTTAGAATTTTTTTTAATCTTTCTTCCTTCTTCCTTCTATTTTGGCCCACCATCGCTCTTTGCTTGTTACTACCATTGCCTACCATTGCCGACAAACTCTTCTGGCAACCACCTTGACCACTACCTTTCTCACAGTTGGCAACCATCTTTGACTCCCACCAACTACCTTTCACTAGCAACAAACATCTTCAGTTACCACCTTCGACCACTACCTCCTATGACCTATGAAGCACAGGTATGGGTACGATACTGGTATGTGTACGATACAGGTATGCTGATATGAAAAAACTTTAAAAAAATAGGATACGAATACAGCTGGGGTACATCAATAATTTTTTTTATTTTTTTATAATTTATAGTTTGAAACCCAATCTACAAATCAAAGTTCAACACCAAAATTAAAAGGAGAAATTACAAAACCAAAAGAGCAATCATAGTGCAATAATACCAATACCAATATTAATACCAATGCCAAAGCAAAGTCTATAAGCTATTTTAATGCCATTAAATATGAGAAATTGCAAACTAAAATTTCATTCCAAAAGGAAGCTAAGCAAGATTTAAAAAATTTGAAACTTTAGTTTTCACTTCCATCAACTTTATCATTGAATGTATCCTTACTAATGTTCCATAACTTGGTGTACTCCTAATGTACTCATGAAGTACCCCAATTGTCAAAAAATATATAAAAAGTACCCAGTGAGTATTTCGAGTACCTAGTATGCACGTAACCCTATCAATATGAGTACGACAATATTTTTCAGAATACCCATGCTTCATAAACTGTGACTAACAATCAATTTTGGCCACAACTTACCACCTTCTACTGGCAACAATCACCTTTTATCAGAAAATCACCTTTAATTACTGACAACAACCTCCAACCAACATCTTAGTGTAATTGACAATCACTTCGAGTGGTTGACAACCACATTCGACAATCACTTTTTAATTGAAAACCACCTAAGGTGACGGACATTTTGGGCACCACTTTGAGCAATTGACAACAACTTGCAATCACCACCTCAAGTAGCTAACAATTTCCAACCAACCACCTCAAGTAACTAACAATTTCCTTTAGTGGTTGACCACCATCTTTAGTCATCCTTTTTAACTGTCAAAATTCACTTTCCGTCACTATCTCTCACTCTCTTTTTGTTTTTAAATATGTATACTACACAAGTTTTTTTATTTTTATTAAAATTGAAAATAAAAACATATTGAATAATTTTTTTTAAAAAAATTATGGTGCACACTCTTCAAAAAGATGTGTATTGTATACACCTTATAATTAAAGAAGAAAATAATATAATTTTATATTTTCTGAGTCATAACTAAAAAAAAATTCATAACTAAACAACACGTGAGACATAATCAAATATTTCATAAGTCATAACTAAAATAAAATTATAACTAATGAAAAAATTCATCATAACTAAAGGGTCATAACTTAAGAATTTATATGATAAATGATATGTATGATAGAACTTTCTTATAATGTAACTTTGGTATGATATTTTTATTTTCTTTTAGATAAAATTATATGTATCAATTGATATATTAATTAGTGTATTAATAGATAAAACGATATCATTTTAATTATTTAAGATTTTGTAATTTATATAATTAGTGAGAAAATGGCAATGTTATAACATGGTACGCATTGTCATATCCATTGGTGCACTAGT
This sequence comes from Camellia sinensis, assembly GCF_055761805.1. NCBI lineage: Eukaryota > Viridiplantae > Streptophyta > Magnoliopsida > Ericales > Theaceae > Camellia > Camellia sinensis. The sequence continues at coordinate 73,223,648 of NC_138961.1, forward strand.
GATGATAGGACCCCTGTAAAATACAATCTCACAACACTTAAAATAATTTAGGCTATTCATGTCCCTGTCAATGAAAAAAAAAAAAAAAAAAATCAATAGTTAATGCATCAATGAATTGTGGGTCCTCCTTTGTGATCCCAAACATTTTCCATTGGTGCGGGCTAGCACCATGTTTTCTTTTTGTTCCACGTGGCACCTGCCACTTTTAGTGTTGATGGTCTGGTCTGGGATCTCCACACATAGCGAGAGAGAGAGAGAGAGAGAATGCATTTATTTTGTGGGAAGGAAGATGAAGAACAAGGGAGTGGTAATAGCCGAACATGATGGACATAGTAAAGAAGAAGAAGAAGAGAGACACAGAGGCTTTCCAAGGCCAACCGTCAAATTCTCTAATCGAAATGGTTCCTCCAAATACGATTTCGTCAAGGTCTTGCAATTGGGTATTTCGTTAATTCATTGATTCGATCTTGTTTTTGTCAATCTCTGTCATTGTTGTTGTTGTTTCAGGTAAAAGTTTGGTTAGGCGACAATGCCGATCACTATTACGTCCTCTCCAGATTTCTCCTATGTAGAACCTTGACTGTCACCAAGGTCTCTACAACTAACCCCATTTCTTTTCCAATCCCTTCTCATTCTTCATCTTCTTATGTTTCACAACTCTCCCTCAAAATGTCACATAACTCACTTTATTTCTTTTTCACATCTTTTCATAAAAAGTCAAAAAAATTATAAAAATAGCCAGGTGTTCATGAACTTTCTTTAATTTTGAGAATTATAAGATAAGTCACTTATCCAAAAAATTATATAGCCCGTTCCCAAACGAGGCCTTCATGAACTTTCTTTAATTATGAGAATTATAAGATAAGTCACATATCAGAACTATTTTGAAAGTGACATTGTTATAGTTCTTGCATACTAATAGAGAAGAAGAAACTAATGAGATTAAAGTAGTGCACCCCATTTTCAGAATTTATTGAATTAATGTATCTGAATATGTCATGTATGTATCTCATATCTATATCTATAGCTTTTTAGAAAGTAAGCATAAATAATAAAATGTGATGATACAAAAATCAGATTTCGATAGTAAATAGGCAAGTAAACTTGCGTACAGTACTTTTGCATATAACACATTTAAATATGACAGGGAAAAAATACAAGGGCAATAAAAACAATTTAGACTTGTTATTGAAATGAATTTTTCTAAGAACTTTAGTAAAAAAAAGTAATGGTTGGCCATTGGCTCTTAAACTAATACATAATTCTTAATGCTAAACCATTCTTTGAGCTCATGTACAAATATAATATTAGAATTTATAAAAATATATTGTTTTCAAGAACTACCCATATCCTATTCTTTTTTAAAGGCTTTGTCGTATTGTAGTATCAGTATTCACACACAATGTCATGTTTTTCGAGTACACTATAATATTAAGCAATGCCCCAATTGGACTAAAAGGGGAAAAAAAAAAACCCTTTTTTGGCCTTCAGTGAAAAAATTCCCCATTACTTTGAATTGCGTTGCCAATTGCTGTGAGGCAACCACATATTTGCTTCAATGGCTACGTTGAATTAAGCACCCCAACGGCTCTTTCTTTAATCAGATATGAGCTTGAGTGTACATGTTTTTGCATGCATATGTATTGGTTGTTAACAAGAAGATAATTCTCAATTATCTTCACAAAGTACATGCCATATTGGATAATATTATTATTAATAAGTTAGAAAATTTTGGTAGAAGGCATTTCTTTCTTTTTAGAAACTAGGAACATAATCTGTTACCATACTATACACCATATCAACTTGAAAGTTGAATACTGTAAGAACTTTGGGCAGTAACTACTTAAGGTTTATTATGTCTTCTGGAGCTGTTGTTTGTGGATATTATATCTATTCTATTTCATTGAGGAACACCCATTTTGGTGTTGGGGTGTAGTTTAGTAATCCTTTCTCCAATGCATGAATTTGACAATGTGAGAGAACTTTTGATTGTCAAGGAGTAGAAAATGAATAAGGACAAAATTTGAGGTGGGGAAGATTTGCATCGTGCTTGTCCAACTTAATATTGTTGAATGTGGGTAGTGGACCTATTAAATTGTACTGACTGCAAATCTCAATTCACATTTCGCTGGAGCTGCCTCACTTATGTTTGTACCCCATTGATGTTCTGACCTTTCTTTTAACATTCATAGATTATTTTCTTTTTTAATTTTGGAATTCTAAGATTTTGAAAAGGGTTTGAGTAATGAATCATGATTTTTTTTTTTTTTTATTCCAGATTCCTAATCATGTGGCCATTAATATTGCTCTTGAACTCAAAAAGCTGCTCGTAGACAATAGCCTTCTTGATGTGTATGCCAATCATATCTCACCCTTTCTTTTACTATTTGTGTGTATGTTTTTTTAAGTTAATTTTCCATGTGCTTCTGGATACTAAATGGATTAATTGAATGGTCTGCAGCTCTCAATCTGACCTAGAAGCAAATTTGTTTAAGGTATCCCATGGTTACTCTCTCTATCCTGTTTATGTTTTTTTTCTTTTCGGTTGTTGGATTCTGTTATGGATTTCAGTTCTCCACTTTCTCGAATCCAGAAATGAATGGTAGGAATGTATATGTAACTTTTTATTGCTTCTTTAGATTGGTAAGCTAACATTTACAAATGAGAAAGTTTAAAGCTAACCAACCTTTAAATTATAAATGATGTAAGAATGACAAAGCCAGCAATGTTCTTCATGTATTGCATTCCAATCTAGACATGTTGTTTTGGTGTTGAATTTTTTTATTTGTTTTTGTTGTTGTTGTGTTTGTTTGTTTTAATGAGCAACTTTTGACAGCTTCTATGATGGTAAGGCAACACTATTTATATAGTCAATGAAACAAAATCCAAATGAAAAGTGAAGTTGAGGGCGGAAGGACCATATTTCTCAGGTTTGATCTCCTTAGGAATATGCGATGTGCGTGGTTTGGAGGAGATTTTATTGATTTGTAGGGACTGGACTCAACTCAAATGGGTTGCCATTTGCATGCACCTTGTATAGGAAAAAAATGTTGTCAATAAAATCTGCTAATGCAATCATATTATACAATAATTTTATAATTAGCATGAATTGTTATTGATATTTTACTTTTGCAAGATTCACCATCACTTAGGATGGCTTGGAGCCTTGGAGGGGACTCATAGCTCCATCATGGAAACAACTCTTATTCTCACTATTGCAGTTAAATCCTTGCCCCCTTGTTCAAAAATGTTGTACGTGTTAACATATTATATTAGCCGAAAGTGTTGGCATATTATATTAGCCGAAAGATACACTAGGGTCTGTAATCATTGTGTGCCCTCAGGGATCACCTTGTAATTGTCTTTCTTGTAAACCCTAATCTTCATTTATAAATAGGGGGTGATATTCTATCATACCCCAAGCTGGTTACCCAAGCTTCATGGTATCAGAGCATCACCTCTAGGGCTAGGGTTCAAAGCATACCTAGTTGGATCATCTGCTGAATCGATCTTCTGCCACCATCATCATTCCGCTTCTTCTTCGTCTCCGTCTCAGCTCCTCCGCTCGTCGATCTCCTCCAGCAGTTCAGCCCTCGTCTTCATCTGCTTCGTCTTCGTCGATCTCCTCCCGCAGTTCGTCGCTCGTCTTCATCATCCTCATCGTCCTCTGTCGTCTTCGTCCCTCGTTCCCCTCGTCGTCCTTTGATCTCAAACCCAGGTATATATAAATATATATATATCCTGATATATATATAACTATAGCCTGATATATATATTTATATATAAATACATGTATATATAAATAACTCAACATATATATATATAAAAAAAAAAAAAAAATGGTTTCTTAATTTTGTATGTCTTTATAGTGATCATTGTGCCTGTTATCCCACGACCACCTTCCGGGTTTGTGATTACCACTAGTTTTGTTGCGGGTTCGGTAGTATTGTATCCATGACAGATTCCACCAGTGTGTCCCCTTCTTCTCAAACGCCAAAGAGTGAGAGTCCCATTCTACCTACTACCATGACTGAGAACCCCAACCCTAGTCTGAAAATCACCACCTCTCTATTTAATGGCCAGAACTACCTTGCATGGTCTCAAAGTTTGACTATGTTCTTGAAGAGCCGAGGGAAGATGGGGTATGTTGATGGCAGGATACAGGCACCAAGTACCACTGACTCCGGTTATGACCAATGGGAGATTACCAACTCTTTGATTATGAGTTGGCTTATCCATTCGATGGTTCCAGAACTTGGTGAGAGCTACTTGTCTATAGAGACTGCCCAGGACGTTTGGGAGGCTGTGGCTGTTACCTATTCCCGCAAAGGGAATTTTTCACAGGCATTTGAGTTGCGCCGCTCTATTGAGAGCTCACTTCAGGGGGAGCAGACTGTTCTTCAGTAATTCACTTTCCTCACCAACGGCTGGAAACGTCTTGACCACCTGGAAGACTATAAACCCGTTTGCCCTACTGATTCTGTCGGGTACAAGCAGTTCATCGCACGGGAACGGGTCTTTAAATTTTTGGCCGGCCTAAATGTGGAGTATGATCCAGTTAGGGGTCGAGTTCTGAGTATGGACACTTTTCCTTCACTTCAGGAGGCATTTGCCTATGTACAAAATGAAGAGAGTCGCCGGTCTGCTATGATGTCCCCAGTCTCTACTGACCGTTCCGCATTACTGTCTACTCCTCGAGATGGTCTTAGCCTGCCTCCTCCGTCTGTTGCTAAGGAGTCTGTATTCTGTGATTATTGCAAGAAACCGCGGCATACTCGTGAGACGTGTTGGAAGCTTCATGGGACTCCATCCGGGGGTCGAGGTGATCGGTCTGGTTCTTGAGGAGGTCGGTCAGGCCAATCTAGAGGACGTGGTTCCTATTCCCGGGCTCATCAGTCTAGTGCCGTTGATACCCTTGATTCTCATTCTCCTTCTGTTACCCAAGCTTCTGATACTGAGCTGGAGGATGCTTTGCGCCAATTGTTGGATCGCCGATCTTCTACTGCTCTCAGTACCGCTTCCTCGTCCTTTGCCCGCTCAGGTAACTTAGCATCTTCTCCTTGTGCTTTCCTGTGTCATACATCTTTGCCTTGGATTATTGATTCTGGTGCCTCAGATCATATGTCTGGCTCTTCTGATCTTTTCTCTGTCTATAAGCCCTCTTCAGGCCAGGACAAAGTTAGGATTGCCGATGGTACTGTTTCTTCCATTTCTGGAAAAGGTTTAGTCCAAGTCACTCCTACCATACATCTATCTTCTGTTCTCCATGTTCCCAAGTTTTCTGTTAATCTGTTATCCTTAAGTCGTCTTACCTAAGATTTGAATTGTAGTGTGACGTTTTTTCCTGATCATTGTCTTTTTCAGGACCTTGTCACGGGGAGGACGATTGGCAGTGGTAGTGCAGAAAATGGTCTCTACTTCCTCGATCAACCAGACAAACTTGCTTATTCTTCCACCACGTCTTCTACTACCCTCGCTGATTTATGGCTGTGGCATCGGCGTCTTGGGCATCCCTCATTTCATTTACTTAAGCATTTATTTCCTTCTAGTTTCGCAAATCATCATGTGTCTGACTTTCTTTGTGAGTCTTGTCAACTTGGAAAACAACATAGAGCTTCTTTTGCTCCCAGTTTGAATAAAAGCTTCGTTCCTTTTTCATTAATACATTCTGATGTTTGGGGTCCCTCTCGTGTTCTGTCTGTGAAAGGTCATCGCTGGTTTGTTACATTTATTGATGATTTTTCTCGTGCTACTTGGGTGTATCTCATGAAAGATAAGAGTGAGGTTTTCTCTGTGTTTCGCACTTTTCATAAAATGATTTGTACTCAGTTTGGGGCCACTATCAAAATATTTCGTTCTGATAATGGTGGGGAATACATAGATTCTGGGTTAGGACAATATTTCTCTACTCATGGCATTATCCATCAGACCTCTTGCACCAATACCCCTCAACAAAATGGGGTGGCCGAACGCAAGAATCGGCATCTTCTTGACATGGCTCGGTGCATGTGTTTTTTTATGAATGTGCCTCGGCCCTATTGGGGCGACGCTGTTCTCACCGCTGCCCATCTTATTAATCGTCTCCCTACCCAGGTCTTGAACAAACAGGCTCCGCTTCACGTCCTCCTCGGTTCTCCGTCCTTGTTTTCTATTCCTCCCAAAATATTTGGTTGTGTCTGTTTTGTCCATAATCACTCTCCCTCTCGTGGTAAGTTGGACCCTCGCTCCCTCAAGTGTGTTTTCCTTGGTTACTCTCCTACTCAAAAGGGGTATAAATGTTACCACCCTTCTTCTCGTAAGTGGTTTGTGTTCATGGATGTCACTTTCTTTGAGTCCCAGTCCTTTTTCTTGTCCTCTTCGGTGTCACCGTCCTCATCTCCGGGGGAGCCTTGGTGTGAAGTGAGTCCTGTGCCCCCTATGGTGGAACCAGTTGTTCTTGCACCACCCTCTACTACTGTGCTTCCTATGATGGAACCAGTTGTTCTTGCACCCCCCTCTTCTCTAGAACCCACTGTCACCAAGAATAAGGACGGGCATGTTTATGTCCGGGACATAGACAGAAAACAAGTTAACTGGATACACGGGACCGTCTCTGCTACTCCACTGCCATCTCCTGCTTCTGATGAGAGTCTAGGTAACTTTGAATCTCTTGAGTCCATTGATCTTGATGTTCCTATCGCCAAGAGGAAGGGTGTGAGATCTTGTACTCAACATCCTATCTCACAGTTTGTATCCTACTCTCATTTGTCATCCTCATATAGAGCGTTTGTGTCCAATATTTCCTCTGTTAGCATTCCTAACCATTTTCAGGATGCTCTTGCTACCTCTGAGTGAAAACTAGCCATGATTGAGGAAATGAAAGCACTTAGGAAGAATGACACTTGGGAATTGACTGAGTTACCTACGGGCAAACGACCTGTGGGATGTAAATGGGTATATACTGTGAAACACAAAGTAGATGGGTCTATTGAGCGTTACAAGGCAAGACTTGTGGCAAAAGGGTTTACTCAAACATATGGCATTGATTATCAGGAGACCTTCGCACCCGTGGCTAAAATGAATTCAGTCAGAGTACTTCTCTCTCTAGCAGCTAATCTAGATTGGCCGCTTTATCAGTTTGATGTCAAGAATGCTTTTCTCCATGGTGACCTCGAAGAAGAAGTATATATGGACATTCCTCCGGGTTTTGAGGATCATCAAACAGAAGGCAAAGTATGCAAACTTCGGAAGTCATTATATGGTCTCAAACAGTCTCCAAGGGCTTGGTTTGAGAGATTCACTCAGGCTATGGTCAAATATGGCTTCAAACAAAGTCAGGCAGATCACACATTGTTTGTGAAACATTCCTCACGCGGTAAGACTACAGCACTTATTATTTATGTAGATGACATAGTTCTTACAGGCAATTATAGTGGGGAAATACCTCTGTTGAAGAAATATTTAGCTCAAGAGTTTGAAATCAAAGACTTGGGAAGCTTGAAGTATTTTCTGGGAATTGAAGTTGCTCGCTCTAAGGATGGGATATTTATCTCACAAAGAAAATATGTGCTTGACCTGTTAAAGGAAACTGGGATGCTTGGCTGCAAGGCATGTGCCACCCCACTGGAACCCAATCAAAAATTGGGGGATGATGAAGGAGGAGAAGTTGTGGATAGGGGGAGCTATCAACGATTAGTGGGTAAGCTCATTTACCTATCTCACTCCCGTCCTGATATTGCTGTTGCTGTTAGTGTAGTTAGTCAGTTTATGCATGCTCCTCATCAGATTCACTTTGAGGCTGCCATGAGAATCTTGAGGTATTTGAAGTCTGTTCCTGGTAAAGGTCTGTATTTTTCAAAGTATGATCATCTTCGTGTAGAAGCCTATACAGATGCTGACTGGGCTGGGTCAGTAACTGATAGGAGATCAACTTCAGGGTATTGCACATTTGTTGGCGGCAACCTAGTTACTTGGAGGAGTAAGAAACAGAATGTGGTTGCCAGGTCAAGTGCAGAAGCTGAGTTTAGAGCTATGGCACAAGGTGTGTGTGAACTTTTATGGATCAAATTATTGTTGAGTGATCTAGGTATTGATCAGACGGACTCCATGCGGTTATACTGTGACAATAAGGCCGCCATCAACATCGCTCACAATCCAGTTCAACATGACAGGACAAAACATGTTGAGATTGATCGCCACTTCATTAAGGAGAAACTCACTAGTGGTACCATTTGTACTCCTTTTGTCCAGTCTGGTGAACAACTTGCTGACATTCTCACCAAGGGGATTGGGAATAAACCATTTCATGACATATTAGGCAAGCTGGGCATGAGAGATATCTTCGCACCAGCTTGAGAGGGAGTGTTAACATATTATATTAGCCGAAAGTGTTGGCATATTATATTAACCGAAAGATACACTAGGGTCTGTAATCATTGTGTGCCCTCAGGGATCACCTTGTAATTGTCTTTCTTGTAAACCCTAATCTTCATTTATAAATAAGGGGTGATATTCTATCATACCCCAAGCTGGTTACCCAAGCTTCAGTACGAGGCCCATATATTTGCATTACCCTATCATTAGTCACATTGCATTTGTATCAAATCCTGGGTTTCTTTGGTGGGGGCTGATATGGTGCGCTGCAGACGAGTCAACTTGAACCAATTATTGTGCTGCTTCAGCATGGTCAATCTTGGGTTGAGCTCTAACTTATCTAAAGTTCTCTCTTCTTGTTTGGGTCAGCTATAGCTTTAAGTTATCCAGAAAGCCTTGTTCTAACCAACTATTTGTAATGTTTTTACATCAGTCTAGATTCAGCAAAAGAATTTTTAGGACTTGAGTCAAAATTAGGAGAAAGGCTACTTACCAAAAAAAAAAAAAAAAAAAAAGAAAAAAAGGAGAAAGGTTGATTTATAATAATGATGTTTGCATGTTTACATAGAAGCTTGAAGACCATTGGTCAGATCTTGTTAACATCTGTATTATTTTTGTAATATTAATTTGGCCTTTTTATCGTGTGAGAATGTAATTTTCTTTGAAGGTAACAACATTGGCATGAACCACCACAAGGTGTTATAGCTTGAGTGGTATCCCCTACCACCTGCATAGGACAGTTTTAGGGTTGTTAAGACATGCTCTTGAAAGAAAAAAAGGCCAAAAAATATTATACTTGTTCACTGGCCAAACCAACAGAGCTTGTGCATTCTTGGAATCACATCATTTGTATTACAAGCCCCAAAGTTCAAGTTCAAGCTTTAATCCAATTTTCGACGGTTATAGCACTTGAACAAATTCCATAATGAGCTCAACTCAAGCAGCTCATATTGATGACAATTGCTTCAGTTACGTACAACGTCAGTGGCCAAATAAAGTGAACGCAGTTGGTAGCATTGACTTTCACCATTTTGAAATGTGAAACCTTTTGCACTGTATCATGTGCGAAAAAAGGCAAAGGTGATCAGTTATTCTCACCCCTTCCATGAGTCTTACCTTTAGGTTGAGACGAGGGCCCTAGGCTCGGAGGGTCTCCTTGTTCATAATGTTATGAAAAATGTAAATCAATGGTTTCAAAAGTACCAACGGTTGTCATCATTACAACTCCTAAAAAGAAAAAAAAGACTCTCATCATCAATGCTTATTATTTATTCCCCGCATAGACTGTTTCCTGTATCTGAAACCTGTCCCCCATCGGCCTCCAAGGTTAATGTAGTTGGGATGAATATGCATTCCTATACTAAATACTTTTCTGTTTGAATGGGTTAGAACAACTAAGCCAATGATGTTACAGTATTTTTCTGAATTTATGAATATATGAGGTAACTGTATGGAGTTTTATTATCAGATTTTATTTGCAGCTCATGGAGCGGCGGGGCTATGGAGAAGAGTATATAAATTGTTATAAGATGATGACAAGGTCAGTAAGTTTTCTAAATAGCTGTCTCCTTGCCTTAGATGTCCACCTCATTACTATTATGCCTTACTTTGATTGCAACTAAAGTTAGTGCTCTCTTTGCTGGCTGAATTGTTGAATTATATATATCTATGTATGCTAATATTTTTGTACGTATATTAGCCTTGTTCTCTTTTATTTATTTATTTTTATTTCATATTCTCTGTTTCATTTGGCATGCTGTTTGATACTTTCACTCAATCACTTTTTCCCCTTCTATTTTTTATGGGAATTGGTTCACTTTACTCAGTTGAATGGTTATTCTTCTCATGAAAGCTTAATGGATATTTTTTTCTTTGTGTGTTTTTGCGCGCATGCATGTGTGTATGTCAAGGATCAATGTTATGATATACTAAAATTTTGAGGAATACAAAGTGAAATGGTTATGCTCTGGGTGCACCATTTAGGAGACGATTAGAGGCCACTTTGGACCAAACTTGTGAGAGGGCTTGAGTTTCAATATAGGCTTGTAGTGCTGGCTGGTCTTAAAGTTCATGTCTATCTTAACTTTGTGTTGAGCCTTGGCTGTAGAAGCATTTGGATGGTGGAGTGTGAGGAACTGAGCTGGCAAGAGATGACTGTGAGAATTGATGTGGTCTCAAACAGGGAGAGAGTGTGGCAATTGAGAACCCGAACTTCTAAGCTTTCTGGAGTAGAGTGTGGCAGTTGATACCGCATGTCAACGATGAATTGGTATCACCGTTAAACTGAATTCACTCTTCTGAAGGATGTCCCCAAGTGCCTAGGCTCTAACGCACTGCATATGCTTGCCTCAATTGTCGTGGCTCAACTTCAGAGGAGAGCATTCAGAGATATATGATATTGTTTCATGTGTCACCTCACAAGACTAATACGTGGAACCCAAGCATGAGGAGATGACGTGGCAATGGTGTGGTGTGCCATGTTGGAGTTCTGGACACATTTCCCACAAAATACAAGTGGTATAGAACTTTTCATTGGGACATGTGCTTAACACTTGTTGCTGGGTATGGGCCTTTAAATTTATGCATGCAGTTGAGTAGAATTGGATGACCTAACATGAGCTACCATCTTGTTACCAAAATTCTAAGGTAGGTCCATAGTTCAATTTCTTCCCTAGGGTCAAGACGTCTCATTCGAAATGTCTCTAGTGAGTGCTGAAAAGATATTTTTTCTAATACAAGATGGCAAAATTCTGAAGAATTTCCCATTTGCCTGAGATGAGTTTGTATTGTTGTGGACATGGTAATGGACTAGATTGCAACGGTTCATGGAGACAACACCAAGACATCTATGGATTTCATATATATATATATATATATTGCAGAAAAAGAAAAGAAAAGAAAAGAAAAGAAAAGAGTGCTTATGGATTAGTGTGGATCATATAAATCTACTTCTACTGGTTATGTTGAAGCAAAGCCCACTTTTGGATTTGCAAATTACCCTGTATGTATTCTAAAGAAAAAAATATATATAATTGGAAAAAACTGAAGTGCAATAGTTTAGCATAAATCTTAGATATCGTTTTTTGGTGCTACTTGTTTGGTTGTAAATCACATGGTTGAATTTTTAGTGTTCTCTGGTTAACTGACGACAAATAGGACTGTAGTAGTTTATGATTTTTATTTTATTTTTATTTTTTACTGTCATAATTTTTTAGTCACCAATTGTGACCTTTTCTAGTTTAAATTGGCCTGTAGTTTTCAGATAATATCATGCTGTAAATCTAACCATAAAAGATTGTGTTGAATGATATTAGGAAAGTCAATAGTTTCATAATGCAGGCAAAGAAAAATAAATGCTGCATTGTATTCTAATTTTAATGTTTCTTCTCCTCTCATTACCATTTTTTTTTTTAAAAAAAAAATTTAGATTTCACCATCGAAGAGTACCATTGGTCATTCTTGTATGTGGTACTGCATGTGCTGGGAAGTCTACAATTGCTACCCAACTTGCGCAAAGACTAAACTTGCCAAATGTCTTGCAGGTAAACCTGTCTTAACATAAGGATATTTCTACCTCTCTCTCTCTCACACACACACATGCGCGGGCGCGCTGCGCACACTTGTATATGTGAGTTATGTACTTGATTTCTTTGTTTTTAATGTTTCAGACATATATGGTGTATGAACTGCTGCGCTCAGCAACAGAGTATGTAACTGATTTGCTCCTTTTTAATTAATTACTTATGCATACACCTCTAAAAATATATGAAGTTTATTGTGCACCAAAGTGTAGCTTTCCAAATATGAACAGAAAGTGGTGCAGATTCTCTGCATTTCAGCAAGTCTAGAATTGATTTTCATGATTGTTGTTTAGGTTGATGACTTATTTGGGGAAAAAAAATTCTAAAAGGTGCAATAATAAAATCATAGAAAGGAGAAAATTGTCAAATTGTGGGGATATCATTTTAAAAAATATTAGGTTTGCACCAATATCTGGTTGCAGCTATGCATGCATTGACCATGTCAGTGCGGTATTGGCCGAGAAACCATGGACGAAGAGTTATTTAGTTACATTTATTTGATTTTTTCCACCATATTTCTGTGTCATTTTTATATCTTAAAATAAAGGGAAATTTACAGTCAAGTCCTATTTTGACAAATAATGGTATCTTAGATCCCACTTACAAAACTTTAAACCCATAATTCCTCTGTTAATTTTATATGACCAATCTATCCTTAAAAATTCAAAAACACAAAACACCCCACCTAACCCCCCTTCTCTCTCTCTCTCTCTCTCTCTGTTCCTCTCTCTATCTCCACAAATTTCAGATTTTTCTACTTTTTTGTTCACAAATTCCAGAGCAACAAAGCTAGAAGATCATCTACTATCATCAAACATCGATATTAGTTGGAAACATTCTCAGATTCGAAGTTGTTCCTCTCTCTATCTCCACAAATTCTAGAGCAACAAAGCTAGAATATCTACTATCATCAAACATCGATTCAGTTGGAACATTCTTAGCTTCGAAGAAGCGAAATAGTGAAAATAATAGCTCTCGTTGCAAGTGGTCTTCGATGAGCTCTTGAAGATCACTTCGTTTCTTGATACCCAGAGGTTTGCAAAACTGTGATCGACGACGTTATAGATTGGCTCGACGATTCGAGACTTTTTAGATTCAAATATCTTAAATCCTAATTTTTAAGGGAATCTTTTCAGTTTCGAAACTCTTGTTTTTTATTTTGATTTTGATTTCAATTTCAATTTCAATGTTGGTTTTGGTATCATTGTTCTCAGATATAGAGTTCATGAGAATGAAATCACTTATTTAATCTCTTTCTTTGTTTTTTTTTTTTTTTACTCAGTGTTCTTAGTTTTAAAATTGGGAAAAAATGATAATGTTCTCAATTTTAAAACTAAAAAAAACTAATAATATTCTCAGTTTACTAGATAGTCAAATCAAACCAAAGAGCAGAGGACAAAAACGTTTAATCTCATGTTCTTGATTTTTTTTTTTTTCGCAGTTAGCAAAACAACATTGATAATGTTTTTAGTTTTAAAACTGGAAAAAACTGATAATATTCTCAGTTCTACTAGATAGTCGAATCAAACCAAAGGACAGAAGGGCAAAAACGTCTTTATATCTCAAAATAGGACTCGTTGGTTCAAAAAATTTTGAACAGGATCTAAGCTACGATAGTATTGGTGAATAGGACTTATAGGTTATTAATCCTAAAATAAATTGTGTGCATCAAATTTTATATCTGGCTAATTGCAATTCATGGGGCTTCTTTTTGAACAAGGTTTTGAAATATGTTATTTGATCAAGGTGTTATGCTCTGGATGTCCATTTTTTAGGCATACATTATGTCTTGAAAATTTATTGACTTCCAAAAGAGAGTGGTGGTTTGGGGTTGAGGAAGTTAGCGGTGTTTAATAGGGTGTTGTTGGGGAAATGGTTATGGCGGTTTGTGGAGGAAGCAGAGTAGCTATGGCATTGGTTGTGGTGGCGAATTGTAGGGTTGGGTGGGGAGGGTGGTGTTCTGGGGAGGTGAGGATTACTCATGGGAGGAGTGTGTGGAAGGTTTCTGTCTAGAAATGGGGAAGTTTTGGTGGTGGGTTCGGTTTGGTGCAAGTAGGTGTGGGCGGGTGCATTTTTGGAAGGATTGGTGGTGTGGCGATCAAACTATGGTGACTCGTTTTCCGATGTTGTTTTAGATTGCGATAGATAAAGACGTGGTGGCGGCGTCGTATTTGTCTTTGGTAGATGGGTGGATGGTGTGGGATGTTAGACTTCGAAGGCCGATTTTTAATTGGGAGATTGATTAGTTGGTGGATCTCATGGTTTGTTTGTATGGTCTTCGGGGGGTTGGGGTGGGGGGAGGATGGTATGTTATGGAGTTGCAAAGGAGGGAAAAGGGTTTTCTTGGCGTCGTTTTTTATTGTGCTCAAGTGGGGCTTATGGATGGTTCTTTACCGTAGCGGAGTGTGTGGGTTGCTAGGATGCCTTCAAAAGTGGCGTTTTTTGTGTGGACGGCTGTGCGTGTTTGGATTTTGACTTTGGATACTTTGATTTGTCGTGGTTAGATTTTGGTCAATTGGCGTTGTATGTGTTGTCAGGATGCGAAATCTGTTTCGCATTTTCTGCTTCATTGCCCGGTGACTATTCAAATTTGAGGCTTGATTTTCATAGTGTTTGGTTTGGATTGGGTGCAGCAAAGGAGTGTGAAAGTGGAGTTGGGTAGTTGGAGGGGGGTAGGGTGGGAAAAAGGCGGCGGAAGGTTTGGACTAACTATGGTCCTTTTGTGCTTAATGTAGTTGGTTTGGTTGGAGCACAATCGTCGGACTTTCCAAGGATTATAGGTTTCGGTGCCTTGTTTGTGTAATTTAAGAGAATACAAAACTTGAGTAATGATTATGATATCATTCCATTTTATATTAATCGATTAACTGTTACAAAAGGAAGCCCTAAGGCACTGATTAAGGAATTACCTTTTATATTGATTGATTGATTGATTGATTGATTAAGGAATCACAATCAATCAATCAATCAATCAATCACAATCTAATCTAAATAAGGAAACAAAGAAATATTCTAACACTCCCCTTCAAGCTGGTGCGAAGATATCTCTCATGTCCAGCTTGCCTAGAATGTCGTGTAATAGTTTACTCCCAACTCCTTTGGTGAGGATGTTTGCAAGTGGTTCTCGTCCTTTCTCTGAGAAGGATTAGCTTTTCTGTGACTACTGCCGTAGACCTCGCCACGCAAGAGAGACTTGTTGGAAGCTGCATGGGACTCCTTTTGGTGGCCGAGGAGATCGTCCTGGTACTCGAGGGGATCGGTCTGGTCGATCTAGAGGCCAAGGGGCCAATGCTCGGGCTCATCTTTCAGACACGGTTGAGCCACCACCTTCATCTCCCGTTATCTCACCAGCTGTTGATGTTTTGGGGTTATCTGCCTCTGATTTTGAGATTGCTCTTCGCCACTTGCTAGACCGTCGAGCCTCTACTTCTACCATAGGTGCATCCTCTTCTATTTTTGCCAATTCAGGTAACTTGGTTTCCTCTACATGTGCATTGCTATCTCATACTACTGTGCCATGGATTATTGATTTTGGTGCTTTTGACCATATGTTTGGTTTCTCTCATTTGTTCTCAATGTATTACCCTTCCTCAAGCCAGGAAAAAGTGTGTATTGCTGATGGTACTATTTCATCTTTGTCAGGGAAAGATTTAATTCATGCCACCTCTTCACTTCCTTTATCCTCTGTCTTCCATGTTCCCAATTTTAGTGTTAATATTTTATCTTTGAGTCGTATTACTCGTGATTTGAATTGTAGTTGACATTTTTTTTCTGATCATTGTCTTTTTCAGGACCTTATCATGAGGAAGAGGATTAGCAGTGGTAGAGAGGAACATGGTCTCTACATTCTGGATCAGACAAGCTGGCTCATTCATCTATTCATCTTCGTACCTAAGTCCTTCAAAAACAAACCCCTCTTTAGGTTTTGTTTGGGTCCACGTCATCTAGGTTCTCCATTCCCCCTAAGACCTTTTGATGTGTTTATTTTGTCCATAATCATTCACCCACTCGTGGTAAATTGGATCCTTGGTCTCTTAAGTGTGTTTTCCTGGGTTACTTTGCCACCCAAAAGGGCTATAAGTGTTGTCATCATCCATCTCGCAAATGGTTTGTCTCCATAGATGTCACTTTCTTTGAGTCTCAGTCTTACTTTCCGACATCCTCATTTTCACAGTCATCCCTTCAGGGAAAGCCTTGGTGTGAAGAGATTCTTGTGCCACTACCACCAGTGGTGGAACAGATAGAGGATATTGAGCCAGCAATTGTTGTGGAAAAGGAAGAAGGCAAAGTTTATGTCAGGGACAAAGATAAACAGAAAGTCACCTCAATGCAAGAGACTACTTTCCCTCCTCTACTGCCAACTTCTTCTCCGGATGAGTGTCCAGAGTTATTCCCCTCTCCTGAGAGTCCAGGTAACTCTAATCCTAATACTCCTCTGCCTGAGTTCTCAGATCTTGATGTTCCCATTACTAATAGGAAGGGGGTTAGGCCATGCACTCAGTATCTTATTACTAATCATGTCTCTTATTCTAATCTGTCTCTCTTATATGAAACCTTTCTGTCTAAAATTTCTTCTGTGAGTCTGCCTAACAATTTTCAGAATGCTCTCTCTATTCCTGAATGAAAACATGCCATGATGGAGGAGACAAGAGCTCTCAGCAAGAATGACACTTGGGAGTTAGTGCAGTTACCTAGAGGCAAAAATCCAGTAGGGTGTAAGTGGGTGTATACTGTGAAACACAAAGCAGACGGTTCCATAGAATGGTACAAAGTAAGACTGGTTACGAAGGGCTTTACTCAGACTTATTGGGTAGATTACCAAGAGACATTTCCATCGGTTGTTAAGATGAACTCTGTAAGAATACTACTCTCTCTTGCAGCAAATTTGGATTGGCCACTTCATCGGTTTGATGTGAAAAATGCCTTTCTTCATGGAGACCTAGAAGAAGAGGTCTATATGGATATTCCCCCTGATTTTGAGGATGCTAGGTTGAAAGGTAAAGTGTGTAGGCTCCAGAAGTCACTTTATGGGCTAAAGCAATCTCCTAGGGCTTGGTTCAGTGTTTTTTAAGGCGAAAAGCGAACCAAGGCGACCGGGTCACCTAACGCCTAAGCGCGAGGCGAGGGCTTCATCGAAGCGAGGCGACCAGAAATGATATTTTTTTAAAATAAATGGTATAGACAAAAATATAAATATTTTCAAGAACCATCATGCAGTTATCATTCCAAATACTAAATATCCATAAACAAAAGAAAATATCCAACTAAGACAAATACAATCCACCAATCCAAAAGTTCTAAAAATCATCTTCAACATCAAGCAAATGAACTTCTTCTTCATTATCATTGGCTTCAGCATATCCCTCTGCATCTTCTTCCTCTCCCCCATCTGAAATTGACTCTTCCTCATCAATAAGTTGCAATCTAGGTCTAGCTGCTGATTTTGATCTAGTTCTTTGACTACTTTCCTCAACTCCAGCAGCTCTAGCAACATCATCCCATGTCAAAGTATCATCCTCAAAGACAAGTTCCTCCTCCATCCTCCCAACCAACCACTCATTACTTTCATCAACATCCGTCAAAGCAATGGAATCAATAGTGTCACGGGAATTGTATCGACGTCTCAATGCTCTATTATACTTAACAAATACCAAATCATTTAGACGTTTTTGAGCTAACCTATTTCTCTTTTTGGTGTGAATCTGCAAAAATTTAAACCAAATAAAAATATTCAAATTTTAATCTAGGTATTAATAAATTTATAGGTATTCATATTCACTATAGTTAAAAATAGGTACTCACATGTTCAAACACACTCCAATTCCGCTCACATCCAGATGAGCTACAAGTTAGACTAAGAATTTTGATGGCGAATGTTTGCAAATTTGGCGTTTCAGAACCATATGCACTCCACCAATCAGCTGTTGATTATAACTAATTAATTAGAAAGAATATTTAAAATATAAAAAACTAACTAAAATTACTTAAGTATAAAATATAGATCACTTGGTGCCCTTGTAGTTCTTTGTCAAATGGCCAAAGCCATCCCAAAGAGACCATCAACTTTCTTATAGGTAGTCAACTCTGCGCAAACTTTATCTTGTGTCTCATTGCTTGGGACCAACCTTTGTATGCATTTATACAGGCCTGACATGACTTCCTTATCTTTTTCAATATTCGGATTTGCGTAAATACTCTGGGTTTAAATAATACCCAGCTGCATGCAACGACCTATGCAATTGAACATTCCATCTATTGTCAATTATTTCAAAAAACTCCTTGTACTTCTCTTCATTTCCATTAAATGATTTTGCAATGGCTTCTTTAGCCCTATCCATTGCCTCATAAATATATCCCATGGGAGGCTTTCTCTCACCATCAACCAATCGTAGTACACGAACAAGAGGACTTGATATTTTCAGAGCATAAAGAACATTGTTCCAAAAAGAAGGCATTAATATGACTTGTGCGGTCTTTTTACCCTGTGGTTCCTTCGCCCATTTGCTTGTGGTCCATTCCTCTGAAGTGAACATCTTCTTCAAGTTGGTTTGTTGTTGATGAATCCTTGATAAAGTTAGAAAAGCAGTTGCAAATCGAGTTTTTGCTGGCTTGATCAAATCCTTGCACTGGGTAAATTGCCTCATCATATTCAACAAACCAGAGCGGTTCACAATATAACCATGCACCGCAATTGCCTTTTCAAATGTCTTGTTGAAGTTGGGAATTTTGAAAATGTCCTCCAACATCAAGTCCAAGCAATGAGCTGCACATGGTGTCCAATACAAATGTGGCCGCTTTGCCTCCAAAAACTTCCCTATTAAAAGTTTTTTTTTTTTAAAAAAAGAATAATATGAGAATTGCATATTCATATTATAAGTAAGTACTAAGTAAATGTATACTACTAAGTTACTAACCGGCCAACACATTTGCTGAGGCACTATCTGTAACAACTTGAACCACGTTGGCTTCACCAATACGCTCCACAAAGTTGTCAAGCAATTCAAACATCTTATTTGCATCCTTGGATAAGCTAGAAGCATCAACGGATTCAATAAACATTGATCCTCTTGGGCAATTAACCAAAAAATTAATTAATGCTTTGTTTCTTTTGTCCATCCACCCATCGGCCATTAAAGAGCATCCATATGTTACCCAATCTTTTTTATGATCCTCCATGGTCTTATTAGTGTGGTCTACCTCTTTCTGCAAATAAGGAACCCGCACCTCATGGTAGCTTGGTGGCTTCATGCCAGGATGTAGAAAATTTAATGTATAAAGAGAAATAGAGAATTGTATTATTGATTGATATTAATGTTATATTGATTGATATATAGTTATGGTTACAATGATTCCTATATATAGGAGAGGGTGAGTGTGTAGTAGGTGAGGAGTAGGTGAAGTGGAGGTGGTAGTGGTGTAGTCGGTTAGGTTTAGTGGAGTAGGTGAGGTGGTAGTGGTGTAGTGGGTTAGGTTTAGTGGAGTAGGTTTAAGTGGGTGAAGGTTTAGTGGAGTAGGTGAGGTGGTAGTGGTCTAGTGGGTTAGGTTTAGTGGAGTAGGTTTAAGTGGGTGAAATAGGTGGAGAGTAGGTGGATTTTAACAGCCCCCCGCAAACTCAAGGGGGATAGGAACTAAACAACTTGAGTTTGGAGAGAGTAACAAAACAAGAAAATACATAAAAATAAAAGAGGATAAGAGACACTGTATGGTCGTGTCAGACCATTGGTGAAGACACTGGATGGTGGTGTCATAACGTTGTAGAGGACACTGTATGGGGGTGTCATAACCATGTAGAGGACACTGTATGGTGGTGTCATAACGGTGTAGAGGACACTGGATGGCGGTGTCAGACCGATGTAGAAGACAGTTTATGGGGTCATGTCGGACCGTTGTAGCAGACAATGTTGTGACAGTTGTGGTGACAGTTTACGGAGTCTTGCTGGACCCTTGTAGAAACTAACCGGTATCAATGTCGGGACAGTTTACAAAGTCTTGTCGGACCCATGAAGGAGCTAACCGGAATCAATGTCGGGACAGTTTACAGAGTCTTGTCGGACCCTTGAAGGAGCTAATCGGAATCAATGTCGGGACAGTTTATAGAGTCTTGTCGGACCCTTAAAAAATACACTGTATGATGGTGTATATAGGCTGCCCAAATATATATATATATGGATATATATAGTGAGCCCTCAAAAGTCGCGCCCTCAAAAGGTGTGCCCAATCTTTCAAAAGGCGTGCCATCAAAAGGCGTGCCCAATCCATAAAAAGGCGTGCCATCAAAAGGTGCGCCAGACATGCGGCGATGCACGTGATCGACAGAACGCGTGTCGGCCTCTTTATCATGGTCTTTATAAACCGAAGCGGAGGCTGAGGCTTGGAAGCAGAGACAAAAACCTGCTAGAAAAACTCTGAAAAACTCTTCGTTTTCTGAGAGAGATTTCTGAGAGAGATACTCTGTAACACTCTATTGTCTGAGAGAGATTTCTGAGAGAGATACTCTGTAACACTCTGTTGTCCAGAAAATGGCTTCGTCTTCCCGTGGTCTGCTCACTCTCTTTCCAGACCTTAACGAGTCAACAAGAGAGATAACTGGTGCGGGGGCCAGTGAACCTCAACCAAGCGCCCCAGGGTTTGCTCCGTTGAACTTTCCTATGCGGTCTGTGGAGCAAAAAATGGCAGTGCAAACTGACATTGAAGCCAATCAGTATACTTTGAAGTCCTGTGTGGAGACGATGACGGCAGTCACAAACTTGTCGCACCGGCTGCAGAGTAGGACAAATGAGGTGCAGCATTTAAACGGCCAATTGGCTCTGCTCCAGCGCATGTATAAGGATGCGCGAGCAGAGATAAGTGTGCTGAAGGCGGAAAACAAGGAGCTGAAGCGGAAGGCTACCGTGATGTTCCGATTTGGAGGTCCACCATATGCTGTAGTGGAGGAGCAGGGTGGAGTGAACGTGCTCGGTGGAGTGGGTAGTATGGAGGCAGCGCCGGTAAGGGACACCCAAGAGAAAAGCAAGAAGAAGAGACCTGCAGCAGAGTAGAGAAGAAAAATCCCACTGTGGGTGCGGGTGTGTTGTGGTGGTTTGTTTGTTTGTTGGTTTTTTTTTTTTTTTTTTTTTGTGTAAAATTGTGATCGGGGTTGATCCCTGAGATGAATAAAATATGATTTGGTGTGCAAAGCTATATGGTATGAAGGGAATTGGAAAAAAATTAAAAAGAATGTGAAAGAAAAATAAAGAAAAAATAATAAAAATATATTTGAAATCAAAAAATGAAAGATGGAGGAAATAAGGAAAGTGGTTTGGAGAAAATAAATAAAAATAAAAATAATGGAGTTGGAAATCAAACGGAGGAGAGATGAAGATTTTTTTTTTTAATATAATATAATAAAAAGAGATATATATATATATATATATATATATAATAAAGAAAGTGGGGAACAAGAGTGTAAAGAAAAGAAAAAGTATAGGTTGCATCATGGGTCACATGGGTGAGTAAAAGAAAACAATAAAGAAATGAGTGGGTGCCCCCCATGTGCAAGGATAGTGCTGGCACTTCAATAGGTGGTACAGCCTGCTGAGCATCAGCTTTGACAGGAGCTGCCTTTGGACCTTTTCTCTAATAAATGCGTCAAACTGTTGCTGTTGGTGTTATCAAGAATGTGGAGAAGAGGAGGCTTGTCTGATGGCCTCTTGGGTTGTGTAATCATATCGAGGTTGGTGGACCTCTCAATCATGTTGTCACCCTCAAAACCAGAGATGGGGACAAAAGGAATTTTGTCAGGGTTGTAACCAACCTTCTTCAGATAGGAAGAGACTTCCTGCACAATTTCATCATACCTTGCTTTTGAGTACTTAGGAGTGGTAGCATCCATCTTGTTACAGCAGCAAATCATCTACCTCACTCCAAGAGTAAAAGGAAGGAGAGCATGTTCACGGAAGAACTTGGGCTCCTTCTCAATCTCCTTGCCAGATCGACGATCAATCTCAGCAAACTTGACAGCAATGTGGGAGGTGTGGCAGTCAAGAACTGGAGCATACCCATTACCAATCTGACCCGGGTGATTCATAATAATAACCTGGGAGGTGAAATTTGCAGCTTCCTTGGCTGGATCATCCTTTGAGTTGGATGCAACAAAACCACGCTTGAGATCCTTCACTGCAACATTGTAGATGAAGACGACCGAGACGGTGGTGTATGGGAGGACAACAGTGAGAGGAGGGGCAGTGGTGGTGGACTCGAAGAAATTTCAAGGTATGTGTAGAAAATTCTAGCAGATTAGGTTGAGGTCCGGCGGGCGGCCAAGGTGAGGTTGCCGCCCGCCGGTGAAGCGAAAAATACTAAGTGCTTAACCTTGCTCTGATACCATGTAGAAAATTTAATGTATAAAGAGAAATAGAGAATTGTATTATTGATTGATATTAATGTTATATTGATTGATATATAGTTATGGTTACAATGATTCCTATATATAGGAGAGGGTGAGTGTGTAGTAGGTGAGGAGTAGGTGAAGTGGAGGTGGTAGTGGTGTAGTGGGTTAGGTTTAGTGGAGTAGGTGAGGTGGTAGTGGTGTAGTGGGTTAGGTTTAGTGGAGTAGGTTTAAGTGGGTGAAGGTTTAGTGGAGTAGGTGAGGTGGTAGTGGTGTAGTGGGTTAGGTTTAGTGGAGTAGGTTTAAGTGGGTGAAATAGGTGGAGAGTAGGTGGATTTTAACACAGGACCATATTGCCCAAAAGCTTCAACCATTGGCCCAAAACTATTGTAGTTCACAACATTGAAAGGTATACCCGTATCATACATCCACCTTGAAAACCAAATAAGAGCCCGACCTCTCAACACCTTCTTGCTAGGATCATTATCATCAATTCTTGTTTGCTTTCCCTTGGCTTTACGATTTTGCACCGCACCTTCCGGATCAGGGGTGAAGTACACATCCATGGGTCCCTTTTGCTTTGGTTGTTTGGAACCAACAGATTTGGAGGAGTTACTTCCTTGTTCTCGACGGATAGAACCTTGAGTAGAAACAGGCCTTTTACCATGTTGATTTATCTCAAGAATTTCATCATCATCATCGTCATCATTATCCATCTCATCAAAATCAGGAACCATCCTCAATTGCACCTTTGATTGACTTTTTTGGGACATATAGTCTTTAATTTCATCTTTGACATGAGATGGACATTTTTTACAAGCAACAACATTTTTATAACCACCAGCAAGATGTTGCTTGACTCGGTAAACACTGCCATTCATTTCTTTGTCGCAAAAGTTACAAATGAACTTTGAAAGGTTTTGGGGATTTACCATCCGTGCATATTGCCATGCTGGATCTTTTTTTCTTTCACTCGACTTCGACATTAATTCTATCCAACAAGCAATTTAATGTTTCAGCATAAAAAAATTAAAGAACATATTTTAACAACATTAAAGAACATAAAGAAATTAAAATAGTTGAAATTAATTGAATTAAAATAATTAATTGAATAACCAGGACATTAAAATAACCAGGAAATTAATTGAATTAAATTAATTGAATTAAAATAAACAAATTAATTGAATTAATTGAATTAAAATAATTAATTGAATAACTAGGAAATTAAAATAATCAGGAAATTAATTGAATTAAATTAATTGAATTAAAATAAACAAATTAATTGAATTAAACAAATTAATTGAATTAAAATAATTAATTGAATAACCAGGAAATTAAAATAACCAAGAAATTGATTGAATTAAATTAATTGAATTAAAATAAACAAATTAATTGAATTAAACAAATTAATTGAATTAAAATAATTAATTGAATAACTAGGAAATTAAAATAATCAGAAAATTAATTGAATTAATTGAACACAGAAGAAAAAAATAATTGAATTAATTGAAAAAAAATTAATTTTAAAATAATTGAATTAATTTTAAAAATTAATTTTTGAGAATTAAAAATTAATTTAAAAAAAAAAAATTGATTCGAACAAAGAACAAAATTTACCACGAAAAATTGAATTAATTAAATGAAGAAGCAAGTCGAAGTCGAAGTCGAAGTCGACAGTGTTCTTCTTCAAGTCGAAGTCGAACAAAGAAGCACAACAGGTGACGTTGAACAAGTCGAACAGGTGAAGTCGAACAGGTGAAGTCGAACAAAGAAAGGAAGAAAGGAACTCACCTCGATTCGATTCGACTTTGGCAGACGCAAACGATCGATGAACCAGATGAAGAAGAAAGGAAGAAGACCAGAAGAAGAGATTCAACTTCGGCAAGTCGATCTAGGGTTTGGCTTCTTATTTACTAATTAACTCTGTCGATCAAGGGCCCAGATGATTCGAACGAAGTCGAATTAAGGGCCCAGATGACTCCAACTTAAATCAGGCAAAATACGATGAAGCGTGGCTTCTTTCCGCCTCACGCTTCATCCCCTAAGCCTCGCTTCAGGCGCTTCTACATCGCCTCGCCATTTCGCCTTGCCTCAGGACACATGAAGCGCTGAAGCCTCGCCTCGCCTCGCTTAGCGCTTAGGCGAGCGCTTAGGCCCGCCTCTGATAACACTGGCTTGGTTTGAAAGGTTTGCTCAAACTATGTTGAGATATAGGTTCAAGGAAAGTCAAGCTGATCACACCTTATTTGTGAAACACTCCTTACATGGTAAGACTGCAGCTCTTATTGTCTGTGTTGATGATTTTGTTCTAACAGGAGATGATGTTGAGTAGATCCCTCGGTTGAAGGAATACTTAGCCAAGGAGATTGAAATCAAAACTTAGGCAATTTGAAGTATTTTTTAGGCATTGAAGTAGCTCGGTCCAATGATGGCATCTTCATATGCCAGAGGAAGTATGTACTTGACTTGTTAAAGGAAACTGGAATATTTGTAGACCATGTGATACACCTCTAGAACCGGGCCAGAAACTAAGTGAGAATCAATGGGGAGATTCAGTGGACAGGGGGAGATACTAGAGACTAGAGGGTAAGTTCATATATTTATCCCACTCATGTCCAGACAATACCATTGTAGTGAACATGATTAGCCAGTTTATGTATGCTTCTAGAAATTCCCACTTAGAGGCAATTATGAGAATCCTAAGATACCTAAAGGATTCTCTTGGAAAGGGTCTCTATTTCTCAAAACATAGACATCTCAGTGTGGAGGCATTCACTGATGCGTATTGGGCTGGATCAGTCACTGACAAACGATCAACTTTTGGATATTGCACATTTGTTGGAGGCAATCTAGTCATGTGGCGAAGTAAGAAACATAATGTAGTTGCTAGATCTAGTGCTGATGCCGAATTCAGGGGTATGGCTCAGGGGTATGTGAGTTGTTATGGATTAGACTATTGTTAGGAGACTTGGGGATCCATCAGACTGATTCCATGAGATTGTATTGTGACAACAAAGCCGCAATCAACATAGCTCATAATCCAGTTTAACATGACAGAACCAAGCATGTGGAGATTAATAGGCACTTCATCAAGAAAAAGCTCACTAGTGGCACCATATGTATTCCATTTGTGAAGATGTTCTCACCAAAGGAATAGGGAGCAAACCATTTCATGACATTCTCAATAAGCTGGGCATGAGAGATAACTTCACACTAGCTTAAGGGGGAGTGTTAGAATATGAAATAATATTTGTTATATTTTTTTCTTATTTGATTTTATTTTCCCTTGATTGATGTAATGGGCTAATCCATAATTTATGCCTTATGGCACTCCTGTAATTACTCATTATAATCAATGTAAAAGGGGATGAGGTCTCACTCATTCCTGATCTCCTTTCTTCTCTAAACTTACACAATCATCCCCTTCTATATAGATAATAGGTGGCTTACAATGGAAGCCTTGGAGGCACAAATATGGAAATAATAGAATAAGGAAATAACAGTTGATAAACCAATCAACACCCAATCACCCAAAATATTATTCTAACAATACACAATCACCCAAGATATTATTCTAACAATTTTGTGGTTACATTTGTTTAACATCATCTTGGCACTTCTATGCTAATAAAATGTACTCTTTATTTATCAAAAAACAAAACTTATACTAATTTCTTTGATATGTAGCATATAAATCTTATGTGAGTTTGTACTAAAATGTATCTCTAGAAGTTTTTGAAGCTGGTTTAATTTTAGTAACAACTATGCCTTGCTTTGAAGTATGGGTTCTACTATGGAATACTCAGCTACAATGCCTCTTATATGTCAATGCACCACACCAGAATGCTTATGCTCGTTTTATCTCATATTCAGTGCCCCATTGGCATCTTCCCCTGTTTGGGCACGAGACTTCAGCTCCTCCGAGGAACTAATTACCGAATTTTGTAGAGAATGCAGAATAGTTCGAAAAGGTAATGTAAATATGCATACATGATGAGGACATTTGTAGCTGTTTGGAAGCTTTTAAGAAATATTACATGCATCGTGTAATTTCTATTTCTTTTAAGGTTTGGCTGGTGATCTAAAGAAAGCAATGAAAGATGGAAAACCAATTATTATTGAGGTATACTTGATCAGTGAAGACTACATTGTAGACTTTACTTGTCCACATATTTATTGTATCCTTTGTATTCATTTTTATTTACTTTCAAACTCAGTTATTCATTAACTTATTTGATGGGATTGTATGAACTGAATAATCTCAAGATATGCATCAAGAAAAAAACTGGTAGAATTTTTAAGGAAAGTAGAATCTCTACACTGGATTGTACAAGCACTTGTCGTGGATGGAATATTAGACCACTTGACAGATTGTAGTGAGAAGTATTACAAGCTCCTTCTATCAAAGACTTGGCAAGTTATTAAGAATCATGATTCATGCCTAGTGGTGGCTGCACAGGGTATTCAATTGAATACCCTTTATATATATATAGGTAATATTTATGTTAATCAGTCCACTCCTCATAATTTCAATACTCAAATTTACACATTTTGAATACTCATCTCGCAAATTTTGAGCACCCAACTCACCCACCCCAAACATTGCATGCCCATCCTACGACCTACTCATAGTATCTTTAATTCTAAAATGTAATACTCTAGTTAGAAACTCGACTTACAAAAAAACGTCTATAAAATGAAGTATATGGTATATATTTAAAGTTGATGTGGTGTGAGAAATACCCAAAATGCATCTAGTCCATACACTTTGTTTCCAAAGTACTAAAAAACAAACTGCCCTTTACATAAATAAATAAAAACCCAAAATCTCTTGGTAAATATAGCTTCTGTTGAATTAGGGCACAAATTTTTTAAAAACTGGCTTCAAGCTTTCATGTATTTGATATTTTTTTTTGGTTAAAATAATAGTAACAATATATTAAAATTCTTCATTATTTGTTATTTAAGAAGTTTAAATTAAGAGATTTATTGAAAGTGGATGATAGATACTAACAAGTGTGAATTTTTTTTTCTTCATAAATTTTAATAAATTTTTGAATGAATACCCTGATCAATATTTCTAGAGCTGACACTGGTCATGCCTCCTTGTGGAATTAAAAAGATATTTAAGACTACATATATATACATATGTGTGTGTGTGTGTGTGTGTTTGTTTGTTTTGTTAAAGAGATATGTATTTGTTTTAGAGAAAATCAAACTTAGCGAATGACAATAACATCATCCTCTTTTATATTCATCAACCAACAGTTACAAGGAGAGTCCTAAGGCACTAATCAAGGAATCACAGAATAATCTAAGGAAGCAAACAATAGAAATATTCTAACATATATTCTAACACTCCCGCTCAAGCTGGTGCAAAGATATCTCTCATGTCTAGCTTGCCAAGAATATCATGAAATGGTTTACTCCCAACTCCCTTGGTGAGGATAGCTGCAAGTTGTTCACCAGACTGCACAAATGGAGTGCATATTGTGCCACTAGTGAGCTTTTCTTTGATGAAGTGACGATCAATCTCAACATGTTTTGTTTTGTCATGTTGAACCGTATTATGAGCTATGTTGATGGTAGCTTTATTATCACAATATAGTCGCATAGAGTCTGTCTGGTCAATTCCAAAGTCATGCAACAGCAACTTGATCCACAAGAGCTCACACACACCTTGTGCCATAGCTCTAAACTCAGCTTCTGCACTAGATCTGGCAACCAAATTTTGTTTCGTACTTCTCCAAGTAACCAAATTGCCTCCAACAAAGGTACAATACCCAGAAGTGGACCTCCTATCAGTGACTGATCCTGCCCAATCAGCATCCGTATAAGCTTCCACACTAAGATGATCATGTTTGAAAAAATAAAGACCTTTTCCAGGAGAAGATTTCAAGTATCTCAAAATTCTCATAATTGCTGCCAAGTGTGTTTCATGAGAAGCATGCATAAACTGGCTAACCACACTAACGGCAATAGCAATATCAGGACGAGAATGAGATAAGTAAATGAACTTACCCACTAGCCTCTAATAATAATCCCTGTTAACAACTGCTCCCCCACTATCATCACAAAGTTTCTGATTAGGCTTCAGTGGTGTATCACAGGGTTTGCTTCCGGGCATCCCTGTTTCCCTTAATAGGTCAAGAACATATTTTCTCCGACAGATGAAAATTCCATCCTTTGATCTAGCCACTTCGATCCCCAGAAAGTACTTTAGGTTCCCCAAGTCTTTGATTTCAAACGCACTTGCCAAATATTTCTTCAACAAATAAATTTTCTCAATATCATCTCCTGCAAGAACTATGTCATCCACATATACAATGAGAGCTATAGTCTTACC
The DNA here is from genome assembly GCF_055761805.1 of Camellia sinensis. Lineage (NCBI taxonomy): Eukaryota > Viridiplantae > Streptophyta > Magnoliopsida > Ericales > Theaceae > Camellia > Camellia sinensis. Next base: position 73,252,293 of record NC_138961.1, read on the forward strand.
ATGAGAGGAATGTTTAACAAACAGAGTATGATTAGCCTGACTTTGTTTGAAGCCATGTTTCAGTATGGCCTGAGTGAACCTTTCAAACCAAGCCCTAGGAGACTCTTTGAGGCCATATAATGGCTTCCAAAGTCGACACACCTTATTGTGAGTTTTAAGAGTTTCAAAGCCAGAAGGAATATCCATATACACCTCCTCTTCTAGGTCACTATGCAGGAAAGTGTGCTTCACATCAAACTGATTAAGTGGCCAATCCAGATTAGCTGCCAGAGAGAGAAGTACTCGGACTGAATTCTTCTTCGCAACTGGTGCAAACATCTGTTGGTAGTCCACTCCATAGGTCTGAGTAACACCCTTTGCCACAAGTCGATCTTTATATCGCTCAATGGAACCATCTGCCTTGTGCTTCACAGTATACACCTATTTTCATCCCATAGTTCATTTGCCGCTAGGTAGCTCAGTCAAATCCCGAGTGCCATTCTTATGAAGCGCTTTCATTTCCTCCACCATGGCTAGTTTCCACTTAGGCTGGACTAGGAATAATAGAAGCAACTGGACTCTTTTCATGCCAAAACTGCCCCTGAAGAAATGACTAGGACACTGGACTAGAGAATAAGTAGGATTAAGACTCAAAAAAGGTGACATCCATCAACACAAACCATTTACGAGAGGGAGGATGATAACACTTGTACCCCTTTTGAGTAGGCGAGTAACCCAAGAACACACATTTGAGAGAATAAGGATCCATCTTACCCCGAGAAGGAGAATGATTGTGAACAAAGCACACACATCAAAAGGTTTTTGGAGGAATGGAAAACAGAGACTTAGAACCTAAGAGAACTTAAAGAGGTGCCCGTTTCTGCAAGACTTGTGTAGGAAGACGGTTAATGAGATAGGCAGCAGTGAGAACATCCTCGGCCCAATAGGCCCGAGGGACACCCATAGAAAAACACATACATCGAGCCATATCAACGAGATGACGGTTCTTGCGTTCGGCAATACCATTCTGTTGAGGGGTGTTAGTGCAAGACGTTTGATGGATAATGCCATGAGTGGAAAAATATTGGACCAACCCCGAATCAATGTACTCACCCTATTATCAAAATGTAGGACTTTGACAACTGCCCCAAATTGAGTACTAACCATCTTATGGAAGTTTTGAAACACAGAAAAAACTTCGCTTTTCTCTCGTAGGAGGTACACCCAAGTAGCATGAGAGCAATCATCTATAAAAGTAACAAACCATGGATGACCCTTCATAGACCTTACACGAGAGGGACCCCAAACATCCGAATGAATTAAAGAAAAAAAAACTGAACTTTTATTATTACTAGGAGCAAAAGAAGCTCGGTGTTGTTTGCCAAGTTGGTAGGACTCACAATGAAACTCAGAGACTTTATTTTTAATAAAAGCAGGAGGAAATAAATGCCGAAGTAATAAAAAAGATGGATGTCCTAGACGATGATGCCACAGCCATAAATCTTCCTTGGTGGATGGAGACTGGATGGAATGATGAGCCTGCTGGTCAGTTTGATCGAGGATATAGATACCATTTTCTGTTTTACCATTGCCAATTGTCTTCTTCGTGATAAGGTCCTAAAAAAGACAAGAATTAGGGAAAAATATTACGCTACAATTCAAATATTGAGTAATAGGTTAACAGAAAAATTAGGAACATATGAAACAGAAGACAAAGGTAGAGAAGGGGTGGCACAGATTAAACCTTTCCCAGAGACAGGGGAAATAGTACCATCTGCAATCCTAACTTTATCCTGACCGGAGGCTGGGGTATAGTTTGAGAAGAGATCAGAAGATCCAGACATATGATCTGAGGCACTAGAATCAATAATCCAAGGCAAGGTCTTCTGGGATAAAAAGGCACTAGAAGATGAGACTAAGTTACCTGAACGGGCAAATGATGAAGAAGCAGAAGATGCACCTGGAAGAATAGGAGACTGGCGATCCAGCAAATTGTGCAGAGCGTCGTCAAACTCAAAGGATGACATACCAGAGGCTAGATCAGAAGTTTGCATCACCGAAGAGGAATCATGTGGCCCTATAGTATTGGACTGATGAGCACGAGAGTGGGACCCACGTCCTCTTGACTGACTAGAACGACTGCCTTTATGACCAGAGCGATCTTCTTGACCCCCTGATGGAGTCCCATGAAGCTTCCAACAAGTCTCATGGGTATGCCTTGGCCGACGACAGTAATCACAGAATAAATTATCCTTCTCGGAATGATGAGAAGAAGGAAGTGGCAAACTAGCACCATCCCGAGAAGGTGCATAAAGTAATGCTAATTGGTCTATAGAAGTCGGAGGTAACATAGCAGAACGATGACTCTCTTCATTCTGGACATAAACAAAGGCCTCCTGAAGAGATAGAAGAATATTCATGCCAAGGACACGACTCCGAACCGGGTCAAACTCCACATTGAGGCCTTCCAGGAACTTGAAGACCCTCTCCTGAGCAAGAAACTTTCAATAACTAACTAAGTCAATTGTGCAAATAGGTTTGTAATTTAGGAGATGATCTAGACGTTTCCAACTATTAGTCAGAAAAGTATAATACTGAAGAATTGTCTGCTCCCCTTGTATTAAGCACTCAATAGATCGGCGCAACTCAAAAGACTGAGAAAAATTCCCCTTCTTAGAATATGTAGCAGCTACTGCCTCCCAAACATCCTGGGCAGTCTCCATGGATAAATAACCTTCACGAAGCTCAGGAACCATTGAATGAATGAGCCACCCCATGATCAAAGAATTGGTAATTTCCTATTGGTCATAGCTCAGATCAATGATGCCCGGTGCCGTGATCCTCCCATCAACATAGCCCATCTTCCCCTCACTCTTCAAGAAGAGTGTCAGACACTGTGACCAAGTAAGATAATTCTAACCATTAAACAGAGAAGTGGTGATTTTTATGCTAGTATTTAGGTTTTCAGATGTAGTAGTCATAATGGGACTCTCCCCTGTAGGTGGCTGAGAAGTGCTGGTAGATTCACTAGTAAGGTCAGCCATTTAGATTCTATAAACTGAATAACAACCTACACTAATCACAAATACTGGAAGAGGGAATAAGATCAACTGGACCAAGCAATATCAATCACAGACCATAATAGGAGTATACCAATCAGTCAAAGCTGGGTAATGGGGCCATATAAGGACCCAAAAGATAAATGAAATAAAGAGAAAAATATCCTCCAATCAAAACAGTGGCTGGAATATTCTCAAAAGAAAAAAAACATAGCTTTAGGTAGAGACCCAAATTCCAGATGGGTCAATCAATGCATATGGTCGACTGGGTGGAGATGCCGACCCAAGAAAAGAAGAAACAAGACTAGCAGGGGCTCACGAAGCTGTCCACAGAAGGGTAGATGGTGTGCGACCCTTAGAGAAGCATCAACAAGGGCTGACACTGACAGAGAGGGTGTCGGAAGTGCCGAACAACAGAGAGAGATTGTCGTAGATGGTGTGTGACCCTTAGAGAAGCATTAGCAAGGGCTGACGCTGACAGAGAGGTTGTCGGAAGGTCTTGGGTGGTCTCCGACTGTGGTCAGAAGCTGTCGTGAGCCCTAGAAAGATGAGAGATGGGCCAAAACAGGGTGGGTAATGATCGGCTGCAAATGGGTGATGATGGAAGGTGAGATACTAGCCCTAAAGCTCTGATACTATGTTTGTTTTAGAGAAAATCAAACTTAGGGAATGACAATAACGTCATCCCCTTTTATATTCATCAACCAACAGTTACAAGGAGAGTCCTAAGGCACTAATCAAGAAATCACAGAACAATCTAAGTAAGGAAACAATAAGTAAGGAAACAAACAACAGAAATATTTTAACATATATTCTAACAATATGGATCCCTCATGCAGGGTAGAGGTTTAGGAGAAAGGAGATGGTTTCCGCCTAGAATAGTGGAAAATGAGTTTTTAGAAAAAGATGCATATAGAAGTTAAAGAAGAATGAAAAGAATTGTATGGCTTACCTTTGAATGAGGCAATGCCATGTATATATATTGAATCAATAATACAAATTAGGAAATAAAATAATTAAGGCAATAAATCCGTGATTTGTACAATCACGGATTTTATACACATTACCATAAATACAATATTATGATTTCCTAATTCCAACAGTTAACTTTTTGGGGAAGTTGTATATCCCTGTTGGTACATAGTAGGGACTAGGGATACGTTTTATTTTTGTTTAATCTGGTGTATGCTTAGAGTGTGCAGGTTATGTGCCCTTTCATGGCACTTATGTCAATAAATTTTTACTTTAAAAAAAAAAATTATTTATACAGATAAACAAATTTTAAAGAAACAAGGAAATTGTGAGGAGGAACAATATGGTTTTCTCCAGAACCAACCCAAAAAAGATAAAGATGCAAAAGAAATAAAGGATTAAACTCTCTAGATGCTGCAGGCAGACCAGGAAGAGTGGAATTTGTTTTATGATGCAGCCTACTGTCATAGTTTTTAGTTCTACAAATAATATCTGAACTGTGTCTTCATTTTTTGTATGTTTTGAATTATTTGTTTCAGACAAATTAATAATAATCACGTGTTAAGCATTACTATAAGTCTTGTGTGCCTGAGTTTCAATTCATGTTTTTGTTGTTCCACATTTGTTTATGAAAATGGCAGGGAATACATTTGGATCCAAGTATATACCTCATGGAGGATGAGAATAAATCACAAACTCACATGCCAGCAGAAGTTGAGGAACCAAATTCTTTGACATCAGACGATAAAAATGCTATACAAATGGAAAGTAATTCTTCGAATTTTTGTGGCAGTCATAGTGAGAATAGTAACTGCTCGTCTCAGAATGCACAGTCAACAGAGGGGGTTTCTGCTGACCAGTTGAATAAGGTGTCAAATTGTCTGGAATCAATTAACATTGCTGCAAGTGTTTCTAATGATACAGGTTTACTCTATCTCTCTAATCTGCTAATATACTTAAATTCTCTGTTGAGGCTTTAGGCCATAATATGTTTTTATAGTCTTTCGGATTTTCCCTTCTTTGACTAGAAATGACAAAATGTGCAACTTGGGTGGATTGAATTCTTAGTTTTTTTGGACATGTAGGTGAAACAATTAAAGACCCCAAGAAAGACGAAAATCCCCCTGTTGGAAAAGAAAAGTCTGGTCCTGAACCAATAATCATACCTATAGTTCTGAAGATGGCTGATTTTGACCATAAGGTGAGATCAAATTCTTTTTTCTTTTCTGTTGTTTGTGATGCTCTTCAGTTGCTATCACAGCACAGATGTCATGGTAGGGAAGCGTAAGGCAAGAGGATGACTTCAGGAAAGAGGGGAATGTGAATTACCGTACATTCCAACTTTTGTTATCATTAGTAATAAAATGAATAGTTAGCTCTATTGTGGTGCAAGGCATACTGGCAGTAAGTGTAAATGTCTGAAATTTCTAGGGAAGATATGTCAAATGGCTTAGCCAATAAAATTGTGGAGGGAAGGGAGTCACTTAGTCTTTTTATTTTTATTTTGTATAGGTTGTATTTTCTAGATGGTACCTTGTAACCACAAATAGTTTGAAGTGGCTAGTTAATTTACTTTTCATTTGTGAAAGAATGTGGACAGAATGGTTGAACTAGCTGAAAGTGGATCATTTTGGGTTGCCTCACAAACGATGGAGAGAGAAAGAAGATGGTGGGAAGGAGGAGTGCAATATTATTTTATTTTCAATATAGGTAATAAAAGGACACCTTTTCATGGGATACAATTTGGAAAACTCCTTAACATATATGTTCCTGTTCTTTCTGAATTGGATGGGTGTCTTGATGTTCTTGAGATCTCATGTCTAATGTAATTTAGTGGAACTAGCTTCACTTTATCAGACTCTGACTTAATTCTTCCCTCATTATTTCTTTTCTATTTTGTCAACTTTCCCCATATTATAGATGCATTTCTTTTTTTGTGAGTAGGCTTTACTAGAGGAGTGGATATCTGCTCGAAGATCCAGTGACAAATATCAAATTCAGGTATCAAAAATTTCTTACTTCTGGTATTCATGTTGAACTGCCAATTCGTGGATTGTATTGTAATCGTTATTGGATTAGCTTTTAACTTCTCTACATTTAATATGCTACCTGATTTCTTGCTTCAAAGTATTTTGAAATGTCTAGAACATGTTATGTAAACTTTTTGCTGATTGAATGATAGGAAGGGTGGCCAATGATAGATGCCTTAGTAGCTTTGGGGCGAATGCAATACATGGATGATGGAGCTATGTCAGAAACCCACCTACTTTTTACATATGATACTTTGATCATTTGCAAAGATAGTGAGAATGAGTTGCAGTTTATAAGGCGTGTATTACTTTGCTTTGAGTGGTTGCGAGGTTGCAGGTTATTTTGGCCAAGAGTTAGCTCATCCGGTGGGTTGAGTGGAAAATGTGGAGTCTTTCACATTGAACTTGGAGTGTTGGGTGAAGGCTTTTACTCTCTTTCTATTTTGGTTTCCCATAGGATTTTTGTTTAGGTTTGCAAATGAACCTAGACATTCATGAACAACTCGAGCTTAGCTTGTTTGAGCTAGATTCAATTGTTAAATGAACAAGGTCTACTCAAATTTTTAGGCTCATTTATTAATCGAGCCAAACTTGAGATATATATTCTATTCACACATCACAAAAAATCTCAATACATGCCATTTGTATTGTTCGGATATAAACTTTCGAACAAAAGTCAAATATTTAGACATAAATTTCAAAATAAAAATGAATTGTTCATATATACATTCTGTTCAATAGTTGATATGAACAACTGTTTTTTGTTTGGTAATTTATGTCCGGACATTTGACTTTTGTTCGGAAGTTTATATTTGAACGGCATAAATGGTTTGTGTTGAGATTTTCTGTGGTGTGCAAATAGAATTTTCCTATATATAGATACTTGATTGGCAACAAAAATGAGATATATTAAGAAGGGGAGTACAAGAGGAGGACCACGAGGACATTAAAAGACGAGAAGAAAATCTGAACAAAGAAATTCAAAAAGTAAAAACCTCACAATTTACAAACAGCTTTGCATGCCAGATAGCTTGACATACATTGTTGGGCTCATTTCCTAATAGCTCAAGCTTTTGAAAAAATTGGTAACTTAACATGATATCAGGGCTTTGGTTGAGAGAGGTCTTGGGTTGAAGTCTCTTCATTAGCATTTGGTATTATGTCCCCGTTTGATTCTTTCTTTGTTTGGTTGTTTGCTTCTCCTTCTATTTGTCTCTCCACATGCAAGACGGGGTTGCAAGTGAGGGAGAGTGTTAGATAGCTTGATATACATTGTTGGGCCCATTTCCTAATAGCTTAGGCTTGGAAAAATAGGTAATTTAACATTGCAGTCCCTAGAAATTAAAAAGAGTGGTATCCTTTTGAAAGAAGGGGTTATCAAAACCCAAAAAGAAGCCAAAAAGAAAATATTCTCCCACAAGCTTTCATAGTCTTTAGCTTTTTCTTCAAAAATCTGGGCATTTCTTTCTATCAAAGCAATCAATAGAACCGCACACACTACACACCTCCAAGGAGCTCGAGCCTCAATAGTAGAACCAAAACCTTTAAAATCAATGCAAAACAATTGCTCACACAATGGAATAATAACCCAATCAACCTCCGCCAAAAGTAAGACTTTCGACTATAAAGATAGAGCAATGGGGCAATGCAAAAATACATGATCCATATTTTCCTCTGCCTTTTTACGCATAACAGATTATTGCAGTAACAAATAGCAATTTGGTCACCTTTTTTTAAAACAAGTCATTGGTATTAAGCTTCTTGTGGGAAAGTGTCCGTACAAACACTTTAACCTTGAGAAGCAAATTAGCATATCACAGATCATGATGTGGGAATGGAAAAAAAAGGAACATTTGGATTATCAATAAGACTCTCAAAAAATGACTTACACGAGTATTTGACGAGGACACATTCTTAAGCAAAGCCAGCTGAGAAATAAGTTCAATGGTCTCCTGATCATTAGGAAAAATTTCAAACCCCAAGACATTAGGGCTGAAAAGAGAGCCATGTACGTAATTGTTAAGTGTTAGGTTATGTGAGTATAAGGTTATTTTAGTACTTTTGTAATTATGTTTATTAATATAAATACTGGAGTCTAAGAGGTGAACCCTAAGTTTAGGTAACTCTTTTCTCTAACAGCAATTCTGTCTCTCCCTTTCTCTCTCACGGCTCTCTTTCTTCTTCCACTTCTTTCTCTCTGTAAAATTGACATGGTATTAGAGCTTAATCTTCCTCCTTGAAGATTTGGTTTTTTCCCTCTTTTATTTATTTATTTATTTTTAACCAGTCCAAAATATATATATATATATATATATATTCTCCCATGGACGAAATCTGATGGGTTCTTCCCTATGATAAACCTTATGTTTTTCTGATACCCTTGCTTTAGTCTTTTTAGGGCTAATTTTTCCCTTCTACACCCTTGGGAGCCGATTGGACTAGGGGAAGAGTGGTGTTCCTGTTTGGATGTTTTTGTGAGGTTTTTGCATGTTTATTCATATTTGGGAGCCAATTGGACCTTTGATTGCCCTATTTGCCTCGTTGAGGTGTGGCTGCTGGGATACCTTGCATTATATCAGCACTGTTTCAGCCCCTAGAGATGAGTTGCTGTTCCAGTTGGGTTTCTTTTAGATTTGTTTTCTACCTTCCTTGGGTTTTTTGGCACTCCTTTTCTATGGCTGAGGAGAGTGGATTGGCTGAAAGCGAGAGTCAGGCACCTAAGAACATTGAGGAGAGTGGATTGAGTCATGTTGTGACTCTTGGTGATAGCCCCTCTCTTCAAATTAGTTCTGTTCAGCTTGATGGTACCAACTACTTGATTTGGTCCTGCTCTTATAGTCTTGCTATTGCTCCCTGTCGTCTGACTGGATATATTACTGGTGATCTCAAGCAACCCAAAGATGATGGTGATATGCATACTCGATGGGTTTTAGAAAATGCTTTGGTTATGACTTGGTTGATCAATTCCATGCAACCTCCTATTAGTCGGACTTTCCTTTTACTGGACACTGCTCACAAGATTTGGATATTTGCGGCACAGATGCACTCTCAAAACGGTAATGATGCACATGCATGAGTTAAGGAAGAAGATTCGGGGCTTAGATTAGCATGATTGATCTCTTATGGTATATTATGCTGAGTTGAGCAGCTTATGGCAAGAACTTGATTATTACCAGAGCTTCTAGGCTATTTGTTCTAGGGCTGCCTCTTTGTTTCAGTGGACCATAGAGAAGGAGCGTGTTTACGACTTTCTTGCTAGCCTTAATTTGGAGTATGATCAAATTCGTATTCTAGTGTTGGGTCGTTCTCCATTTCCCACTTTACGCGAGGCTTATGCTCTTGTTCAGTAAGAGGAGAGTCACAGTAGTGCTATGGTGCACACCTCTCTTCCGGATCACTTTGCTGTGGTTGTTGCTCCTTTTCCGCGTGATACCAAGCCTATTCAGCCTTAGTTTGGTAGTAAGGGTACATCGGTTGATCGGGATCGCTTGAAATGTGATTATTGTGGAAGGGACATAGATGATAAGTAGCATTGTTGGAAATTGAATGATCGTCCTACTCGCTGTCGTGGTTATGGTGGTGGAGTTCGTCCTCAAGCACGTGTCTGAGGCCACTACTAGCACCCTTGGTGACACTAGTCCTCTTTTCCAGGATGTGCCCCACACTCTCAGGCATTTGATGGCTCAATTTGATTCTTCCCCTACTACAGCTCCTTCTGCTTGTGCTTCTTCCAACCTTGCTCACACAGGTATTCCTGCTAGTGCACTTAGTACATCCTCATCATCTCCTTGGATTATTGATTTCAGTGCTACTAACCACATGACAGGTGCTTCTAGTCTTTTCTATTCTTATTCTCCTTGTTCTGGGCAAGATAAGATTAGAGTGGGTGATGGCATTTTATCCTTTGTATTTGGCAAGGGTTCCGTTCATTGTTTCTTTTTTACTTTCGCTTTCATTTGTGCTTCATGTTTCTAATTTTTCTATGAACTTACTTTCTGTTAGTAGTCTTACTACATCTCTAAATTGCTTGGTGACGTTTTTTCCTACTCATCGTGTCTTTCAGGAACTGGCTACAGGGAAAATGATTAGTAGTGGTAGAGCACAAGGTGGACTGTATTTTCTAGATGTTGTTCCTTTTACCTTACCTTTGTCAACTCAGGCTCTCATGTGCACTACCCGCTCCTCCTTTCATCTCCTCCATCAATGACATCGTCGTTTAGGTCACTCTTACTTTAGTATTTCAGAGAAACTTTTTCCATCTTTAGTTTGTGATTGTCCTAGGAATAATTTGTTAGAATGTGTTAGAATATTCCTTATTTTATTTTGATGTATATTCAGTATTCTTATTTGATGCCTTAGGGTACTCCTGTAATTATGGTGATGATTTAATATAAAAGGGGATGAGATATCACTCATACCTCTAATTTTTCTCTTCTCAAAATTGACATGGTATCAGAGCTAGTCTAAAACCCTAGCAAGCACAGCCCTACAGCCACTTTCACACCACCACCGCACCACCACCCTAGCCGCAGTCCACATCACACCAGCCGCCATCTCCCTAGGGTTCTGCCAGGACCACTCACAGCCTCCTAGGGCGCCAACAGTCCCAAGTTGCGTCCTTCTAGGATGTCGAAAGCCCTAGCCGCAACCTTCGCAGGCTTCGCCTACACCCTAAGGTGCGTCGGAGCTCCTCCTTTTCCCAGTCCAGGTCTGTCGACAGGCTTGGAGGTTCAGTCGGGTGGGTTCTCCTCTCTCCTCAGGTTGCCAATAGCCACTCTGGAGCTCTCTGGTTCAGTCGACTCTCTCTTCTTTTGGTTCAGTCGATTTTTCTTCTCCGTGGTTCAGTCGTCGATCTCTTGGGTTTGGGTGACACTGTTTTTATTCGGTGATCATTAGTGCTCCTTTATTCATGTAATTTCTTCTCTCTCTTTCTTTTCTTTTTTGTCTTCTCAAAAAAAAAAAAAAAATGTTCTCTTAAATGTAGATTGATTTGTTTGGTATGTTCTCCCATCTTCAGGTTTGTGATTAGACCAGTGTTTGTTGTGAGGGTTCCATAGTAGAGTATTCATGGCAGAATTGACTAGTGAGTCTACCACTACACAGCCTACTCTTCAGGGCATGAGTCCTGGTTTGCTTACTACTACGACTGACTCCCTTAACCATGGCCAAAAAATCACCACCTCTCTCTTTAATGGTCAGAATTATCTAGCGTGGTCGCACAGTTTGACTATATTTTTGAAGAGCAAAGGGAAGTTGGGGTATGTTGATGGGCGTGTTCCGGCCCCTAGTCCCACAGATCCGGGTTATGATCAGTGGGAAATTACCAATTCTCTTATCATGGGCTGGTTGATACATTCCGTGGTTCCAGAGATTGGTGAGGGATACTTGTCTATGGACACAGCACAAGATATTTGGGAGGTTGTGGCCACTACGTATTCCCGCAAAGGCAATTTTTCATAGACTTTTGAGTTGCGACGCTCCATTAATAGGTCCATCCAGGGTGAGATGACTATCCTCCAGTATTTTACTTTCCTTATCAATGGGTGGAAGAGACTTAGGGTTGGTTTGGCATAAATTAAATAATACAAAAAGTCACTATCCTATTTAAGTCACATCATCTTATTTAAATCACATCACCTCTCTAACACATCACATCAAACCCAACCCAAACCCAACCCATATAAGCTAATAAGTCAAAAAGTGCACTTTTTTAGAACATCTCAAACCAACCCTTAATCATCTTCAGGACTACAAGCCTGTCTGTCCTACTGATTTTGCTGGGTACTGAAAATTTGTTGAACAAGTGTGGGTCTTCAAGTATTTGAAAGGTCTGAATGTGGAGTTTGATCCTGTTAGGAGTCGTGTGCTTGGTATGGATGTGCTTCCTTCTCTCTAAGAAGCGTTTGCTTATGTGCAGAATGAGAAGAGTCGTCGTTCTGCTATGCTTCCGTCTGCCTCTTCTGATCGATCTGCCCTGGTTTCTACACTCTCTCGAGATGGGGATCGTGGTTCCCGTCCCCCTTCTGAGAAGGATACCCTTTTCTGTGACTATTGTCGTCGCCCTCGCTACACCTGTGAGACTTGTTGGAAGTTGCATGGGCCACCATCTGGGGGTCGTGGAGATCGTTTTGGGTCTCGAGGGGGTCGCTTGGGTCAGTCTAGAGGCCGAGGGCCCAATGCCCGAGCTCATCATTCTGATACAGTTGAGCCACAGTCCCCCGCTCTGGCTGTTTCATCTGCGGATATATCTGGGTTTTCTATTTCTGAGTTGAAGGTTGCTCTTCGCCACTTGCTAGACCGTCGGGCCTCTGGTTCATCTTCAGGTAACTTTGCTAATTCAGGTAACTTAGTTTCTTCTACAAGTGCTTTTCTATCTCATTAAACGTTGCCTTGGATTATTGATTCTGGTGCTTCCGACCATATGTCTGGGTCTTCTTATTTGTTCTCCACATATACCCCCTCTTCAGGGCAGGATAAAGTTCGAATCGCTGATAGTACCATTTCTTCTGTGTCCGGAAAAGGTGTAATTTATGCCACTGCTTCCCTTCCTTTGTCTTCTCTACTACATGTTCCCGATTTTAGTGTTAATCTTTTATCTTTGAGTTGTATTACTCGAGACTTGAACTGTAGTGTAACCTTTTTTCCTGATCATTGTCTGTTTCAGGACCTTATCATGAGGAAGATGATTGGCAGTGGTAGAAACGCAAATGGTCTCTATATCCTGGATCAAGCCTACAAGCAGGCTCATTCATCCACTCAATTACCATCTACCAAGGAAGACCTATGGCTATGGCACCGTCGTCTTGGGCATCCATCTTTTTTGTTACTCAAGCATCTTTTTGCTTCCGTTTTTTTGGAAAATAATGTTTCTGAGTTTCACTGTAAGTCGTGTCAACTTGGAAAACAACACAGAGCTTCTTTTGCTCTTACTATTAATAAAAGTTCAGTTCTTTTTTCATTGATTCATTCTGATGTATGGGGTCCCTCTCGTTTTGTGTCTTTAAAGGGTCACCGATGGTTTGTCACCTTTATTGATGATTGTTCTAGGACCACCTGGGTGTATCTTATGAAGGACAAATGTGAAGTTTTTTCTGTGTTTCAAAATTTTCATAAAATGATTTGCACTCAATTTGGAGTTGTTGTCAAAATTCTGCGTTCTGATAATGGGAGGGGAATACATTGACTTTGGCCTTGCCAGCTATTTTGCCACTCATGGTATTATTCACCAAACTTCTTATACCAATACTCCTCAACAGAATGGTGTTGCAGAGCGTAAAAACCGCCATCTTTTTGATATTGCGCGTTGTCTGTCTTTTGAAATGCATGTCCCTAGATTATATTGGGGGGAAGCTGTTCTCACTGCAGCTATGAAGCACGGATACTTCAAATAGAAAGACGTATCTGTATCGTATCCGTATCGGATATCGATACTCCTCGGATACTGACGGATACGTATCAGATACTTATTAAAAGTATCGGATACTTCTTAATTAATTTTTCATTAATTTTGAAGTATCGGATACTTAGTTTTAAAGTATCGGATACTCCGACTCACATATTATCGGATATTTCTTAATTAATTTTGAAGTATCAAATCCTCCCAGTCACGTATTACTCCTTTTACGAAATTAGAATTGTATTATTTCTTGCATAACATCACGATATAATATAGTTGCGAGAATAAATTGAATATTTTTACAATACTTTGCTTAGTTTTTTTTTTTTTATAAAAATAACATAGTAAGCTCAAATAATAGAAGTCATCAAATTGGCATATCTTCATTATATCATGCGTGTCCCCTATAACTACATAGAAGTAAGGATTAATAAGATAATATAACAATAGTAAAATTAAATAGCAATAAATAAATAAGAAAATAAACTTGCATAGAATATTTTTGACTAGTGCAAAAGGAAAAAATATAGGGTCAAGTTATGGATTGTTTTGATATTATAATATCAACATATTAGACTTGATATTGAAATGAAATGTTTGCAAGACCTAGTGAAAATTTAAAAACTAAACTAACTATTAGCTTAAATTAATACGTAATTCTTAAAGATTAGTATTTTGCATTATAAAGTTACTGTGATTTCTTAACATTCTTGAGCTTATGTGTAACTCATTGCTAATAATTTTTTTATTTTTTATTTTTTACAAACGTATCCTAGCCATGCCCGTATCCTACTTTTTTAGGTTTTGCTGTATCGCCGTATCTGTATCGTATCGTATCCGTATCTCGTATCTGTATCCGTGCTTTCTAGCACTGCAGCCTTCCTCATCAATCGTTTGCCTACCCAAGTCCTCCACAACCACACTCCTTTTTAGGTTTTGTTAGGGTCCCACTCGTCTGGTTTCTCCATTCCTCCCAAAACCTTTGGGTGTGTGTGCTTTGTTCATAACCAATCTCTTACCCGTGGTAAGTTGGATCCTAGGTCTCTCCGGTGTGTCTTCCTGGGTTACTCTGCCACACAAAAGGGCTACAAGTGTTATCATCCCCCTTCTCGGAAATGGTTTGTCTCTATGGATGTGTCTTTCTTTGAGTCTCAGTCCTACTTCCGGTCCTCCTCGGTGCCCCAGTCATCTCTTCAGGGGGAGCCTTGGTGTGAAGCAATTCCTGTGTCACTACCATCAGTGATTGAGCAAGTTGAGAATGTTAATGGTGACCTAGCTATTGAGAATGTTAATGGTGACCCAGCTATTGAGAATGTTGAGCCTGAATCCACAGTGAAAGAGGGAAAAGTTTATGTCAAAGACAAGGATAGAAAACAAGTTACTTGGGTACAAGAGACCAATTTGGATTCTCTACTGCTTGTTAGCATATAGCATATTATATTAAGCATATTAAATTAGCCGAAAGGTACACTAGGGTCTGTCTGTAATCATTTTATGCACTCAGGGATAGCACTCAGGGATCATCTTGTAATTGCCTTTCTTGTAAACCCTAAATCTTCATTTATAAATAGGGGGTGATATTCTATCATTCCCTAAGCTGGTTACCCAAGCTTCATGGTATCAGAGCTACACATCTAGGGTTAGGGTTCAAAACGTACCTAGTTGGATCATCTGCTGGGTTGATCTCCTCCAGCTGTCCTCTTCGTCTTCGTCTGCTTCGTCTTCATCTGCTTCGTCTTCGTCCCTCAGCTCGTCTGCTTCGTCTTCGTCCCTCAGCTCGTCTGCTTCGTCTTCGACTCCTCAGCTCGCCTTCGTCTTCGTCTCATCTCCTCCAGCCGTCATCGCCCTCGTCGTCCTCATCTCTCGGTCGTCTTCATCACTCTGGTATCTCACACCCTGATATATATTTATCTATAACTATATATATATATATATATAACCTGATATATATATAAATATAACCTATATATATTTATATATAAATACATGTATACATAAAATCAATATAAATATATAAAAAAAAAAAAAAAAAAAAAAAAAAAAAATGGTTTCTTAATTTTGTTATGTCTTTATAGTAGTCATTGTGCCTGTTATCTCACTACCACCTGCTGGAAATTTGTGTTAATGCATATAATAAGATAGTGGCATATGATAGTGGTGTTGGTGGTAGATAGTGGCATGTATAGAATATGATAGTGGTGTTGGTGGTAGATAGTGGCATGTATATAATATGATAGTGGTAGATAGTGGTAATATATAATATGTAAGTGGCATATAATGGGTTATAATGATGTTTGTAATATCTCCTATATAAGGAGTGTCATTTGGTCTTGTAAAATAAGAAGTTTTGAATATAACAGAAATATATTCCTTCTTCCTCATATTTTCGGAGTTCTTCTTCCTCATATTTTCTAAGTTGGTATCAGAGCTACAAAAAACACAGCAGCCCTAAAACCGTCATAGCCATGTCGGAAGTCACGTCCGAAACCACTTCAACACCTGCCGCTGCCATTCCGATGAAAACGTCAAACTCTCACTCTGTCTAAATCACCACCATCCGCCTAAATGGTGATTATTTTCTCCGCTGGTCACAATCTGTCCGGATGTATATCCGTGGGCAAGGAAAGATCGGTTACATCACTGGTGACAAGAAGGCTCCTGCTGTTAATGATCCGCTATTCGACAGTTGGGACGCTGAAAATTCCATGGTTATGACATGGTTGGTCAATTCCATGGAGGAGGATATAAGCTCTAATTACATGTGCTATCCTACTGCACAAGAATTGTGGGATAATGTTAGTCAGATGTATTCTGACCTAGGAAATCAATCTCAAGTTTTCGAATTAACTTTGAAGTTGGGAGAGATTCGTCAAGGAGATGATTCCGTCACCAAATATTTCAATTCGTTGAAAAGGTTGTGGCAGGATATTGACATCTTCAACACATACGAATGGAAATCGGTTGACGACTGCAACCACCACAAGAAAACTGTGGAAGACAGCCGTATTTACAAGTTTCTTGCCGGCCTCAACATTGAGTTCGATGAAGTGCGAGGAAGAATTATTGGCAGACCTCCTCTCCCATCCATTGGCGAAGTATTTGCCGAAGTTAGAAGGGAAGAGAGCCGAAGGAGCGTCATGCTTAAGAAAAAAGGTACTGGTGAATCAATTGAAATTTCTGCTTTAATTAGCGATGCTGCGGCCAACAAGGCTGCAAATTACCAGCGCAGGTTTGATGATAAGCCACGGGTCTGGTGTGATTTTTGCAACAAGCCTCGCCATACACGCGAAACGTGTTGGAAGATCCATGGCAAACCTGTCAACTGGAAAAGCAGCAAACAAGGAGAGAAGAATCGTGGCTTTCCTACCGCTAATGAAGCCGATTCAGGTCCCTTCAACAAAGAGCAGATTGATCAACTCTTAAAGCTGATAAAATCCAACTCCTCATCCGGTACTCCTAGTGTTTTGTTGGCACAAACAGGTAGAAATCCTAAAGCCTTCTCTTGCCTAAACTTCTCTCCGTGGATCATAGATTTCGGTGCCTCCGATCACATGACTAGTTTTTCCCATTTATTTAGTACCTATTTCCCTTGTTCTGGTCATGACAAAATCAGAATAGCCGATGGTAGTTTTTCACCTATTGCAGGAAAAGGATTTATTAAACTAACTGAGAAAATTAATCTCAATGCTGTTCTTCACGTCCCCAACTTAGCCTGTAACCTTTTGTCTGTCAGTAAACTATCTAAGGATTCTAATTGTCGTGTTACATTTTTTGAATCCCATTGTGAATTTCAGGACCAGAACTCGGGGATGATGATTGGGCGTGCTAGGATGCTTGAAGGTCTTTACTACTTTGATGAAGTACCTGTTAGTAATAAAAAAGCTCAGAGCTTTAATAGTACTAGTTCAATCTCTGTTCGAGAAAAAATAATGCTATGGCACTATAGGCTAGGACATCCTAGTTTTCTTTATCTGAAACATTTATTTCCAGAATTATTTAAAGGGATTGATTGTTCTTCTTTTCATTGTGAAAGTTGCATTTTTGCAAAATTTCATCGCTCTACTTATTTGCCAAAACCTTACCAGGCTTCCAAACCTTTTTATTTGATTCATAGTGATGTTTGGGGCCCTTCTAAAATCACTACTCTTTCTGGTAAAAGATGGTTTGTTACATTTATTGATGACCATACCCGCTTATGTTGGATTTATTTGATGAATAAAAAATCTGATGTGAAAAATTTATTCACAAATTTTTACAATATGATTGAAAACCAATTTCAAACCAAAATTGGTATTTTACATTATGATAATGGAACAGAATATTTCAATGAGCAGTTGGGTGAGTTTTTGGAAAAAAAGGGGATTTTTCATCAATCTACATGTCGGGATACCCCTCAACAAAATGGCATTGCAGAACGAAAAAATAAACATCTACTTGAAGTAGCACGTGCTATAATGTTTTACATGCATGTTCCTAAATATTTATGGGGTGAAGCAATTTTAACAGCCTCTTATTTGATAAACAGGATGCCTACAAAGGTGTTAACATACAAAACACCTTTTTATGGATTGGGCACGCCTTTTGATGGCACGCCTTTTTTGACAGATTGGGCACACCTTTTGAGGGCGCGACTTTTGAGGGCTCACTATATATATCCATATATATATATATTTGGGCAGCCTATATACACCATCATACAGTGTATTTTTTAAGGGTTCGACAAGACTCTGTAAACTGTCCCGACATTGATTCCGGTTAGCTCTTTCATGGGTCCGACAAGACTCTGTAAACTGTCCCGACATTGATTTCGGTTAGTTTCTACAAGGGTCCAGCAAGACTCCGTAAACTGTCTCAACAACTGTCAGAACATTGTCTGCTACAACGGTCCGACATGACCCCATAAACTGTCTTCTACATCGGTCTGACACCGCCATCCAGTGTCCTCTACAACGTTATGACACCACCATCCAGTGTCTTCACCAATGGTCTGACACGACCATACAGTGTCTCCTATCCTCTTTTATTTTTATGTATTTTCTTGTTTTGTTACTCTCTCCAAACTCAAGTTGGTTAGTTCCTATCCCCCTTGAGTTTGCGGGGGGCTGTTAAAATCCACTCACTACACCACTACCACCTCACCTACTCCACTAAACCTAACCCACTACACCACTACCACCTCCACTTCACCTACTCCTTACCTACTACACACTCACCCTCTTCTATATATAGGAATCATGAATCATTGTAAGAAATAGATCAATAAAATAAATCAATAATACAATTCTCTATTTCTTTTTATACATTGATTTTTTTAACATGTCATATCAGCATGACTTGTCCTTTTTCCTTCCTAGTTTGCAAACTGTTATTTGTGGTGAGGGAGAGCCTAATAGTTCTCTTGATGTGGAGCCTGACATTGGTAACTGTTTGGACAGAGCTGATCTTAAAACTTATTCACAACGTCAGGAAGAATAGACTTTTCTTGTGCCACCAGGTTTATCATCATCCCCTGTGCTAGTTCTACATCCTGTTTCGACTGATTCTACAGGTAATGATCCTCAGTCTATTTCTCCCCCAGTTGTTGACAGTCCTATTGTTGATGATTTGAGTCTTCCTATTGCTCTTAAAAAGGGGGTTAGGGCTTGTACTTTACACCCCATTTCAAAATTTGTGCCATATTATTGATTGTCTCCTACATAACTTGCTTGTGTTTTGTCTCTGTCTTCTGTGTGTATTCTATGGGGTTGGAAAGAAGCTATCAATGATCCTATGTGGAAAGGAGCTATGGTAGAGGAGATGCAAGCTCTGAGCAAGAATAACACTTAGGAGTTGGTTCCTTTTCCTAGTTGAAAAAAACTAGTGGGGTGTATGTGGGTGTTCACCATTAAGTAAAAAGCAGATGGGATAATTGAATGGTACAAAGCGAGACTAGTGGCCAAGGGGTTTACTCAGGCATATGGTATTAGGAAACCTTCACCCCTATAGTGAAGATGAATTTTATTCGAGCTATTCTCTCATGTGTTGCTAATTTGGGATGGCCTCTATAGCAATTAGATGTAAAGAATGCATTTCTCCATCATGATTTGGAGGAGTATATGTGGATGTACCACCAGGATTCTTATCTCAGTCTATAGTTGGAAAAGTTTGTAGGTTGAAAAAGGCTTTATGTGATTTGAAACAGTCTTCTCGAGCTTGGTTTTTCGAAAGCTATGTTGAGATTTGGGTATAAACAAAGCAATGCAGATCACACCATGTTTGTCAAACGCAATGCAAATAAGGTAACTATGTATATGTGGATGACATAGTTGTGATAGGCAATGAAGAGGAGGAAGCGGCACATTTCAAGATGCAGTTGGCTAAGGAATTTGAGATCAAAGACCTCAGCCCATTGAGGCACTTTCTTGGAATTGAAGTTGTCAGGTTTGACAAAGGCATCTTTATTTCTCAAAGAAAGTATAGTCTAGATCTTCTTAAGGAAACGACATGTTAGGCTATAGACCAGCCGATTCACCAATTGAGGCTAATCATCATCTTTGCAGTGGTGTTGGTGATCTTGTGGAGAAGGAAAGGTAACAGACTTGTGGGAGGCATATATATCTATCCCACACTTGTCCAGATACTGCCTCTGCAGTCGGAATAGTAATTCAATTTATGCATGCTCCTCGTGCAACTCATTTGGATGCAGTGCGTCACATTTTGAGGTATCTTAAATCTGCTCCTGGAAAAAGGATTTTGTTTCTAATCATGGTCACTTGAGGTTGGAGGCATTCTCGGATACAGATTGGGCAGGTTCTATAGATGACAGATGATCTACCTTTTGGTTACTGTGCTTTTGTGGGAGGAAATTTAGTCACTTAAGAAGAAGGCGGTTATGTCCAGATCTAGTGTAGAGGCAGAGTACAGAGCTATAGCGCAGGGTACATGTGAACTTATGTGGCTTCAGTCCTTGTTGGGTGATATAGGAATCATTTGTGGTGAATCTATGACTCTGTATTGTGACAACAAAGCTACGATCAGTATTGCTCATAATCCTGTTCAACATGATAAGACTAAGCATATTGAAATTGACAAACATTTTATGAAGGAGAAACTGAATAAGGGTTTGACATGTATGCCTTTCGTGAAGTCTGTATATCAATTGGCTGATATATTTACTAAAAGTCTTAGTAGTAAGGTTTTTCACCCCATTTGTTGCAAGTTGGGCGTGAAAGATATATTTGTTCCTACTTGAGGGGGAGTGTTAAGTGTTAGGTCATATGAGTCTAAGGTTATTTTAGTACTTTTGTAATTATGTTTATTAATATAAATACTAGACCCTAAGGGGTGAACCCTAAGTTTGGGTAACTCTTCTCTAACTGCAATTCTATCTCTCTTTCTCTCTCACAGCTCTCTTTCTTCTTCCACTTCCTTCTCTCTGTAAAATTGACAGTAATTGACATATTATGGTTAATAGATAATCAAAACAATCACGGAAACATTTGAGCAAATGGAAATTGTCCCCTCCAAGCAAGGTTCTGAAAAGCGGTTGCGGTCGCCGTAACGGTGGCGGTGGAGCGGTTGCGGTTGCGGGGTGTAAAAGTCGTAGCGTAACGGTTGCGGTAACCGGAACCGTGAATTTTTTTATTTTTCGCACAATTTGAAAAAAACTTACCGATACGCACATTTTTTTTCCATGATCATATTTATTGGGTTTTAAAAATAAATATTGATTAATTTTTATAAATTTTTTAGTTTGATCCAATATATTTTATATTTTTAAATCATTACAAACTGAGTTTTTTACATTTTATTTTAATAATTAATGACTTTATATTATACAAAAAATCAATCACTAACTATTATATATAAGATAAACAATGACAAAAGTAAGAGAATAAATAAAAGCCTAAATATATATATATATATATTAATCAAGCCAAATAGATAATGACCGCACTTATTATTATTATTATTATTATCAAACAATATATAGATAGACACATACAAACAAAATGGTTGAGTGATAGCAGCTGAATATAATAGTACAAGTCTTACAGCTTCAACAAATCAATAACATGTTCTTCATCTTCCCTTTTCTCTCTCTCTATCTCTTGTTCCTCCGTCTTCCCTCTTCATCTTCCCTCTTCTCTCTCTATCTCTCTTCCCCATTTTCAACTTTTTTTTTTTCGAAAAAAGCAATTCGAAACCATTACGTAACGGTGCGTAACAGGCCGTTACGGCACCGTTACGACCGCTATAGCAACCGCTACAGCCGATACACCTGTGAATCTCAATCACACCGCAAAAGCGGCCGTAATGGGTGGCGGTAACGACCACAACCGTTACATAACGGCGTTACGTAACGGTTGCGGCCGCTTTTTAAAACCTTGCCTCCAAGAGTCTTCCCAAAATAGAATGGATTCTCATTGCCCACTTTCAGCCGAATGAACTGAGAAAACCTTATATTCTGGAAAAAAAAAAAAAAAAAACTAAGAAAACCTCACGAGGCTTGTGAAATAAATTTTGCACTAAGAGCGATAGGTCCCTTGAGAAGAATGTAAACAATAGAATGGCTTAATCATTCTTCATGACTAGCCTTGTAAATGCATACTAAATTGAAGAGATTTGAATTTAGGAAAGGAAAATCAAATCACTAGAAAAAAGGCCTGATATCCCATAATACATAATTTACGGGACCTTAAATTATTTCTATATTCCAACACTGCCCCTTAAGATGGTTCAAAGATATTTGCTAAACCTAGCTTGGCAATGGATGGCTGCAACAAGGTTGGACCAACAAACTTGGTGAACATATTAGCTAATTGCTCAGCTAAAGGGGCAAAGGATGGACTCACCACATTTGTCCTAAGCTTTTCCTCGATGAAATGAATATCCACCTCTATATGTTTAGTCCTATAGTGAAGAACTGAGTCATATGCTAATATAATTGCTGACTTATAGAATAAAAGGGAGGAATCATCTTCCTTAAAACCTAATTTTGCAAGAATAGACCTGACCCATAATATCTCACATGTGCCCTATGCCATAGCAAGGCATTCAGCCTCTGCCAAAGATCTTGAGACAAATTTGTCCTAACCTTTTCCTTGATGAAATGAATATCCACCTCTATACGTTTAGTCCTATAATGAAGAACTGAGTCAGATGCTAACATAATTGCTGACTTATTGTCATAGAATAAAAGGGAGGAATCATCTTCCTTAAAACCTAATTTTGCAAGAATAGACTTGACCCATAATATCTCACGTGCCCTATGCCATAGCAGGCATTCAGCCTCTGCCCAAGATCTTGAGACAACTGTTTGCTTCTTACTCTTCCATAATATAAGATGATCACCATAGAAGGTATAGAGGCCAGAAGTAGATTGCTTGTATGTTTTGGAGCCAGCATAATCAGCATCAGTGGAACAAGACAACCTAAACTGGATGCCAACAGAGAAGAATAATCCCATGCCAGAAGAAGTCTTCAAATATCGCAAGATGTGATAAATTGTATCAAGATGGACTGTATGAGGTGCATGCATAAATTGACTAACAACACTCATCGCAAGTATTAAGTCTAGTCTAGTGTTGGTGAGATAAATCAGACGACCCACCAAATGCTTATACATACCCGGGTCAAAGGATGGACTCACCACATTTGCCCTAACCTTTTCCCTGATAAAATGAATATCCACCTCTATATGTTTAGTCCTATAATGAAGAGCTGAGTTAGATGCTAACATAATTGCTGACTTATTGTCATAGAATAAAAGGGAGGAATCATCTTCCTTAAAACCTAATTTTGCGAGAATAGACCTGACCCATAATATCTCACATGTGCCTTATGCCATAGCACGACATTCAGCCTCTGCTGAAGATCTTGAGACAATTGTTTGCTTCTTACTCTTCCATAATATAAGTGTAAGTTTTCTGAATAAAACTGTATATTAGTCTTGAATTAATTTGAACAAAGAATACATACATCATTTATATAGAGTACCACTAATTCCTAACCCTACATGAATACATTACTGAGATATATAGAAGTCTAATAGACATAGGACACTTATTCCTAATCTGAGAAGAACACATATTCTCACACCCCCGCTCAAACTCAAGGTGTTTTAGCAGAAAACACTGAGAGTTTGTCAAGAAAAAACCGAAACCGAGCAGTGGTGTGAGTCTTAGTGAAGAAGTCAGCAAGTTGCAGAGCCGAAGAGACAAAAGGAAGCGAGATAAAGCCAGACTGCAGATGCTGACGGACGAAGTGACAATCAATCTCAATATGTTTTGTCCGTTCATGGAAGACAGTGTTATGAGCAATTTGAATAGCACTTCGGTTGTCACAATAGAGAGAGGTTGGGGAAGATTGAGGGACGCCCAACTCAGATAAGAGCTGACGAAGCCAGACAATTTCAGCAGTAGCATGAGCCATAGCACGATACTCAGCTTCGGCAGTAGAACGGGCAACAACAGTCTGTTTCTTGCTTTTCCAAGAAATTAGGGAATCGCCAAGAAACATACAGAAACCAGAAGTAGATTTACGATCATTAACATCACCAGCCCAATCAGCATCAGCATAAGCCACCAAGTCTAAGGAAGAAGTAGAAGAGAACAGCAAGCCCTGAAAGATAGTACTGCGAAGATAACGAAGAATCCGAAGCAAAGCAGCCCAATGTGTAGAGCGAGGGGCAGAAACAAACTGACTAATCACATGGACAACATAGGCAAGATCAGGGCGAGTAACTGTCAGATAGACTAAGCAACCCACAAGCTCGCGATACAACGTAGGATCATCTAGAGGAACCCCATCAGTAGTGTTGAGCTTTACATTAAGTTCAATGGGGGTATCAGACAGCTTAGTGTCAGTAAGTCTGGCATGATGGATAACCTCGTTAGCATACTTAGCCTGGGACAGAAAGTAACCCTTGGGAGAAGAAGCCACCTCAATGCCAAGAAAATACCGCAATGGTCCCAGATCTTTCATTTCGAAGGTGCGAAAGAGATGCTGCTTGACCTCAGAGATAGCAGAAGAGTCAGAGCCAGTGATGATCATATCATCTACATATAGTAAGAGAGCAACAAAACCAGCCGAGGTATGTCTTAGAAATAAAGCAGAGTCGGAAGCAGAAGGATGAAACCCAAGCTTGGTAACAGCAGTCTGAAAGCGATCATACCAAGCACGAGGAGACTGCTTCAGACCATATAGAGCACGCCGAAGACGACAGACTTGGCCAGAGGAATGGTGAAGACCAGGGGGAGGACGCATGTAAACCTCCTTAGTGAGAGTGCCATTAAGAAAAGCATTCTTAACATCCATCTGATAAAGGGGCCAAGAACGAACAGCAGCGACAGAAATCAAAGTACGAACAGTAGTCATCTTGGCAACAGGAGCAAATGTCTCCTCATAATCAATACCATACTCCTGGGAGAAACCTTTGGCTACCAGATGAGCTTTGTAGCGCTCAAGAGAACCATCAGAATGAGTCTTGACTTTGTAGACCCATTTGCAACAAACTAGATTCTTACCAACAGGTAAAGGAACCAACTCCCAAGTACTCGTTTTCTGTAGAGCAATCAACTCATCCTCCATAGCTTGAACCCAATGAGGATCCTGACAGGCCTCCTTGTAAGACTGAGGTTCTGCAAAAGAGTGAATAGCAGACAAAAAGGTACGATAGGAAGCAGAAAAACAAGTATTAGACCAACCCAACCTTTTTGGAGGATGACGCGCTCGAGGAGGATATCGGTGTGCAGCAGGATCAGAGTCGTCAGAAGCAGGAGGATCAGTAGCAGGAGTAGAGACAACTAGTAGAGGAGGAGCCTTGCGACGAGAATAAACTAACAACGGAGGAGAAGAAGAAAGAGAAGGAGAAGGCGAAGGAGGAGGCGAAGGAGGAGAAGTAGTCAGAGGTGAAACAGAAGGAGAAGATGGAATAAGCTCAGGAGGAACTGTGGAGATGTACTCATCAGATGGGACCTCAGAAGGAAATGGATCAATATGAACCAAATCCTCTTTGGAAACTGGGGCGGTGAGAGGAGGAAGCTGAAAGTAAGATAGACGTTCGAGAAAGGCAACATGGCGAGAGACATAAAGGCGACGAGAAACAGGGTCATAACAGCGATAACCTTTCTGAGTGAGACTATATCCCAAAAAAACACATAGGACAGATCGAGCACTAAGTTTAGTCCTATCTTTACGGGGTAAAAGGACAAAACACGTAGACCCAAATACACGAAGAAGGGAGTAATTAGGAGGTTGAGAAAAGAGAGCCTCATAAGGAGACCGACCCGAAAGAAGGGGGGTAGGCATACGATTGAGAAGAAAAGCAGCAGTAAGAACTGCCTCACCCCAAAACGGAGCTGGAACGGAGGCAGAGAGAAGAAGAGATCTAGCTGTCTCAAGAAGATGACGGTGTTTACGCTCAGCTCGGCCATTTTGGGCAGGTGTATCAGTACAAGAAGTTTGGTGAATGGTACCCAAGTTGGCCAAATATTCACAGAATTCAGTTTTAAAGTATTCCCCACCCAAGTCAGACCGCAACAATTTAATAGTAGATCCAAACTGTGTAGTGACCATAGACTGGAAAGTACGATATATTTTGTAGAAGTCAGACTTATGAGTCATAAGATAAACCCACGTGTAACGGGTGCAATCATCTACAAAAGACACATAATATACTGAACCCCCTTTAGTAAGAACAGGAGAGGGTCCCCAGACATCAGTATGCACAAGAGAGAAAGGAGAAACAGAAATAGACGTACTTTTATTAAAAGGTAAAGCTGACATTTTAGCAAGTTTACAGCCCCGACATTCATCAATTTGACTAGGAGAAACTTTACCCAACAATCCTGACTGAGCTAAAGACCGTAAGCGGTCAATAGACAAATAACCAAGACGAGAATGCCATAAGTAAAACTGACTCGACTGAGAATCTAATTGAAACGAGGAAAGTGCAGCTGGAGAGGTGGATAAGGGGAGATGCAAGCTTTCAACCACATAGAGCTCTCCAATTCTACGGCCGATCCCAATCTGCTTCTTGGACACCCGATCCTGCACACAACAGACAGAAGAGGAAAAGATAACATCAAAACCAGACGCATCAAGTTGACTGATAGATAACAAACTGACAGATAACTGAGGAACATAAAAGACAGAAGGAAGAGTAACAGTAGACATGGCAGAGGGTAAGACAGACCCAACAGATAAAACAGACATACCAGATCCATCAGCAGTATTAATAGTAATAGGAACGGGTGGGGGAATACAATTTTGAAGTAAGGAAAGGTGAGGAGTCATATGATGTGAGGCACCAGAATCAAAAATCCAAACAGAAGAAGGGATACCTGAAGAGGACCCAAGCAAACCTGAATGAAGAGAGGTAAGAGCGGAGGCAGATGGGGAGGACTGAGAGGTGGACAAGATATGCTGAAGTTGTGCAACTTGAGCACTCAGGGAAGCCAAGTCAGGATTGGGAGCCGGAGTAGATGCAGTGTAAGCAGCAGGAGGTCGGAAAGTACTCGAAGTAGTACCGCGGAACTGTGTCTGAGAAGACGGAGCAGGCTGACGTCCCTTTTTAGGACAATTGTTCTTCCAATGACCCCTCTGATGGCAGAAAGCACACTCATCTAGCCCTAATGGTCCTCTCTTGGGTTTTACAGTGGCCTGAAGTTGATGAGAAGGAGGGGTCGATAACAAGGGCGGCTTGGCAGGAGCCAAGAACACAGAAGGAGGCAAAGTCTGACTGGCCGTCTTAAGACGGGTTTCCTCGGAGAGGAGTTCACGAACAATAGCATCCACAGAGGGAAGAGGAGATCGGTGAAGGATGCCACCTCGAATAGCCTCATACTGAGGGGAGAGAGCTGTTAAGAACTGGACTAAACGACCCTGTTCCCGAAACTCAATATAAGCGTCTAGTATCTTGAGACTAGGTGGTTCCATAAGAGCCAACTGATCCCAGAGACCTGTCATCTCAATATAAAAGTCCTGAATAGTTTGATCCCGCTGACGAGCACCCTGAATAGTTGTTTCCAACTCATACCGCTTGGCAAAATTGGACTGCTGATAAACACCGAGTAAATAATCCCACACTTCCTTGGCAGTACTATACTTGGAAAACATCATTCCAATACGGTCATCCACAGAGTTATGAAACCAGGTAAGAACTTGAGCATTATCACAATCCCAAGTGTCACAGGAAGACAGATACCCTTCTACTTTTGGGTCCGATGGACGAGGAGCAGAACCAGAAACATAGCCCCATTTTTTTTGACCAAGAAGAAAATTCTTCATAACACTGGCCCAATAGGCATAATTGCCACCATTGAGTTTACATTTAATGGCTTGAATTTTAGGGTCCATTATTGTAATAAACTAAAGATTAATGGGTCAAAGAGGAATAAGGGTTTTAATACTATTGATAACAAATCACCGAGACAGAGACAGAGAGATGAGAACCAGAGTCGCGAGAGAGAGTAGCAATGATGAACCGAGATGAAGCCACAGAGAGAGAGAGAACCAAAGTCAGAAAATCGCGAGAGGGAGTTGCGATGATGAACCGAGATGAAGCCGACGAGGACTGAGAGAGATACGATGATGCAAGGGCGATAATTGATCGCGATTTACAGTCGATGGGTTGCGACTGAACAGAGAGGCTACGGCTGTTAGGGTTTCGACTCTGCAAGAAGGCACGAAAGAGGCAGAAACAGACAACCAGCAGGTTGTGACGATGGGTCTTGACCTGAACCCAGATGGATCGCGATGGACAGACGAATCACGATGGATGGGTTGATTTCGAACCAGACGAAAACGAACAGAGATGGTTGCTAGGGTTTCGAATCCTTCAGATTAGGGTTTCGAACCAAGCTCTGATACCATGTAAGTTTTCTGAATAAAACTGTATATTAGTCTTGAATTAATTTGAACAAAGAATACATACATCATTTATATAGAGTACCACTAATTCCTAACCCTACATGAATACATTACTGAGATATATAGAAGTCTAATAGACATAGGACACTTATTCCTAATCCGAGAAGAACACATATTCTCACAATAAGATGATCACCATAGAAGGTATAAAGGCCAGAAGTAGATTGCCTGTATGTTTTGGAGCTAGCATAATCAGCATCAGTGGAACAAGACAACCTAGACTGTATGCCAACAGAGGAGAATAATCCCATGCCAGGAGAAGTCTTCAAATATTGCAAGATGTGATAAACTGCATCAAGATGAGCTGTATGTTTTGGAGCCAGCATAATTAGCATCAGTGGAACAAGACAACCTAGACTGTATGCCAACAGAGAAGAATAATCCCATGCCAGGAGAAGTCTTCAAATTTTGCAAGATGTGATAAACTGCATCAAGATGAGTTGTACGAGGTACATGCATAAACTAATTAACAACACTCATCGCAAATATCGAGTCTAGTCTAGTGTTGGTGAGATAAATCAGACGACCCACCAAATGCTTATACATACCCGGGTCACTCAATAACTCACCAAATTCATCCGTAAGCTTCAGGTTAGGGTCCATGGGAGTGGAAACAGGTTTACAACCCATCATACCTGTGTCTTAAAGAAGATCCAAAGTGTATTTCCTTTGAGACGAGGAAGTCCCTTGGCAGGAATGAGCTACCTCAATACCTAAAAAGTACTTGAGAGGACCTATGTCTTTAATGTCAAAAACATGGCTAAGGTCCTTTTTGACTTGAGCAATCCCTACAACATCATCACCTGTAAAAATAATATCATCAGCATAGACAAGCAAAATAATGCACCAGCTATATGATCAAAGTGGCGTTGAACAAAGCTCATAGACAAGATCTAGGAAGCACGGATACGGATACGGATACGGGATACGGCGATATGGGGATATGGATACGGCAATACGCCAAAATCTGAAAAAGTAGGATACGAGTACGACGGGGATACGTTTTAAAAAAAAATTATTTTTTTATAATTTTAATAATGTAATATGCATGAAAATAAAACCTAAAGCAAATTAATAAATAAAGAGAGGGATTCCTATTAAGCTAAGAGCTTTAAACATTCATAAAACATCCAAAACTAAAAGCAAAAGCAAATGCAAATGCAAATGCAAATTAAACATCATCCTTACATGCCAATACCAAAAAAAGAATGAGAGCAGAGAGAAGAAACGTGAGAGATTGAGAGAGCGAGAGAGAAGTGAGAGAAACAATAAGGATACATCAATTTGACAAATTCTATTACTTTAACTCTCACGATATTCCTCTTATCAAATAACTGAACAAAGTACTGGAAGTAATATGTGACTTCGAGTATCTGATACTTCAAAATTAAGTATCTGATATTCCAAAATTAATAAAATTTAATTAAGAAGTATCCGATACTTTTAAGAAGTATCCAATACGTATCCATGAGTATTCAAGGAGTATCGGTATCCAAGGAGTATCTGATACAGATACGTCTCCCTTTTTGAAGTATCCGTGCTTCATAGGACAAGATGGTTGTACTGAAATGACTAAACCAAGCCCGAGGCGACTACTTCAAACCATACAAAGATTTGCGAAGACAACATACTTTCCCCGCAAACTCCCCTTAGCCTGAAAATTAGGTGGAGGATCCATGTAGATATTCTCAAGTTTATCCCCATGGAGAAACGCATTCTTGACATCAAGTTGATGAAGAGGCTCATCAACTTGATGTCAAGAATGAGCAGTAGCCAAGGAAACAAGCAGGTGAACAAAGGTCAACTTAGCCATCAGTGCAAAAGTAGCACCAAAATCTTTATTAGGCACTCGGGTGAAGCCTTTGGCAACTAAGCGAACTTTATAGCAATCCACAGACCCATCAACAAGATATTTGACATTGAACACCCATTTGCAGCAAACCGTCTTCTTAGCAGGAGGTAATGGAACAAGTTCCCAGGTCTGATTTTGTTCTAGAGCATCCTTTCAGACTGCATAGCAGCAACCATCTTGGGATTTTGGAGGGCCTTAGAGACAGAGCAAGGGATAGAAACCGACTCGAGTTTGCCCAGAAAGGACAGATAAGAATTTGTAAGACCATCATAAGAAAGATATTGGGAAATAGGATGATTAGTACTAAACCAGCCGAAATGGGAAAAGGAGCGGCAATCTCGAATAGGATAACGAGAAGGGCGAGGGGAAGGGGAAGGAGAATTACTTGACTTGAGAGGGGAAGAGAATGTTGTTAGAATATATGTTAGAATTATTCTATTATTTATTTCCTTATTTAGATTATATTGTGATTCCTTAATTAGTGCCTTAGGGCTTTCTTTGTAATAGTTTTGGTTGGTTAATATAAAAGGGTGTGACCTAAGTTACCTAGATCGCGGATCATTGTGGTATGCAGAACAGGAACGGGAATGTAGTATGCCATGTCTTGCGGAATGTGGTACGATAGGGGTAGACTTCTTTAGATCGCTTAGTCGAAACGAAATATGTTTGTTCGGAACGTGAAACATTTTTTTGGATCGTTTAGTAATATTTATAGAAATGTATGATTGTGTACATGTAAGACTTTATATATATATATATATATATTTTTTTTTTTTAATCAAATGAGATTTTTTCATCACAATGGAATTATAGAAATTAAATTACTTGAACTAATTTCCATACTTGCAAAAAGTCTATTCCAAAAACATTGATAACAAAATGATCCAATGTTTATAATATTGCAATAAAAAATGACTAACACAAAAATAAAACTAAAATTAAAATGTTCATCATAGAAGGTAAGTATTCCTAACTCTTAAATACGGTTGTGCGAATAACTGACTACCCGATGAATCTGAACAGGACCGACCGACATAATTATAGCACAGACTGTTTCGAAGCCCTAAACGGTAGGCTACAGTTTGAAATTTTCAAATTTTGTTGAGATTCGGTCAAGTACCGATTTTAGCATAATTGTAATGGATGAAATTGATCCGACCAAAATTAGTTTATATTTTATATTTATATTTATGTGTGTGTTGCCATTTGATAGGTTACTACAAGTCTACAAGTACTCTTTATCTTTTCAAGACTTTGACCCTTACCTTCCCAAGACATTGATTACACCACCAACTCATTATGTTAGTGTCAGACACTCTATTCAATATACATCATCACCGTTCCATTTCTTCTCTCTATTCCATTCAATACACCACTGACTCTCTCTCTCTCTCTCTGTCTCTCTCTGTCTCTCTTTCTGTTTAATTCTTTTTCAATTCATCATTGTTTTCCACCATCTCTCAAAAACTCTGCACCTCTCTCTCTCTCTCTCTCTATTCAATTCATGACTGATTGTTCTCCAATTTCTCTCTTAGATACCCAAATAAATCACGACCTTTGAACTCTATAACTCTAAACTTCTATCTACTCTCTCTGTCTCTCATCCTCTCACACATAGAGATCTTAGTTCTAATTTATATCTATGGCTACTGGGCTCAAGCGAAGAAGATATTGTTGCAGGAAGGAGCAATAGTGGCCGCTGAAAAAACAAAACGAGTGATGGCAACGGTTGTCTGTAAATATTACCAATTGATCACAAATCTATGTAATACAGGTCTTTGTCATTCATTTTTTTTTATTTTTATGGTTTGTTTCCTCTACTCTTCTCAAAGATCTACGTATGTAAATATATATACATAGATGTGTGTATATACTACGGTTTAAAATGAAATGGAAAAAGTTAGATCTACAATTGTTTGTTCCTTTTATCTTTTGCCCGTTTGATATAGTTCGGTTTTGTCCGATCCGACCACAAAACTGATCAAACCGAGTTATGCGGTTTCAAAGCATACATCGGTTGAGAATGGATGAGTTTTTTTCAATCCGATCTGGTCGGGTCGGGTCGGGTGACGGATTGATGGGAAAACCGAGCCAACTCGACCCGTGCACACCCCTACTCTTAAATTGAAAAAGAACAAAAAAAAAAAAAAAAAAAAGAAGTTATGCCAGCCTTTTCCCTTTATCCTTTGTGGATGATGATGCTCCATCTTGTCTATAGTTTGGGTCCTTTCGTCTAGATGTGAGTGCTCCTGTTGAGTATCATCTTTATCATCCTCTAAAGATTGCCACCGCATCTCTTCTAATCGCACTTGGGAATCATCGATCATTGTTTCTTCTAGATTGACATCCCATTTTTTGAATGTCCCTTCTCTATGGTTTTCTTGAAATCATGATAATAGCCAAATGTTGGAATGAATAGACACTAGCTTGTCCTCTTGTGATGCATTTTGCCTATTTCATTGCCAAAAATAAATAAATTAATTAAATTAAAAATAATCATAAAAAAATAATATGCAAAACAATAAATAAAATAAGATCCAAACTATAAAATAAAAATAAAAACAAAAACAAAAAACCTATTCCGTTTAACATTGTCAATATATGAATATGTGCTCAAATTTCTTTCTGCAGATGATGTAGTGATTGGTTGGGATAAGACCTTTCGTGCAACTTCTGCTAGCTCTAGTGTTTTTGATCTATATGTTGCCCACCATTCTATAGCACCTATAGTAGAAGCATCGACAAAGGCAACAATTATAGAAAAAAGGCTTTTTCGCATATGAAAATCCACAAATTGTTTGAGTAACATTCTTGCTTCCTCAGGATGCAATGCAATCTTTCAAATGCTTCACATATTATCTTTGTCCAAACAAGGCAATATTAGGCGATGGACCCAAACATCTGAATGAATGAGGTCAAAGGCACAGGGTACACGAGTCATGTGAGGAATATAATTAGTGCGTGTATGTTTAGCCAACTATCAAACCACACAATGAAACTAAGAATCCTTGCAAGTTTTATTTAAAGATGGAAAGAGTAAACATAAATATTGAAAATTTGCATGGCCCAAACGGGCATGTAACAGGGCTAAAGTTTGACTCGAAAAAACACAAGACATTGACGCAGGTAAAACAAACGCCTAAAAACTAGATAAAGGAGGTGGTGGTGGTGGTAGTGAATGAGGATCCCTAAAGTAATACAACCCATCGCGCTCATATTCCTTGCCAAAGCACGGCTGGTAGCCAAGGGCTTCACTCAAGTTTTGGGGGTGGATTTTAGGGCTGCCTTTACACCAGTCGCCAAGCTTACCTTTGTTGGGCTTCTTATTTCCCTTGTTGCCTCCCATTCTTGGCCTCTGCATTAGCTGGATGTCAAGAATGCCTTTCTGCATGGGGACTTACTTGAGACTATTTATATGGATCCTCCACCTGGTTTTTGGGCTGAGGGGGAGTATACCGGGAAAGTGTGTTGACTGCGTAAGTCCTTATATAGGCTTAAACAGTCTAATCGGGCCTGGTTTAGCCACTTTAGCTTAGTTATTTTATCCGTGGGATTTGTTTACTACCACTCTGATCATACTTTCTTTGTTCGCAGAAATTCCATTAGTTAGTGTATTTTTCTACTTGTGTATGTTGATGATATCATTCTTACAGGTGATGATTCAATTGGCATAGCTCAAGTAAAGAGAGATTTGAATCAAGCATTTGATATTAAGAATATGGGTCCTCACAAATACTTTCTGGGTATTGGGGTTGCTCGCTCTCATTAAGGGATTTCATTGCCCAAAGGAAGTATGTCATTGATCTTCTTCAAGCCACTGGTATGCTAGGGTGTAAGCCAATTTCTACTCCTATGGATCCTAACCTCAAGCTTACACTAGAGTCTGCTGATTATTGAAGGATCTGGGCATGTATCAGTACTTTGTTGGCCGTCTCATATACTTGATTAAAACTAGACCTGACTTGATTTTTGCGGTTAGTGTTGTGAGTCAATTTATGCATGCATCTTGTAAAGAGCACCTTGATGTTGTTCGTCATATTTTGCAGTATTTGAAGACTTCTCCTAGTTTGGGATTATTTTTCACAGCTTGTCATCAATCAGAGATCTCTTATTGTACTGATGTAGGATCTAGAACTGGTAGATGGTCCACGTCTGGTTTCTGTACTTTTTATGGTGTTCATTTTATATCATGGAAAAGTAAGAAACATGCCATTGTTTCTAGATCTTTTGTTAAAGCTGAGTATCGAGCAATGGCAAAGGATACATGCGAAGTTTTGTGGCTTTGCTCAATTCTTGCAGAGTTAAGATTTGCTGAGGATGCTTCCTGTCAAAGATAACCAGGCTGGATCTGTGTGTGAGCTGGCCAAGCTGTGAATATTTGAATTTGTATTTAGATTAGTCATATCCCTGATTTATAGGGATTGTAGGGATTGTATTCTAGGAATCTCATTCTTGATTTGTAGGGATTAGCTAGCTATAATTTGTATATATAGTCTTTCCATGTAGATTTCTAAGCAATGAATATTATTCCCATTGTTTATCATGGTACCAGAGCCTCTTGTGCTCTCTGGGAACTAAAACTTTTTGTGGCCTGCATTGCCATACTTCGTTGTTGCTTCAACCTTTCGTTCTTCGACCTTCATTGCCAATTGTAGAACCTCTTTGTCTAGAAATTCTTCTTTTTCATTCCATTTTTTTTCTTCAATATCATCATGTCTGAAGTAACTCAAACTTCGAACCCATTTGAAATAGGGACAATCGACACTCTTAGCATGGTTTCAACAGGTGACTTGCAGAATATTCAACCAAGTCACCAATTGAATGGAAAAAACTACCTTAAGTGGTCTCAATTTGTTCAAACCTTTCTTAAAGGGAAGGGCAAATTGAGTAATCTTCTCGGAACAGGACCAAAACCTTGAGATCCGTAGTTTGATGCCTGGGATGAAGCTGATTCCATGGTAATGTCGTGGCTATGGAACTCGATGATACCTGAAGTGAGTGATACGTGCATGTTTTTGGAAACAACAAAGGCCATCTGGGACACATCTAAACAGACTTATTCGAAGGTTCATGATGCTGCACAAGTCTATGATATCAAGACCAGAATTTCAGTCACTAAACAGGGTAACCGTTCTATTACTGAATACTCTAATATCTTGCAAAACTTATGGCAACAGTTGGATCATTATCAATGTATTGAGATGAAGTGCAGTGAAGACTACCATTCTTAAGAGGTTTATGGAGAAGGAAAGAATTTACATTTTCCTTGCTGGATTGAATGCTGAGTTTGATGCTGTCAGAATTCAAGTTCTTGGAAAAGAAGACTTTCCATCATTGAATGAGACTATTGGAATAATCCGAGGAGAAGAAAGTCACAGAGGAGTTATGTTGGAGCCTCAATCTGTGGAAGGTTCTGCCATGGCTGTTAGGGGTGCTAATGCAAGGAATAGGGGAGCAAGTCATCCACCGGGTTCTTACTCTAATGAATTGACAATTGAAAATGGAAACAAGGATTCGATTGTGTGTACTTTCTACAAAAAGCCAAGACACACCAGAGAAAAATGCTGGAACTTCATGGCAAGCCTGCAAATTTTCAAAATCCTCAAACAACCAACAGAAATTGGACAGTAAAGAGTGGACGAGCACAAGGACAAGGACAAACACATGTGACTATGGTACAACCAAGAGGCGAAATAGATTCTGTCCACAATCGAGTAGAGTTCAACATGGACGAGATTGAAAAACTAAAAAATTTATTGGGCACTCCAGAAAAACCTACGGGCTCAGGTACTTGTTCCTTAGTTTATCCAGGTAATGCCTCTCAATCCTTTACTCTCAATGTCTCGAATATGCCCATAACAAATTCATGGGTAGTTGATTCTGGGGCCACAGATCATATGACTAAGTCTTCTCATGAATTTGTCTCTTACAATCCTTGCCCTAGTAATAAAAAGATATCTACTGTAGATGGTACTTTGATTACTGTTGCTGGTTAGGGAGATATTGTTATCCATTCGAAAATTGTTTTAAAGAATGTTTTACATGTGCCGAAATTATCCGTAAACCTTGTCTCAATTCATAAACTTGCAAAGGATTTGAATTGTACCATGACCTTCTCTTCTGCACATTGTGAATTTCAGGACTGGGGCACGGGGAAGATGATTGGCCTTGTTACAGAGAAACATGGACTCTACTATCTTGAAGAATTCAATGGGCAAAATAGCACTATGAATAATTTTCCTGTCTCATTTCTTTATGAGTCATTTCTTTCAAATAAAAACGAAATCTGGTTGTATCATCTTCGTTTTGGTCATCCCTCTTTCAGTGTTCTTAAAATTATGTTTCCACATTTGTTTAATGGGATTGATATGGGTATATTTCATTGTGATGTTTGTGAGCTTGCAAAACACAAGCGTACTTCTTTTCCAATAAATAATGGAAGATTGTCCATTCCGTTTGCTCTTATCTATAGTGATGTTTGGAGACCTTCTACAAGGAAAATTGGTCATCTTCTAGCAATTACTCGTGTCTTTCTATTCCAAACTAGTGTTCCAAAACATTACTGGGGGGAAGTTGTTTTAACTGCTGCTCATCTTATAAATAGATTTCCCTCTTGAGTCTTTGATCAGAAAACTCCTATGCAACTTTTTTTCAACATTCTTCCCAGGTTTTCGAACCACAAACAACCTGCCTCCTAAAGTTTTTGTTTGTGTGCTCTTTGTTCATATTCATTCTCATCAAAGGGGTAAACTTGATCCTAGAGCTCTAAAGTGTCTTTGTTGGGTATTATTCTACCCAAAAAGGATATAGATGTTACCATCTTCCCACAAAAAGGTTTTTTTTTTTTTTTTGTCTCCACTGATGTTACATTTTCTGAACGTGAAATCTATTTTTCTAAACCTTATCTTCGGAGGGAGACATCATTCATAGAAGATAAGGATAGAGATTTGTTCTTACTTGATCTTTCATTCTCCCCATCCCCATCTGTGTCAAATGAGTCTTCTAATCAAACAGATCCAGCCACTCCAAGTCCTATAGCAAAGGATAAATATATTCAGGGTGTTACTCACCCACCGCAAGTCTATTCAAGGAGGAGAGAACCTATTATTCAACCTATGCTGGACCTTCAATGAGAACCAAACCCTGGCACTGATGATAGTATTGGTGATGTTGAGGAAATGCCTGATGGTGAAGATAGAAATGATTATGATCTTCCTATTGCTATTAGGAAAGGTGTGAGAAAGTGTACCCAACGTCCACTATACCCATTATCCCACTTTGTGTCTTATGAGAGGTTATCGAACAACCATAAAAACTGTTTCTGAAGCATTAGGTCATAAAGAATGGATGGAAGCTATGAAAGTTGAGATGGATGCCCTTAAAAGAAATAAAACTTGGGAATTGGTTGAGTTACCTAAGGAAAAGCAAACAGTGGGATGTTGATGGGTCTTTACTGTAAAGTATAAGGCAGACGGATCACTTGAAAGGTACAAGGCTCGGTTGGTGGCTAAAAGGCATGCCCAAACCTATGGAATAGACTATCTTGAAACCTTTGCCCCGGTTGTCAAAATGAACACTGTGAGGATCTTGTTATCTCTAGCTGCCAATCGTGAGTGGAGTATGCAGCAATATGATGTCAAGAATGCCTTCTTACATGGCGATCTTTATGAGGAAATCTACATGGAAGTCCCTCCAGGTTTTGAGTCAAAAGGTAATAAGGTGTGTAAATTGAAGAGGGCCCTCAATGGGTTAAAACAATCCCCTAGAGCTTGGTTTGGTAGATTTACCGGAGTTATGAAAGCTTTGGGATATAAGCAAAGTCAAGGTGATCACACACTATTTGTTAAACATTCGGCTATAGGGGGAATCACTGCTTTGTGTTGGCATATTATAATCACCGAAAGGCACTTAGCATATTATATTAGCCGAAAGTCACTAGGGTCTGTAATCATTTGTATGCACTCAGGGATCATCTTGTAATTGTCTTCCTTGTAAACCCTAATCTTCATTTATAAATAAGGGGTGATATCTCATCATACCCTAAGCTGGTTACTCAAGCTTCATGGTATCAGAGCAGAACCTATAGGTTTCGGCTCACCCTCGTTGGTAGACCTTTTCACCAACAACACTCTAGGGTTCGAAGCTTACCTGGGTGGACCGTCTTCCTCAGCCGTCTTCCTCAGTCGATCTCCTCAGCTCGTCTTCCTCAGTCGATTTCCTCACCTCGTCGATGTCCTCACCTCGTCGATCTCCTCGCCTTCCTCTGTCGATCGTCACTCAGCCGTCATCTCCTCAACTCGGCGATCTCCTTCAGCCATTTCGTCGCTCGTCTTCTTCGTCACTCGTCTTCCTCCGCCTCTGATCTCACTGTGGTATATATAAATATATATATACATATATATCCTGATATATATATATATATATATCAATATAGCCTGATATACATATATTTATATATAAAGACATGTATACATAAATAAATCAATTTAAAAAAAAAATTAATTAATGAATTAAAAAAAAAAAAAAAAAAATCGTTTCTTAATTTTGTTATGTCTTTATAGTGGTCATTGTGCCTGTTATCTCACTACCACCTTCCGGGTTTGTGATTTCCACTAGTTTGTTGCGGGTTTGGTAGTATTGTATCCATGACAGATTCCACTAGTGTGTCCCCTTCGTCTCAAACACCAAAAAGTGAGAGTCTCATTTTACCTACTACCATGACTGAGAACCCCAACCCTAGTATGAAAATCACCACCTCTCTATTTAATGGTCAGAACTACCTAGCATGGTCTCAAAGTTTGACTTTGTTTTTGAAAAGCAGAGGGAAGATGGGGTATGTTGATGGCAGGATACAAGCACCTAGTACCACTGACTCAGGTTATGACCAATGGGAGATTACCAACTCTTTGATTATGAGTTGGCTTATCTATTCGATGGTTCCAGAACTTGGTGAGGGCTACTTGTGTATGGAGACTGCCCAGGACATTTGGGAGGCTGTGGCTGTTGCCTATTCCCGCAAAGGAAATTTTTCACAGGCATTTGAGTTGCGTCGCTCTATTGAGAGCACACTTCAGGGGGAGCAGACTGTTCTTCAGTACTTCACTTTCCTCACCAACGGCTGGAAACGCCTTGACCACCTGGAAGACTATAAGCCCGTTTGCCCTACTGATTCTGTCGGGTACAAGAAGTTCATCGCACGGGAACGGGTCTTTAAATTTTTGGCCGGCCTAAATATGGAGTATGATCCAGTTAGGGGTCGAGTTCTGAGTATGGACACTCTTCCTTCACTGCAGGAGGCATTTGCCTATGTACAAAATGAGGAAAGTCGTCGGTCTGCTATGATGTCCCCTGTCTCTACTGACCGCTCCGCATTACTGTCTACTCCTCGAGATGGCCTCAACCTGCCTTCCCCGTCTGCTGCTAAGGAGTCTGTATTCTGTGATCATTGCAAGAAGCCGCGGCATACTCGTGAGACATGTTGGAAGCTTCATGGGACTCCATCTGGGGGTCGAGGTGATCGGTCTGGTTCTCGAGGAGGTCGGTCAGGCAACTCTCGAGGACGTGGTTCCTATTCCCGGGCTCATCAGTCTAGTACCGTTGATACCATTGATTCTAATTCCACTTCTGTTACCCAAGCTTCTGATACTGAGCTGGAGGATGCTTTGCGCCAATTGTTGGACCGCCGATCTTCTACTGCTCTCAGTACCGCTTCCTCGTCCTTTGCCCGCTCAGGTAACTTAGCATCTTCTCCTTGTGCTTTCCTGTGTCATACATCTTTGCCTTGGATTATTGATTCTGGTGCCTCAGATCATATGTCTGGCTCCTCTGATCTTTTCTCTGCCTATAAGCCCTCTTCAGGTCAGGACAAAGTTAGGATTGCCGATGGAACTGTTTCTTCCATTTCTGGAAAAGGTTTAGTCCAAGTCACTCCTACCATGCATTTATCTTCTGTTCTCCATGTTCCTAAGTTTTCTGTTAATCTGTTATCCTTAAGTCGTCTTACCCAGGATTTGAATTATTGTGTGACATTTTTTCCTGATCATTGTCTTTTTCAGGACCTTGTCACGGGGAGGACGATTGGCAGTAGTAGTGCAGAAAATGGTCTCTACTTTCTAGATCAACCGGACAAACTTGCTTATTCTTCCACCACATCTTCTACTACCCCCGCTGATGTATGGCTGTGGCATCGGCGTCTTGGGCATCCCTCATTTCATTTACTTAAGCATTTATTTCCTTCTAGTTTCGCAAATCATCATGTGTCTGACTTTCTTTGTGAGTCTTGTCAACTTGGAAAACAACACAGAGCTTCTTTTGCTCCCAGTTTGAATAAAAGCTTAGTTCCTTTTTCATTAATACATTCTGATGTTTGGGGTCCCTCTCGTGTTCTGTCTGTGAAAGGTCATCGCTGGTTTGTTACATTTATTGATGATTTTTCTCGTGCTACTTGGGTGTATCTAATGAAAGATAAGAGTGAAGTTTTCTCTGTGTTTCGCACTTTTCATAAGATGATTTGTACTCAGTTTGGGGCCACTATCAAAATATTTCGTTCTGATAATGGTGGGGAATACATAGATTCTGGGTTAGGACAATATTTCTCTACTCATGGCATTATCCATCAGACCTCTTGTACCAATACCCCTCAACAAAATGGGGTGGCCGAACGCAAGAATCGGCATCTTCTTGACATGGCTCGGTGCATGTGTTTTTTTTATGAACGTGCCTCGACTCTATTGGGGCGACGCCGTTCTCACCGCTGCCCATCTTATTAATCGTCTCCCTACCCAGGTCTTGGACAAACAGGCTCCGCTTCAAGTCCTCCTCGGTTCTCAGTCCTTGTTTTCTATTCCTCCCAAAATATTTGGTTGTCTGTTTTGTCCATAATCACTCCCCCTCTCGTGGTAAGTTGGACCCTCGCTCCCTCAAGTGTGTTTTCCTTGGTTATTCTCCTACTCAAAAGGGGTATAAATGTTACCACCCTTCTTCTCGTAAGTGGTTTGTGTCCATGGATGTCACTTTCTTTGAGTCCCAGTCCTATTTCTTGTCCTCTCCGGTGTCCCCATCCTCATTTCCGGGGGAGCCTTGGTGTGAAGTGAGTCCTGTGCCTTCTATGGTGGAAGTAAGTCCTGTGCCTCCTATGACAGAACCAGTTGTTCTTGCACCCCCCTCTTCTACTGGAACTATAGAACCCACTGTCACCAAGAATAAGGACGGACATGTTTATGTCCGGGACATCGACAGACAACAAGTTAACTGGATACACGGGACCGTTTCTGCTACTCCACTGCCATCTCCTGCTTCTGATGAGAGTCTAGGTAACTTTGAAACTCGTGAGTCCATTGATCTTGATGTTCCTATTGCCAAAAGAAAGGGTGTGAGATCTTGTACTCAACATCCTATCTCACAGTTTGTATCATACTCTCATTTGTCATCCTCATATAGAGCGTTTGTGTCCAATATTTCCTCTGTTAGCATCCCTAACCATTTTCAGGATGCTCTTGCTATCTCTGAGTGGAAACTAGCCATGATTGAGGAAATGAAAGCATTTAGGAAGAATGGCACTTGGGAATTGACTGAGTTACCTACGGGCAAACGACCTGTGGGCTGTAAATGGGTATATACTGTGAAACACAAAGCAGATTGGTCTATTGAGCGTTACAAGGCAAGACTGGTGGCAAAAGGGTTTACTCAGACATATGGCATTGATTATCAGGAGACCTTCGCACCCGTGGCTAAAATGAATTCAGTCAGAGTACTTCTTTCTCTAGCAGCTAATCTAGATTGGCCGCTTTATCAGTTTGATGTCAAGAATGCTTTTCTTCATGGTGACCTCGAAGAAGAAGTATATATGGACATTCCTCCGGGTTTTGAGGATCATCAAATAGAAGGGAAAGTATGCAAACTTCGGAAGTCATTATATGGTCTCAAACAGTCTCCAAGGGCTTGGTTTGAGAGATTCACTCAGGCTATGTTTAAATATGGCTTCAAACAAAGTCAGGCAGATCACACATTATTTGTGAAACATTCCTCATGCGGTAAGACTGCAGCACTTATTGTTTATGTAGATGACATAGTTCTTACAGGCAATGATAGTGGGGAAATACCTCTGTTGAAGAAATATTTAGCCAAAGAGTTTGAAATCAAAGACTTGGGAAGCTTGAAGTATTTTCTGGGAATTGAAGTTGCTCGCTCTAAGGATGGGATATTTATCTCACAGAGAAAATATGTGCTTGACCTGTTGAAGAAAACTGGGATGCTTGGCTGCAAGGCATGTGCCACCCCACTGGAACCCAATCAGAAATTGGGGGATGATGAAGGAGGAGAAGTTGTGGATAGGGGGAGCTATCAACGTTTAGTGGGTAAGCTCATTTACCTATCTCACTCCCGTCCTGATATTGTTGTTGCTGTCAGTATAGTTAGTCAGTTTATGCATGCTCCTCATCAGATTCACTTTGAGGCTGTCATGAGAA
Organism: Camellia sinensis; assembly: GCF_055761805.1. Classification (NCBI taxonomy): domain Eukaryota; kingdom Viridiplantae; phylum Streptophyta; class Magnoliopsida; order Ericales; family Theaceae; genus Camellia; species Camellia sinensis. Next base: position 73,294,961 of record NC_138961.1, read on the forward strand.
TCTTGAGGTATTTGAAGTCTGCTCCTGGTAAGGGTCTGTATTTTTCAAAGTATGATCATCTTCGTGTAGAAGCCTATACAGATGCTGACTGGGCTGGGTCAGTAACTGATAGGAGATCAACTTCAGGGTATTGCACATTTGTCGGCGGCAACCTAGTTACTTGGAGGAGTAAGAAACAGAATGTGGTTGCCAGGTCAAGTGCAGAAGCTGAGTTTAGAGCTATGGCACAAGGTGTGTGTGAACTTTTATGGATCAAATTATTGTTGAGTGATCTAGGTATTGCTCAGACGGACTCCATGCGGTTATACTGTGATAATAAGGCCGCCATCAACATTGTTCACAATCCAGTTCAACATGACAGGACAAAACATGTTGAGATTGATCACCACTTCATAAAGGAGAAACTCACTAGTGGTACCATTTGTACTCCTTTTGTTCAGTCTAGTGAACAACTTGCTGACATTCTCACCAAGGGAATTGGGAATAAACCGTTTCATGACATATTAGGCAAGCTGGGCATGAGAGATATCTTCGCACCAGCTTGAGGGGGAGTGTTGGCATATTATAATCACCGAAAGGCACTTAGCATATTATATTAGCCGAAAGTCACTAGGGTCTGTAATCATTTGTATGCACTCAGGGATCATCTTGTAATTGTCTTCCTTGTAAACCCTAATCTTCATTTATAAATAAGGGGTGATATCTCATCATACCCTAAGCTGGTTACTCAAGCTTCACTTTGTTGGTTTATGTAGATGATATTATCGTAACAGGGGATGATTTGGAAGGAAGAGAAGCTTTGAAAAGATGCCTAGTGTCACAACCCGAACCTGCCTCTATGGGTTAAGGACGTAACCGGCCAGTAATCCTGAGATTACCTACGGCCTCGAACCAAAACAGACAAAAGTCATCAGAGTAAAGGGGCCAAACGGAAGCAAATTTAAACCTTTGTCCATAGAGTCGTGCTTATATGCACATCATGACATTCCACATTTACAAATGTTAATAACTCAAAACAGAAAGTATAGTAGCATAAGGTTCTGTACAGACAGGATCATTCAAATCTAAGTCAACCCATGAAAACTATATACAACATACTCAAAGTCTTCGCCAACATGACAAAACATAAATACATAACAAAAGGGCGAAGACAAGTCTCGTGCGTGAGACGCGAGGGTTGACTCTCCAAAAACCTTGGTTGTTCCACACCGACTTCACTGAGGCTGGATCTGGACTTCTCTTGGCTCACCTACTGTAAAAATTTATGTATTATTGATTGATGTGTTGATGATTGATCTTTGATTCTGTTACAATTGATTGATTATATAGATGTATGTTAGGTGGTGGTAGGTGAGGAGTAGGTGAGTGTAGTAGGTGAGTGTGTGGTAGGTGATGGTAAGTGTGTGGTAGGTGATGGTAAATTCTAACAGCCCCCCGCAAACTCAAGGAGGATAGAGACTAACCAACTTGAGTTTGAAGAGAGGAACAAAACAAGAAAATACATAAAAATAAAAAAGGATAGGAGACACTGTATGGTCGTGTCAGACCATTGGTGAAGACACTGAATGGTGGTGTCATAACGTTGTAGAGGACACTGTATGGTGGTGTCATAACGTTGTAGAGGACACTGTATGGTGGTGTCATAACGGTGTAGAGGACACTGGATGGCGGTGTCAGACCGATGTAGAAGACAGTTTATGGGGTCATGTCGGACCGTTGTAGCAGACAATGTTGTGACAGTTGTTGTGACAGTTTACGGAGTCTTGCTGGACCCTTGTAGAAACTAACCGGAATCAATGTCGGGACAGTTTACAGAGTCTTGTCGGACCCATAAAGGAGCTAACCGGAATCAATGTCGGGACAGTTTACAGAGTCTTGTCGGACCCATAAAGGAGCTAACCGGAATCAATGTCGGGACAGTTTACAGAGTCTTGTCGGACCCATGAAGGAGCTAACCGGAATTAATGTCGGGACAGTTTACAGAGTCTTGTCGGACCCTTAAAGGAGCTAACCGGAATCAATGTCGGGACAGTTTACAGAGTCTTGTCGGACCCTTGAAAAAGCTAACCGGAATCAAATGTCGGGACAGTTTATAGGGTCTTGTCGGACCCCTTAAAAAATCGCATCCTCAAAAGGTGCGCCCAATTTTTCAAAAAGGCGTGCCAGCAAAAGGCGTGCCCAATCCATAAAAAGGCGTGCCATCAAAAGGCGTGCCCAATTCATCAAAAAGTGTTCCGGACATGATGGCGAGGCACGTGGGCGTCTTGGCTTGCGTGCCCGTTTGTCGGCTGGTGGCAAGAGGCGCGCGATGCGCGTGGCTGCCTTGGCTATTTAACCAAGGTTGATGCTGAGGCTGAGGCAGAGAAAAGCTGCGAAAAACCTCTGAAAAAAACTTCGTTGTGCTGAGAGAGAGAGTCTGAAAAACTCTTCGTTGTGCTGAGAGAGAGAGTTTGTAACACTCTGTTGCGAGAGATATTCTGTAACACTCTGTCGCCCAGAAAATGGCCTCGTCCTCGTCTTCCCGTGGACTGCTCACCCTCTTTCCCGACCTCAACGAGTCAACAAGAGAGAGAACTGGTGCGGTGGCACTGGAACCTCAACCAAGCGCCCCGGAGTTTGCCCCGTTGAACTTTCCGATGCGGTCTGTGGAGCAAAGAATGGCAGTGCAGTCGGATGTGGAGGCCAATCAGTATACTTTGAAGGCATGTGTGGAAAGCATGACGGCGGTCACAAATTTGTCGAACCGGCTGCAGAGTAGGACAAATGAGGTGCAGCATTTAAACTCCCAGCTGGCTCTGCTCCAACGCATGTATAAGGATGCGCGAGCAGAGATAAGCGTGCTAAGGACAGAAAACAAGGAGCTGAAGCGGAAGGCCACCGTGATGTTCCGATTTGGAGGGCCTCCATATGCTGCAGTGGAGGAGTATGGGGGAGTTGTGATGGTGCCCAGTGGAGTGGGAAACACGGAGGCAACACCGGCAAGGACTGCCCAGGACGGAGGCAAAAAGAAGAGACCTGCAGTAGAGTAAAGGAGAAAAATCCCACGGTGGGTGTGGTTGATTTGTGTGTGTTTTTTTTTTTTTTTTTTTTTTGATGTAAAAAGGTGAACGGGGTGAGTCCCGACATGAATAAAAGGAGTTTATGCAGATCTTCCGCTGCTTTTGTTTTTTTTTTTTTTTTTATTTATTTTTTTATTTTTTTATTTATTTATTTATTTTTTTTTTGTGGACTCAGAACCATGTGCGCCGGATGGGTGAGATGAAAAACATTTTGAGAGGTGGAAGATAAAAAAAAATAAAAAATAAAAATAAAATAAAATAAAATAAAAATAAAAAATAATAAGAAGAGAAGAAAGGGACCAGAGAGAGTGGGTGTAAAGTGAGAGAGAGAAAGGAGAGACATGTGCAAATCAAATTGTGTGTCGGTTTCATTTCATAAGAGGGAGTAAAATAAGAAAAAAAAAAGAAAAAGAAAGTTAAGTGGGTTTTAAAAGATGGAATAAAATAATAAAAAAAAGAAAAAGAAAGTGAAGTGGGTTCTCTCTCTAGAAACGGTGTGTGTTGTGTCCCCGTTGAAAACTAGAGCTTGAAAAAGCTCTCTGTGAATTCTTTAGTAACACAGCAGTGCTCGAAGCAAGGCGTGCAGCTGCAAGACAAGCATTTCATGCTTCGGCAAGTGGGATTATTGAAAACATTTGGAATATATTACATTTCCATGTTTTCAGAAAAGCTTTGAGTTAGAGGTGAAAGCTGGTGGCTACAGAAAAAGTAAAAGGTCGGGTTGATCTTGAAAGGTTTGAAGCTCAGGTTGAGCTCATAGCTCTTCTCTGCGAAGACGAGGATGACGAGACACGTGGCCCGGATCCGATCGTCCATCTGAGTTCGTCGGAAGGCGTGTTGGCTCGCGACCGGCGGAGCGGACACCACAGGAGGTGTGGCCGGAGATGGACCTCCAACGACGGTGCCTGGAGACCACAGGCTGTGAGCAAGCAGCGGTACAGTGGCGGAAATGGTTCTGCGGACCAGGCCAGTCGAAACCTTGTGGACGATTGTTGTCTGGTTGTAGTTCTGATGGATGAGTTTGTGTTTGCCCGAAAAATGGTGCCGACTGTGCCTGTATAATTGGCCTGGGAGGTTGTTGTTGGTCCCGAGGCTGTGATCGACGAGCAGTAGACTCTGAAGCTGTCGACTGTTTGGCACTGACAGCCTCCAACTCATTTCCATCTTCTTTCTCTGTGTTTGGTTGAAGAAGGTATGTGTAAAAAAAAAAAAATTCCAGCGGGCAGCGAAGGCAAGGTTGCCGGCCGGCTGCCCGTCGGTGAGAAAAAAATACAAGCCTAAATCTTATTGCTCTGATACCATGTAAAAATTTATGTATTATTGATTGATGTGTTGATGATTGATCTTTGATTCTGTTACAATTGATTGATTATATAGATGTAGGTTAGGTGGTGGTAGGTGAGGAGTAGGTGAGTGTAGTAGGTGAGTGTGTGGTAGGTGATGGTAAGTGTGTGGTAGGTGATGGTAAATTCTAACACCTACAAACACATGAATGAGCGTGAGTGATAGCCCAATGAATAATATCAAATAAAGAAGATACATTGGAACATTATACGACAGACGACCTTAGGCCCAACTCATTCATGTCCAACTGGCCTTTGGCCCATTCAAACGTTCATTCAGATCAAACTGGCCTTTGGCCCTTTCAAACTTTCGTATCAGACTGGCCGTTGGCCCTTTCAAATTGTCATATCAAACTGGCCTTTTGGCCTTTTCAAACTTTCATATCAAACTGGCCTTTTGGCATTTTCAGACTTTCATATCAAACTGGCCTTTTGGCCTTTTTAGACTTTCATATCAAACTTTGTCCACCATTCAAATTAATGAATTTACAAAACTTACATAGGAGTAAGCAATTGGACAACAATATATTTCAGATATCTTTGTCAAGATATTACTCACACTGATCGGTTGGTTGGATTGCCCTGGAGCTTGACCCTACACATTCCATGAACACAAAAGGGTTACAAACAATTCAATCCGTTCTAAATTCACATTTTCCTCTTTAGGCTTCATTCCTATCTCTTTAACTCATTTAAAATGCTCAATGCATGCCTAAGAGTGCTTACAAGTGAAAGAGGACAGACAACGAAATACAGAACGCATAAACAAAATTTCAGAAAACAGGGTCCCCGCTCGAGCGTGGACTTCTCTGCTCGAGCGGACCCATGAGGTCTGCAAAAGTACTGGTTATGGTATTTTTACGCTCGAGTGTGAAACTCGCTCGAGCGGAAGTTCATCCTACATAGCTCCCCGCTCGAGCGTGAACTTCCCCGCTCGAGCGAACACCATGTCTGCAAAAATATACTGGGAGCACGAATTTCAAGCTCGAGCGGCGGTTTCCCCGCTCGAGCGGACACCAAATTTTCTAGGTTTTCCAGAACGTGTTCTTGAGCTCCAATTCGACATTCAACCAACATTTCTTGCATGCAATAGGTCAAACTTCAAATACACTTGTACTAACATGGTATAAACCCCAATTTACAACCCAATGAAGCTCAATTTCAAGAATCAAACACATGCATGTCCCAAATTGACTCAAACTCATCACCAACACACTAAATTCAAACATTCAAGGTTCATGCTTCCATGAATTGCACTTGCATGTGGCATATACACAATATTCTCAACTTAATTGGTGAAGAGGTGATCAAATATGGATCATACACATTGTGCTCAAATATGGAAATTCATAGTAATTTCCTACATGCATGCATCTATTGACTTTAAACTCAACAAATACAACTCATTTCTTGACAATTCTTACTCTTGATTACCCAATTAGCTTGAATACACAAAATTACAAAATAGTATCCAAGAAATACTCACCTAGGAGCTTTAATTCTCACAATCTATAGCAATTTCTTGAGTAATCTTCAAGGTTTCCAAGCTTTAAGCTAAAATTGCATAATTCTCTCCCCTTCACTCTCTATAGCCGACTCTCTCTCTATATCTTGGAGTCAAAACCAGCCAAATGAAATACAAGAGAGATTTTGAGTGTATAGTGCCCTTAGGGTAGGTCCCACTAACCAAAGATATCAATATCAAAATAATTGGGCATTTAATTAATCATTCTGAATCTAATTATTTTGGTCCTAATCAATTTTCAATTAAATTTCACCGTAGGCTCTAAAAATTACGCTAATCACAATGGCGTAATCAATTTCGGGTTCTGTGGCTGATAAGGCCTTCAATTTAATTTCCAAAACAGATAATCAAACAGATATTCCTACGGTGAACAGATAGATATTCAAAACCACATTTTCACATAATGGCACACAAAATAATATCAAACGCATAATCATATTCAAATTAAGGACCAATTAGCATAATACGGAATAGGGTTATCACACCTAGTTCAAGAGTTTGAAATAAAAGAACTTGGAAGATTGAAATACTTTCTTGGCATTGAAGTTGCTCACTCTCAACATGAGATTTTTATATCCCAACAAAGGTATGTACTGGATTTGTTAGCTGAGACAGGGAAGCTTGGGTGTAAACCAATGGAAACTCCTAGCGAACAAAATCACAAGCTTTGTGAAGTTGTTGAAGGCGCAGTGGTAAATAGAGAGTCCTATCAAAGATTGGTTGGTAGATTGATTTACTTCTCACACACTACACCAGACATAGCCTATATAACGGGAGTGGTAAGTCAATTCATGCATAATCCCAAAGAGATCAGTCTCTAAGTAGTACATCGGATTTTATATTATCTCAAGGGAACTTTAGGAAGAGGGATATTGTTCAAGAAAGGAGGAAAGTTAACACTAGAAGCCTATATAGATGCAGATGATGCAGGATCTATTGATGACAGAAGATCAACATCGGACTATTATACTTTCCTTGAAGGAAACCTTATACCATGGAGAAGCAAGAAGCAGAATGTGGTTGCTAGATCAAGTGTGGAAGCTGAATTCCAGGCAATGGCATTAGGAGTTTGTGAACTTCTGTGGCTGAAAATAATTTTAGAAGATCTGAAAGTTGCGTGGAAATGACCTATGAAGCTTTATTCTGATAACAAGTCAGCAATCAACATTGCACATAATCCTGTGCAACATGATCGAACCAAACACATTGAAATTGACAGGCACTTCATAAAAGAAAAGCTGGACAGTGGAATAATCTGCACACCATTTGTACCTTTAGGCGGTCAAGTGGTTGATGTGCCAACCAGTGTTTTTAAAGGCGAAAGCACAAGGCGAGGCATTTTACCCTTGTTGAGGTGAGGCGTAAGCCTCGAGGCATTGAGGTGTAAGCCTTTTGAATTTTGATTTTTTTAATTTTTATAAAATACAAAATTAATTAAATATAGCATAAAAAGAGTAAAAAAAAACAAGAATTACCAAATAAAATTCTTGAAGGCCATTCTAAGCATATAACCAAAATTAATTAATAATTTCAAGTATTATAAGTGCTTTCTAAGTCATTCTCATTAATACTATAATAAAAAAATAACTTAAGTGATAGTCAAAAACTTAAATTTCAATTGTTCAATAAACAAAATAACTTAAAACTCTAATACTCTATAAACAAAGCAATAAATAAATAATAGGTCACTCTAAGTCATCCTCATTAATATTGTCATCATCTTCGTCCGCTATATCTATAATGGGATAGGTTCCATCATCTATTCCACCAACTTCTTCCGACTCCGTATCTTCATCTGCAAGGGTGCATCTTGCTGCCTTGCCGTTTCCTCTATCATTTCCTATACAAGAAATAGGATTTCAAATTAATTAAATAGGCACATATAATAATATATATGCAACTAGTCCATAATTGTTTAACAACTTACTTGAACCTTCACAAACTTTTCTTTTCTTTGCATTCGAAGATGAGTCAACATTAATCGTAGTCGTAGTTGATCGATTCTCCACACTTCTATCATATGTAGTGATAGGCATAGTCCTAATTGCTTCTGCATCGAACAATTCTTCTTCATCAAGCCAAGAAACATCAAGGGAGAGGACAGGATCTTCTTTTTTAGCAATCCATTCATCATCCGAATCAATTTCATCAATTAGTATTGGATCGATGTTTTGTCTTCTTCTGATACTCCTTTCTCTTAGTTTAGTGTTGTACTTCACATAGACCAAAGCATTCAAACATTTGTGTTCAAGCCTATTCCTCTTTTTTGTATGAATCTAATATAATAATATAAGAAACGAAATAAGAAACATGAATATTTTATTTTATGCATAAGAAAGTTTAGGAAAGAAAGATATATTACCGACTCAAAGGTGCTCCAATTCCTCTCATATCCCGAAGCACTACAAGTTAGACTAAGTATTCGAATAGCAAATTTTGTTAGCTCTGGTGTTTTACTCCCAAAACGAATCCACCAATCAGCTACATAATTTGAAAAATGCACAAATATTTTCAATCTCGTATTTTAATTTTATAGAATGTAATTGGAAAATTATTTTCATATTAGTTTCTTACCGGGAGAGTGTATCGCTCTAGAATCAATTGCAAAACGACTTCCGAATTCCCCTTTTGCTTGATCATAATAGTCCAATTGGATATTAGCCTTGAGACGCTCATCATAACACAACATTCTATCCATGCACTGATACAATCCTTGCCTCACCTCCTCAACATTGGAGAAGGAATCTCGATAGCGCAACTGAGGGTTTAGATAATAACCAGCAGCATGTAAAGGTCTATGAAGTTGTGGTGTCCACCTTGCATCTATCTTATTCCAAATTGGTCCGTACTTCCTAACATTTACTCCACAATTGAAAGCAATCTTTTCTTTAGCCAAATCCATCTACTCATAAATGTAACCCATAGTAGGCCTTTACTCTGAATCAACTTCTCGCAAAACACTAACCAAAGGTATTGTGCTTTTGATACAAAAAGCAACATTCAGCCAAAATTTTGGATCAAACAACACAGTTGCACGAGCCTTTACCCCTTCAACCTTTCTTGCCCAACTACTAGAAGCCCACTTTTCTGAAGAAAACATAGCTTGGAGTGGTTGCTTTTGTTTGTAAAGATTTTGGAGAGTAAGATAAGCAGTGGCAAACCGTGTTACTGCTGAACGGAGTAGTTCACTGTTCTTTGTAAATGATCTCATCATTGAAAGAACCCAACAATGTCCATGTATAAACTTGACCACTTGCCTAGCTAACGAGAGATTTTGGTCACAGACTTTCAATTTTCCAATGTCCTCCAACATTAAATCAATACAATGCACAGCACATGGAGTCCAATACAACTTCTTCCTCTTCTCCATAAGTTTCGACCCGGCATTGACATAGTTTGAAGCATTATCAATAATAACTTGAACAACATTATCTTCCCCAATTTCATCTACGGCACTATCAAGATAGTTAAACATCAACTCCCCATTTTTTATAGTATCAGATGTATCAATTGATTTTAAAAACCAAGTTCCAGCAGGGCTATTCACAAGAAAATTAATAAGAACTCTACTTTTCCCATCTGTCCAGCCATCAGATATAATTGAGCATCCATATTGTTTCCATGCTTTCTTATGTTCCTCCATCATGACATTTATATCCTCTACTTTTGCTTTCAGAATCCAAGTCCTCAATTCATGCATAGAAGGGGGTTTGAAACCACGTCCATAATTTGCAATTCCATCAACTGCAGCTACCCAATATGGATCATTCACTAAATTAAATGAAAAAGCTTTACAATATATAAAACGCCCAATCTTTTGACACACATCTTTTCTTTCTTCTTGTTTCCATTTGGAGTTCAGTGTAGATTGTCGTGCTTGAGAACTAGCAAATCTATCCATTAGACCCGTTGATTTTGGTGGTTGTGTCATACCACCAGTATCGCCTTCAATAGATTGAGAAGCACCACTCTCGCCCTTAGCTCCAACACCCATCCCAACATATAGCATCTCATTACGGGGACTTTTTTGCTCAAAGAAATTTTTTAATGCGTGTTGGCATTCCAACTTTACATCTTTAGGAACTTTTGAACACGGTTTAATGCCTTCATGCGTGCCGGCTAAATAATTTTTAAATCGACTTACAGTACCACTACAAGTTTGATCACAAAATTTACATCTAAAATACGTTTCCCCATCCACTTCTATTACATACTTCTAGACAAAATATTTTCTTTGGCCTTTGGGTTTATTCATTTTTTTTCCCCACAAACTTATCAACTGTAGCACTATATAAAAATAAAAAAAAATAAAAAAAAGATACTGGTTAGGCGGGATGGCAAAAAGAAGAAAAGAATATTAATATTAATAATAATAAATTATAGTCTATCAAAAAAAAATAATAATAGTAATAATTTTAAATGAAAGAAGGAGAAACATTAAAATAATAATATTAAGCATAATATGTTAGTCTACTACACTGTAGATATATAATATAATCTATATAGTGCTTGAAACAAAGATAGATATATTATAAAATATATATACATCACAGTCGGATAGACTACTACACTGTAGCTATATTATATAACATATATAGTGCACAAAACAAAGATAGATATATTATATAATATATATACATCACAGTCGGATAGATATAAGTTATGTACACATCACAGAACCAACGTGATAAGAGAGAGACAGAGAAGCGATGTAGAAGGCAGATCGAGAGAGACGATGCAGAAAACAGAACGAGAGAGAGAAAGAGAGAGACAGAGACAGAGACAGAGTCGACTCAACTCGAGAGAAAGAGAGAGAGAGACTGCGTACTTTGAAAACCCTAGTTCGTTGAAGAAGATTAGAAGACTGATTCGAAGTTGTTGGACACCGATTTGAAGAAGATCGACTTACATGGTATTTATAACTTCTTCTTGAGCAATTTTTGTTTGAATCAAAGTCATTTATAGCAATTTTCCATCAACTACTCTCTCTTCCCTTTTTTGAATTTTGAAATCGAACTCTTCAAAGGCTTACGCCTTGCTGTCGAAAGTGTGAAAAGCGCATGAAGCACGACAAATGCTTACACCTCTGATTTTGACACGTACACATAGCTGGGGTCTCGCCCCAAAAAGAACGCATCTGTGCGTTTTCCATACGCCTCCCCTCAAGTCGCGCCTCGAATACGCCTTTGAAAACCTTGATCATACGACACAAATTTAGAAATAGGGTGTTGAGTACAGGCCCTAACCCCCTTTCTAAGAGCAATAGAAAGACTCGAATCATTGACGACAGGACTCTCAACTACAAGTAGAGGGATAGACTGAGATGCATTACTTGGAACTGGCATGAGGGATGATGATGGGTTTGGTGGCACAAGGGATGCTTGCTCTTTCGGACGCCGAGAATAAGTCTTAAAATCTGCCTTGTCCAAACGACCACTAATGTAATACCCCTGTTCTGTAGTATGCTAATTGGTCCTTAAATTGAGTATGATTATGTGTTTACCATGATTTTATGTGCCATTATGTGAATATATGTGGTTTTGAAGTTTTATCTGTTCACCGTAGGAATATCTGTTTGAATAATCAGCTTTGGAAATTAAATTGAGGGCCTTATCGGCCACAGAACCCGAAATTGAATACGCCATTGTGATTGGCATAATTTTTAGAGCCTACGGTGAAATTTAATTGAAAAATTGATTTGGACCAGGTTAAGTTGATTAAGTTGGTAAAATGGGTGCCCAATGACTCTCTATTATTATATTATGACTTAGTGGGGCTTGTTGTATATGAGCACTACTTAATCAAACTCCCTCTCTAATTCTCACTTGGCTGATATACACTCTAAGGAGAGGAGAGGGCCGGCCATTAGAGAGAGAGAAGAGAGAAAAATCTGTGTTTGATTTTGAGGGCTTGGAATTTTGAAGTCCAACTCAAATTGGACCATAGATTGAAGAATTGGACTTCTAGGTAAGCCATTGCCTCTTGAAATCATGAATTGAACTTGTAATCTTGTGAGCTCAAAGTATTTTTGTAGTCAAGAGCATGATTTAAATTGGTTTTGTTGAGATACGATCGTGCATACATGCTGGAAATTGTGTTCATGCATATAATATGATAGTGGTGTTGGTGGTAGATAGTGGCATGTATAGAATATGATAGTGGTGTTGGTGGTAGATAGTGGTGTGTATAGAATATGATAGTGGTGTTGGTTGTAGATAATGACATGTATAGAATATGATAGTGGTGTTGGTGGTAGATAGTGGCATGTATATAATATGATAGTGGTAGATAGTGGTAATATATAATATGTAAGTGGCATATAATGGGTTATGATGATGTTTGTAATATCTCCTATATAAGGAGTGTCATTTGGTCTTGTAAGATAAGAAGTTTTGAATATAACAGAAATATATTCCTTCTTCCTCATATTTTTCGGAGTTCTTCTTCTTCATATTTTCTAAGTTGGTATCAGAGCAACAAAAAACACAGCAGCCTTAAAACCGTCATAGCCATGTCGGAAGTCACGTCCGGAACCACTTCAACCCCTGCCGCTGCCATTCCGGTGAAAACGTCCAACTCTCACTCTGTCCAAATCACCACCATCCGCCTAAATGGTGATAATTTTCTCCGCTGGTCACAATCTGTCCGGATGTATATCCGTGGGCAAGGAAAGATCGGTTACATCACTGGTGACAAGAAGGCTCCTGCTGTTAATGATCCGCTGTTCGACAATTGGGACGCTGAAAACTCCATGGTTATGACATGGTTGGTCAATTCCATGGAGGAGGATATAAGCTCTAATTACATGTGCTATACTACTGCACAAGAATTGTGGGATAATGTTAGTCAGATGTATTCTGACCTAGGAAATCAATCTCAAGTTTTCGAATTAACTTTGAAGTTGGGAGAGATTCGTCAAGGAGATGATTCCGTCACCAAATATTTCAATTCGTTGAAAAGGTTGTGGCAGGATCTTGACATCTTCAACACATACGAATGGAAATCGGTTGACGACTGCAACCACCACAAGAAAACTGTGGAAGACAGCCGTATTTACAAGTTTCTTGCCGGCCTCAACATTGAGTTCGATGAAGTGCGAGGAAGAATTATTGGCAGACCTCCTCTCCCATCCATTGGCGAAGTATTTGCCGAAGTCAGAAGGGAAGAGAGCCGAAGGAGCGTCATGCTTAAGAAAAAAGGTAATGGTGAATCAATTGAAATTTCTGCTTTAATTAGCGATGCTGCGGCCAACAAGGCTGCAAATTACCAGCGCAGGTTTGATGATAAGCCACGGGTCTGGTGTGATTTTTGCAACAAGCCTCGCCATACACGCGAAACGTGTTGGAGGATTCATGGCAAACCTGTCAACTGGAAAAGCAGCAAACAAGGAGAGAAGAATCGTGGCTGTCCTACCGCTAATGAAGCCGATTCAGGTCCCTTCAACAAAGAGCAGATTGATCAACTCTTAAAGCTGATAAAATCCAACTCCTCAACCGGTACTCCTAGTGTTTTGTTGGCACAAACAGGTAGAAATCCTAAAGCCTTCTCTTGCCTAAACTTCTCTCCGTGGATCATAGATTCCGGTGCCTCCGATCACATGACTAGTTTTTCCCATTTATTTAGTACCTATTTCCCTTGTTCTGGTCATGACAAAATCAGAATAGCCGATGGTAGTTTTTCACCTATTGCAGGAAAAGGATTTATTAAACTAACTGAGAAAATTAATCTCAATGCTGTTCTTCACGTCCCCAACTTAGCCTGTAACCTTTTGTCTGTCAGTAAACTATCTAAGGATTCTAATTGTCGTGTTACATTTTTTGAATCCCATTGTGAATTTCAGGACCAGAACTCGGGGATGATGATTGGGCGTGCTAGGATGCTTGAAGGTCTTTACTACTTTGATGAAGTACCTGTTAGTAATAAAAAAGCTCAGAGCTTTAATAGTACCAGTTCAATCTCTGTTCGAGAAAAAATAATGCTATGGCACTATAGGCTAGGACATCCTAGTTTTCTTTATCTGAAACATTTATTTCCAGAATTATTTAAAGGGATTGATTGTTCTTCTTTTCATTGTGAAAGTTGCATTTTTGCAAAATTTCATCGCTCTACTTATTTGCCAAAACCTTACCAGGCTTCAAAACCTTTTTTATTTGATTCATAGTGATGTTTGGGGCCCTTCTAAAATCACTACTCTTTCTGGTAAAAGATGGTTTGTTACATTTATTGATGACCATACCCGCTTATGTTGGATTTATTTGATGAATAAAAAATCTGACGTGAAAAATTTATTCACAAATTTTTACAATATGATTGAAAACCAATTTCAAACCAAAATTGGTATTTTACATTCTGATAATGGAACAGAATATTTCAATGAGCAGTTGGGTGAGTTTTTGGAAAAAAAGGGGATTTTTCATCAATCTACATGTCGGGATACCCCTCAACAAAATGGCATTGCAGAACGAAAAAATAAACATCTACTTGAAGTAGCACGTGCTATAATGTTTTACATGCATGTTCCTAAATATTTATGGGGTGAAGCAATTTTAACAGCCTCTTATTTGATAAACAGGATGCCTACAAAGGTGTTAACATACAAAACACCTTTTGATTGTCTCAAAACTTTTTTTCCTGACACGAGGTTGTTTTCTGATTTACCCGCCAAAGTTTTTGGATGTACTGCCTATGTTCATGTTCCCAGTCAATTTCGTTCGAAACTTGACCCCCGTGCTATAAAATGTGTTTTTTTGGGTTATTCCTCAACCAAAAAGGGGTATAAGTGCTTCGATCCTCAAAACAAGAAATTTCATGTAAGTATGGATGTGTCATTTGTGGAAACAAAATCCTATTTCCCCAACACTTCTCTTCAGGGGGAGACAAGTGGAGTAGAAGACCGTTTTTGGGATATTTCTATCCCGCTCCCCAATGTCATTTATCCTACACAAAAACCACATCTGTCTGATAATGATCACTTAGGAGAACCAAGTTCTATGGTGCCTAGTCAAGAAGATTCTTGTTTAGGGAGAGAAGTACTACAAAATGATATAAATCCTGAGCTTCAGGTTTATACTAGGAAGCGATTTCATCTGAGGAATAATGACCCGAATGTCCATCCTAATGACCCGAATGTCCACCCGAGTTCTGGCATCGAAATTTTAGGTAATCCTATTCCTTCTATTTCCGACCTTGATGTACCTATAGCAATTAGGAAAGGTGTCCGAAATTGCATTAAACATCCTATTGCAAATTACCTCTCCTATCAAAGACTGTCTAAAAACCATAGAGCTTTCACATCTAGGATTTCACACTTGTTTGTTCCAAGGAATATACAGGAAGCATTGGATGATCCGAATTGGAAATTAGCAGTCATGGAGGAGATGAATGCTTTAAGGAGAAGTGGTACTTGGGAGATAGTTGATCTACCCAAAGACAAGAAAACAGTTGGGTGTAAATGGGTGTTTACGATAAAATGTAACGCAGATGGAAGCGTTGAGAGATACAAGGCGAGACTGGTAGCTAAAGGCTTCACTCAAACTTATGGGATCGACTATCAGGAGACGTTTGCTCCTGTTGCTAAAATAAATTCCATCAGAGTACTGTTATCTCTTGCAGTAAATTCAGATTGGCCTCTACATCAACTTGACATTAAAAATGCATTTCTCAATGGTGATCTTGAAGAGGAGGTGTTCATGAGCCTACCGCCGGGATTTGAGCAGAGACTTGGAAGTGACAGAGTATGCAGATTGAACAAGTCATTATACGGACTCAAACAATCACCAAGAGCGTGGTTTGAACGCTTTGGGAAGGCAGTTATCAGTTGTGGCTTCTCGCAGAGTCAAGCAGATCACACAATATTTTATAAACATTCAAAAAACAGTAAAATTGCAATTTTGATTGTTTATGTTGATGACATCATTTTAACTGGTAATGATGAAGCAGAGTTAGCAGCTCTCAAAGAGAAACTCGCAAAAGAATTTCACATTAAGGATCTGGGAGCCCTCAAGTATTTCCTCGGAATGGAATTTGCAAGATCCAAGGAAGGTATATTCGTTAATCAGAGAAAATATGTTCTTGATCTCCTTGGAGAAACAGGTATGCTTGGTTGTAAGATGGCGGAGACTCCGATCGAGCCTAACTTGAAGTTACAAGCTGCTAAGGCTGAAGAAGTCAAAGAGAGAGAACAATATCAGCGACTTGTAGGGAAATTGATTTACTTGTCTCATACGCGGCCTGATATTGCCTTTGCAGTCAGCATGGTAAGTCAGTTCATGCACTCACCAGGGGCAGAGCACTTTGAGGCCGTTTATAAGATCTTAAGATATTTGAAAGGAACTCCAGGGAGAGGCTTACTATTCAAGAAACATGGACATCTTCAAGTTGAAGTATACACAGATGCAGACTGGGCAGGAAGTGTTACAGACAGGAGATCAACATCCGGATACTGCTCCTTTGTAGGTGGGAACCTAGTTACATGGCGGAGTAAAAAACAGAATGTGGTAGCTAGAAGTAGTGCAGAAGCAGAGTTCAGAGCTGTTGCCCATGGAATCTGTGAAGTAATGTGGATTAAAAGAATTCTTGAAGAATTAAAGCTTTCTCACCCGACACCTATGAAGGTCTATTGTGACAACAAAGCAGCTATATCTATAGCTCATAATCCAGTTCTACATGATCGCACAAAACATATAGAAGTGGATAAACATTTCATCAAGGAGAAAATCAATGCTGGCATAATCTGTATGACCTACCTTCCAACAGGTGAACAATTAGCTGATGTGCTAACGAAGGGACTACACAAGAAGCAATTTGATAAGCTGACTAGCAAGCTGGCTATGGAAGATATCTTCAAACCAGCTTGAGGGGGAGTGCTGGAAATTGTGTTCATGCATATAATATGATAGTGGTGTTGGTGGTAGATAGTGGCATGTATAGAATATGATAGTGGTGTTGGTGGTAGATAGTGGTGTGTATAGAATATGATAGTGGTGTTGGTTGTAGATAATGACATGTATAGAATATGATAGTGGTGTTGGTGGTAGATAGTGGCATGTATATAATATGATAGTGGTAGATAGTGGTAATATATAATATGTAAGTGGCATATAATGGGTTATGATGATGTTTGTAATATCTCCTATATAAGGAGTGTCATTTGGTCTTGTAAGATAAGAAGTTTTGAATATAACAGAAATATATTCCTTCTTCCTCATATTTTTCGGAGTTCTTCTTCTTCATATTTTCTAAGTATACATAAGATTACTTTTGAATTGCCATAAGTTGCAAAATCTAACATGTATCATGTTAATTAAGCGGGATTTGAAGTTTGATCATGCATGCAAGCTTGGTTTTGTTGAGCTTTATGGGAATAGGCACCACTTGCATCTTTTGAAATAGAAATGAAGTCAAGATGGGCATGCATGTTTGAATAATTGAAGATGGGAGCTTGAAATGCATGAATATGTGTGATAGAATTGAAATTGGTGTCAATTTGAGACATGCAAGTGTGTAATCCTTGAAATTGAGCTCCATAATAATGTGTTTTGGTGGTTGTACCATGGTAGTGTGATTATATTTGAGATTTGAGCCCTTGCATGCAAGAATGGTAGCTGGGAAATTGAATTGAAGCTCAAGAACACAATCTGGAATTTCCAGAATTTTGACTTCCGCTCGAGCGGGGGGAAGTGTCGCTCGAGCGGAGAAATCGAGCTCCCAGCATTTTTTTGCAGACATGGTTCCCGCTCGAGCAGGGGAATTTGACGCTCGAGCGGGGAGCTATGTAGACAGGCAGTACGCTTGAGCGGCCGAGTTCACGCTCGAGCTGGAATTGAAGGCAACCAGTACTTTTGCAGACCTAAGGGTCCGCTCGAGCGGGGAAGTCCACGCTCGAGCGGGGACCCTATTTTCTGAAATCCTGTTTTTGCATTTTGTGTTCTGTTTTCCGTTCTCTTTCACTCGCAAGCACTCTTAGGCATATGTTAAGCATTGTAAATGAGTTAATGAGATAATACTAAAGCCTAAAGAGGAATATGTGAATTAAAGAACGGATTGAACTATTAATGACCCTTTTGTGTTCATGAAATGTGTAGGGTCAAGCTCCAGGGCAAATCCACAAGCCGATCACTGTGAGTAATAGCAATATTTGAAAGCTTGTCAATGTCAAATTGTTATTCCCTTATAAACTTTACGAGTGGTTAATTGGGATTGTGGACAAAAGTCCGACAGGAATGAATGAATGGACCAAAGGTCGTTTTGATAAGAATGAATGGACTGAAGGTCGTTGTGATGTAAATGAATGGACCAAAGGTCGTTTTGATAAGAATGAATGGACCGAAGGTCGTTGTGATGCAAATGAATGGACCGAAGGTCGTTTTGATGTAAATGAGCGGGCCGAGGGTCGTTTTGACCTATATGAATGGACCGAAGGTCGTTCTGGCATGAATGAGTGGGCCAAAGGCCGTTTTGACATAAATGAATGGGCTAAAGGCCGTTTTGACATAAATGAATGGGCTAAAGGCCATTTTGACAGAAATGAATGGGCTAAAGGCCACTTTGACAGAAATGAAGGGCCGAAGGCCGTTTTGACATAAATGGATGGGCCGAAGGCCGTTTTGACACAATGAATGGGCCGAAGGCCGTTTTGACAAGAATGGAAACCTGAATGGGCCGAAGGCCAGTATGTTGGAACTACAGTCACTAAATCTAAATTTGGTATAAGTGTATATATGTATATGTTAAATAGAAATGTGAATCGGGCCCAAGGCCGTTTGGAACATGTTGTTCTACATTGTTATGTAATTTCTGCATTTGATATTATTCACTGGGCTATCGCTCACGCTCATTCATGTGTTTGTAGGTGAGCCAAGGGAAGTCCAAACCCAGCCCCAGTGAAGCCTACTAGGAAAATCCGAGTTTTGAGGAAGTCAGCCTTGCGTCTCACTCTTGAGGCCTACCCTTGCCCTTTCTGCTATGAAATTATATTTTGTCTTGTCGGCAAGGACTTTGTGTATATCTGTGAATAGTCCGTCATAGGTTGACTCGTTTTGGATGACCCAGTCTGTAATGAATTTTGTGCAACTGTACTTTTGATGTGGGTTATTAACGTAACTGAATATGGTCTGTTGATGTGCATATAAGCACGGCTCTATGGACAGTTTTTATTTATTGCTTCCGTTTGGCCCCTTTACTCTGACAAGTTATGTCTGTTTTGGTCTGAGGCCGTAGGTAATCTCTAGATTGCTGGCCGGTTATGTCCTTAACCCATGGGGGCGGGTTCGGGTCATGACAACTAATGTCAGGCTCCCCCTCATCACAAATAATAGTCCCCTGACTAGGAAGGAAAAAAGACAACTCGTGTTGATAGGCCATCTCCTCATCCGCAATCTCATCCATACCACTACTACTCTTCCCCGGAGGAGATGGTGGAGGAGAAGGAAAGAAGGACACAAATTCACGGAAAGTGACATCCATACTTACATACACTTTGCGAGTGTGAGGATCATAGCATTTGTAACCCGTCTGAGTAGCAGAATAACCAATAAAGACACAACGCACAGCCTTAGGATCGAGTTTCCCACGAGTACGAGGTTGCAAATGAACAAAACAGACACACCCAAACACCCGAGGAGGAAGAGAAGAGGTGGGATATGCAATAGGAAGCAGTTGAAGAGGAATCTGGAATTGGAGGACACTGGAAGGCATACGGTTGATAAGGTAAGCAGCGGTAAGAACATCATCACCCCAAAATGACTTAGGGACATTCATGGTAAATAAGAGAGAGTGAGCAACTTCAAGAAGATGGCCATTCTTGCGTTCGGCAACCCCATTCTGTTGAGGAGTACCAACACAACTAGTCTGATAAAGAATGCCATGCTCCTCTAGGTATGCCCGAAAAACTCCATCAACATACTCAGTCCCATTATCACTACGAAGAATTTTGATTTGAGCATTAAAAAGATTGGTCACCATTTTATGAAAAGTTTGGAAACAAGAAAAGACTTCACTCTTAGTTCGAAGCAATTCAAGTCACACGGGAAAAACAATCAATAAAAGTAACAAACCATCGATACCCAGAAATAGAAACCACAGGAGAAGGGCCCCAGACATCGGGTATGAATAAGCATAAAAGGAAAAGTACTTCTTTTATTAATTGAAGGGTAACAAGTACATTTATGCTTTGCAAGTTCACAAGCATCACAACCAAAAATACTCCTAGGGCAATCACGAACTAAAGAAGGAAAAAGTTTTTCTAAAATATTAAAGGAAGGATGACCCAAACGGCGATGCCACTAATGAAGGAGAGAAAGAGAAGAGCTAATAGTGCACTTGAGAGCTTGAGATGGGACGACAGGAGGAACGGCATCCAGAAAGTACAGCCCACCTTGTGTTCTACCATTGCCAATCGTTTTCCCCGTAGCCAGGTCCTGAAAGACACAATGAGTAGGAAAAAATGTCACTGAGCAATTTAGAGAAGTAGTAAGACTACTAACAGAAAGCAGGTTAGTGGAAAAAGTAGGAACATGAAGCACAGATGAAAGAGAAAGCAAAGATGAACAATGAACTGAACCCTTGCCAGAGACAGAGGATAAAGTACCATCAGCCACTCGAACCTTGTCTCGGCCGGAACAAGGAGAATAAGAATAGAAACGACTAGAGGCACCTGTCATGTGATCGGTGGCACCGGAATCAATAATCCAAGAAGGCGATGATAAGGTACTAAGAGCACTAGCAGGAATACCTGTGTTGGCAAAATTGGAAGAAGCAGAAGTAGAAGAAACTGTGGTAGAAGGAGAGTCAAGTCGAGCCATCAAACGTCTGAGAGTGTGTAACTCATCTTGGGAAAGAGTGCTAGGCTCAGAAGAAGGACTCACAGCAATCTCGGACACATGTGCTTGGGGTCGAGTTGTACTACCACGACCTCGACCCTGAGTAGGGCGACCATTCAGTTTCCAACAATGCTCTCGATCATGTCTGTCTTTCCCACAATAATCACACTTCAAGCGATCTCGATCAACCAGTGTACCCTGACTCCCAGACTGAACCGGACTAGGCCGAGGAGCCCGAGAAGGAGGAGCAACAGCTAAAGCAGAATGATCCTGAATAGAGGAATGCACCATAGCACTACGGCGACTCTCTTCTTGCTGGACAAGGGCATAAGCCTCGCGTAAGGTGGGAAAAGGTGAACGACCCAACACCTGGACGCGAATCTGATCATACTCCAAGTTCAAGCCAGCAAGGAAGTCATGCACACGCTCTTTCTCAACGGTTTGCTGAAACAATGTGGCATCCCGAGAACAAACAGTCTGGAAGCTTTGGTAATAGTCTAGTTCCTGCCACAAACTACTCAACTCAGCATAGTAGATTGCGAGTGATCTATCTTTCTGATCTAAGCTCCGAAGCTTCTTCCTCAACTCATACGCCTGTGCATCATTTCCTTGTTGGGAGTACATTTGGGCTGCAGCTGTCCAAATCTTATGAGCAGTATCTAACAAAAGGAAATTCCGACTAATAGTGGGCTGCATAGAGTTGATTAGCCAAGTCATAACAAGAGCATTTTCGGAAATCCATTGAGTATGGAGGGAGTCATCACCATTCGGTAGGGGAAGAGAACCAGTAATGTAGCCAGTCAAACGGCGAGCAGCAATAGCAAGACCACAGGAGCGTGACCAAATCAAATAGTTGGAACCATCCAATTTAACGGAACTAATTTGAAGAGAGGGATTGTCGGTAAGAGTCATAACACGACGGAGGCCACTCTCATCACTAATTGTATCCTTAGTCTCACCCTCAGCCATTGAAGATTAAATGCCCACAATAGGAAAAAAGCAAATTCCAGCCCAAAACAGCAAAAACTAACAGAGGCGAATCCACAAACTCAACTTAGGGACAAAAGTTACCTCTAGAGACAAAAACAGAGCCGAAACAGGGGTTGGAGAGGCCAAAACCAGTCAGAAACTGAGAGAAAACGTGCTAAAACTGAGGAAAATTGACAAAAATAGAGTAAAACCTTGCCAAATCATCAAAACCAGTCCTCCCAACCCTAGAACAGTCCCAATCGGTTCCCAAGGTAGAGGGAGGAAGGGAAAAAACAACCAAAAACAAGCCCCAGCAGGGACTTCCAAAAAAATCAATTGGTTTTTCCAAAAATCAACAAAAATTGGAAAAACACTCCAAAACTCATCAAAAAATTAAAATAAAAATCTAGGGTGAAAACCCATCAAATTTCGACCATAAAGGAATTTTTTTTTTCTGATTTTTTTCTGTGTATAGGGAAGAACGAAAGAAACAAGGAAAAGAAAAGATTCTTCAAGGAGGAAGATGATGCTCTGATACCATGTTAGATTTGCATAAAAGAAAGAAAAGAAAGTGAGGAAGAAAAGAGAGAGCTGTTGCTGTATATTATTCACACACCTAAACATATTAGGGTTACACATACTTATAATAAAAGACTAAAGGAACAAAAAGACATAACTACCCTCATACACTAATACTTAAACATATTTTATGTTTTTTGACTTGTTATAATGCGCCTAATAAAAAGAAGAAAATTAAACTCTGTGCTTATAACTTATTGACTACTGTCATTTTCCCGAGAATTAATGCACTAGCAATTAAATCAAATTTTCTTTTTGACCTTCTGTTTTTTTTTTCCCTCTATTGTTTTTCCTTTCAGGACAAAGATAAGCTAATAAGCAACTTAAAAACAATTCAGGACTATCTTTGCTCTTTCAAGTCACAGGTATGATCATCTAGAGGATTCAGTAAAGAACATTTGTAAATAAATGCAAATCATGATGAGTACAATGTGGGCACTTTGGAATTAACAATCTACTAGTTTTTTTTTTCGAAGGATTTTGAGTAACTGATAAGGCATTGCAATTTTTCTACATCTAGTCTGTTCACCATAGTAGTTGGAGAATCTCAGAATCCCATCAAAATATAAATGCTAATGAACATATCTATGGTGCTTTTGTTAATTTTTTATTTTAGTTTTACCCAATTTTGTTAAAGTTAAATCAGATGATAAAGTTAAAGGAGGATAACTGTAAGCAAATCATTTGATGGATTGTCCCATAAGTTTTTTCATTAGATTTGAGGGGAGAACAATATAGGGGAGAAAAGAAAATTGAAGAACTCGGAATAAAAATTCTGTCTAATTCTAAGGTGTCTGTTGACCAAGTTATCTATTAGTTTTTTATTTTTTGGTAAAAATAAGAATAATATAGAAAGAAGCACCAAAGGGGTGCAACCTGTATACAAAAAAGAGAATGACGAAGTTGTCTATTAGTGAGTGAACAACAATAGTGGACAAAAACAGAACCATTAAAAAATTGGTGCAAATGCCTCTATCTACATCTATTTCCTCCTCCTTTCTCTTCTGGCAATATTGGGTGAAGTATAAAAATGGTGTTGTATGAATCTAAACTTTATCTTTCATCGTTATCATACTATGTGCTGGTAGCGTCAATGGTTCTGTTCTTGTTTCTAAAATTCCAGTCACTGCCATTGCATCCTGGGTTTCTAAACCTTACCTATGGGTTTTAGAAAATGAAGTGTTGATGAATGAAACTGTACCATGGCAAAATGAATAGCACTTCATTCATCCATTAGCACATTTGTTGAACAATTTGGCTTAGAAGATTAAAATTGCCAAACGAAAATTTCGTAGAAATTGAAGAGTTACTTACTGTGGGAATTTGGTTTAATTTGAGAGAAAAATTTAGTAATAGTTCACTTACACAATTTTAGAGGGAATTATTGCCATTACTTACTCTTGAACCAATATCACTTTAATGTTTCAGATGTTAACACCAGAAAAATATTTGAATTGTGGAGGTTGACACCATTAATTCTTCAATTTTTCTTCATAATAAATTGGTGGCAAAACTCTTTTATCATGATGATAACACGTGAAAGCTCTTTCTTATTATTTTCAAAAATATATTTTTCTTTTGCCAAACAAAAGTCAAGAATAATCCATCCGAACACAATGTATAGCTACTCTCAACAAATCATAAAATATAAACAAATGAACAAGAAAAAACTTTATTCAATTGAAGGATATCATTTGAAGAAATTAAATCACAGTAAACCTAGCACTTAATTTAGCCTAACATACCCATATTGAAAACCAAAGCAACCTCTTGTAATGATTTAAAATGTTGAGGCAATTCTTTATTGAAGTGCCAGCACAGTTAGGATTATCCTATCATGCATTATAAATACTGGTTTAGTGAAACCTTAGTAGCCTAATCTGCCAATCTAGGTAGGCGAACTATGCTCTAAAATGCGAATTCACGAATTTATTAATAAATCCAATCAAATTCGCAGTTTAACATGGTCGCACAATCAAACAATCAAACCAATGCAAGAAGTGCTAGAGGGTAATGATTAGTAATGGCTAGTGCCTATGTGGTACACACAATCTTTAGTTAGAGACTGCTCACACTTGGGATTGTTCAAGTTTTCATGTTCCTTTAATAGAACCAAGGGTAAATTACACTGACCACCTTGACGTTTAGAAAAAATATAGTAGACCACATAATTTGGGCATAATCACACTGTTCTTCCTGTTATAGTAAGGCTAAAATGCCTAAAACTAATGCAGATAATGGGTAGACAGGGATAAACAAAGGTAAAATATACATTTCAGTGTAAAAATGATGACAATATCATTTTTCCATCCATACGACTAACAAATTATTGAGAAAAGGGGCACTAAATGTCATGTGGAGTACAACTGTAAGGGAACCTAGTGCCAGTGTAAATATGCCAGACTTGTGGGGTTTAATGTATTTTCTTCAAATCTCAAGGGAGGTTGGTGTAATTTTCCCTAGAACCAAAGAGCCCCAAGTTTTGGTGTGCTTGTGGTATGGGACTGAAGCAAGTTGGTGTGCTGCTTTTATAAAAAGAAATGGAAACCTCACACTCAGGTTGCAGCGATTTGGAACTCTGAAGGTATTTACATGTATGCATGCCCTGGAGGTACCCCACTCTGATGGTTTTTTTGACAATGGACGCTTTTGCTCTGCAAATCAGTTACTTTGAGAGAAACCCAGAATTTTCAGTGGTTTTCAGCTAGGCTGCTGCAATTTGTAAAATACAATTGAAAATTATATCAACTTCATTGTTTTTTCTTTTATTCACTTTGTTGTGTTTTTTCTTACCTCATGAACAGGGTCTAACAGTCACCAATATATCAGCTACAACTTTTCCACAAACACTGGATTGGCTGCATAGTTATATTCTTCAGGTATGTTCGTCTTCCAACCCTTCTTTTGAATAGCTGCATTACGTGAATTGGTCAAGTCGTATATATTCTTTTCTTACCTGGAAGAAGTTGATACCAGTAGTGGCCCCACTAGCTGAGTTATAAAACTAGGCTAGTACTTTGTGTTCATTAGCAATAAGTAAAAATCCACTTTTGGTAGGAAATGAAGTCCGTTAATAAATTTAGTCATTTTCTTATGCTCTTTCGGATAATCATCTTCTACGCTAGCATAAATTATATTGAATAATCAATTGTTTTACTGCTGTGGAAAAAGATCCAGAAATCTTTTATAAAGTGTTATTTTACCTGGAGTTTCTCTAGCATATTATGATATCGAAATGTTCCATCTAGTAAACATTTGGAACTGTTTGGTTTTTTTTATTATTTTGTTTATTAGTAGAAGAAACTGCTCTGAATCGTCCTAGAAGGTAAACTGTCAAAATCATTTCATTTTCATTACTCCAATAATTACATTTGGGAACCACCTGATGTTTCTCTGCTCTCATTGGGAAAATGCTTTGGTTGGATACTTCATCGATAAAAGATTCTCTTTCCATTATTTGAAAACTTGGGCGGAGAAACTTTGGGGAAATTTGCTTGAGGACGTGGTCTCCATTGACAATGGTTTTTTTATTTTTAAAGTAAAAAGTGAAGAGGCTATGGACACAATCTTGGAAGATGGCCCCTATTATGTTGGGGCTAAATTGATTGTTATTAAAAAATGGCAACCTGGACTAAAACTAACAAAGTGTGAATTTTCAAGTGTGCCATTGTGGGTGAAGTTGTACAATGTTCCTTTGGAACTTTGGAGTGAAGAGGGTTTGGGTTACATAGCTAGCATCTTGGGAACTCCTCTTTATTTGGATGAGCCAACTTTCAAGAGAAGCAGACTTACGCTTGCGAGAATTTGTATTGAAGTGCCAGCAAATAAAGAGATCCCTAAGTCTTTCAAAATAAATCTTGGTTATGGTGACCCATATGAGATTCAAGTTGAGGTACCATGGAAGCCCCAAAGGTGTGATGGTTGTAAGACTTTTGGCCATACCACTAATTTGTGCCCTCAAAAGCCAAAGTCTTTGAACCCTCCCTCCTTCAAACATGAGTGGAGAGTCAAGAACACTAAAACACAAATTCCGACTAAATGGGAAGTGGTGAAGAAAAAGGGGAGAGATGGTGGGCAAGGTTCAACGCCATTGATCAACAAAGAGAGAGAGACGCAGTCTTCTATCCCCTCAACATCTAATGCCTTTGATGTCCTTGAATCGTGTGACATGGACGAGTTAGGAAATGGAGATTCAAGTCAAGAGTTGAGAAATAGAGGGAGTCCATCTCCAAGTGATCCTAGTTATGGGGAGACTTCAAAAGAGGATAATAGAAGAAAACTTTAAGCGAAACTTCATGACTTGAAGAATGCTAGAAGGAAATTCTGAATCCTTGTTTTGTTGGGAATGTTGTGCTTGTTTTCTATTAGCTTAGTTTGTTTTTTGATGGAGTAGTTTATTTTGTTTATTTTTGTGCTCCCATCAAAAGCTGTGTGTTGAACTTCATTGTATATTTTTCTTTTTTGGTTATAATATGACTTACTTATCCAAAAAAAATAAAAAATGATCTAATACATTATCAGTGATTAGTTTTTCTCCTTTGTCTAAGCTAATTAGACTGTACATCCTATTTTATTTTTCTGGTCAGTAGCCTGTACGATGGTTCTAAAACCTGCGTTTGATATTGTTTCTCTATCAGTGTATTGAGAAAGGTATATCATCGGTTTCTGATGGAAGTGGTACACTGCCAGCTGAGAGTTAACTTACATGCTAATTAACAGGTTTGATGAGGACTCCAAATACCTTCTATCTTGTGCCTGTTTGAAAATTTATATATATTTTTTAAATGTTATCTATGCTAAAACTTGCTTGATGAACTAACATAGAATAGAACCACTTAAAAACATTTATCAGTGGAAACAGATGATCCTATTTGAAAAGTGAGAATATACTTACCAAGGTCCTAAGATTGTACCAATGATAAAAGAAATTTCTCTAATGTTTCAAATAGCCTCCCTAAGCTGCTATAGGCCCTGTTTGGTGCAGCTTATGGAGCCTACTTATAACCCATTTTAATTTTGAAAATCTCTGCTAGAGTAGTTGGTATAGTTTCTACTTACAACTTATGAGGCATAAATAGCTTAAATTAGCTGAGAAAAGTTGATTATTGACGAGAAGTAAGGAAAGCGATGCTTTTAGCTTTTTATTTATAATTATCAACTTTCAGCTTACAAGAAGTTACACCAAACAGACCCGTAATGCTATTTGCAATCTTACCCATTCTTTATCCAACCTTGTCCATTTTGTCAATAACCAATTGCTCGTTGATTGTTGCCCTCTTGGTTTTGTAACTTCTTTTTGTATATTTTCCTCGTGTTGTTGATAGGTCCTTGTTACTTATCTGGACCTGATGAGGAAATGAAGTTGCAGAGATGTGCTATAAACAACTAAGATACTGGACGCTCTGTCGTGTAAAATCCAGAAATCAAACCTAAAAAGTTCTGCACAAGGACACAGGCTGGAGGATGTTGAAAGATTTAGGGCTTCGGCAAAGTGGTGGTCTTTAAAATGTACTACCATCGCGAAATGTTTGTTGGCCCCGACTCCGTCTCCCAAGCCCTCTACTGTAATAAGACTTGTAATGCTACAAAATGGTTAGCCTGGCTTAATTTGAAATGCTGAATATGGGACCTTCATAGAAATTGAAAGGTCCTCATGAAATGGTTGGGTATATTATTATATAATTGATAATTATTAATTTTTTAGTTTGGGTGATATTTATTTATTTGTAAAGGGCTTTCTATTGTAAGGGTAAGGGATGCATGGCTTAATAAAGAAGATTATGGATGTTGATAGCATCTTTCCTTGATTATCTCCCTATAGTTTATAACATTGCTTAACAAAAAAAAAAAGTGAGAGAGGGTGATCAGTGCATAAGAACCCTCCTTAGGCATTGATTGTAGGAGCCCCTACCCGCTAAAGAGTCTGATAAGACGGGCCTAGACAGATCTTCAAACACGGCAAGCACTCTCTCAACAAAGATTGAGCCATAGTCTTACCCTAGCCCATTGAGAGGCATGGTGGTAACGAGTTCGTAGCCCATGATTAATGAGCATAAGTTTTGCATCCCCTAATGACTGCTAATGAGATTTGAACCCATGACTTGTTGGCTACCAAAGTACATAGGATTAAGTCCCATACCTTCTAATCCTAAGGTTTGATGCTTCCAAAAATGTGAATTGGGTCATTTTAGAAATGGTTGGTTCACTAATTTTAGATAATTGGATGTCTTTGGGATATAAAGTTGATGTGGACCACATATATAATGAACATATTTCATTTATTTACTTTTATTAATTTTTCTAGATGTATAATATTGTTGGATAGAAATTTAATATTTTCAATTCATTTATCATGCATGCACTAATTGCATGGTTGTTATAACTTACACCATGGTATGTGCACTCCCCTTGCACCCTTACAAACATATGTAACATATAATCAATTTTAAATCATGCCATTAATTGGAATATTAAAGCTTGGTATTACAATAATAGATTCATGATCAAATCTCATCATCCCATAGATCTTGTATGGTCTTATAAGGACTTGTTGTTTGATTAACAAGGAACTCCCCTCTCATAATTTTCCTCTCCTCCATCATTTCAATATTGAGTAAATCGTGATCGTCCAATCTCAGATCAAGGGCTCCCATGTTCTCCTTCATCCTTTCTTTGTTGAAGCTCTTCACAATTACACTTGCACCCTTTGATAATCCCCACCCTAGGGCAACCTACATAAGAGATTTTAAAGAAGACAATCTTATAATTTCTTGTTAAGGAGACAGATTTTTTGTAAAAGATAATCTTATGTTGCTTGAAAGGAGGAAATAATAGCTTAATTATGGCTTAGATTGATTATTGCACATGCAAGTCCAAGCCAAGGCAAAAATATGTTGATTTGCAAATTATTTTATTTCTTTTTTAAAAAATAAAAATAAAATTGTGGGATATAGAAAAGCTCTTTCTGAAAAACAAAAAACAATATATATATTTCATGTGACTGTAATTTTTTTTCATATTTCATGACCAATAGACGAAGATAAAAAGTTTCTTTTTTTTTTAATTCGAACTCATATATTATGATGAATAAGAAAGTCTCTCATCCAACATAAATGAAAGATTTTTAAAATTTTTTATAATCAATAAAAGAGAATAAAAAAATTACATAGTGCAATAATAAATTTGAATATAAATTAAAAATTGCCTTAATGAATGCAGATTTAAATAGGAAAATGTGGTGAGATTTTGACTTATTTCACCTGAGCTGGGGTTGCCTTGTGCTTGAGGGCAATGGATTGGATGATTGGATCATCAACCACAGCCGTTGATCCCCATGCATTCCCTGGTCCACCAAGTGGTGAATATGCACTTATGTGGATGTTGTGGTCCCCACAGAACTCTCTAAGCTTTGTTTGCCTCCACCTTGGATGCATTTCCACCTATACATTATAACAAGAAGATGATGATGATGATGATGAAGAATTAATGGTGGTGATGTTTGAAAATAATGTCTCAATTAGCTAATGTTTGGTTCATTATAACAAAATGAAATTGAATAATTATTTCAGTAAAATCTTCAGTCTTATATTTGGTTGATTAAAAATAATAATAATAATAATAATATATTTTAAATTAAAAATATAGTTCACCATTATAAAGGAATAATCATTTTATATAAGATAAGAGAGTTTAAAAAATGACTATTTTATTTAATTCTAGTAAATCAAATAGAATATTAGAGTTTTTAATCATTGAGCTCTTAAACCTTATTTGATTTTATAATAGACCAAGAGATATAAAATAATCACTTACATGGAGGCTACTTCACAACTAAAATCACACCAAAATTACAAGTTTGACTCATAATTTTCTATTATACATCTCATTTAGAATTCATAATTTATGCTTATAAGACTAATGGTTAGGTTTTTATCAAAAATGACTTCTCAAGAAGTTGAAAAAGAAATAGATCATATTTTTTTTTTTGGGGGGGGGGGGGGGAATTTCTCCCCTTTTTCTCTCTCTAAATAAATCATTGGTAGTAATGGTACAATATATATGTATATATATATACACTCAAATAAAATTTGTTTGAATAAATGAGAGGAAAAGAAGAAAAAAAATAATTTCTCTTCTATCTAGTTTGGTTAAACTATATATATTAAAAAATTATAATTTTTTTTCATGTAATATCACCAATATCTATATATATATATAAGTGTTAATTTTTATTTATTTATTTTTTAAAATTTCTTCTGTATCTAATGGTGCAATTTTGGTATTATGAAAAAGCATCTAGCTCCTCTCTAGTCTGATTGTGGACTGTGTGGGCTCAAATCTGGACCCATATTAATTATTCAAACCGTTCAATGTGTAAAATTCATCGGTTACATAATTCTTTCAAAAAATTGAGTTGATTAGATATCGATAGACATTTAATCGAATCACATTTCAGCAACGACAAACATGATTTTCAAAATAAATTGTTGATAAAAATGTGATAAGATCAAGTGGTTATTTATATCTGATTAAATTGATTTTTGATAGGAATAATGTACACGACGAGCTCTACACATAAAATGGTTTGGAATATTGAGATGGACCCTGATTTGGGCCCACCACTACCCAACAACACCTTCCAATCTAATTGCGAACTTAGGAAAAAATAATAATCAGATTTGTTTTTATTTTTTTTCCCCTTCGGATCTTTTCTATTTTAGTGAGATTCAAAATGAGAATTTCAAGAGAAATTGATTTCTCTCAATTTCTTTCAAGTTCGCACGATTTCTCTTCCCTTTACTAATCCAAACACGATGAATATAAACCAAGACCAAAAAAAAAAAAATCATTTCTGTTCTTTTCTTTCAATTCAAATGAAAGAATCCGGTCCATCTACTCACATGGCTCTACATACAAAAAAACAAAAATAATGATGGCCATACACATATGCTACTAAAGAGTGAGCTCTGTTCACCCACGTTACTCTACTTATTTTTTTTTACAATCAATTCTAATTAGTTGTGTATCGGTAGAATTATTTGAAAAAGGGGAAAAGAGCATTACTTGATTGACCGCAGGAGGAATAGAAGCAAAATCTAAGAGACGTTGGATCTTGTTGGTGGAGAAATTGCTGACACCTATACTCCTACACAATCCCATGTCCAAGCATCTCTCCATGCCACCCCAAGTGGTCTCCAGGTCCAGTACTGGTTCGAATTCAGCTTCGTCTGGGACTGCGTTTGTAGCCCATGGCTTCAACTTCACTGGCCAGTGCACCAGGTACATGTCCACATGTTCCATCCCCAACCTCCTACAATATAACACACCCAATCAATATATATATATATATATCAATAATATTATAAACCCAGACTTAATTATTCAGAAATTATCCAGAATTATCATTTTATAGTTCAGATTTATTTTATACATGAATCTTATATTACACAAATTTAATCTTCACCACATAACCACTCACTCAGAAAATTCTGGATAGATAAATCTGGAGTTCCAAACTTTTCATATATATATATATATATATTATTACAACTCTATCTCTCTCTATGTCCATACTATTATATAAAGTCAACTCTTTAATTGGCCTGTCTGTGAATGTCATTTTTTTTTCCCTCAAAATATAACTACTGCCATCAAACTGTTTCAAATAACTGTTATTATGAGATTCAGTTGTTTCACATCCAATAGTTCTAAACAAAATGGTTAGATAGGAGTTGTCAATAATGTGCATATTTGTTTTTGGGGATCCACAGCCACAAACAGTATTCTAATAATACGTACCATTTCAGGACGGTCATCTACGTACGGGTGTATTTTTTGGGATCCACACAATTATCTCCTCCTACCAAGTATACTCTAGTCTAGTTGCCATACATACATATACATATATATATATATATATATATATGTTCACTTCTTGTTTTTTTGTTAATATAAGACGTGGGTAATGATCAATCTCAAGAAATACATATAAGAAAATCATGCATGAAAGCTGGAAGCATATTCACATCAAGCACAATTATAATCACTCAAATATTTGATCACCGAAATTACCAATCCCTAATAAGGAATCTGTGATTTCGGTGCATTTTTTTTAACGCTCGTTTTTTCCATTCTCATCACATGTAATGCAAGTAGTCGGTTGTTTGACCTATCATGCTTTTTAATCCATTTATGCATGAATATTGAGTGCAACGGTGACATTATTAGGCTAATAAAAAAATTGTTAATAAAATTACACAAATTGTAGTGTAGCCTCCATTAATTTCTATGAAATTTCTTATTGCATATATGCTTACTTTAAAGTTCGAGTGAGCCCTGAGACAGGATCATGGTGATCACTTCCCCACAGTTTGGAAGTGAGAAAAATGTCTTCTCTCTCAACGGTCTGATTAAGAATTGATTCTGTTAATGCCTCTCCCACAGCTGCTTCTGAACCATATATTTTTGCTGTGTCAAAATGCCTGTACCCCATCTGTTGTACATAATACGTATACAACAAAAACAACACTACTTAAAACCATTTTCATGCAAATATATATATAACTTATCGTAGAAATTTAAAAGTAAAGCCATGCATGCTTTTTACAAAAATGTTACCTACATAGAAAAATATTCAAAATATTTAATGTGTCATCCAAATACATTTAAGATGTGGGCTTCATTATATAAAAATTATGCAATCATAGAAGTCATCAAGTATCAATCTCTATGTTCACTTGTCTCAAAACACTAGTAATTATTGGTTTGAATCATATGAAAATCACGAGAGGCGAAAATCACAAAGTATAATTCAAATCACTATAATAAGTGTTTTGGAATAGAACAACAGAAGAATTTGATAAGATAAAATCTCATGCATACCTTAAGAGCTGTTTGGACTGCATGTTTGGTTTCTTCTCTATCATTTTGAGAAGAATAAGTGCCCAAAGCCATGATGGGTATGGTTGAGCCACAGTTCAATGTCACCTGATTGTACTTCATTCTCTCTCTAGATGTCTTTCTCTCTCTCTCTAGATCTCTGTCTCCTCAACAATGCAATATAACTAACTTGGTGACTCCACATATATATACACACAAAAGTCAACAAGTACCTTCAAACTGTTTTTTTGAAGATATTGCACCGCCTATAATAGTATATTGGAGTTAATTGGGGGGCGGGGGTGTTAAATTTGATATGTTGATCATATCAATTAATTGTGATCTTCCATGTCTCCAGGGATTTTAACAATCCTTCGTTTTAAAGAAAGAATCTAAAAGTACTTGTTTATTTTACTATACACACAAGGTTATTTGTGATTAGATTCTTTGTCTCCA
Source organism: Camellia sinensis (assembly GCF_055761805.1). Taxonomy (NCBI): domain Eukaryota; kingdom Viridiplantae; phylum Streptophyta; class Magnoliopsida; order Ericales; family Theaceae; genus Camellia; species Camellia sinensis. The sequence continues at coordinate 73,328,589 of NC_138961.1, forward strand.
TATGTTGGCTATTTTGACACTTTGAAAAATAAAAATGTAATTGTCACCTGCTAGTAAAGATTTGAAAAGTTGTTACAGAATTTATAATTCAATTTACTTATTAGGTGATTGTGATTAGGTTCTTTCAGTCTCAATAAAGAAGATTTTATTGATTGTGTTTTAGTAAGAACCAATGCAATAAAACTTGAATTTGAAACAAAATGGGGGAGAGAGACTGGACATAAAATATAATTGATTAACTGAATAATGCAATTACAAAATGTTATTTTTATTAAAGGCAATTTCAAAGATTGAATTCTGAAAATACAAGAGCTACTTTAATCTACTTCTATGAAAAGTAAGTGCAGTACTGAAATTTAAAGATAAATGAAATCACAAAGATATAAAGTCTAGATTTGTTCGAGGAGGCTCTTTCATCTTTACATTCATCTATTTATAATCTTCTCTTGGCCTTTGAATCAGTTGAGCTACTTTTTCTCACCATGATCTCTTTTCTTGTAGCTACTTCTTAGGGCCACTTCTTCTCTTTATGCGTGTATCATTGCTAATAACTGCTATCTTGATAACTTCTTTCCACTACAAGAAAAAACACATTTGGCGACTAGATTTTTAGTCCCCAAAAGTCGGTTTTTAAGTTTCCCCGACTAAATTTTTTAGTCGCCGATTTGGTCGCTGGAAAACGGCCGGGAAAGGTATTGGCGACTAAAAAACTTTTAGTCACCAAAAAGCAAGTCTTTAGCGACTAAAACTTTGATTGCCAATAGTCAATTATATTTTTTAAATTATACATTTGGCGACTAAATTTTTAGTCGCCAATAGTCAATTATATTTTTTAAAATTATACATTTACCGACTAATGTTTTAATCGTCAATACTCAAGGAATTGGCGACCAAACAAATTTAGTCGCCAAAAGCTCATTCCGAAAAAAAATAATTACACCCGGCTCTTGTAGAGATTCAAACCATCAACCTCCTACACCATAAACCTTATACAACACACTCTTTCTACTACGCCTCCATAACATCATATGATTATGTATGCAACATATATTATTTATATAGTACTTAGACCAGTATTAATAAAAAAGTATATATATTAATATAATTATTTTTTATTGAACATAATTTATGTAAAAATAAATTATTTAGTAGAAAAAAAAGGACACCACTTTTGGCGACTAAATATAGTTTTAGTCGCCAATTCCATACTTTTGGCTACTAATTATTTTTTAGTCGTTACAAAAAAAAATACCCGTGCTAAAATTACCACTTTTGGCGACTAAATTTCTTTTTAGTTGCCAAAAAGCTTCACTTTCAGCTACTAAACATGTTTTTAGTCACCGAATGCTTCACTTTTGGCTACTAATTTTTTTAGTCGCCAAAGGGCCTTATTTTTTGCTACTAAAATTTTTTTAGTCGGTAAAAGCCTCGCTTTTGGCAACCAAACAGATTTTCAGTCGCCGAATGCCTCACTTTTGACTACTAAATTTTTTTTAGTCGCCAAAAGGCCTTACTTTTGGCTACTAAAATTTTTTTAGTCGCTAAAAGCCATATATCGGCGACCAAATAGATTTTTAGTCGCCAAAACCTATACTTTTGGCTATTAAATTTTTTAGTCGCCAAAAATCTTTACTTTTGGCTACTAATGCATTTTTAGTCGCCAAATACTATACTTTCAGCGACGAAATATGATTTTTTAGTCGCCAATAGTACTTTTTCTTGTAGTGTTCCCTTGTGCTCTTCATGTGTTGAATAACTACCTATTAGCTACTAGAACTCACATCCACTGCTCACGCGCGTAGCTTTCGAATGTGAGATTCTTCAATGACTTGTGTATCTGTATAATTATCTTTGCTTGCCACGTGTCACCTTCGAATTGAATGGTTTAATTATAGTGCCAACAGTCGATTACATATTGTCATATTATTAAAATTAATGACTAAAAGAATATGAGCCAAACATGGATATAGAAAGTGAGATAGATGATCTCACATTGACCCTGACACAGATCATCTGTCTCATATCTATTACATATTGTCATTGGTTTAGCATAACCTACAAAAGTCAAAAAGTTACTAAAAAAGTCAAAAAAATCCATACTTGGGGGAAGCCTTATTTTGCCCTTTAAATTCAACTACCCAAAAGTCGAAAAATTAAAAGTCAAAAAGTCAATAAGGGTAGAATGATTATTTTAATTTTATTACACATCTTTTCGTAAAAAGTCAAAAAATTATTTCAAATATACATTTTTTTTCTTTGCTTTTTTAGCCAAAAAATCAAAAAGTGCACTTGTATAGCACATCTCAAACAACAGTTGCAAAATTTTCAAAGGTGGTTCTTTATTTTACTTTTTAATTTTTACTTAAAATTTATTAGTGTTATTTTTTTATTATATAAAATTACTAATTAAATGTTTATATGCCATTTTCAATGGTTATTATGACTAATCTATTTTTTTTTTTGATCAACAAAAAAAAACTTTATTGAATTAGAACCAAGGAAAAAATCCTTACATCTGACATCAATAAAGGAACAAAAAGGCCGTGCTACTAGCATCATAGTGAACTATACTCATCCCAACTAGGTTGGCACAAGAAAGCCACCCAATCATGTGCTAACACAAGCCAAAATCTAGTTGGAGAGAGACCAACCAGCAGAAACCAAAACAGAAACAAGAAGCAAACAGACACCAAGGAGAACAACACAACAACAAGACAACAGCAACCACTGTATCCTAGAACAAAAGGCAAGGCAGCAACAACCACAGCTCAAAGCCCCCTGATAGAATTCAAATTAAAGAGCAACTCATTTACTGAGAAAACCACCCCCTTAGAATGGTACTTAACCAAGAGAGCGATATGCATCTTAATGGATTCACAGACACCACACCAGTTTACCTGTGAACCAGAAAATTTAATTTCATTCCTAGCCTTCCATACATACCACATGACCACAGATGGCAGTGCATCCCACATACACTTGAGCATTTTCTTAAAATTAAAACCACCCCACCAATCCAAAAGCTGAGATATACTCTGAGGCATAACCCACTCCAGGCTCCACCACTTAACCACTTCAGACCAAATGCACCAAGCAAACTGACAATGGAGAAGGACATGACTTACATCTTCAGCACTAGAATGACAAAAACAGCACGGAAAGGAGCCATTGGGATCTAAAACACCCAAACTCTGCAAAAACACCGAAGTTTTTAATCTACCTCTCCAAGCCAACCAACAGGTGAACTGCATTTTTGGAGGAGAGATACCCTTCCATAACAACCTAGGCACCACTAGACTTGAGCTGTCAATTGAGGAAAGCCACTCATAAGATGATTTCACTGAATAGACCCCTGAGGTACCAAAAGTCCACACCAGTCTATCTTCCACACCAGATCTTAATGCTGGGACTGAGTTAAGAACATGAACAAGACTAGATAAATCTGCAGCTTCCCAAGAGTAAAGGTTTCTTCTGAAATTCAACATCCACCCTGATGAAGTAGATCTTCTACTGAATATGTCATAAACAGATGCTTCTTTATCCTGAGAAAGAAAATACAATCTGGGGAAAACTAATTTCAAGCAACCAGCAACAGACCATGAATCATTCCAAAAAGAGCACCTATAACCGTCACCTAAAGCAATACTAATGTGGGAATGCAAAAAGTCAAAGAAATTAGGCCTGCAAACAACTACTGACAGTATGTCAGTCCAAACTCTAGAGCCATAAGTTTGAAAATCAGATGGAGGCAACCAAGGCTTTGGGGCATACTTGTACTTACTGCAAATAACATCTTTCCAAAGAGCCTTCTCCACACACCCAAACCTCCACCACCACTTAGCCAAAAGACATAGATTCACATCTCTAATTTTCCTAATGCCAAGACCGCCAACTCTAAAATCTTTAGTAACTTCAGACCACTTAACCAAATGCAACTTTTTCTTAAGATCAAAACCCCCCCATAAAAAGGAGGCTTGAATTCGATCAAGATCTTTAGCAACTCCTCCAGGGATCTTAAACAATGATAAGTAATAGACAGGGAGGTTACTCAAGACAGATTTAATCAAAGATAATCTGTCACCAAAAGACAAATGCCTTCTCTTCCAGCTGGCAAGCTTAACTTTAAACTTCCTAACAATTGGGGCCCAAGTTGATTTAAGTCTAGGGCTAGCACCAAGAGGTAGACCCAAAAAAGACATAGGTAGCACACCTTTGGAACAATTAAGGATATCAGCAACCTGATCCAGAAAAACCTCCTCCACACCAACACCAATAACCGAACTTTTACTATAATTGATCTTTAGACCAGAAACAACTTCAAAACATCGAAGCAACCTCTTGATACAAAGAATTTCCTCCTGATTGGCCTCATAGAACAAGATGGTGTTATTCGCAAATTGAAGGTGTGTCACTTTTACCAAATCATTCCCAATAACAGCCCCCTTGAAGACTCCCAACTCTCTAGCCCTTAAAATCAAAATATTCAGACCTTCCACAACCATATTAAATAAAAAAGGGGAGAGAGGATCCCCTTGCCTTAAACCCCTTTCAGGAACAAACTCATCTGTAGGGCTTCCATTAACTAAAACAGAAATTCTAGCCTTGGTAACGCAGCTTTTGATCCAATTCCTCCATTTCAGCCCGAAATGAAAACTTTCCATTAGATTAAATAAGAAATTCCAATTTACACAATCAAATGCTTTCTCAAAATCGATTTTAATAATCACCCCTTTCTTCTTTTTACTCCTCCACCAATCCAACACCTCATTTGCGACAAGCACCCCATCAAGAATGAATCTCCCCCTCATAAAAGCTGATTGGGAAGGGCTAATAATAGATGGGATAATAAGTTTCAGCCTACTAGATAACACTTTGGCAAGAATCTTGTACATGGAACCAATAAGACTAATTGGTCTGTAGTCATTGAGGCCATTGGGATTCTCAGACTTGGAGATGAGAGCAATGAAGGAAGAAATAAGGCCAGAGGCCAGCTTTCCGTTAGCAAAAAACTCTTTAAAAAATAGCATGATATCCCCTTTCATAAATTTCCAGCACTTCCTAATAGCCAAAAGATTAAAACCATCTGGCCCAGGGGCCTTGTTCCCATCACAGGCCTTCAGAGCACTCCAAACCTCTGACTCTGAGAACTCCCTTTCAAGATCAAGAACTTGGGAACCATCTAAGGTCTGAAAAACCCCTCCTAATTTTGGCCTAACCTTCCATGATTCAGAAAAAGCACTCTTAAAATGATTCCAGACCTGGCTTTTAACTGCTAGAGGATCATCAACCACCACTCCATTTACTACTACTGAGTTAATGAGATTAATGTTTTGCCGACATTTAACCATCAAATGGAAATACCTTGTATTTTTATCACCTCTGAGAGCCCAGTCTTGCCTGGATTTCTGAAGCCAAAACCACTCTACCCTCTTACTAAACTTCCAAATTAGCTCCCTCAACTCTGCTTTTCTGGATAACTCAGCTGCCAACAACTCTCTGGACTCAGTTAGTAGGTCCAGCTGATGGAATTCCTCCTCAACAAGTTTAAGTTGGGATGTAAGGTTGCCAAAAACAGATACATTCCACTCCTTAAGATGCTTCTTTAAAAAGCCCAACTTTTTGGATAGTCTAAACCCAGCCCACCCATCAACCTCTGCTTCAAGCCAAACCTTTTCAACCATAGGCAGAAACCCAGAATGGAGAACCTAACAATTCATGAACCTGAAAGGTTTAGGACCCCAGTCCCTACTATCTTCCTTCATAATAATAGGACAATGATCAGACACAGACCTCGGCAGCCCCCAACATTTAAAATTGAAAACAGCAAGCCAATCAGAGTCTAATATGAACCTATCAATGCGACTCCATTTACCGTTATCACTGGAATTGCTCCAAGTGAACCTTCTCCCTAACATTGATAGCTCCACCGCTTCAAGCTTGTCAATGAACTCATTAAAGTCCTGCATACCCACATTCCTCCTGGAACAACCAATCCTCTCACTCATACACCTAATCTCATTAAAATCACCTCTAATACACCAAGGTTTGGGAAACAATGGCTTGATTCTGATGACCAAATCCCATAAGTCCCTTCTCTTAACAACATCATTAGGAGCATAGAGGTTTACTAACACGCCTTCAAACTCAGAATTAATCTTCCCAGCTAGCACAATCAAATTCCTAGAGCAGCAACTACTGTGAAGAGAGAAGACTCCTGGATTCCAAACGCACAAAAGACCTCCAGCAAGGCCATTCGCACCAACATCCAAAAACTCAAATCTATCAAAAGGCCAAACGGATCTCACCATATCAGAGCTAATAACATCTCTCTTGGTTTCTTGAAAAAACACCATGTCCACTTTCTCATCCTTAAGGACTTTCCTAATTTTCCTCCTTTTAATCTCCCTCCCCAAACCTTGGATATTCCAGGACAGAAGATACATGATAAAATAATAAAAAACTCCAACACTCCCAAAACAAACAAAAAACTTACCTGATTTGCTGGTGCCTCCTTTGCTCGATTCTTGCCACATCTTGCCGTTCTAGATCAGCGATTCTGTTAAGCGCAGCATCCTCCTGATCATCAAAATCAATGCCCAAAGCTTTACCCAACTGCACAGTTGCTTGAGCTTCATTAAGAATGATTCGACCACTGCAAGACCCCAACTTAGAAGATGAAGCCAATGAAAACTTCGCAATCGCAGCTTTTAGAGAGGCTCCCTTCTTAGAAGTGGACAACTGATTACGGCTCCTCTGCCTAGCATATTTCAAACTGCCCTTGAACACTTTCACTGGAGCTGAATTCTTGCATCTCTTCCTGACATCCCTAATCTCTGATTTGGTCTGCAGATTGGCCATGATCTTAGCACTACCAATGCTTCCAGATGTAACCTCTTTCACCGACCCAACTGGAGCTTCCTCTATGAGCCCTATCTTAAAATTTTCCCCAATATTAAGAGGCTCAACCTGCGAATTCTGGGCCATCTCCTCAATATCAGTAATAGTGCACCTATTGCCAAAATGAGGCCCAACAAAAGAAGGTTCACCCAACACTACTTCTAAATTCAGCCCAGGTTGGGGCCCAATAGATCTACTAAAACTCCTCATGAAGCCCACCTGAGATCTAGCAAAACCCATATCTTTATCAGGCCTATCACAATTCAAAAACCTTCTCCCCTCAAGATCACAAACCTCCCGCTGAAGAGCATGCTTTGAGCTAGATTCATTAACAGCCGACACCAAGTCCCAATGCCCATGCATGCCAGACGCATGGACTCCAACTACCTTCTGGGAGGATAGAGACTGCACTACCTCATCATTGCCCACTACTTCTGCTTGACTCTTCACCTTCCTACTTCTGTCGCCGGCAACTGAAGATTCCGACCGACAATCGACGATCGATCTGAGACCCCACTTCTGCCCAATCTCCTCCACGAAATCCAAACTTGACAACCCCTCTTTCACAAAAACATCAAACTGTTTGTTATGACAATCCACTAACACCTTAGAGTTAATGGTCTCCATAACTCTGGTATGCACTAAAATTCTCCCACAAACCAGAGAATTTGAATCCAAGAAATCAATTCTAATAATATCTCCCCACAAGTTTCCAATCCTTTGAAGCGTACTAGGATTCCACACATGAAACGGGATACCAAAGCAGTGCAACCAAACGAGACGAGAGGGTTCTAATACAAAGTCCTCCCCCCAAGATCTAATTTCCTCGCACAAATCCTGTATAATCACAGCAACCGAACTGAATTCCTTATCAAGTTCAACCTTGGATCCGAAAGAAAGAAGCACAATGTTACCACCCCCAAACCTAATGTTGACGTTGTGGTTATATTTTTTCACCATTGCTTCTAGACTACCCACCAAATTCAAGGACTTCAAACGGACAATCATAGTACTATCTAACCAGTCACAGCCTTCATCTGAAGCCAAAACCTTCAAGCAACTAGTGACTTCAACACCTCCTTGTTTTACAACCTCCGCAAAGGATTTGCCTTCCTTTAAGATAGTAATCTTACTATTAACCTTAGGGGCCTTAATTTGACCACCCAAAGGCTCTGCATTGCTGGTGAAAACAGCTTTCCGACCACTGCTTTTGACAAAGTCTGCGAGCTTGACCTTCAGCTCCTTGTTAGCGCACCACACTCCGTTAGTCTTCTGAATTGCTAACCCCGCTACGACTTCACAATCATACCTAACAAAACCAAACTTCGTCCCCACTCTACTCTTCTTGTAAGGTATAAACACATGGCGAACAACTCCGAACTTCGAATACATCCTAAACAGCCTTTTCGGATCCATCTTAGCAGGCAAGTTATCCACAAAGATTGTGATGAGATTACTAGCGAAAGCCCTACGATTATGGCCCAGATCCCTTCTCTTGTAGAGCACCGGCTGCCACCCTCCGCCAAAACTCCTATCCTCTCTCATGACTCGCTCTGACCTCGGCTGTTGGTTATTATTCTCACATTTATGACTAATCTATTTAATATTTCTTGTAGTATAATCGATCCCAAATATGATTTTATTAATTTTAATTTTGGAAAACTTCATTTTTACAAAAGTCACTGTTACATGTATTGTCAATAATATTCTATAAATTTTTTTTTACTAATTTACTATGTCAATTAAACTTTTATTTTGCAAAACTTCTTTTAAAAATTTATTTATGGAAACAAATATAACTCGTCAATATTAAATAATTAAAAAAAATTGTTTAATATGAGATTCGAAATTAAGACAAATTTTTTTTTAAATTTTCATCTAATGATTTTAATTTTTTGAAGTTATATAGAAAATCAAAATGTATCTCTCATATTTATGTTATTGATCATAATCCTGCTCTCACACTACAACATATAAAAGTTTTAGAAACTAAATATTTTAGTCTCTAAAAGTGAAAATTTTGTTGCAAAAGACATTTAGAGACCAATTTTCATCGCCATGATGATAGTCGCTAAAAGGTCGTTTCGAAAAGTCAAAAATCAGGTTTTTAGCGGCAAAATTTTGAAAATGCCACTAATAAATAGACTTTTAGGTACAAAATAATTTGGTCTCAAAATGGTTTATTTTTTGAGACAAAAAATTTGGTCCTAGAAGGATAATAATTCATCACTAATGCCCAATTTTTGTTACTAAAAATATAATAACGACACTTTTCACAATAAAATTTTTTGGTCTCTAAAAAATAATTTTGTCCCCATATTTTGGTCTCTAAAACCAAATTTTTTTTGTAGTGTCACTAGAATTTAAGATTTAATTATTTTTATTTATTAATGAAGCGCCATCAGCCCAAGTCAAGCAACCCGACAGAACCAAATATAAATCACCCACTAAAGCAAACGATAAATAAGACAAGCGATCAAACTGGTAAGTAACGGATACAAGATGGATTTTTCCAAGGTGTGTGAACTTCCTTATATTTTCAGCCACATGTTACAAGTAGGTGTAAAAAAAATTTTTGGCCTCGATCATTCTTCTATGAAATATCGATTCTATCAATCATTCTTCTATGAAATATCGATTCTATCAATCATTCTATTTCACAATCGAGTCGCCCTAAATAAGTAAGGCCCCATGATTCCCTAAACCAACTCCTGGCCTACTCGACAGAACCATTCGGGGGTATTCAGCATGGGCAGCGCGAGCATCTAAAGGGTTGCTTCACCTAAAATTTTGATTTATATGTATACACAATATAGCAAAAATACAAAAACAAGAAATCTCATCCTCTAGTTGGGCCCTAGCCAAACACTTTAGTTGTCTAGGGCTTCAACTGCCATCATTAAAATTAATGGCTAAAAAAATATGGGATAGACAATGATATAAAAATTGGGACAAATGATCTTACACATGTGGTGACACATATCATTTATCCCACTATTTGTCTTATTTTCTATCTCATACATATTGCTATATTATTAAAATTAATGGCTAAAAGAATATGGAACAAATAGTGATACAAAAGTAAAACATATGATCTCAAAGCGTCGACACATATCATCCATCTCGTTTTCTGTCTCATCTTTTATTTTATATCTATTTCAATTTCATATTGCCATACTATTCAAATTAATACTCAAAAGAATATGGAACAAAAAATCATATAGAAAATGAGATAGATGATCTCACGCTACTCATTGTCTCATCTTGTGAGCATACCACTTTAAAAAAATAATAATAATAAATAAAAATAAAAAATAAAATAAAATAATAAGAAGAAGAAGATAAATTACAAATACACTCATTGAGGTTTACTTAAAACACGGATTGTCTCATGTGGTTCTAAAAATTACATACTACCCATTCAAGTTTCTAATTACTTAACAAATGACCACTTTCATTAATAAATTATCAAGTCAATTAACAGTTTTTAATAATGTCAAAAATATATTTCAATTAATAATCAGGTAATTTTACTGCTGTATAAGAGAGTATTTACAAATTTTATTTTTTCTATTAATTGTATTAAATAAAAAATTATAATAAAGAGGCATTTATGGTTTTCAGAATTACAAGGCCAATCTGTATTTTAAATAAATTTCAGAAAGTATATTTTTAATTTATTTTAAAAAAAATAAAAATCATTAAAATACCATTGGAATTATAAAAATGGCCAATCACATTTCTATGTATTTATTTATTCATTGTGATAGTTATTTGGCAACTAAGAAAAATTAAACAAGTCAGATAGTTTGTGACTCAGTGGTTGCTTGGTATAGGGATATGCCCTATAGAACAAGCCCAAGTGTCCTCATTTAAAGAGGTTTGGGGGGAATTCAGGCCTTGCACTTTGTGGGGGAGGTTCTCTTTTTATATTTTACGAAATAAAGAGTCAAATAGTTGACATCATTGCTATAAATAATTATTTATCGGTCTTAATTTTTTAAAAGTCAAGCAGTTTTCCTATCTTAAAAAAAAAAGTCAAATAGTTTTATTTTTTAAAATATTATTTTGGCCAGCAATAGTTGTTTGTTACAACAGTAAGTAGGAACTCTCTCTCTCTCTCTCTCTCTCTCTGTTGACGAACCAAAAATGCAACAATTTTTATCATATATGAAAATTGGTTGATGAAGATTTCAGCTAAAGCTTTTACTAATGTGTTATGAATGAATATATAAGCCCAGTTGACTTTGCTCAAGGATTTAAAAAGAAAAAAGAAAAAACTAAAAAAAATTTAGGTTAATGTACCAAATTCAAGGGATAGGAAACAATCACACTATTATGTACCCCCAATTTATAATCAAAATTTTATCCGGAATTATGAATGTGTAGTTTAAATTTAATTTTATATGGACTCACAATATATCATTTAAATCTCAACCCTCCATTTATTTTTTGATTCGATTTCGTGATAGACAATTCTGAGTACTTAGTCAAGACTTTCCCCCCATTTATTTAGGCTATGTTTGTTTATTTTTATTTTTATTTTTTTTAATCTGAAAAAAAAAAGAAAAAAAAAGATGCTCTAAGATGTCATCACGACATATGTGGGCTCAGGCTCTGGGATAACCAGTTGCCAGCCTGATTTAAGGCCCTAGGGTAACCGATTGCCAACCTAATTTAACTCAACCCATAGGAAGAAACCCACCACCGAGGCACTAGTGGAGCTCAACCATATGCCGCAGACGAGCTCAGGATTCGATCGGAGTACAGAGTGATATCTCAGCAGAGAGCCACTAGAATTACTCAACATTTCACTCCCTCCAAGAGTCGAACCTGAGTCACACCTGTGGAGAAGGATGCCTTCTCCACCAGGCCACTACCCCCGATGGTAGGCTACGTTTGTTTGGATAAACTGAATTTGATAGGACTAGCCTTTTTAGGACGGTTAGTCTTAGAATCACATTCTATGTTTGAATTTACTTAGGGTTAGAGGAGTGAATGACAAAATGCCATTAACTTTGCAATTTAATTAATTAGCATGAATTAGAGCAACTTCAATACCACTCTTCAATTTCATTAACTAAAGTATAAATAAGGTGTACTCTATGTTTTGCCTAACCATTTTTTCATCTATGTGCTGCAATACTATTATTTATTTTACCTATCTACCCATACAAATTGTTTAAAAATCCTGATAAGACTCTCCAAATATAATTAGCCTTTTGTTAAAATAGCTATAAGAGTTGTGAGAATATATATTGTATATATGATATATTAGAAATTAGGCAATTTTAGGCAATTCCCTTTTCTTTGTATTTCCTTTTTCTGTCATAGATTAGGGCTATATAACTTATGCACTCTTTGTAAACATACACAATTAAATATACAGAGTTATTTGGAATTCTTACATGGTATTAGAGCCTTGCGTGAAACCCGAGCTCTCCCTTTAATCATTCGAAGTTTCGAAGTTTCGAAGTTCTCTCTGGTTTGAAGCTTTTTCTTCTCGATTTGTAGACTTCTCGTTCGTGGTTCTCTGGAGTTGCGATTGTACCAGACTCACAATCAACATCTGGTCTCGTCGGAATCGCGATCTACCCAGTGTCGGGATCGTGACCCATCTCTATTTTAGTCGTTGTTCCACGCCTCCCAAGATTTCTCTCTCAGTCGTGACCTATATGTTTCAAATCACAGCTCGTCATCTTTGATTCGCGATCCATCTGAGATTGGATATGGTTCGTTTGCTTTGTCCGGTCATCTGCTTCGTCTCTATGGTTTGTCTCTCTTTCTAGAGGCCTCTCTTCCTCAACTTCGGCATTAGGTTCTTAGCTTCAGTCTCTGATTCGAATTGGGTCTCTCTCATCTGGAGTTCTGTATTGCTTCGTGGTTGGTTTGATCACATCTAGTACAATTTTGGTTTATTACAGTTTGGCTTTATTATAGTTTGGCCCATCCAATCTTTGTTTATTACACTTTGCTCCATCAGTTATCTTTTTTGTTTTGGTTCATTCTGATGTCGGATACCCATCAACTTCAACCTTTTACAAAGCTCAAGAAAGGGCCATTGGCTTCAGATGAGTGTGCCTTCTACCATCAGAGTGGTCATTGGAAGTATCATTGTCCCAAGAAAGGATGTTTGTCTGCTTTTCTTGTGTCTGCCTCGTTTTCTCAGCAATTTCCGATCAAGTTTTGTGTTCATCCTCTGAGTACCGTTCGGCCTCTCACCGGTTTTACTGCATCTGCTCCGGCTCCTGATCCTGACTTGGCTTCCTTGACTGCTCAGATTAGTCAGTTTTAGCATATATTATCTACCTCTTAGCCATCTTCATCTGCCTCTGTTGTTTTCTCTCTTCATTCAGGTTTGCTTGGGTCTTCTTCAGGTATCTCTTTGTTTGTCTGGCTTTTTGACTTTGGTGCCTCTTATCATATGACTCCTTATCTCTCTTTACATTAGAATTGTACTCCCCATCCATTTCCTATTGCTGTTAATGCTGCTAATGGGTTTGGTATGTGTGGACCGCCCGAGAACTCCCGGCTCCGCGCGCAAGGGCGCGAATCGTTTGTTCTTAGCTACTACAGGTCGGACTCATGTCACGGTTTTGAATCTAATCTCACAAAGTGCAATATGAGACCGATAAATCACTAAATGGTCCAAATCCGACAAATCGTTTTGGAAAAGTGATTTTTATAAAGAAGTGCCAAACATGGACTGCTTTGCCAGATACAGAGTTGCCACCTAAATGTTTTATTTTGGAGAAATTTAGGAAACCTTGACTCGTGCCTAAGGCCAGGTGTCCGTCATTACCAAAGTTGCCTCGGCTCGAGAACTTGGGTACGAGAGGGAAAGGTCATGCAATGAGCACCCCCGCTCGCCCGATCAAAGATCGGCCTTTACTAACATGATATTTTATTTTTGAAAACACATGTGTTCTTATTCCGGTTATTAACCTAGAATTATTATGTGATGCACACAGCATACAAGTATAGACTAGATCGCCTAAGTTGGAACAAAACACTTCATGTTCGTTTGTTTGAAAACGGTTTAGAGGTGCTACTCGCAAGTTGGCAAAGTCATGGATTTTGCCACCCTCAAGTGGGCGTAAAACTCACATTTCAATGAATTGTTCCAATTCAAGCAATCCAACCTTCACCCATAGGCATTCAAGCAGTTAATCACTTAAGCAGTTAGCCTCATGGCAAACATGCTAACATGACAACATACACATCTCATGCAGTATGCTAAAGCGTAAACACTCACAGTGTACTCCGAGCCAAAACAAGGAACTAGTTAGAAATCATGCTGTAGACACCCCATTTTTGACCGTCCTCAAGACTTGGACGTCATCGTTTGAACACTCGATGATCATCCATGTTCGTGTTCGTCTTGAGTTCTCGGAGGTTTTGATCGCGCGCCTTGCCTCAAGACCTCTCGACTTGTTTGTTTTGTGCTTGGTTGTGTACCAAACACTTGTGTTTTTGCTTCTGAGGCCAGGGAATGGCTTGTTGGCCATCCCCACACCTCACCAGCCTTGGCTTGAGGCCACCGGCCCTGTTTTCTTGCTACCAGCCAAATATTTTGGTCGGTCGACAATGTTTTTGGTCGGCCGGCCATTTTTGTTAGTCAATCGGCCATTTTTTCCAGCCAACCCCTTTCTATCTGCTTTTGACAGATATTTTATGCCAGCTATCATAGTTGACATCCACAATACACCCCTTCCATACACGTGTATGGAGGGATTTACTCCTTTGTGTTGGCTTCTCCAAGAAGCTTAGGAATTGAATTCTTATAAAAGGAGGGCCCCCTTTCCCTTTCCAGAGGTTGAACAACCTGTGATATATGATATATATCACACTCTCTCTATATCTCCCTCTCTCTCTATATTTGTGTGTGTAATAGTGTTCAAAAGGGGTTTTTGTTCTTAGTTTTGCACTAAGACACCTAGTGTTACACTATACTTTGGTTGCTGAGGTTTTAAGGGGCTGATTTTAGAGTTTTGAGTTGATTTTTGATCAAAAAGAGGTGTTGGAGTTGGTGTTCTTGAAGTGTTCTTCAAGGGTGAGAACTTACCTTTTTATTCCCCATTTTTGCTTAAGGTTTTGGACCTATTTTCATATTGTTTCGAGCTTAGTGTATAGTTGATAAAAGTTCTGTATTTTCATGCTTGTTATAGTTGCTTAAGGTCATTTGGGTGTTGGGGGTTGTCTACCCCCTCTTAAGCCTTGTTTGACCCCTTTTGTGCCTTCCTCTTTGGGCTTTGGAACCCTTCATGTATTGACCTTCTCACCACTGAAATCCAGAGGATTTTCAGTGGTGGAGAAGTGGTTTTGAGGTCTTGTATAGGGGAGGGACACCCATCTCCCCTTGTGACTCATTTGCTTGCATTTAGGGCTCATAAAGGTAGCATGTTTGCATAGCTTCATTTGGCTCCATTTTAGAGGGTATTTGGTGTTAGTCTATCATGTTAGACCTCTGTTTCATGTTCGTTCGATGGCCTATTGTTTTCATCATGCACTTGCTTTGTAATCCCCTCTATTGCCATAACATGTATCATGCATTTAGACCAACATACTTGCATGTTTTAGCTTAACTTCATGAAGCTCTTATCCATGTTTTGACATGTTTGAGCTTTGTTTGGTGTTGATTTGGTCATATTTGCCATGTTTCGTATAGCCACCATGTATCCTAGCTTGTTAGCTTTGAGTGTATGAGTCATGGGCATGCTTTATTTGGGTTATTTCAATGATTTGGAATCATTTATCATGCTATTTTAGTCCATGCTCCATGCTTGTATGCCTGCATCTACCATCCTTTAAAAACTTTGAAGAGTTGTTCTTTTGTGCCTTAAAATAGGTCATTGTGCATGCCTCTTTGTTTAAGTCCTTGGGCTGCCATATCAGTGGGTTTTTGGGCTCCTTTCGGCATATTATAGCTCTGTTTTTCTTTGAATAATCCATGCGATGTATGGTTAAGGTAGTTGTAGTGGAGTGCTCTCTTTGTGGCTTTGAATGCCCCTCATTTTTGCGCCCATTTCCTAGCATGTTTTGGCCTCATCCCATGCATGTTCTAGCATTATTTTGGCCTACCATGGGACTGTTTTGGGTCACCTTGGTCCTTTAGGGCATGGTTGATATGGCCATGGTTCAAGTCCTTTTGCTAGCTTTGAGCTTTAAGTCCATTAGCATGCCATGCTTGTCTTGTTTAGCTGATTTGGCATCACTCTTAACATGATTTCAGAGCCTATTAAATTGTCATATTCTCATGTTTATCACATCTCACTCATATTTGAGGATTGTGCATTGTTGCATAGTTTATGGATCAATGTGTGAACATGCATGTTTTGCCCTTTCGGCGCTTTAATTCATCACTTTGGCTACTATTTTGGACGTAGTTGAGGTCTTCCCACTATGGTCTAAGTCTATCTTTGTATATAGTTGCATGCTTAACATGGTACATCTTGTTGCTTACTTGCTAGTTTACCTTTTGTCACATGCTTGTGTAGGTTGCTTTGCATTTGGCATACTCGTGTAGGTTGCTTTGCATTTGGCATGCTCGCTACTTTAGCCTTTGTGTGCATGCTTGAGCCATGTTGCACTTGGCATATTCATGTTACATTGCATTACTTTGAGTTGGCATTCTCATGTTACATTGTTTGCATGCATTGCACTATATTTGGCATACTTGCATGCATTGCATTGTTGTTTGGTTTGGGGTGTCAAAACAAACATGAGGATCAAGGGACGTTTCGTACTTAAACTGACGAAGCATGCCTCAATCCTCGGTCGCCAACACTCTTGACCCAACATGATAGAGTGTGTAGCATTCATCTATTTGTTGCATTCATTCCATATTGATATGCACCTTTGACACATTTGGCCATCATGCATCGAAATGCGTGATTGGTGGCCCGAGGGTCGAAAGCCATACTCCCTTGAGTTCATAGCATGATAGGGAGGGTGGTCGTGCATACATTGTCTTGTAAATGCCTTGCCATGCACTGTTTGTCCTCTGCTGCAGCAAAACCAGTGTTCTGCAGGAATAAATGGCCGGTCAGCCACTTTCAGTGTTGGCCGACTACCAAAATCGTGCCGGTGATCCCATTTTTGATCGATGACCATATTTCCATGGCCGGTGGCATCCCAAAGCGCTCAGGGAGTTGTTCAGAAGCAACCTTAGGATTTTCACAATTCTTAGAGGGGCAGAACAATGCAAACAAAGGCAACAGAGGCATGGCAATGGGTTTCCGAGCAAGGCGAATTGAGCATGCATCATCCAATCATTTCGAGGCAGAGCTGTGGTGGCCTCTTTAATTTTATACTTAGATTATTTTGTAATTAATTTATTAATTAATTAAGGGCTTTGTAATATTTAATTAGCTAGGGTAGTTGATTAATCATTCGGTCTGTATTATTTATTCGGACCCTTCGAGAGAGGGCAATGTTGTAATAAGTGTGTATGTGTGTGTGATGTATGTCTTCCAACCCCCATTTCTTTCTCCTTTTTATTTACTAGCTTATGATGGTTAGTTTTAGGGCATGTTTCAATTAGCATACTTATGCTCACATGTTTGCATCATTCATCTGTATTGCATGCACCGGGCTCGGCGCATCATGCTAACTGCATTGTATTTCAATTCCAAGTTGAATACATGTATTGAATTGTAGCATCTCATATGCCATCTTAGAATAGCCGAGCCTATCTTAGTTACATCTTGCATGTGTTGCATTAGCCATCTTAACATGAACTAGGATCATGCATTGATTACTAATTAGTTTCCGTTTTGGCTTGGAGTACTCGATGAGTGTTTATGCTTTAGCATCCTTGCATGCGTGTGAGTGACTGCCATGATAGCATGCTTACCATGAGGCTATTTGCTTATGTGATATAACTGCATGAATGCCTGTGGGTGAAGGTTGGATTACTTGAATTGGGACAATTCATTGAAATCTACATTTTAACCTACTTGCGAGTACCAAACTTCAAATCATTTTCCAAACAAACGGATGTGCAATGCTTTGTTCCAAATTAGGCGATTTAGTCCATACTTGTTTTGCTGTGCGCATCACGTAGTAAGATTAGCTAATTAACCAGAATAAGAACACATGTGTTTTCAAAAACAAGATATCAAGTTTAGTACAGGCTGATTTTTGATCAGACGAGCAGGGGTGCTCATAGATGACCTTCCCTAATCGTACCCAAGTTCCCGAGCCGAGGCAACTTTGGTGATGACAGACACGTGGCCTTAGGCAACGAGTCAGGATTTTCTAAATTTCTCCAAAATAAATATTTAGGTGGCGACTCTGTATCTGGCAAAGCAGTCCATGTTTGGCACTTCTTTCTAAAAATCTATTTTTCAAAATGATTTGCCAGATTTGGACTCTTTGGTGATTTATCGGTCTCGCATTGCACCTTGCGGGATTAGATTCAGAACCGTGACATTCGAGTCCGAACTGCAGTGAGCCCAATGAACAAAACGGGATTTTTCCAGGACGTTCGAGCACGTTTACAGTTTCTGGCGACTCTGTTGGGGAATTAGAGAACTTGACTCGAACTCATGACGTCTTGTTTTGTTTGCACTTATGTGTTTCTTTGCATTGCATGTGCATTGGTGCGCCTAGGACACCGTGTTTGCCATCTGCTATTCCTGAACGGTTTATCGGAGGCTCGCTTTGAGAAGCATGCCATAAGGTTGACCGATTACGGGCTCTGCCACGATGGGAACACAAATCCCGATTTTTACCGGGGCACCCTTTTTGACCATTTGACCTAGTGCATATTGAAATCCGTAGTGACCATTCCAAGCTAGGACAGGTTACTTACCCGATTATAGGTTGTTTGAAACCGCTGCGTGCGTAGTGAAACCCTAGCTCCTGACAAAATAGGACAGGAAAACCCTACCCCAACATAGGGGTGTTTTGGCTCTTATTTGCCTGCTATGTGCTGTCAGAATGTGTCTCTACAGGGCTGTGTGTATCAGTTTGCAAGTCTGGGTATCAGGCCTGAGGGCATCAGTATGTGGGGAATCAGTTTGACCTGAGGGTATCAGTTTAGAGGCAGAATCTTGGACAGAATTCAGTAGAGAGCACAGTTATTCGGCTGCTCATATCTGTTTTGATGAAATCAGGCTGAGATGCTGTTTGTTTTCTCTTTTGCAAGGTAGTCGTGGAACTATAGCTTCAGAGGGCTCCAATATCCCCCGGGTACATTGGATTCGTGCTGATAGACTTTGTCAGGTTAGAGATTTAGTTCAGAGCAACCAATGTTTCCTTCGCCAGTGGTAAGGCAAGAAAAAGGCCAATCAGGCACAGATCATCCGTTCAACAGTCCCCAGTTCAACAGTTATTATCCACCTCACCTATACGCAGTTGGGCTGAGATATTTGTTTCCACCTCAGAAATGTGATACACACTTGTTCAGTTTGATCAGTAGTTTTTAGTTAGAATGGAAGATATGATGCGTCAACTCTAAGAAAGTATGAAAATCATGCAGCAGGACGCTGTTCGTCAAGCCGAATTTTCCAAACAACAGGCCGAGGTCATGGCTCAACAGGTAGAGTTAATTGCCAGGCTTCAATAGCAAACCGGAGCATTTGCTTCACACCAGGTTCCTCCCCCACTAAAAGTCCCAATACTCGGGGAGACGGCAAATGTCCAGAATGTCCAAGAGGATACAGACATCCCAATGGGGCCACCTCTGCCCCCGATTCTACCTCAACTATCCAAGGCGCCCATGCCTATCAATCTACCGGACTCCCCCTTTGAGTTCGAGGTGGACCCCATGGCATTAAAAGTGAGCAAGCTTGAAAAGCTGTTCAAGAAATCCCAAGGTGTGAAGTCCATTCCGGACATTGAGGATGGGTATACCGATGCGGCCGTAACCTTGCTGGACCGATTCAAAATGCCACATATCGACCGCTTTGATGGGTCTGGAGACCCAATGGTGCACCTCCACCTATTTTCTGATGTCTTGAGGCCAATGGGTTTGACCGCAGCCCAGAAGCTGTCACTATTCGGCCGAACCTTGTCTGGGATAGCCGCAATCTGGTATGCAAAATTAGAGAACTCTGCGAAACAGAACTGGGAAGAGATGACTGAGGCTTTCGTTGCTCAATACTCCTACAACACACAGATCGAGGTCACAACTCGTGATCTTGAAGTCACTCGCCAAGAGCCAAATGAGGGATTTTTAGAGTTTGTGACGAGATGGAGAGCAAAAGCCTCGATGATGACTACAAGGCCTTCCGACAAAGACCAGATAAGGATGGTTGTGCGCAACCTCCAACCCAGGCTAATGCAAAAGATGGTCGTCATACCCCTTCCCACCTTTGCGGACCTACACGAGATTGGGGTGCAGATTGAGGATGCTATGAAGAAGGGCCTTATTGACCAGGAGAAGGAGCAGCCCAGGAGGGTGTTTACACGCAGTTCGAATGCGACCACCAGTGGTGACGCAGCTGCAAGATCTTCTGAAGTTGGAATGACCACTATCACTCCAAAAACAGCCACCCCCTTTGTTGGCACATCCAATTCAAACCCCCGAACTTTGGACTATCTACCCCGAGGCAAGAGGGTTTTCACCCTACTTTTTATGCCTTTGTCTAAAGCTCTAGAGGTCCTACTTAGGAAAGGACATCTGAAACCGTTAGAACAACGGCCTCTGCCCGATCTTCTCCCTCCAAAGCATGACCCGGCTAAGTACTGTGCTTTCCATCAATAAACCGGTCATGACACTGACAGTTGCGTCCGTCTTCGCCACGAGATACAAAATTTGATTGACAACAAGGTCATCGTCGCACCGGGTCCTACAAAGTCTATCGGCACTTGATCCGTAAACTCTTGGGAGATAATGTGACCATGTGATCGGGGGATGAACCACCTGTGAATGGCACTCAGTTCACTCCAACTGTGGGGATGGCACGCACTATTTTGAGCATTTGCGAATGCTGTTTACTTTACTTTCTGACTTGGGTATTGGGTCAGTCTTGTTGTGTTGTACAGAGTCAGTTTTCTCTTACTGAGTCAGTTGGGTCTGTCTTGTTGTACCGAGTCAGTCCTATTTTGTTAGAGTCGGGTGATTTTGGGGGTGTTACCTCGGACATCACTTGCTTGTTTTGTGTTTGTTTTTTCATTTTCTTTTGAGTCTGTTTCTGCCTTGGAGCCAGTAATGCCAACAGATTTGAATGAACAGCAGTGATTTTCTCACTCTTGTGTTTGTTTCTGCCTTGTGCTAGTTGTGCCAGAAGTTCTGAATGAGATGGCAGTATTTGACTAAAAACTGTGTCTTTTCTGTGCTTTGAAATCATTACATTGACTTGAGTTTTTCAAAACTTTTTGAACATTGTGATGAAAACAAAGATGAAGGAATTTCTTGGGATTTGCAAAAAAATTTGATCAATTGAGAGAAAGAGAGGCATGTTGAGCCCTTAATGATTGAGATCATGTTTGTTAGTGTGAGTACTGAGAAGGATCCTGGCTTGATCCAGATTGGTTCCGCACTGTCTTCAGCACGAGCGACTAGTCGCTTTCTTAAAAGATTTCAAAAAATATTTTGTGCGGTCCTGCGAAGACCTGTGTGGAATCGCTCTTGAGATTGTGCAGCTTAGGATCGTTCTCAGCCCCGAGACTCGACCCCTCACTTTCAAACCTTGAACTTGAATTCAGAATGTTCAACGATCAACCATAATGTAAGGCCCGCGTGGCCGGATCAGAAGCAGCCCATGAACTAGGGGCGAGAATGTCAGATGTGATCAAAGGAAGCTTGCAAAGCTAGATCAAAAGCAATCCTTGAACTAGGGGCAAAAATTTCAGATGCGCTCGAAGAGTCAAAGATGAGTCTTTTCTACAAACCAGTGAAGACTGGCAAGAATGCCAAATCCCATAAGGGGAAAAGAAGAAAGTATTGCTGAAGGACAACCAAGTTCCTATCCACAATACTAAGGCCAAATTCACCCTCCCTTGGATGGACTTCTACATCATCAGCGAACAACAGCCATTCTCTTGGATTTAGATGGCTCCGAGATCTCAAACCATTCGACATGGATAAAGCTACACTTTTACCCTTGAGAGGCTCGCTGGGCCGAAAACCCAGAAGGGCGACCCAGGCAAAAGTTAGAGCAAGAAAAAGAAGAAAAAGAACAAAAGAAAAATGCAAAGAATAAAAAGAAAAAAGTAGAAGAGAAATGAAAAGAATTGAAAAGAAAAGAAGAACTTAGCTCGCAAGGTTGAAAACCCAGAAGGGCGACCTTGGCAAAAGTTAGAGCGCAAAAGGAGAGGTTAATACCTGAGTATACCTTAACCTCGAACTACGTAAGGCTTGATTCCCATGTTTGGGATACGTAGGCAATTTCATTCTGAAGTCCAGCCGTAAAACACTTCAAATTCGACTGTGTCCATGCGATGGTTCTGGTTATCTTTGTCTTCTCTATATCCGAGAATTTGGTTGTAATTGTCACTGTGAGGACTGGTTGCCATGTGCTGCGGCGCTATTCAGACTAGGGGCAACTTTCCGTTGCCATACAGTGCGCTGCGGTGCCATTCAAACAAGGGGCAACTTTTCGTTACCATGTAATGTCGTTCAGACAATGGGCAATTCTCCTTCGAATCTGAGGTTGTGCGTCTCGAGAGTAGGTTCCGTGCTCGTTGAGCAATGGCCATTTGCAAAAACAGTTTTTGAGAATTTTTACTGAGGTTGACTAATTTTCTCGAAAAGTATTATATTTTTCAAAACTGGACCATTTTTTGGACCCAAAAAGGAAAAATTTCAGTGCTCATAACCTAACTTGCATGATTTCAAATCAGAAAATCAAACAAGCATGTTAATCTAACTCTCATTTTGGTCAAAATTGTTTTAGTACAAAGCAAAAACAAAAAAAAAATGGTCAAAATAATGAACTAGGGGCACAGTTGAGTCAGGTGTTTTGTCTTTTCCCCGTTGTCAACATACTTGCCAGAAAATGGCACTCTATTTGCCAGAAAGGGCATCATACCTGCCGGAAAAGGGTACCACTGAAGCTAACCGCAAAAGGGCAGAAAGCTCTCACATCCTCTAAGCAGCGAGGTATCGAGCCAAGTGCGAAGCACGAACTGGGATGGATCAAGATATTCCACTCCCTTGTCTGGACAAACTTGATCACACCCAAACTCCCCAGCAAAACATCGTCAACTAATGCCAGCTGCAAATTTACTGCACATTCAGTTGGAGCGCAACTCCTCTGTGGGAGGAACTCACTAGCTGTGCGTAAAAGAAAAAAGAATCTAGCAGAATGCTAGGGGCAGGAACCCGTAAAATCTTGTTTATCCATTAATCACCTAGGGGAAGGGATTAAAAATGAGAGATTGAAGAATAGAGAGATGTGCGTTGAGAGAAAAAGTGGGGAAAAAGGGCTTTTTCAGAAAAATAGAGCCTGAGGGCCGAGTGATGCGAGAATCACAAATGAGAAAGAGTGGGAACCAATACCCGAAGAAGCTGGCTCCTCGCGAACTGAGAGGTCTCTCGCCTTTGTAATGCGTCTGAGTGTCGTGTTTGTTGTTTGTTTGTCTCGATTCTTGTTTTGAGTCGTTTCGAGTGTTACTCAATGTGTTTAGGTTGTTTACCTTTTGTTTGTCTTTGTTGAGTCGTTTTGACTGTGGTCAGCTGTAGGCTCAATACCCGGTTAAGAACCTTTTTCTAATTACAATTTCAAAAATGAATCATTTTGTGCTCAGAGTGCTGTGCCATTCTCCACATTTGTGCAAAACAGAATTCATTCTTTCATAAAACTGCAGGGTCCACCCCCGATAAGTGTGAACAATAAGACAAGGACCTATCTGAAGCTATGTGGGTTCCAGACTGCAAAGCAAAAGAAAAGAGGAAAAATGTAGAGCATCTTAGTGTGGCTTAACTCCAGCAAATTCCGAGACTGCATTCCAGGTGCACCTTCTCAGGCCTCGCCGTTTCTCTGGAGTATGAGTGTATCTCGACCCCAAGTGTAAGCTTGCTTCAAGCCAGAATGGCAGTTCAGGCAGCACCTGAGGGTTTCACATGCAGATGTTACCTCTCACCAATATAAACAGGTTATACCCTTTTGAGCTGAGCGTGTTGCCAAGCCCTTTGAGAGGTAAATTGGAGGTTGCGTTTGAATCGGTCTCGTTAAGGCGTGTATTTTCTTATTCAGTAGTTTACTTCAAACATGTTGTCGTTGTTGCACTGAAAATGCATTGTTATGCACCGTTCTCTTTGTATTGTTATGCATACTTCACCTGCATTGTTATGCACGTTCCAGTTGCATTGTTATGCACCTTTTCACTTGCATTGTTATGCACTTTTCCCTTTCATTGTTATGCACCGTCCCACCTATATTGTCATGCATTGTTGTTGCATTGTTTTGCACATCTATCTTGCGCTGTCACGCACTATACTTGCATCGTTATGCACACCTCTTCACTTGCGTTGTCACGCACATTCCACTTGCATTGTTTTGCATGCTCCTTCTCCGAAACACTGAGACACGTCCCTATGTTTCTCCTTCTTTTTTCGAAACACTGGGACATGTCCCTATGTTTCTCCTTCTTTTTTCGAAACACCAGGACACGTCCCTATGTTTCTTTCTCTTTTTCGAAACATCGAGATACGTCCCTATGTTTATTCTCCTTTTCCGAAACACCGGGATATGTCCCTGTGTTTCTCCCTCTTTTTCTGAAACACCGGGATACGTCCCTATGTTTCTGTCCTTTTTCGAAACACCAGGACACGTCCTTATGTTTCTCCTTCTTTTTTCGAAACATCGGGATACGTCCCTATATTTCTTCTCCTTTTCCGAAACAACGGGATACGTCCCAATGTTTCTGCTCCTTTTCCGAAATACCGGGATACGTCCCTATGTTTCTTCCCCTTTTTCGAAACACCGGGACATGTCCCTATGTTTCTTTTTCTTTTTCTGAAACACCGGGACACGTCCCTATGTTTCTTCTTCTTCCGAAACACCGGGATACGTTCCTATGTTTCTTCTTCTTCCAAAACACCGGGATACGTCCTATGTTTCTTCTTCTTCCGAAACATACGTCCCTATGTTTCTTCCCCTTTTCTGAAACACCGGGATACATCCCTATGTTTCTTCTCCCTTTCCGAAATACCGGGATATGTCCCTATGTTTCTCCCTCTTTGGTTAAGAGCATTTGGAATACGTTCCAATGCTTATACCTTTCCAAAACACCGGGATATGTCCCTATGTTTCTCCCTCTTTGGTTAAGAGCATTTGGAATACGTTCCAATGCTTATACCTTTCTGAAACACCGGGATATATCCCTATGTTTTCCCTTTTTTTAGAGCATTTGGAACATGTTCCAATGCTTGTACCACTCTTTTTCCTTTCGCGTGCAATGCGTCGGGATCTTGTTTGAGACCTCAGGTGTCCCCAATGGTCGCTCTTAGTCTTCTCCGCATGAGACGCAGTGAGAATTGTATAATTTTCTTACATCCTTTCTGCATGAGATGTAGTTTGGTTCGTGTTTATTTGCTCGTATAGCATTCACTTAAAATGTTGCATTTATTTTGCATAATTGCGTCATCATAGCTCTCTTTGTATGATCATAAGTTATGCTCGGCTTTGTGCATTGTTCTTGCATTTTGCCCCCGCCCTCGGGCGCATATTTTTTATATATAACTTGTATGCTTTGTCTAAGTCTTCGACCTTGTCAAAAATGGGTCGTCTCTGGGCTTTCACATTCACTCCCGTCATTGTTATGACTTTCGATTTCTGTCAAAGAGGGGCAACTGTAGACACCCCATTTTTGACCGTCCTCAAGACTTGGACGTCATTGTTTGAACACTCGATGATCATCCATGTTCGTGTTTGTCTTGAGTTCTCGGAGGTTTCGATCGCGCTCTTTGCCTCAAGACCTCTCGACTTGTTTGTTTTGTGCTTGGTTGTGTACCAAACACTTGTGTTTTTGCTTATGAGGCCAGGGAATGGCTTGTTGGCTATCCCCACACCTCACCGGCCTTGGCTTGAGGCCACCGGCCCTGTTTTCTTGCTACCGGCCAAATATTTTGGTCGGTCGACAATGTTTTTGGTCGGTCGGCTATTTTTGTTGGTCAATCGGCCATTTTTTCCAACCGACCCCTTTCCATCTACTTTTGGCAGATATTTTATGCCAGCTATCATAGTTGGCATCCACAATACACCTCCTACATACACGTGTATGGAGGGATTTGCTCCCTGTGTTGGCTTCTCCAAGAAGCTTAGGAATTGAATTCCTATAAAAGGAGGGCCTCTCCTCCCTTTCCAGAGGTTGAACAACCTGTGATATATGATATATATCACTCTCTCTCTATATTTGTGTGTGTAATAGTGTTCAAAAGGGGTTTTTGTTCTTAGTTTTACACTAAGACACCTAGTGTTACACTATACTTTGGTTGCTGAGGTTTTAAGGGGTTGATTTCAGAGTTTTGAGTTGGTTTTTGATCAAAAAGAGGTGCTGGAGTTGGTGTTCTTGAAGTGTTCTTCAAGGGTGAGAACTTACCTTTTTATTCCCCATTTTTGCTTAAGGTTTTAGACCTATTTTCATATTGTTTCGAGCTTAGTGTATAATTGATAAAAGTTCTGTATTTTCATGCTTGTTATAGTTGCTTAAGGTCATTTTGGTGTTGGGGGTTGTTTACCCCCTCTTAAGCCTTGTTTGACCCTTTTGTGCTTTCCTCTTTGGGCTTTGGAACCCTTCGTGTATTGACCTTCTCACCACTGAAATCCAGAGGATTTTCAATGGTGGACAAGTGGTTTTGAGGTCTTGTATAGGGGAGGAACACCCCTCCCCCCTTGTGACTCATTTGCTTGCATTTAGGGCTCATAAAGGTAGCATGTTTGCATAGCTTCATTTGGATCCATTTCAGAGGGTATTTGGTGTTAGTCTATCATGTTAGACCTCTTTTTCATGTTGGTTCGATGGCCTATTGTTTGCATCATGCACTTGCTTTGTAATCCCCTCTATTGTCATAACATGTATCATGCATTTAGACCATCATATTTGCATGTTTTAGCTTGACTTCATGAAGCTCTTATCCATGTTTTGACATGTTTGAGCTCTGTTTGGTGTTGATTTGGTCATGTTTGCTATGTTTCGTATAGCCACCATGTATCCTAGCTTGTTAGCTTTGAGTGTATGAGTCATAAGCATGCTTTATTTGGGTTATTTCAGTGATTTGGAATCATTTATCATGCTATTTCAGTCCATGCTCCATGCTTGTATGCCTGCATCTACCATCCTTTCAAAGCTTTGAAGAGTTGTTCTTTTGTGCCTTAAAATAGGTCATTGTGCATGCCTCTTTATTTAAGTCCTTAGGCTGCCATATCAGTGGGTTTTGGGGCTCCTTTTGGCATATTATAGCTCTGTTTTTCTTTGAATGATCCATGCGATGTATGGTTAAGGTAGTTGTAGTGGAGTACTCTCTTTGTGGCTTTGAATGCCCCTCATTTTTTCGCTCATTTCCTAGCATGTTTTGGCCTCATCCCATGCATGTTCTAGCATTATTTTGGCCTGCCATGGGACTGTTTTGGGTCACCTTGGTCCTTTAGGGCTTGGTTGATATAGCCATGGTTCAAGTCCTTTGGCTAGCTTTGAGCTTTAAGTCCATTAGCATGCCATGCTTGTCTTGTTTAGCTGATTTGGCATCACTCTTAACATGATTTCAGAGCCTATTACATTGTCATATTCTCATGTTTATCACATCTCACTTATATTTGATGATTGTGTATTGTTACATAGTTTATGGATCAATGTGTGAACATGCATGTTTTGCCCTTTCGGCGCCTTAATTCATCACTTTGGCTACTGTTTTGGATGTGGCTGAGGTCTTCCCACTATGGTCTAAGTCCATCTTTGTATATAGCCGCATGCTTAACATGGTACATCTTGTTGCATACTTGCTAGTTTACCTTTTGTCAGATGCTCGTGTAGGTTGCTTTGCATTTGGCATGCTCGCTACTTTAGCCTTTGTGTGCATGCTTGAGCCATGTTGCACTTGGCATATTCATGTTACATTGCATTACTTTGAGTTGGCATGCTCATGTTGCATTGTTTGTATGCATTGCACTATATTTGGCATACTTGCATGCATTGCATTGTTGTTTGGTTTGGGGTGTCAAACCAAACATGAGGATCAAGGGACATTTCGTACTTAAACTGACGAAGCGTGCCTCAATCCTCGGTCGCCAACACTCTTGACCCAACATGATAGAGGGTGTAACATTCATCTGTTTGTTGCATTCATTTCATATTGATATGCACCTTTGACACCTTTGGCCATTATGCATCGAAATGCGTGATTGGTGGCCCGAGGGTCAAGAGCCATACTCCCTTGAGTTCATAGCATGATAGGGAGGGTGGTCGTGCATTCATTGTCTTGTAAATACCTTGCCATGCACTGTTTGTCCTCTGCTGCAGCAAAACTAGTGTTCTGCAGGAATAAATGGCCGGTCAGCCACTTTCAGTGCCGGCCGACTACCAAAATCGTGCCGGTGATCCCATTTTTGATCGATGACCATATTTCCATGGCCGGTGGTGTTTTCTCTTGGCCGGTGGCATCCCAAAGTGCTCAGGGAGTGGTTCAGAAGCAACCTTAGGATTTTCACAATTCTCAGAGGTGCAGAACAATGCAAACAGAGGCAGCAGAGGCATGGCAATGGGTTTCTGAGCAAGGCGAATCGAGCATGCATCATCCAATCATTTCGAGGCGGAGCTACGGCGGCGTCTTTAATTTTATACTTAGATTGTTTTGTAATTAATTTATTAATTAATTAAGGGCTTTGTAATATTTAATTAGCTAGGGTAGTTGATTAATTATTCGGTCTGTATTATTTATTCGGACCCTCCGAGAGAGGGCAATGTTGTAATAAGTGTGCGTGTGTGTGATGTATGTCTTCCAACCCCCATTTCTTTCTCCCTTTTATTTACTAGCTTACGATGGTTAGTTTTAGGGCATGTTTCAATTAGCATACTTATGTTCGCATGTTTGCATCATTCATCTGTATTGCATGCACCGGGCTCGGCGCATCATGCTAATTGCATTGTATTTCAATTCTAAGTTGAATACATGTATTGAATTGTCGCATCTCATATGCCATCTTAGAATAGCCGAGCCCATCTTAGTTGTATTTTGCATGTGTTGCATTAGCCATCTTAACATGAACTAGGATCATGCATTGATTACTAACTAGTTTCTGTTTTGGCTTGGAGTACTCGGTGAGTGTTTATGCTTTAGCATCCTTGCATGCGTGTGAGTGATTGCCATGATAGCATGCTTACCATGAGGCTATTTGCTTATGTGATATAACTGCCTGAATGCCTGTGGGTGAAGGTTGGATTACTTGAATTGGGATAATTCATTGAAATCTGCATTTTAGCCTACTTGCGAGTAGCAAACTTCAAATCATTTTTCAAACAAACATATATGCAATGCTTTGTTCCAAATTAGGCGATCTAGTCTATACTTGTTTTGCTGTGCGCATCACGTAGTAAGATTAGCTAATTAATCGGAATAAGAACACATGTGTTTTCAAAAACAAGATATCATGTTTAGTACAGGCCGATTTTTGATCGGGCGAGCGGGGGTGCTCATAGATGACTTTCCCCAATCGTACCCAAGTTCCTGAGCCGAGGCAACTTTGGTGATGATGGACACGTGGCCTTAGGCAACGAGTCAGGATTTCCTAAACTCCCCCAAAATAAATATTTAGGTGGTGACTCTGTATCTGGCAAAGCAGTCCATGTTTGGCACTTCTTTCTAAAAATCTGTTTTTCAAAACGATTTGCCAGATTTGAACTTTTTGGTGATTTATCAATCTCGCATTGCACCTTGTGGGATTAGATTTAGAACCGTGACATTCGAGTCCGAACTGTAGTGAGCCCAATGAACAAAACGGGATTTTCCCGGGACGTTCGGGCGCGTTTACACATGCATGATCCTAGTTCATGTTAAGATGGCTAATGCAACACATGCGAAAATGCAACTAAGATAGGCTCGGCTATTCTAAGATGTCATGTGAATGTAACTCAATAACATGTTGTTAAACACGTATTCAAGTAAATGTATTGAAATACAATGCAGTTAGTATGATGCGCCAAGCCCGATGCATGTAATACAGATAAATGGGTGCACACATGCAAGCATAAGGATGCTAATTGAAATATGCCCTAAAACTAGCCATCGTAAGCAGTTAAGTAAAAGGGAGAAAGAAATGGAGGTTGGAAGACATGCATCGCACACACGCACGCTTATTACAACAGTTGGTCCTCTCGACGAAGGGTCCGAATAATAAGCTAACTAGCTAATCTAAGCTAATTAAACTAAGTATTACAAAACAAAACTAATTAACTAATCCTAGTTAACTAATTATTACAAAACAGGCTAATTAACTAACAAGCTAACTAACTAGTTATGACAGACACAAATGAATAGTTAAACACATTAACTACTTAAGTATAAAACCAAAGCGTAAGCTAGCTATCTTAGCAAAGCAATAAAACAGGAGCCTCAAGGCGAGAAGTGTATGCATTCTCGGTCGCCTCGTTCGGAAATCCATCGCGATGCCCCAATTTGCCTCTATTTTCAATTATTCTCAGAATTTTGCACAAAGCTCCAGATAGCTTCAACTCCACCTTGGGAACCTATAGGAGCATTGCCGACCAGTTGTTGATGTTGGAGACCACCTGCCGACCACTTTTCTTTGCTGTAGACCAGAAAAAGTGGTTGGCCAGCTAGTTTTTCTGGTCGGTCGACCAGTTTTGCTGCCACACTTCTAGTTTGCTGCAACAGAGGACAAGAAGAGGCATGACAATGTATTTGCAACATATGTGTGCATAACCACCCTCCCTATCATTTCATGATCTCAAGAGAGTGCGGTTCTCGACCCTCGAGCCATCAATCACGCATTTCGATGCATGATGGCCGAGAAGCTAAGATTGCACGAATCAATGTGAAATGAATGCACACATAACACATAAGTACCTTAAATTCTATCATGCATGATCAAGAGCGTTGGCGACCGAGAAATGAGGCACGTTTCATCACTTTGAGTATGAAACGTCCCTTGTTTCCCGTGTTCAGATTAACACCCAATCCAAACACAATGCAAGCAACAACATGGCATACTCAATGCAATGGAACATGGCATACACAATGCAATGTAACATGAGCATGCTATCAATGCTAATGGCATGCATGCACAATGCAAGGCAACATAAGCATGCAAATAACATGAAAACAAACATGCTCAATGGACTTAAACCAAAAATGGACAGACCTCAGTCATGCCCAAATCAGTGGCCATAATGCTAAAATGATGGCATGAAATGCAAGGTAAATACATGCACATGCAATGGCCCATCAACTAGGCCTAAGAGCACAACTCTCAAGAGCGCTCAAGAAGTGATAAACATGGGAGTGTAACAACACTATAAGCTCTGAAATAAGGTATGAAATGATGCCAAACCATCCAATCAAAACAAGTATAGCATACTAGAGTCCTTAAGGCATAAGGCTAGCAAAGAGAACTACAAAGGGGGCATGCAATACATGGCACAAATGCACGACCAAGCCACAAATAGAGCTCAAGTAGGTCAAAACAAAGACCAAGACATGCTGAGATGGGGACTCAAAGGCCCAAGCATGCATGCATGCATATTAAGCCACAAACAAGGTAACAATACACAACCCTTAGAGGCTCTCAAAGGGTGAAAGAAATGGGAACATGGTAGTCCTATATGCTCTGAAATGTCATGTTAAATGATGTCAAATCATGCACATGATACAAATGAAGCATGCTATGGTGCTCAAAGCTTGAAGCTAGCATAGGCATTTGCACTATAGCTATGCAATACATGAGGCATATGGAAAATACAATCCAAAACAGTCCTTGAGCATGTCAAAATGATGCTAAAACATGTATGGAAGGAAGTCAAAATAAGCTAGCATGGAGGGCATGAAGCATGGAATAGGCAAGGCCAAAAGGGAGGATTACACTACACCTCCTAAGACCAAGCATGAGATGGCTTTTCCAACAAAAATCAGAGTTATATCATGGCAAAATAACCCCAAAAACACACTGAAGTGATAGCTCGCAAGCTTAGGCATGAAGGCATACACAATGACTAATGTTTAAGGCATAAAGCATGAACCTTCCAAAGCATAGAAAGAGTGACAAATGCAAGTGTATGACCACACTACATGTACTGAAATCACATTTCAAATGATGCCAAATCATGAAAGTAGTCCAAGTAATGCATGCTAATGGACTCAATACACAAAGCTAGTAAGCAAGATTGAACCATGGCTATACAAAGCAATGCATGCATGACCAAAAAAACACAAATCAGAGCTTAAGCATGCTAAAATATGGACAAAAGCTTCTTAGAGCTGAGCCTAAAGCATGCTAGAATGATGGTCTAAAGCATGATACACATTAGGCTAGTATATGGAATTGCACTATAAGTGCATGGAGCATGCATGGGGCCATCAAACCAAACCTTAACAGAGGTGTATCATGGCAAAACAACACCAAGAACATGCTGAGATATGGCCAAAACATGCTAGAAAGACATGCTCAAACATGAGGCAAATGAAGCAAGCATCCAAGATACAAGGAGAGAGGATGACCCTCTCCTATTTGGGACCTCAAAACACCATTTCCACCACTGAAATTCCTTTGAGTTTCAGTGGTGAGAAGGCCAAAAGGAGGTAGTCCCAATAGTTTAAAAGGAAAACACAAAACAAGGCCAAATAAGGCATAAGAGGGGGTTAGACCACCCCCAACACCAACAAGGCCTTAAACAAACATTACAAGCATGCAAAATCAGAACTTTTTTCAGTATAAATTTAGGCCTAAAACAACATACAAGTAGGGCCAAAAGCTTAAGCAAAAATAAGGGTTTAAGAGGTTAGAAGCTCACCCTTGTAGAACCACTTTAGAGCAACAACTCCAGCAGCCTTTTTGGATCAAAACCAGTCCAAAAACTTCAAAACCAACCTCAAGAAGCCTCAGCAACAAAAGGGTGGTGTTTGAGTGTGTGTTTGTGTGCAAAAGTGTGAAGAAACTACACTTTAAGGCACAAAAATGAAAGAGATGGAGAATTATGGAGATAGAGTGATATGTATAGCTCAAACACCAAAATCTGAACCTAAGGCATGAGGGGGGAGGTTCTCTTTTATAGAGAACCAAAGGTTAAGCTTGTTGAACAAGCTTAGGCCTAAAGCCATCCCTCCATACACGTGTATAGAGGATGGTTTCTGTGCCCTCCAGCTGTTATAGCTGGCTAGAAAATATCTCCAAAAAGGTGATGGAAAGCTGCCGACCACTTACACTAGTCGGCCGACCAGTGGAAGTGGTCGGCCAGGGAAAAAAGTGGTCGGCCATGGGGGAAAGGTGGTCTGCACACTGAAATCAAGGTGGTGGTGTGGTGGCTGACCACTATTGGTGGTCTAAAGACCAAGAAAACTAGTTGGCCAACCAGAAAACTGGCTGGCGGGAAGAAAAGTGATTTTCAGGAAGAGAAACCGGTCTTCCACCCTTATTCTACTCTCCAAGCAAGGAAAACAGGGTTTGTGCCAAAAAAAAACCAAAAAGGATTCAAGACAAGAGTCCGGGAGGCAAGGCGTGCAGCCAGAAGCCTCGAAAACTAGTCTACGGGCACCAAAAGCGGTCCACGAGGGGAAAGTGGTCTCCCAGACCATAGTGTCCCTTTAAACCAAGGCAACAAGGCATAGTTCAAAAACCAGGCCAAACGGAGAACGTTAAGAGGTCCCGAGACAAGGCGCACGGCCGAAGGCTCTGAAAACTGGAAACTAGTCTCCAAGCAGGAAAAAGTAGTCTACGACCACAAAAAGTGGTCTACTGTCACGACCCAAACCCGCCGCTATGGGTTTAGCACCTAACCAGCTAGTAATCCGAGATTACCGAAGGCCTGCTTAACAGTAGAACAGTAATACAGAGTACAGGGGCTGGCGGAAGCCAATACAGTAATTAAAGTTGTCCAATGAGCTGTGACAGTCTGTATGCAAAAGGCTTTTCATACATGTATACAGTCAGTACCAAACAGTATGCACAATATTTACAATCTTTTAGGACAGGGACTTAATCCCTATGTAAACAGTACAGTTCAAAAACATTCAGTCTATACAGTATTACAGAACAGTGACAGTTGGGTGAAACTAAGACACCCCAAAAGCAGCCTAAGCTTGATCACACTTGGAACCTCGCAATGAGGCACAATGGTTGGCTGACAAAACAAGAGCCTGCCTGACGCCCCTAGCAACGGTCTGGTGCCTGAACACCTACATATATATATGACCAGTGAGCTAAAGCCTAGTGAATAACATATGCGTAAAGAGGTTAAGAATGAATGTCCTTTCAGTATTGAAAATAGCCAATTAAACAGTATATCAGTCATTCAGTTTATGGCTCATATTTCATGCCAATAGTCATTCAGAAACTATAATAGTCATATGTGGTATATCCAATAGCAAAACAGTACAGTAGGTCTTATAGACCGAATAGTCAATTGATGGCCATCATATTAGTAAACAGTAGTGGTTCTAACATGAGAACCAATAGAGATCTCTGTGACAGTAGCAGTACAGTACAGTAACAGTAGGTTGCTATGGATGCCACGAATACAGTTCATAAATAGGACATCATTCATTCAGTAACAGTATTATTTCAAAAAACAGTACAGTTCAGTTGTTCAAAAGATAATCATTATTGAATATATCTTTACAACATTGTTACTCACAGAGTTCTGGGCTACAGATAAGCTAGAGCGTCTCCGGAATGCCAACCCTACACAGTTACAGATTGAACACACACTAAGCTACACAGTTGGGAAAAATAATAACTTAATCCCTAATTTGCCTCGGTGTGGTTCTACATCAATATTCTCATTAAGATGCCTTAAACTAGGCCTAGGAATGTCTAGAATGAAATGAAGATGCAAAGATGCACTTTAAAAATATTTTCAGAACTTTCAGAAAATAGAGGTCCCGCTCGAGCGTGACTATCTCCGCTCGAGCGGACATACAACAAAAGGGTTCCGCTCGAGTGTATACTTCCCCGTTCGAGCGGACTGTAAAACAGTCAAAAGTGCTGGATATGTGAAAATCATGCTCGATAGGCGCTCTACACCCGCTCAAGCGTGAGACACAAGATCCCGCTCGAGCGTCCAATACCCTGCTCGAGTGGACTGCAAACACAACTAAAGTACTGGATGCACGAATTTCACGCTCGAGCGCCAGTAACCTCGCTCGAGCGTGAGTCCAAAATCTGGAATTCCCAAATTTGAACCTCAAGCTCAAAATCAACTTCAAATATATCAAATTCGATCCTTTTAGGCTAATTTTCTGGAAAACACTTCAAAACTCATAACATTACATGTTTCAAAGATCCATTTAAGAAATCGAAGCCCAAAGGTAGTTCAATTAAACCCAATTTCAAACCGAATTTCATGAACATGACCTCAATGTAACATGCATGAGTTAAATCAACTTTAAAGCTTCAAATACATGCTCAAGTGAGTCAATTTCTTCAAAGACAAGATGAATTCATGGATTTTAACACAAACATGAACATGCATGCAAGATTCCCATGAAATCCAACCTCCAAACTCAACAATGTAAACATGCATGCATGATTTGAGCTACAATACAACATACTAGAGCCAGTTCTAGACTTAGCTCTCTAAACTACCATGATCCATGCTAGATACAACTTAGATACACAATCAAGAGAGTGATTCCTCTACCTTATGTCTTCAATTCAAGTGTAGAAGAACAAATATTCAAGAATCCCTTCAATTTCTCTCAATCTCCAAGCCAATTCTCAAGAACTCAAGATTTTCTCCTACCCTCTCTCTTTCTTTCTCTAGTCGGTTATGACTCTCAAAATGGGCTGATGAAATGTTTAGTCAAGAGTGTATGAAGTGGAGAGGAGTTGCCTAGATTAATCCACTAGGTGGCAAATTGGTAAATAGGGCCAACTCTTGTAATCTAGCTTATTTTAATCTAATTTAATCATACCAAATCGCATTTTAAATAAATATACCATTAAATCACATAATTTCTAATGATCATAAAACATTAATCAATTTCTGATTCGGCCGCCGATAAGACCTTCAATTCGCAGTTTAAACATAGAACATGAACAGATAATTTACCAGTCAAACAGAGTTCAGACTTTCAGTCAATCAGTCAATTAACATGCTTAGTCTCAGTTCAGTCTATGATTACTACTCAGTTTGGGTCCACCATTAAAGTGTTACGGTCTAGCTTGGGTGGAGAATATTTTAAAATTTTGTTTTGTGAGTATTTGACCAATTTGGGTATCATTCATCAAACTTCATGTACAGATACACCTGCCCAAATGGTCGAGTCGAGCGTAAACACCGTCATTTCCTTGAGACAGCTAGATCTCTTCTTCTCTCGGCCTCAGTTCCGGCTCCATTCTAGTGAGGAGGCAGTTCTTACTGCTGCTTTTCTTCTCATCCACATGCTTACTCCCCTTCTTTCTGGTAGGTCTCCTTATGAGGCTTTGTTCTCTCAAATTCCTAACTACTCCATTCTTCGTGTGTTTGGGTCTGCCTATTTTGTCCTTCTTCACCGCAAAGATAAGACCAAATTTAGTGCCTAGTTTGTCCTTTGTGTCTTTTTTAGTTACAGTCTTACTCAGAAAGGCTACCGCTGTTACGATCCTGTCTCTCGTCGCCTTTATGTCTCCTGTCATGTTGCCTTTCTCGAACGTCTATCTTACTTTCAGCTTCTCCCTCTCACTGCTCCCGTTTCTAAAGAGGATTTGGTTCACATTGACCCCTTTCCTTTTGAGATCCTGTCTGATGAGTACATCTCTACTGTTCCTCTTGAGGCCATTGCTACTTCTCTATCTGCATCACCTATGGCTCCTTCTCCTCCTTTAGCTTCTTTTTCCCCTCCGTTGTTGGTCTATTCTTGTCGTCAAGCTCCCCCACCACCAGTTGTCTCTACTCTTGTTGCTGCTCCTTCTACTTCTGACGACTCTGATCCTACTGCACACCGATATCCTACTCATGAGCGTTGTCCTCCAAACAAGTTGGGTTGGTCTAATACATGTTTTTCTGCTTCCTATTGTACTTTTTTGTCTGTTATTCATTCTTTTTCAAAACCACAGTCTTACACGAATGCCTGTCAGGATCCTAATGGGGTTCAAGCTATGGAGAATGAGTTGTTTGCCTTACAGAAGACTAACACTTGGGAGTTGGTTCCTTTGCTTGCTGGCAAGAATCTGGTTGGTTGCAAATAGGTCTATAAAGTCAAGACTCATTCTGATAGTTCTCTCGAGCGCTACAAAGCTCGTTTGGTTGCCAAGGGTTTCTCATAGGAGTATGGTATTGGTTATGAGAAGACCTTTGCCCCTGTTGCCAAGATGACTACTGTCCGTACCTTGATTTCTGTTGCTGCTGTTTGCCATTGGCCTCTCTATTAGATGGACATTGAAAATTATTTTCTTAACGATTATCTCATTGATGAGGTCTACATGTGTCCTCCCCCTGGTCTTTTCCACTTCTCTGGGCAAGTTTGCCGTCTTCGGCGTGCTCTGTATGGTTTGAAGTAGTCTCCTCATACTTGGTATGATCACTTTCAGACTGCCGTTACCAAGCTTGGGTTTCATCATTCTGCTTTCGACTCTGCTTTGTTTCTGAGATATATCTCAGCTGGTTTTGTTGCTCTCCTACTCTATGTGGATGATATGATCATCACTGGCTCTGACTCTTCTACTATCTCTAAGATCAAGCAATATCTCTTCCGTACCTTCAAAATGAAGGATCTGGGTCTATTACGGTATTTTTTTGGTATTGAGGTTGCCTCTTCTCCCAAGGGCTATTTTTTGTCTTAGGCCAAGTATGCTAATGAGGTTATTCACCATGCCGGTCTTACTGATACTAAAGTTTTTGATACACCCATTGAGCTTAATGTGAAGCTCAACTCTACTGATAGTGTCCCTCTGGATAATCCCACGGTCTATCGCGAGCTGGTGGGTTGTTTAGTTTATTTGACTATCACTCGCCCTGATCTTGCTTATACTATTCATGTGGTTAATCAGTTCATTTATGCTCTTCGCTCTACCCATTGGGCTGCTTTGGTTCACATTCTTCGCTATCTCCGAGGTACCATCTTTCAAGGCTTGATGTTGTCATCTACTTTCTCTATACTTAGTGGCCTATTCTAATTCTGATTGGGCTGGTGATGTTACTGATTGCAAGTCCACCTCTGGTTTCTATATGTTTCTTGGTGATTCCTTGATCTCTTTGAAAAGTAAGAAACAAACTGTTGTTGCTCGCTACTGTCGAAGCTAAGTACCATGCTATGGCTCATGCTACTGCTGAGCTTGTTTGGCTTTATTGTCTTCTCTCTGATTTGGGTGTCCCTCAGTCTTCTTCGACCTCCCTCTATTGTGACAACCGCAGTGCTATTCAGATTACCCATAATTCTATCTTCCATGAACGGACGAAACACATTGAGATTGATTGTCACTTTGTACGACAGCATCTGCATTCTAGCTCTATCTCGCTTCATTTTGTCTCATCGACTTTGCAACTTGCGGACTTCTTCACCAAGACTCGCACTACAGCTCGGTTTCAGTTTCTTCTTAGCAAACTCTCAATGTTTTCTGTTAAAACACCTTGAGTTTAAGCGGGGGTGTGAAAATATATATTGTATATATGGTATATTAGGAATTAGGCAATTTTAAGCAATTCCCTTTTCTTTGTATTTCCTTTTTCTGTCATTGATTAGGGCTATATAGCTAATGCACTCTTTGTAAACATATACAATTGAATATATAGAGTTATTTGGAATTCTTACAATAGTATCAGCAACAGATTTTTAAAATAGACTTGTTAGCTATTATAATTAGTCTCATCATATTTTATTTTCTCCGATCGGCTTTTTACAAGAAACTTGTTAGTTAATATAGCTAGTTTTATCATATTTTACTTCCTCCAATGGGCTAGCTACTATAATAGTTATTTTAACAAAACTCTTCTAAGCTAGATACATTTAGAGAGCCTTGAGAGGCTCTTTAAACCATTTGTGTGGATGTATAGGTAAATAAATAATAGTATTGGAGCACATAAATGAAAAAATTGTTAGACAAAATAAATAGTATATCTTATTTATATTTTAGCTAGCAAAAAATAAGAGCAGTGTTGGCGTTGCTGCTAGTCAATTGGAGGGAGTAAACTATAATAACCAACATTTTTTAAAGAGCCCATTGGTAATCCTCGTATTAGTCATTCATTTTGTATAACATCCATGTTGTGATTCAATTACTAGTAAGGTCACAAACGAATTGAGGTGTTCATGAGCTCGGCTTAGCTCGATTCGTTAAGTAAGTTTGAGTCAGACATTTAAGTCGTTTAGTAAATAAACTAAGCTTGAAAAAATATTTTACTTATATATTAAATAATATAAAAACATGTATAAATAATAGGGATTTTTGGTTGAAACACCTTCAATACTCACTTATAGTGGGAAAAGGAGAGAGTAATTAATTTTAACATAAACGTTTGATTTATATATTAAATAATAGCAAAAAAAATTATTATCGAGTTTCAAGCCGAGTTCGAGATTGATTAACATTAACGAGCCGAGTTAAACTCAACCTTGAATTGTTATCAAACCGATATGGAGCTGAATAATTGAGCTTGATAAACAAATGAGCCGAGCTCCCGACTTAGCTCGATCCATTTGCAGTCTTAATTACTAGTTAAATTCAGTCAATACTTCTTCTATATATGGGAAAATTGTACAATAGTCCTGGAATAGCACATGGTCATATTCCCTCATCAATCACCATTTATTATATTGCCTCATATTCCTCAATCACTCAACACAATAATTAATACTCTACTTTCACCACCAATCATTCTATTATAGAGTATTACATGAACATATTTTCGAATTACCTATATATGAGGCAATTCAATTAAAATCAAACTTGATTTTTGGACCCATTTAATTAGTGATAAAACCCAAATGAGAAAATCATTGCCAACTATACAAGAAATCTGGACGGTCACAAGTTGTCCAATCAGGGTATAACTTGAAAAGTCGCCGCCAAGTCAAACAGATCAACGATGCTTATTTATTTGGGTGGCCATGTGATGTTGGTTTAGCGCGGATCCATCGTAATGATAAAACGCGGGTTTGGGGAACAAATCTAATTTAGTTTAGGTTTAGGATATGGATACAGTATGTAAATTTAAGGCCAAGTTTGGGGACTTTAAAAAAAGTCAAAAAGTTAAAAAATTATTCAAAAAGTTAAAAAGTTAATACTATTCATCAAAAGTCAACAATTACGGCTGCATAACTCCCAATTTAAATTTTTCCCTACAAATCAATTTTTACAATTTTTTATTACACATTTTTCAATAAAAAGTCAAAAAGTTAACCCAAACATCCATAATTTCAACCTCAATTTTTTAGTCCAAAAAGACAAAAAATGCACTTTTTTAGTCTTCCCAAACTTTTAATTAAAAAATTAGAAAGTCATAAATTATTATATCACTTTCTTTTCTTTTTTTTATATATCTTTTTATAAAAAATAAAAAAATTATTAAAACAATCTATTTCCAAACGAGACTTTAATTGTTGTTGTTGTTGTACATTTGTATCGGGGAATCTTAAAAATCCCTTAGCCATGTGATTGTGTTCGAAGATTTTTAGAATGTTTCTGTATCTTCTTTTTCTATCTATGTATATGATCTCAGTTGAGTTCTCTCTCTCAAGCATATCATATCATATTATTATTCTATTTTGACTCTGGCAAGACACTCCATGTTATGTTTCATTGCTGGCTGGCTCAACTGTGAAGAGATTTTATACGCCACCAAAACTCATATGTAATGCTTCCTTACTACTCATTCCACCTACGTTGTGACGCATTACATGGTTGCATGAAATTATAAAATTTTCACCAAATCCTACGGACAAAATCATACATAATTTTTTTTTTTTAAGGGTTGATTTGGAAAGAGATCATTTTAGTATTTTTTTTTTTTTGGTTAAAATTTTGACGAAATTCTATCAACAAAATCATACCTAAATTTTTTCTAGTGGTGGAATTTAACCAAGAACGGTTTGTATAAAAATAAAAAAATTAATGAAAAAAAAAAAGACACTAAGGGCAACTATTTATTGAAATCAATCTATTTGTCTATTTCTTAAAATCACTCAAATTGTCTATATGTTGAAATTCACCAAGCTTATTTTCCTATCTGTTATAATTCACCAAACTACATATCTGTTGAAATGTAACACATACCATTCATTCAACACCTTATCTGTTAAATATCATATATTTCTTTACTTCACTCCCACCACCTGCTGCCGCCGTTAACTTTTCCAGCATATCCTTATCACGAAATAAGATTTTACTTTTTAATGTCTTATATCTTCTTTAAATTTGACTTTTCATCAATTTTCTCTAAAAAATACCGTCTTTTTAAAATGAATTAAAGTTTATGTTTTCTGAACTTTTGAGGCATTTTTTTTAGAAAAATGATTTTCCAAAAGAGCAACAGGACCCACTGCCCCCCTCAAGGCTCCTCTCCGACCAGTGAATTGGCCAATCCCAGCTCACTATTTTAAGAATTTAAAATTGATATTTATTTTAAGAAAAATAATTGACATATAATAGAGTGTAGCTGGGATGATTTTTTAGACCCATTTATTAACTAGGCATGGTTTGGAAATGTACTTGGGGGCCTTCTCAGTCCAATTATCAATATATAATATGAAAAAAATAAATGTACATAAGAAGTTTAGGTGTCAAGGTGAATGAAATTAGTCGTCTAAGAAGTTTCTCTCTCTATACTTTTTCTCTCCTAGGGTTTCTAGTCTGAAGCGACAATCAGGATGGGAGAGGGGGTTTTCGACGGCCTCCAACCTCCTCTCACCTCCTCCTGCCCCTCTTTTCTCTTTCCTTTCCTTGCTTTGCTATCCAATAACTTGGAAGCTTTGGCTTTCTATCCTCTCCCTCCTTTGTGAGGATCTTCTCCCTTTCGCTTCAACATTGGCCATGGCCTTCACCGGATCTATTGTCTCTCATCTTCTCCGCCTTCATTTGGCATTGCCTCCACGTCTACCTCCTATTCAACCATCATCGCACTTGCTTGCCACTCTTTCTTCGTCGGATTCACTGCCTCCCTTCCCTAGATCTGTCGCCTTCACCACTGCCAGATCCACTACCGCTGCTAGAAGTTTTTGGTTTGTTGGTTTGTGTTTTTGCTTTTTATTTTTTGCTTTTTCTTTGTGTTTTGTTCTGTTGTTGTTTGGTGTTTTGGAATCCATCGGTGGTGTGATTGTTAAGCTTACCCACTCTATGGTTGGGATCTATGATTTATCTCAGACATACTCTATTGTCGAACTCTTATGATCAGTACTGTTTCGCAATACAAGCACGAGCACAAGATGTGCACCTGAATATTGTCATAGTTTCTCTCCTTTGTGCTCCTTGATATATTTTTACTTTGTTTAGTCTAAGTTTTGGGTTGAATGGACGGTCGTAAGTGCCGTTTGACTTTTCTTAATGAATTTTTTTACAAATAAATAAAAAAAAAAAGGTCAGTGAAATTTAAGTCACTGGAGGGAGGCAAATAACATTATAATCTAATTACTAGCATACTAACCGTTATCGTGTACCCAAATAAAAAAGAAAAAAAAAAAAGTCCATACCTAAAATGCAATGCCTAAATATCAAGTTTTGTGTTTACTCAACTACAAAATCATTGATTTTATAAATATTTATTTTTACTATTTAATAAATGAATTTGTTGGAAGGATTCAAAATTATAATATCATTTTAAAACCGAGCTTAGGAGAGATCTTTATGTCCGAAGTCGGGCTGAGCTGGCAGACTTGGACACAATAAATTTTTTACGAGCAATGCTACAAATCTTACTAAAAGTATGCATGTCCAAATACCATTAGATATTTAAGCATTAACACTTTTTTAATAACTAATTATATTTTGACTATGGTATTTTTAGTAAGATTCTTGGTGAAAGTAAATACAAAAAATCTTAGAAATTAAAATGCAAGAGTTCAAATATGATTGGTTGTCAAACAAACAATGATACTCAAACATCCAATGATATTTAGACACATGTTTTTAGTACGATCGGAGTTCTAATGTATTTAACATTGCTCTAAAATTATTCAATTGCGCTTGAACTACAAATGCACGTTCCAACTTAACTTGTAATTGAGAAGGGGGGGGGGGGGGGGGGGAGATTTGGGAAGGATAGATAGTTTATAATCTGATTTTAGAAAGTATTTAATTAT
Source organism: Camellia sinensis (assembly GCF_055761805.1). NCBI lineage: Eukaryota > Viridiplantae > Streptophyta > Magnoliopsida > Ericales > Theaceae > Camellia > Camellia sinensis. The sequence goes on from NC_138961.1 coordinate 73,371,817, forward strand.
TTTTATTAGGTAAAAAGATTTGGAATAGTCAGCCAGCTTTGCATAATAACCACAATCAAATATTCTATTCAAACAGTGTGAATTGGTGTTACTCTGTCAGTCATCTAACAAAGCTGTAATTTGTTATGACAAGAAAATTACTAAAACTTACATTACACCCACATCAAATGTAGAGATCCAATCTTCCAGAATCAGTGCATACTATCAAGAATTCCACCAGATACAATTGATTCATCTACAGGTTTAGGCCCACCACACGATCTCGAAACTGATTCAAAAAGTTTCTCAATCTCTGGTGCACACCTCGTGAAAGACCTACTCCAGAAGTTGTATTTTGGATTCTGCATGACCCAAAAAAAAAAAAAAACAGATTTTAAGAGAACATATGACTGGCCGAACAACACTTTGGTGGTGGTTTGAAGTTACCTTGATGAGCTCAATGAAGGTAATCAAAAGCCCCCAAGGATGAGGTTTATTCACAATCAGTCGTTCCAACAAAACTCTTGTTATTTGCTCCTGTATAATTTCCTGTCCAACAAGGAATGCAAAGCCGTGAGCAGATCGCATTTCGCATAACTAGTGTAAAGATCCTAGACTTAACTAGTGTAATTCTCAAAGATCAACAAGTTATTACTATTCATTCTCTCAGTTTCAACCACATCATTTCAGGAGAATTCAATTTTTCTGGTTATACTTGCAGGCAAACAAATCCTATGAATCTAAATTGTAATTTATGTTCAACAGAGAGAGAGAGAGAGAAACTAACCTGGTTAGCATTCACAAACAAGTAGAGAAGAACATAGGAAAAGAAATGTGTATGGTTGTTTGGGTAGCGTAGCTGATTCACGATTGCATTGAGGAAGAGATAACGCCCTTCGGAGTCAAAGTCTGCAATCAGGATCCAGAAGATGTCCATGGCAATCAAAAGTTCCACGGAATCATTGTTTGTCATCTGTGCAAGTGGATGTGGATTTTTTGCTTCTAGTTGTTGGATAGTCTGCAAAAAATCCCAAGAGAGGGGACAATTTTAGTGATAGTTCTGGTTTTACTGCAGGAAAAAGACATTAGTATGCAGATAGAAGAAATGCTTATAAAACACTCCTTGCGTACTTTAAGGTTGTGGTGCACAGTAGTGCTATTACAGCTGAAATGATGCATACAACGGAAGTACTCCAGTGTCATATTCCAGAACTAAAGAAATGTAACTACTGCCATAATACGTTAGAAAGAGTCATTTCTTTAGTTTCGGACATTGTTGTCAAATCGTTAATCATTTTGCTAAAATAATGAATCATGAACCATATTGAATCGTGAGCCTTAAGATTCATTTTATTAACCTATGTAATTTTACATATGTATATACATATGGTGTTTAAAACAAAATAAATGTCAATATAACTAATATACAAGTATATATATATATATAACTATGTATATCACTATTATTAGTTGATCTCTTCTTTTCATTATGCTAAAACAATGTCATTTCATACATTATACAAACAGAACCAAATTGTAATGAATTGCAATGAATAGTAGTGAATCTTAATCAAATTGTAAGATGCAGTTAATTTAAAATTCAACGTAATGAATTGAATCGTTTTACTTGAAACTTTGTTTCGAATCATATGAATCAAATCGTGAATTGTAAGGTTCTAACAACCATGGATCTGGATAACTAAACATTTGTTTAAACTGTAAACCGATCAACTCCAAAGAGAGATGATGGGAAGAATTTCAGAGCTATATTCGAGATGTCTATTTTATTGGCCTAGTTAACTGTTGTATATTATGTTCAACATAGATAATTGATTGGGAAAAAAAAAAAATTTAATGGAGGGGGAGCCATGGTGAAAAGACGGCAGTACAAATATAAGGCAAAAGAAAAGAATTACCTGCATTCCAACATAAAGAACAAGGGAGTTTATCAAGGGGACATTGTACCAGGTCCCAGCTTGTGTTGCTTCATTTTGCGTCAGCAGCAATCTCTGTACCAGTTCCGACAAGAATGTTCCCTGGTATCTTGTCTGCAGAAAATCATAGCATTGAAATATCAAAACAGAGGAAACAAACAGCCAAAATAACATTTTAAAAAAAAAAAAAAAAAAAAAAGAAACCGCAGAAGCAGAAATGCATAAGAGTGGACAGTGTTGATGAAACTCCAGAGTACCTTGAGATACTCATCAACATCTGACTTCATCTGCTTGGCTTTCAGAGCAGCATCAACTTCTGAGAAAATACGTGGTGACTGGTTGATTTCTGCAAGCAAATCAATCTGCAAAGGGAATTGAAAAGAGGAAGTATTAGTTAATCATGGCCCTGATGCTGATAACTAGGGTAAATACAAATTTAACCAGCCAACCCAAGCACCTTTAAGTTGGGAGTAGAAGGATCAGGGAGCCTCATATTGTGTGGAAAAGCACTAAGGATGACATTTCGCATCTGAATGCAGCTGGAAGGGATCACATCACAGAAGCTGAAATGATAATCGCAGAGGAATTCTGGAAAATCATGAAGCAGCACAAGCAACACCCTCAGAGTGCCTTTGTACAGAAAATGAATCTGCATTATAAAAAAAAGAAAAAGTTAGCAAGTAACAATTTTCCTCAAGGATCTGTCCCAAATAAATAAATAAAATAAAATAAAAAATGAGAGAGAGAGAGAAGAAGAAGCAAACTGTTTCTCCCAGTTCAGCATTGCGCAGGTATGGCTCCATGAATTTGTACAGGTCTACCAGCAAGCGTTGAACATGAGGCCAGCCTTTTGGAGGGTTGACGATAAGCAACTTTGGCATAAAACTCCTGTGACTTATGAGGTCAAGCCATGCGAAGCTGCAATCACCATCACCAAGTCATCACTGACAAAACCGAAAATTCTATAGAATAGCTCATTATCCAAAATGCCTCAGATGTAGAGCTCAGGTGCTAAACAATAAATATTCAATGCAAACATATTGGTGAATTGGTGACAATTTCTATCCAGTTAAAATCAGTCACCATAAGGTCGTCAGGATCCATATTAAAGATTTGCAGGGAAAAATCAGAGCGCAGGGCAATTCAATAACATACAAAAGGACCAAGAAACATGATGCGAATAATTACCACATTATTGATTCAGAAAAGTAAATTATGTTCCAGATAACTCCAACTAACATGTAAAGAAAGAAAAAGTATGAGCATATGACGCAAGGGTCACCAGAAATTAATTTAAACCAGCACATAAAAGATCTTCTCAATAATTGGAGTATTACACAAGCTAATGAAACTCAAAATCAGTACAAGTGTCTTAAATTACAGTAAGCGGGCTGTTTAGGAAACCCATAAACAGATCAGACAATTGGAAACCAGCGGAGGTCTGCAGCATCTGATTATTAGTTAGATAAGCAAACAGAGGTGCGAAAACAGTCTGTGTTTGAGCAAAGTTGTAAGTGTAAAATATTTCATGGTGATGCCACAACGGATGAATAATATCAACTGAAAATCCTGCACTAATCCGTCATACAGGACTGAAATCATCTTAAAAGTGTCAAAAAAGTAATCGAGTCATTATTCTTTCTAATAGTAAGAAACCTCTTACAGCTCACATCAGTAACAACCACAGCACTCTAACACATGAATGTTCAAACAAATTCCAATCAATATTATTGATTCAACAAATTGAAAATACAGCATTGATCTGTCATGAATTGCGTGCTAGAAACTTCAAATGAAAGACAAACAAGTGAAGAAAAAAAAAACATGGGTTGCACATTCCGAATGTCCAGCATGCTGACCTGAAAGCCGGAACTTTAAGAGGTTGCAATAAATGGAAAGCATTTGCAAAAGCAGTTAACACCTGGAAACACCCAATCCGCAGCATTAGTTATGCAGAAACTGAAATATGATGATTGAAATAAATGTGCCTTTTTGAAATAAATATGCCTCTTACCTGAAAGCTACAACCTTCTATTATGGAATCAGGAGCAAGAAGATTGAAAAACCAGTTAATGAACAACCTGAAATATGGCCTCGGATTAAAAGATGCTCTCTTTTCCTCAGCATCTTTTTGAATGACTCTAACAGTCACTGATAATATCTGTCAAATTCATATGCAGCATTAAAATCATGTTCTGGGAAAGCATAAAAAGAACCTAGACAAAATACAGTATGGTTAGACCTTTGGCAAAAGAAGAAGTTTATTTGGTCCATGCTCTGCCACACAGTACTGAAAACAAACAAGCCTCAAGTCATGCTAACAGACAGAGGATGAAGAACACATGAAAGTACAGAATGATATAGAATAAATGGACAAATAATTATGATCTTGACAATACTATACATTACTACTAGCAGAACAGCAAGAAGAACATCAGAAATTGTAATACCTTCAAAACCAAAACAACAAGTTTTGCATACACATCAATGGCAAGAAATGATAGGTTCTGTGATGTGTGAGAAGACTGGAAAGACAAGGACCTGGAGCTAATCCCCACAGTTGACAGACAACATGCGACAGAAAGTTCCTGAACCAATAATTATTACTTAACGATGATGATGAAGAAAAAGAAACAAGTGCAACTCATTTATTTAAGAAGGCAGCTTTAAACATGAAAGGAAAAAAATATATATGTTACCATGAGATGATGGAAGAAACGATCAGACATGTCATCTCCATTAAAATAACCACTTTGCTGCAGTTGTGAGAGAAAGCGAGTACAAGTTGTTTCATTTGTTCCATGGAGTTCATATATTTTGTACCATTCTGCAAATAGCGTGGAAACCTACAACACATTCACACAACAAATTAATGAAACACCATTATTTTGTACTAAAAGATGCAAGATGAATCCAGACTTCCCAATTTTAAAATTTAAAAAAAAAAAAACTAAACTAAAAAACAAAAAAAAACCTGATACATACACTATTTTTGTTTTGTTTGTTTGTTTGTTTGTTTTTTTAAATATTATTGTCTATATCTTTCTTTGATGCATATAGGAAGGTGTTCCTGACCCATTTCTTGAGCTCAGATACCTCATATGAATGTACACAATCACCCATAAACCTCATGTATCACGTAAGCTATCCAGGTCAATTACCCATTCAGTTATAAGAAAAATATAAGCATATATAAATACATATTTACATGCATATCTGAATATATAGCCAACAGATTTCACATTTAAATTAGATTTAGTCCTTCCCATATTTTGAAAGACACAAATGCCCTCCAGGTCTGTTTAACTCAGAACAGAAAAGTAACTATAGACTCTCTTTGTTCATTTCACATTAATTGGGGATCAGCAGAAAGCACGTGAGAGCAATACAGAGAAAGAGAGATGAAACTTGCTACAAAATGTGAAGAGAAGAAAAAGAATTGATTCCTGATGAGTAAAATTTGGAAGGAAGATTGACATGAAGGTTGAAAGTCATTGGAGCAGCTGAAAATGCTGAGAAGGAACTAAAGGAACATAGAGATGAAAGTTGATACTAATCAGACCTGCCAAAAATGGAAGCCTACTGCATGCACAAGTGGAGTTGCAGTTAAGAAAAGAAAAGTAAGGGAGGGACAGAGAGAAGATGAGCACTAAGGAACAGATTTTTGAGTTGAGAGAATCATGCGTGAAATTAAATAATCAGCTCTGCCAAGGCCAACCAGACATTGCCTGAATTTTGGCAGCTTTGTCACTCGCAGTCTATGTACAAAATCATGTTCTCCTCAATCTTTTCACCACCACAATTCACAACTATAAAATTTTGATCACAAGGAATCATAAGTTATCAAATGCACATTATGTGTAGCCTATAAGTTTCAGGGCTAAATAAGTGAACAAATATTTCTCAAAACTCACACAACTAAGTTTCACAACCAAACTTAAACTACTAAAAAATCCATCCAATTCTTGCTCATCATAGGACTCTGACCATAAGAATAAACATTGCAGTTCCCTAGCACAGGAAATAGAGAGAGAGAGTGTTAAAACCTACCATCACTTACTCCACCTACTACACCTACCACCACCTACTACCACCTACTACACACCTACCACTACCACCTACTACCACCTACTCCACTACATCTCCTATATAAGGAGCCCCTCACCATTTGTAATATATAACATACAACAATCAATAATACAATCATTTCTCTTTATACATTAAATTTCTACATGGTATCAGAGCAAGGTTAAGAATCTCGTAATTTCGCTTCACCGGCGGGCGGCAACCTCGCCTTGGCCGCCCGCCGGACCTCAACCTATTCCGCTGATAAAATCAACAAAGATTTGTGCAATCTGTAGTCATGTGTAAGGCTGATGGAGAAGAATTCTTCACCTCATATGACGAGACAGTCTGGAACTGGAAACACTGCACCATTCTGCTCTGGAATTCTGCAGCAGCTAGAGTATAGCTTGGTTGAGTGCCAAGCTTTGGTTCTTCCACCCACTCGTGAACTTGCCCAGCAAAGTGTGAAGGTTCATGCTTGTGTTGGAGGGACTAGTGTGCGCGAAGATCAGCGCATTCTCCCCAGTGGGGTTCATGTTGTTGTTGGTACTCCTGGTCGTGTGTTTGACATGTTGCGGAGACAATCACTTCGCCCTGTTTGCATCAAAATGTTTGTCTTGGATGAAGCTAATGAAATGCTGTCACGAGGTTTTTAAAGATCAGATCTATGATATTTTCCAGTTGCTGCCACCCAAAATCCAGGTTGGGGTGTTCTCAGTTGCTGCCACCCAAAATCCAGGTTGGGGTGTTCTCTGCCACAATGCCACCAGAGGCTCTTGAAATCACCAGGAAATTCATGAATAAGCCTGTGAGGATTCTTGTGAAACGTGACGCACTCACTTTACTTTTTCTCTCTCTCATTTTTTTTAATCAACCCACGCCCTCTCTCTCTGGGCCCTTTTTCTATCCACTAGACCCACTTTCATCATATCCATGATTCCCCTTACTTTACAACCAAACCTCTATCTACCCAGACAATAGGCAGAAACCCTCATTCATCACTTTTGTCCCCTCATCCACTTGTATATTATTTTATTATACATATATTTTATTATTTTAATATTTTCCAATATATTAGTGTCATATCTCCACCCAATCACTGAGTCATACTTCCGTAGGCACTCCTCCTCCTTCCACCAATAATATATATATTTTATCACCAACAAAAAAAAAAAAAAATCAAACATTCTCACCACTTGATTTTTTTTTTGCATGTCCTTCCTACCATCTGGGTTTGCACAACACATTTGTTTTATTCATATCGGGGATCAACCCCGATCACACTTTTACACCAAAAAAAAAACAACCCCAACACAATTTACCAATTTGCACAACAAACCCTATTTTATTCATCTCAGGGATCAACCCCGATCACAATTTTACAAAAAAAAAAAAAAAAAAAAAAAAAAAAAACAACAACAACAACAACAAAAACAAACAACACATCCACAGGCGGGATTTTTTTCTTATCTACTCTGCCGCCGGTCTCTTCTTCTTGCCTCCGTCCTGCGCAGCCCTTGACGGTTTTGCCTCCGTGCTTCCTAGACCACCAAGCAAGTTGCCTCCTCCCTGCTCCTCCACTACAGCATATGGCGGTCCTCCAAATTGGAACATCACGGTGGCCTTTCGCTTCAGCTCCTTATTTTCCGCCTTTAGCACACTTATCTCAGCTCGCGCATCCTTATACATGCGCTGGAGCAGAGCCAGTTGGGTGTTTAACTGCTGCACCTCATTTGTCCTACTCTGCAGCCGGTGCGACAGGTTTGTGACCGCCGTCATGGTCTCCACACATGACTTCAAAGTATACTGATTGGCCTCAATATCAATTTGCACCGCCATTTTTTGCTCCACCGACCGCATCGGAAAGTTCAACGGAGCAAAACCAGAGGCGCTTGATTGAGGTTCACTGGCCACCGCACCAGTTATCTCTCTTGTTGACTCGTTGAGGTCGGGAAAGAGAGTGAGCAGACCACGGGACGAAGAGGCCATATTCTGGGTAGCTGAACGGGAAGAAGAGACCATGTTTTTTGGGTTGCTGAGTGTTTCAGCGACGCAACGATTTCCGACTGGTACTTTCAGAGAAGGATTGGTTACAGAGTGTTTACAGAGTATTTCAGAATGCAAATGTTCGGCGGTTTCAGACTGGTTTGCACAGCCTCTGCCTCAACCTTGGTTAAATAGCCAAGGCAGACACGCGCATCGCGTGCCACTTGACGCCAGACGACAAAACGGGCGCGCAAGCCAATGTGGTGACGCGCCTCGCCATCATGTCCGGCACATCTTTTTATGACTTGGGCTCGCCTTTTGATGGCACGGCTTTTGATGGATTGGGCACGCCTTTTGATGGCACGCCTTTTGAAAGATTGGCACACCTTTTGAGGGTGCGACTTTTTAGGGGTCCGACAAGACTCTGTAAACTGTCCCGACATTGATTCCGGTTAGCTCCTTCATGGGTCCGACAAGACTCTGTAAACTGTCCCGACATTTGATTCCGGTTAGCTTTTCTAAGGGTCCGACAAGACTCTGTAAACTGTCCCGACATTGATTCCGGTTAGTTTCTACAAGGGTCCAGCAAGACTCCGTAAACTGTCACAACAACTGTCACAACATTGTCTGCTACAACGGTCCGACATGACCCCATAAACTGTCTTCTACATCGGTCTGCCATAACCATACAGTCTTCTACAACGGTCTGACACGAGTATACAGTGTCTCCTATCCATTTTTTATTTTTCAGATTATTTTCTTGTTTTGTTACTCTCTCCAAACTCAAGTTGGTTAGTTCCTATCCCCCTTGAGTTTGCGGGGGGCTGTTAAAACATACCATCACCTACTCCACCTACTACACCTACCACCACCTACTACCACCTACTACACACCTACCACTACCACCTACTACCACCTACTCCACTACATCTCCTATATAAGGAGCCCCTCACCATTTGTAATATATAACATACAACAATCAATAATACAATCATTTCTCTTTATACATTAAATTTCTACAGAGAGACAAAAAAAAAATGAAATCAAAACTAAGTGCCATCTACACGTAAATGCAGGTAATATAAGAAATGTCATATTATCTACTCATCATTTTCCTTTTTCAGAACCAGAAATCAAACTCAAACATATGTTTTCTAATTAGCATTCAGAAAAAACCTGATCATGAAAGCTGGCAGGGTCATCTGCTGCCCTAGAATCGGCATTGATATATTCTTCTCTTGTTAGAATAGTAGCATTATCAGAACCCTGTTCCGTCAGCCTAATAAGTTAAATCTTCGATTTCAAAGATCCATCCAAGTCAGCTGTCAATAAATAAAAAGCAGCACTATATTCAGTAACCTTCTTTTCTATGGATGGTTTAGCCTTGTCATCCTTGCCAAGAGAAAGAACTGCTGCATTAGCAGCAGGATTCCTTGCAGTCTCGACCAACTGTTGTAAAGAGTCAGAAGCTCCAGGTCTAGTTGCAACCTGCAATTTGGAAAAAGCTTTCAATCCCATAACACTAAACATCAGAACAAAAACCTTAATAACTAATAACACACATAACAAAGAATTATGTACCTTTGCCAACACATCAATCAAATTGGGAAATTCAGATACACTAACTCTCAACTCCTGAATCAACAAAGTCTGGAGAAGAGAAATTGCAAATTCTGTAGCAGATTCTGCATAGCATAAGCAACTAGTTAGCAATGTTGAATGCCTAAGAGTAGAACAAGAACCCAATTGATGTTCCTATTACGCACTATTCCTCCCAGCATCAATAAGTTTTGCCAGGTGCATGTTGTATTCTGTGAGGTTCAGTAAGTCCTTGCGAATAAGTCCAACAATTATGTCTCTGTTGAACTTCCTCTCCTCGTTTGAATAGATCACCTGAATTAGCAAATTACAAAGGTGAGTAGAGAACAACAATATGACTCTGATCGAAGCCAACAATCTGATGAATAGAAGAAAAACATATCAGAAAGATAAATGAACGATTTGACTATAGTGTAGGTCAGATGTTAAAAGATGCCAAAAGTTAAAATTTTGATTGTGCAGTGAAATTCACATCATCACCAATCTTGTACATAGTTTCCAGAATAGGAAACTGAAGAAGGAAACAATGGAAATGTGGACAAAACAAGTAGAGGAAATGAAAACAGTCGAAGAATCGAATGGGCAACCTAGTAGAAATATTAGTAGAAACATTTGTAAAACAAAGGAAACTTTTAAAACAATTACTGAAAACATATAATGGTAGCTGTGTCTCATTTGAAATTTCTCAAATCATTCTCCTATGACAGATTTAAAACTTGTTTACATATTGTATATTTGCAAAAAATCTTTCAAAAAAGAATCCGTAAATATTTGATTAATTTCCAAGTAGTTTTTGCAAAGATATTTTTTCATCTCCTTAGTTTCTTTAGAGTTTCCCTTTAATGTTTCCCAAAAGTATCAGAAACATTTCAACTTTTCCCCAATATTTTTAGAAGAGCATTATACCTGTATTGGAAGCACCCTATCATAGAAGCATGTTTCCCCTAACAAATGGAGTTTTCTAGTTTACCTAAACCAAACCAAACCAAATCAAACTAATTCTCATCAAATGGGGTCGGCTGTATGAATCATTTTTCTCCACTCGACTCTATCTAAGGCCATTTCGTTAGTCAAATTAAGGAGATTCATATCTCTATTTACTATACTAGTCCAAGTCAATTTAGGTCTACCCCTTCCCCTAACACTACCATATACCGTCACTGTATCGCATCTCTTCACTACTGTCTTTGTTTGTCTCCGTTATATATGACCAAACCATCTCAATCTATTCTCTCTCAACTTATCTTCTATCGGTACTACTCCTACCCATTCTCAAATATATTTATTTCTAACTCTGTCTTTTCTAATCTTGCCACACATTCATCTTAACATCCTCATCTCAACAACACTCATCTTCTCTATATGTTGTTTCTTAGTTGCCTAACATTTCGTCCCATACAACATTACTGGTCTAATAGACATTCTATAGAACTTCCTTTTTGTTAGAATAGGAAATAATATTGTATATATTTTATTCTTATATGAGGTCTCATTAATTCCCTATATTTTTCTTCTCTAAAACTACATATCAGAGCTAACTCACATTATTCTCTGTTAGCCACCATCAGCATAGCCCTACAGTCCACCCAACACCAGTTAGAGCCTCTTCTCCTTTTCCGACGTCCCTTGGTTGATTTCGGGCCACACCCGCGTGGTCCTAGGGCTCGCACTCCCTAGCAGTGCTTGGGTTAGATTCACGACACACCCGAAGCCGTCTCTGTTCCCCTCACGACTCACCTGAAGCCTTCTCTGCCCCCTCTAGGCCTGTTAGCAGCCCTAGATTTCCCTAATAGGTCTATTAGCACCCTTAGTAGTTTCTTAGAACACTTCCAGACAACTCATTGATCAGCCTGAGTCCTTCTTTGACGACTAGTATGAACCTGATGACTATAACTCTTGTTTTTTGGTCTAGACCCCTGTAAACTTACTCTTTGTTTTCAACACACACACACACACACACACACACAAATCTTAATTCTTTATGATTTTATGGTGGTAGTCGTGTCTTTCCTTCCACCATTATCTTTTGGGTTTGTAATTGGCATTGTGTTTGAGAGTTAAATAGTAGAGTATCCATGGCAGATTCTATTAGTGAGTCCACTACTTCTCAACCACCTAAGAGCGAGAGTTCCATTATACCCTACTATGACTGATTCTCTCAACCCTGGCCTTAAAATCACTACCTCTCTATTCAATGGTCAGAGTTATCTAGCATGATCTCAGAGTCTGACTATTTTTTTTGAAGAGCAAAGGGAAGATGGGGTATGTTGATGGCAGGATACAGGCATTAAGTACATGACCAATGGGAGATCACAAACTCTCTAATCATGGGTTAGCTAATACATTCTATGGTACCAGAGATTGGAGAGAGCTACTTGTCTATGGACACTACCCAGGATATTTGGGAGGCTGTAGCTACTACTTACTCCAAGAAGGGGAATTTCTCCTAAGCTTTCAAGTTACGTCGCTTCATTGAAAGGTCGGTACAAGGTGAGATGACTATCCTCCAATATTTTACCTTCCTTAGCAATGGGTGGAAACGGCTTGATCACCTTTAAGATTACAAGCCTGTCTATCCTATTGATTCTGCTAGTTACCGGAAGTTTATGGAGCAAGAGTAGGTCTTCAAGTTCTTAGAAGGCCTGCATGTAGAGTATGATCCATTTCGGAGCAAAGTACTTGGTATGGACGCGCTTCATTTTCTCAAGGAAGCCTTTGCTTTTGTGTAGAATGAGGAGAGTCGCCGCTCTACAATGCTTTCTTCTGCCATTACTGGCCGCTCTGCCTTGGTTTCTGCACCCCCTTGAGATGGAGAGCGCGTGACTCGTGGTTCTCGTTCTTCTTTTGAAAAGGATAATCTTTTTTGTGACTACTGTCGTCGACCACGACACACTCAAAAGATTTGTTGGAAGTTGCATGGGACTCCTTCTGGTGGCCGAGGAGATCGTCCTAGTACTTGAGGGGGTAGGTCTGGTTAGTCTAGAGGTCAAGGGGCCAATGCTCAGGCATATCTTTCTGACATGGTTAAGCAACCACCTTCATCTCCGGTTGTCTCACCGGCTGCTGATGTTTCGGGGTTATCTGCCTCAAAGTTTGAGATCGCTCTTCGTCACTTGCTAGACCGTCGAGCCCCTACTTCTTGTAATTTTAGAGAAGAGAAAGAGTTAGGGAATGAGTTAGACTTCATTTCCTTTTATATTGATAATTGAGCAATTACATGCATAGTCTGAGAAATCAAAAAAAGGAATGAATAAGAATACAACCGACTATTTCCTATTCTAATACTTCCTATTCTAATAATTTCCTATTCTAACACTCCCCCTCAAGCTGGTGCAAAGATATCTCTCATGCCCAGCTTGTTGAGAATGCCATGAAAGGATTTGCTCCCTAGTTCCTTGGTGAGAACATCAGCTAGTTGGTCCCCAGTCTTCACAAATGGAATACATATGGTGCCACTAATAAGTTTTTCCTTGATGAAGTGCCTATCAATCTCCACATGCTTAGTTCTATCATGCTGAACTAGATAATGAGCTATGTTGATTGCGGCCTTGTTGTCACAGAATAGTCGCATGGAGTCAGTCTGATGGATTCCCAAGTCTCCCAACAATAGTTTAATCTATAATAACTCACATACACCTTGAGTCATAGCCCTGAATTCTGCCTCAGCATTAGATCTAGCCGCCACATTCTGTTTCTTACGTCGCCATGTGACTAGGTTACCATCCACAAATGTGCAGTATCCGGAAGTTGATTGTCTGTCAGTGACTGAGCCAGCCCAATATGCATCAGTAAATACCTCTACACTGAGATGGCCATGTTTTGAGAAATAGAGACCCTTTCCAGGAGAAGACTTCAGGTATCTCAGGATTCTCATAACAGCCTCCAAGTGGGAAGTTCTAGGAGCATGCATAAACTGGCTCACTATGCTTGTAGCAATGGCAATGTCTGGACGTGAGTGGGATAAGTATATGAGCTTGCCCACTAGTCTCTGGTATCTCCCCCTGTCCACTGGATCTCCCTTTTGACCCTCACTCAGTTTCTGACCCGGTTCTAAAGGTGTATCACATGGTCTACCTCTAAGCATTCCAGTTTCCTTTAGCAAGTAAAGTACATACTTCCTTTGGCATATGAAGATGCCATCCTTGGACCGAGCTATTTCAATGCCCAAAAAATACTTCAAATAGCCTAAGTCTTTGATTTCAAACTCTTTAGCCAAGTATTCTTTCAAACGAGGAATCTCCTCAACATCATCTCCTGTCAGAACAATATCATCAACATAGACAATAAAAGCTGTGGTCTTACCATGTGAGGAGTGTTTCACAAACAAGGTGTGATCAGCTTGAACTCATATTTAAGCATAGCTTGAGTAAACCTTTCAAACCAAGCCCTAGGAGACTGTTTTAGCCCATAAAGTGACTTTCGGAGCCTGCATACTTTACCGTTGGACTTAGCATTGGCAAAACCAGGAGGAATATCCATATAGACTTTTTTTGCTAGATCTCCATGGAGAAAGACATTCTTCACATCAAATTGATGAAGGGGCCAATCCAAATTTGCAGCAAGAGAGAGTAAAATTCTCATAGAATTCATCTTAGCAACCAGTGCAAATGGCTCAAGGTAATCCACCCCATAAGTCTGAGTGAAGCCCTTAGCTACCAGTCTTGCTTTGTATCGTTCAATGGAATCATCTGCTTTATGTTTTATCGTGTACACCCACTTACACCCAACTGAATTTTTGCTGCTAGGTAACTCTACTAACTCCCAAGTGCCACTCTTGCGAAGAGCTCTCCTCTCTTCCATTATGGCATGTTTCCATTCAGGAATAGAAAGAACATCCTGAAAATTGGTAGGTAGACTCACAGAAGACACTTTAGACAGAAAAACTTTATATGAGGAAGATAGATGAGAATTAGAGACATGATTACTAATAGGATGTTGAGTATAGGACCTAACCCCCTTCCTATTAGCAATGGGAACATCAAGATCAGAAAAAATAGGAAGAGAAGCACTAGAATTAGAATTACATGGACTCTCAGTATAGGTGGATGACTCTGGACACTCATCCGGAGAAGAAATTAGCAGTAGAGGAAGAAAAGTAGTCTCTTGCATCCAAGTGACTTGCTATCTGTCCTTGTTCCTGATATAAACTTTGTCTGCTTCCTTTCCCTCAACAACTGCTGGCTCATCATCCACTATCTGTTTACATGAATAGGAATCTTTTCACACCAAGGCTCCCTCTGAAGGGATGACTGTGATACCGGGGGGGTCGGAAAATAGGGCTGAAACTCAAAGAAAGTAACATCCATGGAGACAAACCATTTGTAAGTGGGAGGATAATAACACCTATAACCCTTTTTGGTGGCAGAATAACCCAAAAAACACACTTAAGAGACCGGGGATCCAATTTAGCACGAGTAGGTGAATGATTATGGAAAAAACAAACACAACCAAAAGTCTTAGGAGGAATGGAGAACCCGAAAGGGGTACACCCAGACAAAACTTGAAGAGGTGTTTGTTTTTGAAGAACTTGGGTAAGAAGACGATTAATCAAATAAGCAGCAGTGAGAACCGTGTCCCCCTAATAGGATCGAGGAACCCACATCTCAAAGGATAGACAACGGGCGATATCAAGGAGATGGCAATTTTTGCGTTTTGCAACACCATTTTGTTGTGGGGTATTAGTGCATGAAGTTTGGTGAATAATGCCATGAGTGGCGAAGTAAGTGGCAAGGCCAGAGTCAATATATTCTCCTCCATTATCAGAACGTAGAATTTTGACAATCGCCCTAAACTGAGTACAAACCATTTTATGGAAGTTTTGAAACACAGAAAAAACCTCACTTTTATCTTTCATCAAAAAGACCCAAGTGGCCCGGGAATAATCATCGATAAAGGTAACAAACCATTTTTTACCGGTCAAAGACACAAAACGGGATGGACCCCATACATCAGAATAAATTAAAGAAAATGAAACTAAACTTTTATTAAAAGAAGGAGCAAAAGAGGCTCTGTGTTGTTTTCCAAGTTGACAAGATTCACATTGAAAATCTGACAAATTTTTTTCTCAAAAACAGAAGGAAATAAATGCTTAAGTAATAAAAAAGAGGGATGTCCTAAGCGACGGTGCCACAGCCAAATGTCGTCCTTGGTGGATGGTAATTGAAGAGATAAGTCAGCCAGCTTGTTGGTCTGATCCAGAATGTAGAGACCATGTTCCTCTCTACCACTGCCAATCCTCTTCCTTGTAATGAGGTCTTGAAAAAAACAATGATCAGGACAAAAAACATCACGCTACAATTTAAGTCACGAGTAATACGACTCAAAGATAAAAGATTAACACAAAAATTTGAAACATAGAGGACAGAAGATAAAGGGAGAGAAGAGGTAGCATGAATGAAACCTTTCTCGGACACCGAGGACATAGTACCATCAGCAATACGCACTTTTTCCTGACCTGAAGAGGGGTTATACTCTAAAAATAAATTAGAGGAGTTAGACATATGGTCGGAAGCACCAGAATCAATAATCCATGGTATACTCATATGAGAGAGCAATGCACACGGGAAGGAAGCCAAGTTACCTGAATGGGCAAAAGGAGAAGAGGGTGCACCTGTAGCAGAAGTGGAGGCCCGATGGTCCAACAAGTGGTGAAGAGCAATCTCAAAATCCGAGGCAGATAACCCCGAAATATCAGCAGCAGGGGAGATAACAGGAGAGGAAGATGGTGGCTCAATAGTGTCTGAATGATGTGCCCGAGCATTGGCCCCTCGGCCTCTAGACTGACCAGACCTATCCCCTCGAGTACTAGGACGGTCTCTTCGGCCACCAGAAGGAGTCCTATGCAGCTTCCAACAGGTCTCTCGTGTGTGGCGAGGTCGATGGCAGTAGTCACAGAAAAGATTACCCTTCTCAAAGGAAGAACGAGAACCACGAGACACACGGTCTCCATCGCGAGGGGGTGCAGAAACCAAGGCCGATCGATCAGGAGTAGTAAAAGGAAGCATCGCAGAGCGGCGACTCTCCTCATTCTGCACAAAAGCAAAGGCTTCCTGGAGAGAAAGAAACACATCCATGCTAAGTACTCTGCTTCGAACCGGATCATACTCCACATTAAGGCCTTCCAAGAACTTGAAGACCCTCTCTTGCGCCACAAATGTTCGGTAACCAGCAGAATCAGTGGGACAGACAGGCTTATAATCCTAAAGGTGATCAAGTCGCTTCCACCCATTACTAAGGAAGGTAAAATATTGGAGGATCGTCATCTCACCTCGTACCGACCTTTCAATGGAGCGACATAACTCGAAAGACTGTGAGAAGTTCCCTTTTCAGGAGTAAGTGGTATTCACGGCCTCCCAAATATCCTGTGCAGTGTCCATAGAGAGATAGCCCTCTCCAATCTTTGGGACCATAGAATGGATCAACCAACCTATAATAAGGGAGTTGGTGATCTCCCACTGATCATAACTCGGGTCTGTGGTGAGGGGTGCTTAGATTCTGCCATCAACATACCCCATCTTCCCTCTGCTCTTCAAGAAAATAGTCAGACTCTACGACCACGCTAGATAGTTCTGACCATTGAATAGAGAAGTGGTGATTTTAAGGCTAGGGTTGAGATTATCAGTCATAGTAGAAGGGATAAGGGAACTCTCGCTCTTAGGTGGCTGAGAGGGTGTAGACTCACTAATGAAATCTGCCATGAATATGCTACTAAGTAACCCTCAAACCCAGTGCCAATCACAAACTAGAAGATAGTGGAGGAACAACCAACACTATGACCACAAAGAGATCAGTAAAATAAGCTTCTTCTTTTTTTTTTCTTTTTTTTTTAACGTAACATCATTTTTACATATTTTTGTTTATTTATTTATTTTAACTAACCAACCATTAGAAGCACTCCTCATACACCATTACAATTGTATAAGAAAAGAGAGAGAGAGATGACGCTGAGAGTCGACGACTGCGAGAGAGACGACGCTGCGAGAGAGAGAGTCGGCAGTCGAGAGAGATTCGACGGCTGCCTAGGAGATGCCGATAGAAACCAAGGAAGCCAGAGAAGCTGTCGGCATGCCCTAGGGTGCCTTACGATGGCCTGGGTGAGGCCCTAGAGTGCTGACAGACCCCGTAGGAGACTGACGATGGCCTGGATGGACTGTGGGATGATAGACGATGGTCTGGGTGAGAGGCTACTGTGACCGACTGGGCTCCTAGGGAAGATAGAGCTGCCGGTAGACAAGAATAAGGTATGGGCTAGGGTTTAGGCTCTGATACTATGTAATTTTAGAGAAAATAAAGAGTTAGGAAATGAGTTAGACTTCATTCCCTTTTTTATTGATAATTGAGCAATTACATGCATAGTCTGAGAAATCAAAAAAAGGAATGAATAAGAATACAACCGACTATTTCCTATTCTAATACTTCCTATTCTAACAATTTCCTATTCTAACACTTCTACCACAGATGCATCCTCTTCGTCATTTGCCAATTTAGGTAACTTGGCTTTCTACACATATGCATTGCTATCTCATAAGACTGTGATGGATTATTGATTCTGGTACTTTAGACCATATGTCGGGTTCCTCTCATTTGTTCTCAGAGTATACCCCCTCCTGAAGTCAGGAAAAAGTGCATATTACTGATAGTACTATGTCGTCTATGTCAGGGAAATGTTTAATTCATGCCACCTTTTCCCTTCCTTTATCTTTTGTACTCCATGTTCTCAATTTTAGTGTTAATCTTTTATCTTTAAGTCATCTTACTCATGATTTGAATTGTAGCGTAACATTTTTTTCCTGATCATTGTCTTTTTCAAGACCTTATCATGGGGAAGAGGATTGGCAGTGGTAGAGCGGAACATGGTCTCTACATTTTAGATCAGATGGACAAGCCGGCTCATTCATCTATTCAGTTACCATCCACTAAGGAAGACCTTTGGCTGTGGCACCATCGCTTAGGACATCCCTCATTTTTACTACTTAAGCATTTTCTCCCTTCTATTTTTGAGAAAAACAATGTGTCTGATTTTCAGTGTGAGTCATGTCAACTTGGAAAACAACACAGAGCTTCTTTTACTCCTTCTGTTAATAAAAGTTCTATTCCATTTTCTTTGATTCATTATGATATATGGGGTCCCTCCCGTTTTGTGTCTTTAAAAGGTCAAAAATGGTTTGTTACTTTCATAGATGACTGTTCTAGGGCCACTTGGGTATATCCAAGGTTCTGAAAAGCGATTGCGGTCGTCGTAACGGTGACGGTGGCGTGGTTGCGGTTGCGAGGTGTAAAGGCCGTAGCGTAACGGTTGCGGTAACCGGAACTGTGAATTTTTTTATTTTTCGCACAATTTAAAAAAAACTTACTGATATGCATTTTTTTTTCCATGATCATATTTATTGGGTTTAAAATAAATATTGATCAATTTTTATAAATTTTTAAATATGATCCAATATATTTCATATTTTTAAATCACTATAAACTGAGTTTTTTACATTTTATTTTAATAACTAATGACTTTATATTATATAAAAAATCAATCACTAACTATTATATATAAAATAAACAATGACAAAAATAAGATAATAAATAAGAGCCTAAATATATATAAATGCATATTTTAACCAAGCCAAATAGATAATGACCACACTTATTATTATTATTTTCAAACAATATATAAATAGACACACACAAATAAAATGGTTGAGTGATAGCAGTTGAATAGAATAGCATAGGTCTTATAGCTTCAACAAATCAATAACATATTCTTCATCTTCCCTCTTCTCTCTCTCTCTCTCTCTATCTCTTGCTCCTCTATCTTCTCTCTTTATCTTCCCTCTTCTCTCTATCCCTCTTCTCCCATTTTCAGCTTTTTTTTTGTGTGTGTTTTCGAAAGAAACAGTTCGGAACCGTTACGTAACGGCGACTATTACGACACAGTAACGATCGCTACGACAGGCGTTACGGCCGACACACCTGTGAATCTCAATCACACTGCAAAAGTGGCCGTAACGGGTGGCGGTAACCACCACAACCGTTACGTAATGGTGTTACGTAACAGTTGTGGCCGCTTTTTAAAACCTTGGGTATATCTGATGAAAGACAAGCGTGAGGTGGCCCATTGTCTATCCTTTGACATGCGTGTTCCTCAATCATATTGAGGGGAAGCGGTTCTCACTACAACTTATTTGATTAATCGTCTTCATACCCAAGTCCTTAAAAAATAAACACCCCTTTAGGTTTTGTTCGAGTCCCGAGTCCCCCTTCCCCCTTTTCTGGGTTCTCTATTCCTTCTAAGACCTTTGGATGTGTTTGTTTTGTCCATAATCATTCACCCACTTGTGGTAAATTAGATCCTAGGTCTCTTAAGTGTGTTTTCCTAGGTTACTCTACTACCCAAAAGGGCTATAAGTGTTATCATCCTCCATCTCACAAATGGTTTGTCTCCATGGATGTCACTTTCTTTGAGTCTCAGTCGTACTTCCAGTCATCCCCTATGTCCCAGTCATCCCTTCAGGAGGAGCCTTGGTGTGAAGAGATTCCTGTTCCACTACCGCTAATGGTTGAACAGATAGAGGATGATGAGCCGGCGGTTATTGTGAAAAAGGTAGCAGGCAAAGTTTATGTCAAGGACAAGGATAGACAGAAAGTCACATGGATGCAAGAGACTTCCCCTCCTCTACTGCCAGCTTCTTCTCTGGATGAGTGTCCAGAGTCATCCTCCTCTCCTGAGAGTCCAGGTAATTCTGATTCTAATGTTCCTCTTCCTGAGTTCTTAGATCTTGATGTTCCCATTGCTAATAGGAAGGGGGTTAGGTCATGTACTCAGCATCCTATTACTAATCATGTCTCTTATTCTAATCTGTCTTCCTTATATAAAGCCTTTCTGTCTAAGATTTCTTCTGTGAGTCTGTCTAACAATTCTCAGGATGCTCTCTCTATTCCTGAATGGAAACATGCCATGACGGAGGAGATGAGAGCTCTTAGCAAGAATGGCACTTGGAAGTTAGTGGAGTTACCTAGAGGCAAAAATCCAATTAGGTGTAAGTGGGTGTACACTGTAAAACACAAAGCAGACGGTACCATAGAACGCTACAAAGCAAGACTGGTTGCTAAGGGCTTCACTCAAACTTATGGGGTAGATTATGAGGAGACATTTGCACCGGTTGCTAAGATGAACTCTGTGAGAATACTACTATCTTTCAGGCTCCGGAAGTCACTTTATGAGCTAAAGTAGTCTCCTAGGGCTTGGTTTGAAAGGTTTGCTCAAGTTATGCTGAGATACGGGTTCAAGCAAAGTCAAGCTGAGCACACTTTATTTGTGAAACACTCCTCACATGGTAAGGCCACAGCTCTTATTATTTATCTTAATGATATTGTTTTGGCAGGGAATATTGTTGAGGAGATTCCTCGGTTGAAGGAATACTTAGCCAAGGAGTTTGAAATCAAAGACTTGGGTAATTTGAAGTATTTTTTGGGTATTGAAGTAGTTCGGTCCAAGGATGGCATCTTCATATGTCAGAGGAAGTATGTACTTGACTTGCTAAAGGATACTGGAATGCTTGGAGGTAGACCATGTGACACACCTTGAGAATCAGGCCAGAAACTAAGTGAGGATCAAGGGGGGGGGGGGGAGCTAGTGGACAGGGGGAGATACTAGAGGCTAGTGGGTAAGCTCATATACTTATCTCACTCGCATCTAGACATTGCCATTGCAGTGAGCATGTTTAGCCGGTTTATGCATGCCCCTAGAAATTCCTACTTAGAGGCAGTTATGAGAATCCTGAGGTATCTGAAATCTTCTCCTGGAAAGGGTCTCTATTTTTCAAAATATGGACATCTTAGTGTAAAGGCATTTACTGATACAGATTAGGTTGGATCAGTCATTAACAGACGATTAACTTCTAGCTATTGTACATTTGTTGGAGGCAACTTAATCACCGTGGCAAAATAAGAAACAGAATGTGGTTGCTAGATCTACTGCTGAGGCAAAATTCAGGACTATAGCTTAGGGTGTATGTGAGTTGCTATGGATTAGACTATTGAGAGGCTTGGGGATCCATCACACCGATTCCATGAGATTGTACTGTGACAACAAGGCGGCGATTAACATAGCTCATAATTCAATGCAACATGACAGAATCAAGCATGTAGAGATTGATAAGTACTTTGTCAAGGAAAAGCTCACTAGTGGCACCATATGTACTCCATTTGTGAAGACTGAGGGCCAACCAGCAGATGTTCTCACCAAAGGAATAGGGAGCAAACCATTTCATGACATTCTCAACAAGCCGAGCATGAGAGATATCTTTGCACCAGCTTAAGGGAGAGTGTTAGAATAGGAAATAATATTGCATATATTTTATTCTAATTTTATTTTATTTTCCCTTGATTGATGTAATGGGTTGGCCCATAATTTATGCCCGATGGCACTCCTGTAATTACCCATTATTATCAATATAAAAGGGGATGAGGTCTCACTGATTCCCTATCTTTTTCTCTTCTCTAAACCTACACTTTTTAGGATAATGGGTATTCGTTTATCGCATAGTACTCCAGACACACTCCTCCACTTAAGCCACTCCCGCCTTAATTATGTGGACCACATCCGCTCCAATCTTCTCAGTCGTCGTGATAATCGATCCTAAATAATGAAAATATTCACTCTTAGGTAGTTCTTGGTTCTCAATCTTCACTTTCATCGTGACTGTTACTAAAATTACACTCCATATACTCTGTCTTAGTTCTGCTTATCGTAAATCCTTTAGATGCAAGTGTTTTTTTCCAAATCTCCAACTTAGTGCTAACTCATTCTCTAGTCTCATCCATTAACACGATATCATCTGGAAAAACATACACCATGGCACATCATCTTGAATATTTGTGCGTCAACTTATCCATAACTAAAGCAAAAGGATAAGGCCTTAAGGTTGATTCTTGGTATAACCCTTCAGAAATTGAAAATTCAATCGTCTCTCTAGCAGGCGATCTAATAGTAGTCACAACACTTTCATACATATCCCTAATCACATCAATGTAACCTTTTGTCACCCCTTTCTTTTCTAGCACCCACTAGATTATATCCCGAGATACTTTATCATATGCTTTCTCAAGATCGATAAAAACCATACGAATGTCTCATTTCTTTTCTTTATATTTTTCTATTACTCTCCTCAAAAGATAGATCGCTTTCATTGTTGACTTACCAGGCATAAACCCAAATTGATTCTTTGACACCTCTATTATATCTCGCAATCGACATTCCATCACTCTCTCCTACACTTTTATTGTGTGACACATTAACTTGATTCCTTTATAGTTGTCACAATTTTGGACATCTCCTTTATTTTTATATATTGGCACTAAAATACTCTTCCTCCACTCCTCTGGCATTTTCCTAGTCAACAAAATCTTGCTAAATAACCTAGTTAACCAAACAACTCCCTTCTTATCCCAACATTTCCACGCTTCAATAGGTATATCATCAGGTTCTAAAGCCTTATTCAATTTCATCTTATTAAGTGCAAACTCCACTTCAAAGTCTCTAATCCTATGATAGAACCTATAGTCCTAATTTTCTTTATTATTGCCTACTTCCTCCTCCTTTGACCTACCTCCATGTTCCTCATTTAATAACTTCTCAAAATAGTTCTTCCACTATCTCTTCATCCTTCACTAACACCTTAGAGTCCTCACCCTTGATGCACTTAACCTGATTAAAATCTCTTGTTTTCCTCTCTTTTATCTTAGCAAGTTTGTATATCTTCTCTTCCTCCTTACTATCTAGTTTAGTGTATAAGTCATCATAGGCTTTCAACTTAAGTCTCCCTCACTACTTTTTAAACCTCATTATTGGCCAATCTGTAGCGCTTAAGGTTTTCCTTAGTTCTATCATTCTGCCACTTTTTAAAGCTCTCTTTTTTTATCTTTATTACCGCTTAGACCTCCTCCCTCCACCACCAAGTTTTCCTAAAGTTGTGTCCCTTTCCTTTCGACTCTCCCAGAACTTTCTTTGAGATTCTCCTCATACAATTGGTCATCGAGTTTCACATAGTGTTAGCCTCATCTTCCAAGTCCTAAGTACATTCTATTCTTAAATGTGTCTAGTTTATCCCCTTTTAGGTCCCACCATCTAGTCCTGTGGCGCCCACTATCTTTCCGAGTTTGGTATTACCCTTTAAAGCATAAATCTAGTACCAAAATCCTATGTTAAAATGTCAAGCTCTCTCCAGGAATCACCTTACAGTCGCTGCATTTTAGATGGTCCCTTTTTCTTTAGACTGTCCCCTTTTCTTATTAGAAAGTAATCTATTTGGCTCCTAATTGACCCACTTTTGAAGGTTATTAAATGCTTCTCTCTTTTCTTATACATAGTATTGGCCGCCACTAGGTCAGAAGCCAACGCAAAATCTAAAATATTCTCTCTAGCCTTATTTCTATCACCAAAACCATACCCACCATGCACCCTCTCATACCCTAGTTTATCTACTCCTACATGGCCATTGAAATCACCACCTATAACTAGGTTCTGTCCTACTGGTACCTCTTGTAATACCTCATCCATTTGTTCCCAAAAAACTCTCTTAGTCTAATCATCTAATCCTACTTGGAGGGCACTTGCACTAATAACATTCACTATATTCTCTCCAATAACTAGTTTAACTAACATAATCCTATCACATTTCCTAATGACCGCAACTACATTTTTTACAAGATTCTTGGCAACTATTAGTCCTACCCCATTCATGTGTCTATCCTTGCCACTATAATATAGCTTAAAACCGGTATCCTCTATTTCCCAAGATTTCTCACCCGTTCACTTCGTTTCTTGTACACAAACCACACTAACTTTTCTCCTAATCATGACATCTACCAATTCCATAGTCTTACCAGTTAAAGTTCCTATATTCTATGTGGCTACCCTAAATCTATAATCTTAGACTAACTTCTTTATCTGCGCTCATCTAGAAAAACGCGAAAACCTTTGCTCATTTTTCACCGCACCCAGGTGTCGATGCGGCACCCCTTGCTCACCTGTATCTCTAGTGTTATTAAAGTTATGCTCCATGTATTCAAACTTCATTTTATTGGTCATTGATTCTAGAGCTCCTTCCCAAGCATCTAATTTAACATTTACCCCTACATCCAACCCCATAATCATTTCACTTTTTCTCTCACAAACATCACACACAACCACAAAAAAACCCAACTATCTTCCCAAACATCAAAAAAAATTTCTCCAATAATATCCTACAACTAAAAAAACCTATATAAAAACCCACTTTCCAAACACCCACATAGTATCTAAAGTTGAAAGATAAGAACTTAGTGTTGATCCTTGATGTAAGCCCACAGCTATAGAAAATTCACTTGTTTATCTTGCAATTGTTCTCATTTCAAGAATAGCTCCTTTACACATGCTCATTATTATACAAGAAATGTCTGGCCTCTAATGATTTAGTCACAAATTATTCAAAGAACAAAAAAAAGATTTCATCTACATATGCTATAAGAAAAGGCCCAAACTATTTTAATCCTCTATAAATATGAAGATAAGAACTTGCCAATAGGTTTGAATTTTCAGCAATGTATAAGAAGTGACAGGTACAAAATAAAAGAGACAAAATATCATTCCATAAGAACTTGCCAATAGGTTTAAAGTTTTAGCAATGCATAAGAAGTGACAGGTACAAAATATCGTTCCAGCTGCATAGTAGTATCTTACTGAGGGGAAAAAGGCTTGATGGATACAAAATATAATTTAAACAAATGACACAAATTACAATCATTTCACAATAAGAACAAAACACATCTCATCTTTGCATAACGATTTTGGAAACAACATACCCAACTTGTGAGCTCCTTAACAACTAGCTTGCATACATCTCGAATAGAAGCCAGGATTGCAATATGAGCACTGACATGTGAACTGCTTGAAGCTTTCTCATATAAACTCTTAAAAACCTGTTCCAACAACATATTGCAAAATTAGACAAGAGAATGTACTCTTCTAGAAGTTTACAGCATGATGACAGCAAACCTTTTGGCCCACAGCCAATGCAGCTTCATCTCTGCTTATGCATTTCAGCATGATTTCGGGAATTTGGGCAATAAGTCCCTGTACACAAAAAATGCAAACCCAAATCAAGTAATATTCCTGGTGTTCACCTTCAGATTCATGTTTATAGTCACCTCAAATGGAAGGCAAAAAAGGGCAAAAACAAGGGTCCACATGAAAGTCTTGGCAGAGTAGCTGCCAGTATATTTTGCAAAAGAATGATTCAAGGCTAACTAAGTGGCATTATAAAATAATTATTACCTGAATTTCTGTCTCCTCAGTGTCTTCGGTTATCAACATTTCCAACTAAAAAAGAGGCACCAAATGATTAATAACTTTTGATATGATACAGAATTTAATAGGGAAAGTAATGAAGAGAAAAACAAAAGGCAGGAGATAAATAGATAAAGAGCAAAGAGAAAATGAAATAGAATAAATAAATAAGAAAATAAGTGACATTAAAAAAAAAAAAAACTAATGTCTAAATTATTTTTCATTATCCATATGTGATGGAATTGGAAAAACTAAAACACAAAAAAACAGAAGCTACTTAATTCTTTGGATTGTAACTGCGATGTGCATTGATCTCTGAATTATTTCATAGTAATTGCAACCGGCAGACCCCTAGCTAGATTTCTTTTCTGTATGTCTGCACGCACGCATGTTTTCTTTAACCAAGGAAATAAACTACCTTCTGTGCAACAATTTGATACTTCTCTAGTGCATCTCCAGTGGTAAATAAATGTTCTGAAATGCCACTAGCCATGTGCTCTGTGGTAGAAGTTTCAGTCAATGGTGGAACAGCCCCTTCCAATTCCTTGCACCAAACAGTGGATATGCACGTCAGTCCAAACAGAAACTTCAATGTTAACCTGCATAATGCACATGTACACTTGCATGTGCAAAATCAAAAAATAATAATAGTAAACCATCACAAACAACAAAATTTCTACTGACTTTCACAGCATTAGAGGTCTCTAAAAAATGCTGTTCAGGGGCTGTCGCTGCTGAAGAAAGTGAAGCAACATTGTTAGATTTAGCACCATGTGAAACTACACCATCAGTTGCCCCCATGAGAGTGGAGGAACCACTGTAACAAGAACAAAAGAATGGATAAGCAAATAAAAAACTGATATAAGAGCTGAAACAATTATTATACGATTAATTTTAAAAAGGGATTTTGTTAACATGTGCCCTTTGGGGACATGTTAAGAAGCTTAAAAGTGCTGTACATCCTGCATGAAAGTACATGCTACAAAGAATGTACAATCTTATTAAGCCAACTTAACATGTGCACAAGTAAACAAGACCCTTAAAAAGGAAAGAAATGAAATAACTCACCCAATAAGCTGGGTAGAACCAGGGTCCAACTCCTCAGAAATAAGATATACGGGCTGAGCAACAGAGCTCAGACCCACACTCCTGAGCCCAGAAGAGTAGAGTGCTGGGTTAAGCTGTCTGGTAGGTGAAACACAAGCACAAGACACACCAGTACCAACATAATCACTAGACGAAACCATCACATCAGTAGGAACTTTATTTGAACTCTGACTGGACTGATTTTGCCAAGGAAATCGAATGAAATCCTAAACAACCGGAAAGGATAAAGTAATAGTGCAACAATAGCTATAGTTTGAATCAGCACACATAAATTTTCCATGCATAACGTCAAAAACACTACCTCATAAACTCGCTGCTGAGAATGGGAGAGGTGACCAGGTCTGGGGCGGAGGGCCTCTGGTATTACACCCATAGGACCTTGTGTATACATACTTGCATTATAATATGACGGACCAACACCTTCTCTATGCTTCCTTCTAAGTGAAAGTTGTATAGTGATTTCATTATCGATGGTCTTCAATGCCTGAAAAGCATTCAGAATGCATTATAGAAAACCACTCAAGGCCAAACTCGAACTGCGATACAATGTGTAGAAAGAAAATTGATTACCAATTTATCTTCATGTCTAAGACATCTAGTCTTGGAAAAAAGATTGGTTAAATATATCTCAGCAATGCACAAGCAGTAAAGTTCCTCATTAATATCAAGTTTAACTACCTAAACCATATGAGTATTGTTAAAACCTACCATCACCTACTCCACCTACTACACCTACCACCACCTACTACCACCTACTACACACCTACCACTACCACCTACTACCACCTACTCCACTACATCTCCTATATAAGGAGCCCCTCACCATTTGTAATAAATAACATACATCAATCAATAATACAATCAATATCTATACAATTCTCTATTTCTCTTTATACATTAAATTTCTACATGGTATCAGAGCAGGTTTAGAGCCTAATATTTTTCGCTTCCCCGGCGGGCGGCAACCTCACCTTAGCCGCCCGCCGGACCTCAACCTATTCCGTTTATTTTCTACACATACCTTCCCATCATTGCCCAAATACTTTCAGACTATGTCTCCATTGTGAGTCTTGAGAGCCTTGACAGCTTTATCCCTTGATACACCTGCCTGTGTCATCACCAAATCAATGTCACGTGGCTCCACCCCAGTCTCGTCAATCTCTTCCTCTTCCTTATCCACTTGTGCTCCAGTAGCAGCAGCAGAAATGAGAGACCGAGAGAGAGCTTGAAATGATGCTATGTTTGCAAGAAGTTAATGTGGAATGAAACTGTTCTTCCAGATTTGAAGCACCAAGGATGTTGCTTGACTATGAGAGAAGGGTCAACTTGGCTAGAAAAGATGAGATGCCCAAATCAGAAAAAATAAGTGATAAGGCATCTGACAGTATTGGTGTTGAAGGCCTTGGGGAAATCACTCCTGAAGCTCAACAATACATTTTAAATTTGCATTCTCGTTTGTCTTCTGTAGAAAAAAAAAAAAAAAAAAAAAAAAAAAAAAAAAAAAAAAAAAGAAGAAGAAGAAAAAGGAGCTGCATGAAGTCAAGAGGAAAACTGCAGCTCTTCAAATGCAACAATTTGTTGGAGAGGAAAAGAATGATTTGCTGGATTACTTGAGGTCACTTCAACCGGAGAAGGTGGCTGAGTTATCAGAACCAACATGCACTGAGCTGAAGGAAGTGATCCACTCTGTCATACATGGTCTACTTGCAACCCTCACTCTGTCATACATGGTCTACTTGCAACCCTCACGCCACCCTCTTTCTCTCTCCTCAAAACCCACGCCTTCTCACATGTTCCTCACATTATTACTCCCAACCCTCTTGTCCCATTATTTCCTCTCCCACATGCACTTTATGCTGAAATATTTTTTTTTAATCAACCCACTCCCTCTCTCTCTGGTCCCTTTCTCTTTACTCATTATTCCCCTTGTTCCCCACTCTCTCAGTATATATATATATATATAAAACCCATCATTTATTTTATTCTTATTTTGTACAAACCCATACCCACTCTAATTCATACCTACTCATTTTTTAAAACGCATGCTGATTCACGCTACCCCTACTTTACCTTTATTTATTTTATTTTATCAAAAAAAAAAAAAAAATCCATTCTTTAGAAATCTCTCTCAGATTCTTCTCTCTACAACCCAATTCATTTTCTTATTATTATTAGAGACTGAACCCTCCTCGGGCCACCCAATTCACTTTTCTTATTATTATTATATACACTTTTTCATTCTAACATATTTTCCACCGCCCAACTTTTCCTTGAACCTCAACTTTTTATCTTTTCTTTTAAAACAAAAAAAAAAAAAAAAAAACCTTATATTCATTCCATCTAATTTTTCTGCTCAGTCTTGTACCTTCCAGCCATTCGGATTTGCACAATACACTCATTTTATTTCTATCGAGACTTCGCCCTGATCATAATTTTACACCAAAAAAAAAAAAAAAAAAAAAACAACAACAACAACAAACCACAAAACAAACAAAACAACCACACCCACAGTGGGACTTTTCTTCTCTACTCTGCCGCCGGTCTCTTCTTTTTGCCTCCGTCCTGGACGGCCCTTGCCGGTGCTGCCTCCGTGTTTCCCACTCCACTGGGCACGATCACTACTCCTTGCTCCTCCACTGCAGCATATGGCGGACCTCCAAATCGGAACATAACGGTGGCTTTCCGCTTCAGCTCCTTATTTTCCGCCTTTAGCACACTTATCTCTGCTCGCGCATCCTTATACATGCGTTGGAGCAGAGCCAGTTGGGCGTTTAACTGCTGCACCTCATTTGTCCTACTCTGCAGCCGGTGCGACAGGTTTGTGACCGCCGTCATGGTCTCCACACATGACTTCAAAGTATACTGATTGGCCTCAATATCAGTTTGCACCGCCATTTTTTGCTCCACCGACCGCATCGGAAAGTTCAACGGAGCAAAACCAGAGGCGCTTGGTTGAGGTTCACTGGCCACCGCACCAGTTATCTCTCTTGTTGACTTGTTGAGGTCGGGAAAGAGAGTGAGCAGAGGACGGGAAGAAGAGGCCATGTTCTGAGTAGCTGAACGGGAAGGAGAAGCCATTTTCTGGGCAACAGAGTGTTACAGAGTATCTCTCTCAGAACACAAAGAGTTTTTCAGAGGTTTTTTAGCAGGTTTTTGTCTCAGCCTCAACCTCAGTCTTGGTTAAATAGCCGAGGCAGACACGCGTATCGTGTGCCGCTCGGCGCTAGACGACAACATGGGTGCGCAAGCCAAGGTCGTCACGTGTATCGCCATCATGTATGGCACGCCTTTTTATGGATTGGGCACGCCTTTTGATGGCACGCCTTTTTATGGATTGGGCACGCCTTTTGATGGCACGCCTTTTGAAAGATTGGGCACACCTTTTGAGGGTGCGACTTTTTGAGGGTCCGACAAGACTCTGTAAACTGTCCCGACATTGATTCCGGTTGGCTCCTTCATGGGTCCGACAAGACTCTGTAAACTGTCCCGACATTGATTCCGGTTAGTTTCTACAAGGGTCCAGCAAGACTCCGTAAACTGTCACAACAACTGTCACAACATTGTCTGCTACAACGGTCCGACATGACCCCATAAACTGTCTTCTACATCGGTCCAACACGAGCCAGTGTCTTCTACTTCGGTCTGTCATAACCATACAGTCTTCTACAACGGTCTGACACGACCATACAGTGTCTCCTATCCATTTTTTATTTTTCAGATTATTTTCTTGTTTTGTTACTCTCTCCAAACTCAAGTTGGTTAGTTCCTATCCCCCTTGAGTTTGCGGGGGGCTGTTAAAACCTACCATCACCTACTCCACCTACTACACCTACCACCACCTACTACCACCTACTACACACCTACCACTACCACCTACTACCACCTACTCCACTACATCTCCTATATAAGGAGCCCCTCACCATTTGTAATAAATAACATACATCAATCAATAATACAATCAATATCTATACAATTCTCTATTTCTCTTTATACATTAAATTTCTACCAAGTATAATGCATGGTAAATCACAGCTACATTGTGTTAGTTATAACTTGAGATTGGGTATCCTAAACCTCCAAATTAAAACACTCTAGAATTCATTTGAAAATTTCACTCTTGATTGAATAGCTAAAGCTATCTCTTTTCCAACATTCACCACGGATCTAAGTCACCCAAGCACAAAATTTCTGAAAAGTGCATCCATAAGTAACACTAAAAATATAGGGGCTCAATGTCAAGCTTTGATATAAGTCTACTGCATTTCTTAATTTACTTCATGATGATTTATGAAATATGATACTCTTAAACATTTGAACAAAATTACCAAAAAAAAAAAAGTTCTACCCTTCAATGATAATCCTAATGACAGTGACATTACCATACACTTACTTGTTCGCATATGTACAGGAAGGCAAGGGAATATGAAATATCATTGATGCATGGAAACATACATTGTCTGTTGCAGCATGCTCAATCACTGCACAACCAAGGTCAAGGTTATCATTTAAAACAATAGCAACGGCTTCTTCTTGAGCTTCATTGGTGATGTTGAATCCCTGCAATGAATTCCTCAGTTGGCTTGATATGGAGACACGAAGAGGTTCCTGCCAGTAGTAATATAACCGGAGATGGCCTTATTTAGAAGAAAACAATAATATATTCAGAAAGTCTATTGTCACAGAAAAATTAACCAGAAAAGTGCTCAGAATAGGTGTATATTTAATGTTGTTGTTGTGGGCCCATCGTATGAATAAATCTTGATTGGAAACTCTGAGTGATTTTCTGATTATTTTTTCTGGGTTTGTAGACCCACCATTAGCTACTTTACAGATTAGTATTCCAAAAAAACGAAACAATAAAAGATGTAATAGACAAGAAAAAAAATTAATGTAATAATTACATAATGACCAAAGAATTAGGATGACAGATTAAAAACACCTTGCATGTGACATGGGCCAAACTTCCAGCTAGACTCGCTACCATCAAGTGGGCAGCATTGTATATACAGGTTTCATCAGACTCCATGGCATAATCCTAGGATGTAGATTAAACAAAATGATAACATTACAGCTCAATAGTGAAGAATATTGACCACTAAGAATGAAAAAAGAAAATGGCAATACTAACCTTCAAAACAAGTTCCTTTGTTGTCTGAATAGCTATGGTTACACTGCGTTGAACAACTGGAGCCATTACCTCCTTTATAGCCCTCTCCATGGCAAGGGGAACAATTCTGTCATACCAACTGCGTTAAGATCTAGAGTGGGAAAGATGGTTGCATAACTTAGACAAACAAAGAGAAATGCAAACCTCTGAAAATATTGCAAGCCCATAGCACTGAGTTTTTGGTTGAAAATAATATGGCTTCCGATATCACAGATAGGTGAAGACAGCTGCCCCACAGAACATATCTTATTACTAGAGCATAGTAAATATTAAATTGTTTAAACTGCAAAGAGAAATATGGAGGCATACACACCTGACCAACAGAATATGGTGATTGTGATGGAGGTACTAGAGAAAGCCTTTGTCCAGAAGGAAGCCGGTCAGAGAGGCTAAAGGTTGCCATCTTTTCATCCTCCATTAATGGACCAGACACAAAATGAAGATTCCCGGTATACTGAAGCCACAAGATTAAATTAACACAACAAAATGGGAACCAACTAAGGCTAGAAAGCATGGAATCATAGACCATTACAAACCTGAGACAATAGATTTAACTGACCACCAGATTGAGATGAATTGGATATTTCAGGCTGTAATTCAACCTGATTTAATGTACACATAATTCCAGTGTTGATTTCAGTAACCAATTGTGGCTGGGATGCCCCAATATCTTTATTAGAAAAATCAGGGTTGCCTTCCACTTCTCGAACTCGATCTTTGAGCAGAGATGTTGGTTTTACTTCTTTCATATCCACACCAAGGTTTTTGAAGAGAACCTAAAATACCAAAATAGTGGAATGAGATGGGGCAGGAAAGTGCCACTATTCAGCTACCAAGCTGAAAAGTGAAATCAAGGAACAAGATTTTAATGCACCTCAATGTCAAACTTGAGATTCATCTTCAGATTTGGTAACGCATAAATCTCAACAAGTAAGCCAAGAATTGCCATGGTCCAAGGATTGGGAGGCTGATATGCAAGACTACTTTGGCATGGTTCCAAAATCTGTAACAAGTATGAGATAGTTAAATATCATAAAGAGAGCTGAGAGCAAGGTAATTGAGTCACCAAGGTGGAAGGACATCAGGGAAAATAGGGGCAATTGACCCTGCTTAAAAAAAAAATGTAGCCACTTATACTGCCATTCAACAATAGCTTGTGAGACAATTTACCCCCACTCACCTCTGAATTTTGCACCACTTTGTTAGTATTTGGTATAGCTTTTCACATTTACACCTTTTCTTTTTCAGCTCGAAATAAATTCAAAAAACTCACCTCCCTTGAAGATGAGTTTTGGGTGCTCTTTTTAAGTTAGCTCTGCCAATAAGTTTTACCAAATGGCGTATATGTCTCCCCACTGAAGTCTCATTCTTTTTTCTTTTTTTTTTCAATAAACACCACTGAAGTCTCATTCTCATTGATTCTTATAAAAAAAATAATAGATGTCTCACTCTCATTGATTCAAAAGAAAGTCTCCATTTCACTTGGTCACTGAACATTCTCATTCTTCTCTCCATCACACCCTCCCTCTCTCATTCAAACTCTTTTCTTTCTCACTCCTCTCTGACTTTCTCACTGGTCTCTCAGGCTCTCTCTCTCCCCCCCTCTGTCACACCTCTCAAACTTGTGCTCTCTTCTCTCTATCTACCCCTCTTTGTACCCTCACTCTCTAATTGATGATAATTGATGAGTTATATGAATTTAAATGTACAGTAAGGTTTGAATTTTTGGTATAAATTTCTTTACATGAGAGGTGAGCAGAAAGTTTGAGTTTCGATGTGAATTTATTGGGTATGATAACATTTGTTTACATGTTATTAAAAATCTCAGGAGTCCTGTAAATTTTCTTCACTTTTCAAAAGGGTATCGATTGAAGCATCAAGAATTCCATAACTGGCATTACATGTACTTAGGATTTAAATTAGGAAAAACTTTAGCACTTTAAATTATTTATGTATTTCTATTATTAAATAGGACAAATTTTTGTGTATGATTCTTGGTAAGATTTTGCCCCACTGAACAAAAATCCTAGCTCCACCCCTGTGAGTCCCTTTGCAACTTGTACCTTTGAGGTAAATGGAATCACTGCAATCATCAGCCCCTTCTCAAACGCCTGCATGAGAAACAATTAAACAAATGATAAAACCATCAAGAAGAGTGAAAATCTCAACTAAAAGGGAACCCATAACGTAAATTCAGAAGAAAGACTATACTTAATAATAGTAATATCAGGAAAGATAGCAATTACCTCTATTATCAAAGATTTGGGATCTATTTCTCGGGCCCTGAGTACTTGATTTCTGCCTATGGTAAACTTCCCCAGCCAGCTACCCAAATTTTTCAGCAAGGACCGCTCTTCTGAACTTGATTTTATTAATTTTGATCTTAAAAGAACCTGTAAAATTGAGATATTATTAGCAATTAATCTCAACCATAACAATGATAACAGGCGATGAAGAAGTTTTAGCATAGCAACCTTGCAATTCTCATAAGCAGCTTTGACAATCTCCTTATTCAATGCTCTCGAATTAACATTGTCTAAAAACTTCATGTACAAGTCATGGAAATTGGGTTCGATGCTTGCTCTGATAAGTAGTTTGTTTTGGACATCACATGGACAACAAATCGTTACTTAACATAAAGTGGTGGCACCAGTACAACCATAATTAAATTTCATAGAATGTGATCTAGTCCCTAGAGGCCTCCTCAAAATGTCAAATCTAACCTTTTCATGACCATGTATTGTGCAAACCAAGGATAATATTGTTCACTTAGAATCTCGGTAAATTCCTTTGCTTTCGCTTCCATATTTGAGGATGAAATATTATTAATCAGAAATAGTATCTTATCCTGAATATCTGATGCCGGAACCTGCACATAGAAGGTAAATACATGTTATCTTAGAGATATGTCATAAACAACAGACATATAGCAAGGAATTTAAAATGGGGTACGCCGCCCAACAATTGTTAGTGGACAAATGTTGAGTACAATTTTTATTTACTTTACAGAAAGTATAACATCTTAAACAAAGAGAAGCAAACATAGATACAGAAATAAGATAAAATTGACAACTTCTAGAAAAGAAGAAGAGGAGGAATCAACTAGTTAGAAAAGATTTTTTTTATGCAGTACGCTGTTTAGCACTGTGACATAATTAGCAGCATCCCCAGCAAAAGGAGGGGAATCAACAATTTACCATAAATATCAAACTTTAATGCCAAATGATATTTGGTAGCATTGCATAATAAGCATAATCACCGGGGGTGTTAAAAAAAGTGTGATAAGTATCTAGGAAAGAACAATTGACCACATCTATAAGATTTTTGAATGATTTCTGTATATTCAATTATGTTATAATACAAAGAATACATTTGATTATATAGTAAACCTAACCCTAAGACTAAAAAGGAAAAGAAAACACTGCCGTATATATATACAATCTCTCAGAATATATACACAATATACATTACCATATATATAAACCTAACCTAATATTCTCACACCCCCGCTCAAACTCAAGGTGTTTTAGTAGAAAACACTGAGAGTTTGCCAAGAAAAAACTGAAACCGAGCAGTGGTGTGAGTCTTGGTAAAGAAGTTAGCAAGTTGTAAAGTTGAAGAGACTAAAGGAAGCGAGATAGAGTCAGACTGCAGATGCTAACAGACAAAGTTATAATCAATCTCAATATGTTTTGTCCACTTATAGAAGACAGTGTTATGGGCAATCTGAATAGCACTACGGTCAAGGTTTTAAAAAGCGGCCGCAACCGTTACGTAACGCCGTTACGTAACGGTTTTGGCAGTTACCGCCACCCGTTACGGCCGCTTTTGCAGTGTGATTGAGATTTACAGGTGTGTCGGCCGTAGCGGCTGCCGTAGCGGTCGTAATGGTGCCGTAACAGCTGTAACGGCTTGTTACGCACCGTTACATAACGGTTCCAAACTGTTTCTTTCGAAAAAACACACAAAAAATTTGAAAATGGGGTAAGAGAGATAGAGAGAAGAGGGAAGATAAAGAGAGAAAATGGAGGAGCAAGAGATAGAGAGAGAGAAAAGGGAAGATGAAGAACATGTTATTGATTTGTTGAAATTGTAAGACCCATGCTATTCTATTCAGCTGCTATCACTAAACCATTTTGTTTGTGTGTCTATCTATATATTATTTGAAAATAATAATAATAATAAGTGTGGTCATTATCTACTTGGCTTGGTTAAAATATGTGTATATATATATATATATATTTAGGCTCTTATTTATTCTCTTACTCCTGTCATTGTTTATCTTATATATAATAGTTAGTGATTAATTTTTTGTATAATATAAAGTCATTAATTATTAAAATAAAATGTAAAAAACTCAGTTTATAGTGATTTAAAAATATGAAATATATTGGATCATACTTAAAAATTTACAAAAATTGATCAATATTTATTTTTAATCCAATAAATATGATCATGACAAAAAAAAATGTGTATCGGTAAGTTTTTTTCAAATTGTGCGAAAAATAAAAAATTCACGATTTCGGTTACCGCAACCGTTACACTACGGCCTTTACACCCCGCAACCGCAACCGCGTTACCGCCACCGTTACGGCGACCGCAACCGCTTTTCAGAACCTTGACTACGGTTATCACAATAGAGAGAGGTTAGAGAAGACTGAGGGACGCCTAAGTCAGACAAGAGACAACAAAGCCAAATAATCTTAGTAGTAGCATGAGCCATAAGACGATACTCAGCTTCGGCAATAGAGCAAGCAACAACAGATTGTTTCTTGCTTTTTCAAGAAATCAAGGAATCGCCAGGAAATATACAGAAACCAGACGTTGGCTTGCGATCAGTCACATCACCAGCCCAATCAGAATCAGCATAGGCTACCAGATCCAAAGAGGAAGTGGAGGACAATAGTAAACCCTGAAATATAGTACCATGGAGATAGCGAAGAATCCAAACTAATGCAACCCAATGTGTGGAGCGAGGAACAGAAACAAACTGGCTAACCACATAAACAACATAGGCAAGATCAGGACGAGTAACCGTCAGATAGACCAAGCAACCCACAAGCTCTCGATTTAATATAGGATCATTCAGAGGAACATCATTAGTAGTGTTGAGCTTCACATTAAGCTCAATGGGGGTATCAGAAGTCTTAAGTGTCAGTAAAACCAACACGATGAATAACCTCATTGTAGCCCTTGGGAGAAAAAACCACCTCAATATCAAGAAAATACCGCAGTGGGCCCAGATCCTTCATTTTAATGGTGCGGAAAAGATGCTACTTGACCTCAAAGATAACAGAAGAGTCAGAGCCAGTGATGATCATATCATCCACATATAGTAATAAGGCAACAAATCCAGCAGAGGTGTGGAGAAGAAACAAAGCAGAATCCTGGGCACAGGAATTAAACCTATGAAGCATGGGTACTTCGAAAAATATGCCGTACCCGTACCGGGTACTTATCAGCGTATGGTACCTCGTATGACACTTCTGTTTATGTACCGGGTACACAAAATACGTAACCAAATTTTTTCTTTTTAATTTTTGGAGTACCTAGACGTACCTACTATATACCCAAGCCGTACCGTACCTCAATTGAAACAATATTTTCTTCTACTACAGAGATAAAACTCCTTTCACTAGACTTCTTTTTTATTTTTAGTTTTATAATTAGCATGATTTTAAAATTAAATTATGGTTTGTAAGTTATTTAATATATTGACATTTAATTTTGATTTATACCTTTACTTTTGGCATTAAATGTTAATTATAAGTTGGATCTTAACAAATTAAACCATTTAATTAATTTTAGCATTACTCTAAATTAAAAATAAATATTTTTTTACAAGCGTACCAAGCCATACTCATACCCTACTTTTTTTGGACTTTATTGTATCGACGTACTTGTATTGTACCAGTACTAGTACTAATACTCGTACCCGTACCCGTACCCGTGCTTCATACGATGAAACCCAAGCTCAGTAATAGCAGTCCGAAAGCAATCATACGAAGCACGAGGAGATTGCTTCAGACCATACAGAGCACGCCGAAGACGACAAACATGTTCAGAGAAATGATGAAGGCCAAGGGGAGGATGCATGTAAATCTCCTCAGTAAGATGGCCATTAAGAAAAGCATTCTTAACATCCATCTGATAAAGAGGCCAATGACGAATAGCAGCGACAAAGATCAAAGTACGAACAGTAGTCATTTTAGCAACATGGGCAAAGGTCTTCTCATAATCAATACCATACACCTGTGAAAAACATTTGGCAACCAGACAAGCTTTGTAGTGCTGAAGAGAACCATCAGAATCAGTCTTGACTTTGTAGACCCATTTGCAACCAACCAGATTCTTAACAGCAGGCAAAGGAACCAACTCCTAAGTTCCAGTTTTCTGTAAAGCAGACAACTCATCCTCCATAGCTTGAATCCAATGAGGATCCTGATAGGCCTCCGTTTAAGACTGAGGTTCTGAAAAAGAGTGGATAGCAAACTAAAAAGTACAATATGAATAGCAGACAAAAATGTATAACATGTTTTAACAAAATCAAGTTTGACTACCTATTTATGGATACGAAGGGAATACTTATGGTTAGCAAGATCAGAGTCGTCAGAAGCAGGAGGATCAGCAGCAAAGGCAGACACAATTTGTGGGTGGAGAGCCTTGCGACGAGAATAAACTAACACCGGAAGAGGAGAAGGAGAAGGAGAAGGAAAAGGAGTAAGAACAGGAGCAGGCAGGGAAGGAAGAGGAGAGGAGGGAACAGACTCATGGGGGTCAGTGGAGAAGGACTCATTAAGAGGGGTTGTACAAGGAGAAGAGGGAATAAGCTCATGGGAAATAGCAGAGATGTACTCATCAGGAGGGACTTCAGAAGGAAAGATCAATATAAACCAAATCCTCTTTGGAAATTGGGACTGTGAGAGGAAAAAGCTGAAACTGAGGTAGACGTTCGAGAAATGCAACATGGTGAGAGACATAAAGGCGACAGGAAGCAAGGTCATAATAGCGATAACCTTTCTGAGTGAGACTGTAACCCAAAAAGACACATACGACAGACCGGGCACTAAGTTTGGTCTTATCTTTACGGGATAAAAGGACAAAACAAGTAAACCCAAACACATGAAACATGAAGTAATTAGGAAGTTGAGAAATAGAGCCTCATAATAAGACCAACCAGAAAGAAGGGGGATAGGCATACAGTTGAGAAGAAAAGCAATAGTAAGAACTACCTCACCCCAAAACGGAGCCGAAACAGAGACAGAGAGGAGGAGAAACCTAGCTGTCTCAAGGAGATAAAAGTGTTTACAACTCGGCTTGACCATTTTGGGCAGATGTATCAGTACAAGAAATTTGGTGAATGGTACCCAAATTAGCCAAATATTCACAGAACTCAATTTTAAATTATTCCCCGCCCAAGTCAGACCACAACAATTTAATAGTAGACCCAAACTGTATAGAGTACAATATATCTAATAGAAGTCAGACTTATAAGTCATAAGATAAACCCAAGTGTAACGGGTGCAGTCATCAACAAATGAAACATAGTATACAGAACCCCCTTTAGTGAGAACGGGAGAAGGAAAATAGTGTATCAGATATAGAGGTACTTTTATAGAAAGGTAAGGCTGTCATTTTGGCAAGTTTACACCTTCGACCCTCAGTAAATTCGCTAGGAGAAACTTTACCCAATATAACTGATTGAGCTAAAGACCATAAGTGGTCAACAGACAAATGCCCTAATCTAGAATGTCACAAGTAGAAAGGACTGGACAGAGAATCTAACTGAAAAGAGGAAAAGGCAGTTGGAGAGGTAGTCATAGGCAGATGCAAGCTTTCCACTACATAGAGATCTCAAACTCTACGGTAGTCCCAATTTGTTGCTTAGACATCCGATCCTGCACTAAATAGATAGAAGAAGAAAAGATAACATCAAAACCGGAGGCATCAAGCTGACTGATAGATAATAAACTAACAGATAATCGAGGAACATAAAGGACAGATGGAATAGAGACAATAGGCATAACAGACGGTAAAACAGACCCAACAGATATAATAGACATACCAGACCCATTAGCAGTATTAACAGTAATAGGAATGGGAGGGAGAGAACAATTTTGAAGTAAGAAGAGATAGAGAGTCATATGATGAGAGATACTAGAGCCAAAAACCCAGACAGACGAAGAGGTACTTGAAGAAGACCCAAGCAAACCTCAATGAAGAGAGGAAACAATGGAAGCAGATGGGGATGGCTAGGAGGTTAGACAGTGTATACTAAAGCTGATTAATCTGAGCACTCAATAAAGCAAGTCAGTATTAGGAGCCGGAGCAGATGTAGTAGAACTTGTGTTACATGGACTCGCCCGTTTAGGGCAGAGTACCCATGTCGACACGACACGACACGACACGACACGACACGGGTGCGGGTGTGAGATATGTGTCGGATTCGGTATGGTTTTCTCGGACATGGCTGACATGAGAGGAGAAAGAAGATGGGTTGTTGAGAGAGAGAGAGAGAGGACCGAAACTCACCTTTGCGATGCAAGTCGAGTCGCGAAGCAAGATCGAAGTGCGAACCCTAGTCGCAAACTAGACCGAATCGAAGGAGATCTGAAAATCAACATCTCAAAGCCGATTCCACCCTAGGGCTTCGATTCCCCATTGGTCTCAACCTCTTTCTCTCTCTGTCTCTTCTATCTTCTTCTCTTCTCCTCTCTCTCTCTTTTCTTCTTTGACTGTCTTCTCTTCCTTTCCGTTCTCTTTCTCTGGTTTTTATTTATAAATGATATATTAATATAATAATATATAATAGTATTCATATTATATAATATTATAATATATTATAAATATTATAATTTTTATGTCTAAAATAAAAATAATTTATTTTATCATATATAATGTAATTTATTTTATGCCTAAAATAATTTTTATTTATTATTTATATTTTATTTGTTATTTTTTTAACAAAATTTGTTATTCCTTAACTTTTTTAACTCATCTTCATATAATAAATATATTTAAAAAAATAACTATTTAACATATTCCCATATCCATATCCAAATTTGGATCCATATCCACGTATCCCCAATTTTTAATTTTGAAGTGTCTGATCCTTAGATACGCACCCGCACCCACACCCACACCCACACCCACACCCACACGCGACACCCACACCCGAGTCCGTGTAACATAGAGTAGAACTGGCGGGAGGCCGAACAGTACTCAGAGGAGGGGTGCAAAACTGAATTGGAAACTGCTGAGAAGACAAGGCAGACACTCATCTAAAGCTAATGGCCTATTTTTAGGCCTAGTAATCTTACCATTTGACATTGGTATGAACCAGAGACAAAGAAGAGGACTGATGGGGCAAAGTATAATACCTAGAAAACTTCGGGGGTTTTAGTGTGATAAACTAGAAATAGGATGTTAAGTGTAATACCTAGGCAAAGTCTGAGAACAGTACTGAGAACCACCAAACAAATCGAGAGCCAGAGACAGAAGGAGATTGAAGCTGAGAGAGACGGGACTAGAATCCGAAGTCGAAGTCAAAATCAAGCAAACCAGAGATAGACAGCTCTTCGATCGTCGAAGTCTAGGTAGAGAGGGAGATGGTCCTTGCAAACTGAAGCGAGAGAGAGAACCAGAGAGGTCTATTGCCACGAAGGCAAAATCAAAACTTAGATGAGTCGAAGCCCTAAAGAACTAAGAAGATGACGACCAGATGTGTCATGACTATGACTGATCACAAACCAAAAAACCAGAGGGCACGAAGTAGAGGCAGAATCAAACTCAGATGAGTCACGAAGCAGAGGTAGTCAGTCGCAAATGGTTCACGAGGCAGAGGCTATGTGTCGCGAACAAAAGGGAACCACAAACGAAGCCTGTAGTCGAACCAGACAAACACAGAAGGAGAAGAAGTTGTCGACTTTTAGTGTTTTGGCTTAGAGACGGCTTTGATACCATGTAAGATTTCTGAATGATTTCTGTATTTTCAATTATGTTATAACACAAAGAATACATCTGAGTAAATAGTAATCCTAAACCTAAGAATAAAAAGGAAAAGAAAATACTGTCATATATATACATAATCTCTTAGAATATATACACAATATACACTACCATATATATAAACCTAACCTAATATTCTCGCAACATCATCCTAGGGATTTCAATTAGCTGAGGACGATGTTTAGCCAATAGATAAGCATGTCCAACATGTAAGCCTGCCACAACTAACACATCTAGTTGATAAAAACATTGATCAATATTAGAAATTTATCTTTCACTATGGTGTCCATATTTAAATCACAGATATAAAGAAATAACATTGCAAAATATCTCACTTAATCTATTCTTTTGCATACCTCCAGCATGATAGAGGAACCTGCAATACATCCTTGTTTTCTGATGCTCATATGTTAAACGTTCTTTATGTTATGTCATAGCACATTTTACTTCCTGTTAAGTGTTAGAGTTATTTGTCCCTAAGGGTAGTTATGCAATTTATGTCTTTAGCCTATTATTATAAATACTTGTGTAAGGGGAGAACCCTAACAATTAAATCAGTGTTAATACAACTCTAGCCATTCTCTTCAGCCGTACACTCTCTCTCTCTTCTTCTATTCTCCTCTATTCTTCTTCTTTCTCATATGTAAATTTGATATGGTATCAGAGATTGATCTTCCTCCTTGAAGATGTTCCTCTAGGAATTCTCATTTTT
Organism: Camellia sinensis; assembly: GCF_055761805.1. NCBI lineage: Eukaryota > Viridiplantae > Streptophyta > Magnoliopsida > Ericales > Theaceae > Camellia > Camellia sinensis. The sequence goes on from NC_138961.1 coordinate 73,414,692, forward strand.
ATGTACACAGTTTCAAAAAAAATAAATAAAATTTCTTCCTATTTGAAATCTTATGGGCTTCTTCACCATGATTTTATTCTAATTTTTTGGTAATTGTTGGATTGTTTTTCCAATTTTTGTTCATTTTTTTTAGAAAAATGGTTATTTTTCGAAAGTTTGTATTGGAGCCCGCTCCTGTAGTCTTGTCGTTGCTGCTCGCCATTTGGCTAGTTACATGACCGGTGCCATTCCACAACCTGCTAATGATGCCTCTTCGCGTACTCAATGGGTTTCTGAGAATGCTTTGGTTATGAATTGGTTAATTAACTCCATGCAACCCACTATCAGTCGGCCTTTCCTTTTATTGGACAGTACTCATAAGATTTGGACAGTTGCCGAACAAATGTATTCTCAACAAGGTAATGATGCCAAGGCATACGAGTTAAGGAAGAAGCTTCGTGGCTTGGATCAAAAGGATCGATCACTCGCTGTGTATTATGCTGGATTAAGTAGCTTGTGCCAGGAACTAGATTTTTATCAGAGTTTCTAGGCTATTTGTTCCAAGGATGCAACTTTGTTTCGGCAATCCATGGAGAAGAAGCGTATGTATGACTTTCTTGCTGGCTTGAATTTAGAGTATGATCAGATTCGCGTTCAAGTGTTGGGTAGTTCCCATTTTCCCACCTTACGCGAGACTTATGCTCTTGTACAGCAAGAGGAGAGTCGGCGTAGTGCAATGGTCCATTCCTCTATTCAGGATCATTCTTCCTTGGTTGCCACTCCTACCCCTCAGGATCCTAAGCCCATTCCAGTTCAGTTTAGGAGTAAGGGTACACTAGTTGATCGGGATCAATTCAAGTATAATTATTGTAGGAAAGATAGACATGATCGGGAGCATTGTTCGAAGTTGAATGGTTGTCCTACTTGAGGCCGGGGCCATGGGAGTCTAGCTTGTCCCCAAGCACATGTGTCTGAGATTGCTGCTAGTCCTTCTTTTGAGCCTAGTACTCTTTCCTAAGATAAGTTGCAGCCTCTTAGGCATTTGATGGCTCAGCTTGATTCTCCATCTGCCACTGCTCCTTCCCTTTCTGCTTCAGTTTCTTCTAATTTTGCCCACATAGGTATTCTTGCTAGTGCCCTTAGTACATCCTTGTCGCCCTCTTGGATTATTGATTCTGGTGCTCCCGACCACTTGACAGGTGCCTCTAATCTTTTCTATTCTCATTCTCCTTGTTCTGGGCGGGATAAGGTTAAGAGTGGCTGATGGCACTTTATCATTTGTATCCGGCAAAGGTTTTGTTCATTGTTCCTCTTTACTTTCTTTTTCGTCTGTGCTTCATATTCCTAATTTTTCTACTAACTTACTTTCTGTTAGTAGCCTTACTACTTCTCTAAATTGCTCAGTGACATTTTTTCCTACCCATTGTGTCCTTCAGGAACTAGTTACGGGAAAAATGATTGGCAGTGGTAGAGCATATGGTGGCCTATACATTCTGGATGCCGTCCCTCCTATATTACATTTGTCCTCTACCCAGGCTCTTTAGTGCACTATTGGCTCCTCCGTTTATCTCCTTCATCAGTGGCATCGTCGTTTGAGTCATCCTTCTTTTAGTATTTTAGAGAAGTTTTTTCCTTCTTTAGTTCGTGATTGTCCTAAGAATAATTTTAGTTGTGATGCTTGTGAACTTGCAAAGCATAAACGTACTTGTTATCCTTCAATTAATAAAAGTACTTTTCTATTTATGCTTATTCATACCGATGTGTGGGGCCCTTCCTTTGTGATTTCTACTTCTAGGCTTCGATGGTTTGTTACTTTTGTCGATTGTTATTCCCGTGTGACTTGGATTTACTTGCTTTGAACTAAAAGTGAATTGTTTTCTTGCGTCCAAATGTTTCATAAAATGGTGACCAATCTTTTTAATACTAAAATCCAAATTCTTCGAAGAGATAATGGGACTGAATATGTTGATGGAGTTTTTCGAGCATACCTAGAGAAGCATGGCATCTTATATCAAAGTAGTTGTGTTGGCAATCAGCAAAATAGAGTTGCCAAACACAAGAATGGCCATCTTCTTGAAGTTGTTTGCTCTCTCTTGTTTACTATGAATGTCCCTAATTCTTTTTAGAGCGGTGTTGTGCTTACCGCTACTAACCTTATCAACCATATGCCTTCTAGTGTCCTCCAATTCTAGATTCCTCTTAAACTTTTGCCTGTAGTTTATCCCACCTCTTCTCTTCCTCCTCGGGTTTTTTAAGTGTGTATGTTTTGTTCATCTACAACCTCGTACCCATGGGAAGCTTGATCCTATGGCTGTGCATTGTGTCTTTATTGGCTATTCTGCCACTCATAAAGGTTACAAATGCTATGATCCTCACACTCGTAAAGTGGGCTGCAAATGAACCAAGCTGTTCATGAACAAACTCGGCTCGGCTCGGCTCGGTTTGTTTAGTCAATGAGCCGAGCTCGAGCTAGAGTATTAGACTCATTTAGTAAACAAGCCGAGCTCAAGCTCGCATAAGCTCGGCTCATTTATCTTTATTTAAATTATATAAAGAGTGCTATGGAAGAGATTGTGGATGAGGTGATGTCTTATCAGCTTGAGTTATCCTTTCTCCTTCCTAGCCAACGAGCTGTTATTTGTGGTGAGGAGGAGCCTTGTGGTGAGGGGGAGCCTCAGGGTGTTATTGATAATGAACCTGATATTGGTGGTCGTTTGGACAGGGCATATCTTAAGACTTATTCATGGCGTTAAAAAGAGCAGACTTCATGTGTGGCACCAAGTCAATCACCGCTCCTTATGCCGGTTTCAGATCCTATTTCGAGCTCTTCTATAGGTAATACACCTCAATCTATCTCTTCGCCAATAGTTGACAGTCTTGTTGTTGATGATTTGAGTCTCCCTATTGCTCTTAGAAAGGGGGTTAGGGCTTGTACTCAACACCCCATTTCTAAATTTGTGACATATGATTCATTGTGTCTTGTATATTGTGCTCATGTTTCGTCTCTGTCTTCTGTGTGTATCCCACAGGGTTGGAAAGAAGTTGCTAATAATCCTAAGTGGAAAAGAGTTATGGTAGAGGAAATGCAAGCTCTGAGCAAGAATAATACTTAGGAGTTGGTTCCTCCTCCTAATAGGAAAAAACAGTGGGATATAAGTGGGTGTTCACTATCAAGCAGAAAGCCGATGGGACAATTGAATGGTACAAAGTAGGATTAGTGGCGAAGGGGTTCACCCAGACGTATGGAATTTATTATCAAGAAACCTTTGCTCCTGTAGCAAAGATGAATTCCATTTGAGCTCTTGTTTCATGTGCAGCTAACTTGGGGTGGACTTTATAGCAACTAGATGTAAAGAATGCATTCCTTCACGGTGATTGGAGGAAGAGCTATATATGGATGTGCCACTGAGATTCTCATCTCAGTTTACAGTTGGAAAAGTCTGTAGATTGAAGAAGGCTTTATATGGTTTGAAATAGTCTCCTAGGGCATGGTTTGATAGATTTCTAAAGGCTATGTTGAGATTTGGATATAAGAAAAGCAATGCAGATCATACCATGTTTGATCATACCATGTTTGTTAAACGAAATGGAAATAAGGTAACTGTGCTTATTGTGTATGTGGATGACATAGTCGTCACAGGGAATGATAAGGAGAACATGACACATTTGAAAATGTAGTTGGTCAAAGAATTTGATATCAAAGACCTTGGCCCGTTGCGGTACTTTCTTGGGATTGAAGTTGCTAGATCTGACAAAGGCATCTACATTTCTCAAAGGAAGTATATTCTAGACCTTCTTAAGGAAACTAGCATGTTAGGATGTAAACTAGTTGATTTGCCTATTAAGGTTAATCATCATCTTTGCAGTGGGGTTGGTAACTCTGTTAAGAAGGAAAGATACCATAGACTTATGGGCTGGCTTATATATCTCACACTCGACCAGATATTGCATATGCAGTTGGGATAGTAAGTCAGTTTATGCATGATCCTCGTGCAACACATTTGGATGTTGTGTATTGCATTTTGAGGTACCTGAAATCAGCTTAGAAAAGGAATCTTGTTTTCTAATCATGGCCGCTTGAGGTTGGAGGCTGTTAGAATTTACCAATTTACTCCTCCACCTACCATCTCCACTAGCACCCACTTCACCTACCACCTCCACTACACTACACCTACTACCACCTTCTCTTCTATATATAGGAGTTGTAATACATAAAAATATATCAATCAATAATAATAATTCTCTTTATACAATTCTCTATATACATAATTTGTTCTCTCTCTTTCTATATGTATTAATTTTTACATGGTATCAGAGCAAGGTTAACAACCTAGTCATTCTGCTTCACCGGCGGGCGGCAGTCTCGCCTTAGCCGCCCGCCGGACCTCTACACTTACCTTCACTCCGCTGCCACAAATTCCATAACTGAACTGAAACTCTTCCTCTCTCTTACTTCTCGGCTCTCTCAGACCATGACTGTCTGAAGGTGGGTTCCAGGAATTCAAGTTGCTAGAGCGACTCGGGGAAGGGAAGAAGCCAACAGCCATCATTGCTTTGTCGTCTTCTAGTCCAACTCCACCTCCTCTCACTCCATCCACTGTTTGTCTTCATCACTGCCAAGGTCCCTAAATCACCTTCACTTCCGTTCACATCAGAAGCTTCCTCCATGGCCAACATGTTCTTTTTTCTTCATTCTTAACATTTTATATTCAAACTCAGTCAGATGTGAACGTTCTTCTTCAGTAGATTTGGCAAACTGGTGTTGAAATGCAGATGGAGGCTCAAGCAGTAAGGCATTTCGCAGACCAAATATCACAGGCACACCAGGCACCTCCTGGAGGTTCTTCCGCAAATCAGCATCCTGAGTAGCAACAAAGAAGTGCTCGGGATTGTCTTCTCCAATAATTTCCATGATGCAAGCCACAGCACTCTTCCTCTTCTCATGGTCACATCTTGCAGTAAAGAGGTTACAAGCTGCCTTACCGCTTGAATAAAGTCAATTCTCTCCAACAACAATCCCACTAACCAATGCCCTTTACTCTCTCTCTAACCCATCCACCGCCCAATTTTATTTTTTTATTATAAAACTTAGTTGGTGCTCTCCCCACTCCATCCTTTGCTTTCCATTACGTTATTATTTATTTCTTTATTTTTCTCTCTCTCGCCCTTTTCTCTCCATCAGCCCACTTTAATCATATCCATCATATTTTATTAAATCACCATCCACACAATTTGTTTTTTTGTTTAACAATATATATATCTCAAAAAAAAAAAAAAAAAAAAAAAAACAACCAAAACAATTTATAAATTTGCACAACACCCATATTTTATTCATCTCAGGGATCAACCCCGATCACCATTTTCCACACACACACAAAAAAAAAAAAAAAAAAAAAAAAAAAAAAAAAACCAAATACACAAACAACCACACCCACAGGCGGGATTTTTCTATCCCTTCTCTACTCTGCCGCCGGTCTTTTCTTCTTGCCTCCGTCCTGGGTGGCCCTTGCCGGTGTTGCCTCCGTGTTTTCCACGCCGCCAAGCAAGTTCACTCCCCCATACTCCTCCACTGCCGCATATGGCGGCCCTCCAAATCGGAACATCACGGTGGCCTTCCGCTTCAGCTCTTTATTTTCTGCTTTCAGCACACTTATCTCTGCTCGCGCATCCTTATACATGCGTTGGAGCAGAGCCAGCTGGGAGTTTAATTGCTGCACCTCATTTGTCCTACTCTGCAGCCGGTTCGACAAATTTGTGACCGCCGTCATGCTTTCAACACATGCCTTCAGAGTATACTGATTGGCCTCCACATCCGACTGCACCGCCATTTTTTGCTCCACCGACCGCATCGGAAAGTTCAATGGAGCAAAACCAGAGGTGTTTGGTTGCGGTTCACTGGCCACCGCACCAGTTATTTCTCCTGTGGGCTCGTTCAGTTCTGGAAAGAGCGTGAGCAGGTTCTGGGTAGCTGGACGGGAAGACGAGGCCATGTTTTTGGGTTGCCAAGTGTTTCAGAGAAGGGTTGGTTTCCGGGTGTTTCAAGATTTGCAGAGACAAGCTCTCCGAGCGTTCCGAGGTTTCAGACTAGTATGCACAGCCTTCGCCTCAACCTTGTTTTAAATAGCCAGGGCCAGCCACGCGCATCGCGCGCCTCTTGCCACCAGCCGACAAACGGGCACGCCAACCAAGGCACTCACGTGCCTCGCCATCATGTCCGGCACACCTTTTGATGAATTGGGCACGCCTTTTGATGGCACGCCTTTTTAAAAAAATTGGGCACACCTTTTGAGGGTGCAACTTTTCCAAGGGTCCGACAAGACTCTGTAAACTGTCCCGACATAGATTCCGGTTAGTTTCTACAAGGGTCCGACAAGACTCTGTAAACTGTCCCGACATTAATTCCGGTTAGCTCCTTTATGAGTCCGACAAGACTCTGTAAACTGTCCCGACATTGATTCCGGTTAGTTTCTACAAGGGTCCAGCAAGACTCTGTAAACTGTCATAACAACTGTCACAATAGTGTCTGCTACAACGGTCCGACATGACCCCGTAAACTGTCTGCTACAACGGTCCGACATGACCCCATAAACTGTCTTCTACATCGGTCTGACACCACCATACAGTGTCCTCTACCACGTTATGACACCCCCATACAGTGTCATCTACAACGTTATGACACCACCATACAGTGTCCTCTACAACGTTATGACACCACCATACAGTGTCTTCACCAACGGTCTGACACGACCATACAGTGTCTCCTATCTTTGTTTTTATTTTATTTTTATTTTTATGTATTTTCTTGTTTTGTTCCTCTCTCCAAACTCAAGTTGGTTAGTTTCTATCCTCCTTGAGTTTGCGGGGGGCTGTTAGAATTTACCAATTTACTCCTCCACCTACCATCTCCACTAGCACCCACTTCACCTACCACCTCCACTACACTACACCTACTACCACCTTCTCTTCTATATATAGGAGTTGTAATACATAAAAATATATCAATCAATAATAATAATTCTCTTTATACAATTCTCTATATACATAATTTGTTCTCTCTCTTTCTATATGTAGCACCCACTTCACCTACCACCTCCACTACACTACACCTACTACCACCTTCTCTTCTATATATAGGAGTTGTAATACATAAAAATATATCAATCAATAATAATAATTCTCTTTATACAATTCTCTATATACATAATTTGTTCTCTCTCTTTCTATATGTATTAATTTTTACAGAGGCATTTATAGATGCAAATTGGGCAGATTCTGTGGATGACCGAAGGTCTATTTCTGGTTACTGTGCTTTTGTTGGGGAAAATTTAGTCACTTGACGTAGTAAAAAGCAAACGCTGGTATCCAGGTCTAGTGCGGAGGCAAAATACCGAGCTATAGCGCATGATACTCGTGAACTCATGTGGCTTCAGTCCTTGTTGGGTGATATAGGAATTGTTTGCGGTGATCCTATGACTCTCTGTATTGTGACAACAAAGCTGTCATCAGTATTGCTCACAATCCGGTCCAACATGATATGACCAAGGATATTGAGATGAAGTCTGAAGATCAATTGGCTGATGTGTTTACTAAAGGTTTTAGTAGAAAGGATTTTCATCCAATTTGTTGCAAGTTGGGCATAAGAGATATATTTACACTAACTTGAGTGGGGAGTGTCAAGTGTTTATTTGTCCCTAAGGGCTATGTAATTTATGTCTTTAGCCTATTATTATAAATACTTGTGAAAGGGGAGAACCCTAATAATTAAATCAGTGTTAATACAACTCTAGCTGTTCTCTTCAGCTGTACACTCTCTTCCTCTCTTCTTCTATTCTTCCTCTATTCTTCTTCTTTCTCATGTGTAAATTTGACACTTCCCACATAGGATTCATTTTCTTTCTTAATTGTTAAAAGTTCATCGTTTTAAGTTCTCAAGAAAGACATGATTTGGCTAACAGGGTTCAGTTCTAGGTGTCCAGGTTGATGATGACAGAAGATAATACCAAACTCAAATGATCCCAAACATGATTCTGAAGAAGAACCACAACATGCAGGATCTAAAAACTAACTCCACTCACTTAAGTTAAATGTACCATCCTCTTTATGCTTAGTAGTATGGTTGTCAATGGTAGATCAAGATCCAATTAAAACCTCATTACGATGTTGAATTAGATTCATTGGTTTCAAGACGATCAAAGAAAAAAAGATTCATTGGTTTCAATTCAACTCAATAAAAAAATTATAATTGATATACTCAAATTTATGTTCATCAAATCCAATTATGATCCCAAACCTACTTTGATGCTAGAGTAGACTTGACTTGATAGCACAAAATCCAATTATAATGGATTGAACTCAATTTTAGTACATCTGATCCAATTACAATCCAAGTCCTATGAAATTTTAATAGTTCTGTGTATTATATTTACATTTTAAGAACATCTATAAGGTTAGCGATGTTTTACAGGAATGCTTTGTGTGCTCATGGAAAATAGAGTTGTGAGCAATCTAGATGGCACTCTTACAATCACAAATTACAATAGAGAGGAGTAGGAGATAATAACGAAACACCCAAGTAAGAAAGGAGCCAATGGAGCCAGCTGATCTTTTAAAATGCATACAACTATGATCACATTTTGCTCTTTTTCTTCCATTTTTATTTTTATTTTTTATTTTTTATTTTTTTGGTTGGCCACAGGCTCCTCTTATTACCTTCATTGTCAGCATGGTTTCTTAATTTGATTATGCACATATCAATCAATACTCTAAACTCTCTATCATCTAGTTTCTCCTAAGTGTTGAATAACTTGATATACATTGTTGGGCCAATTTCCTAACAAATTAAGCATTTAGGACAACTAGTAACTTAACACTCTGTTCATTCATAATTATCTTTATAAAAAACATAAGCTATTATGATATCACTCTCCGTCCACTAAGCCAGGCAATTCACACAAAGCTTTAACCCGATCCTGTCGTGGCATTGAACAATTTATGTTTTCAAACAACACATGCCAATTTCCACACTAGAAGTTTTTTATTGCATTAAAAAATAAAAAAATAAAAAAAATACTGTTCTGTCTAAGGAGACATGGCCATGAGGATCTTCAGGCTGTGGCATTTGAATGAAAGTTCTATTCAGATCAAGTTTGACCAAGACAGTCATAATTTCATGTTTACCAAGCACTATAAGCAGATTATGGAAGGTGATGCACCTTTAGTAATAGACAAAAAAATACCTCTATGGAAGTATCCCTTCTCTCAGCTGCTGCAACAAGTGTTTCAATGTTCAAAGCAGAACCAAACCCTGTAGTAGATGAATGTTGCATGCCTACATAGATGGGATGCTCAAGAAATCAACACTAGAAAGGAAAAGTAAGGGATTTCATGGTGAAATGAGGATTTAATATCGAAAATGGAAAGCATGATAAAATAACTTACTCGAAGTAATTGCCCTGGAAGAATGTAGAAACCCAGAAGAAGAAGATAATACAGCTGCCCGAACGCCAGTTGCATTCTGTGATGAGATCATTTGTAAAGACCGAGAGACAATTGGAGGCAAAGAATATCTTAGATGTGTAAATTAAAATAAATAAATAAAACCAATAAAAGAGTAATTTTATTTAAAACAATACATACAATGCCTTCTAAGGATGTACAGACGTCTATAAAGCTTACTTCAATCCGATTTATTCATTTTTGGAGGAGACTTTTTATTTTTTGGTAGATATTGTAGGAGTTACATTTTAGGGAAGGGATTTAGTTTTGGGGTTCTTGTGTCTAATTAATTTTTTTTTCTTTTGCTGTACAGGGGTGACAACCCCTTGGTGTCCATCTGATACAGTTCCGTACTTATTCATAAAAAAAAAAATACAATGTAATACCTTCTGAGGATTAGGAATATCACTCAAGGAAACATTTGAAGAATTCCCAGTAGGTAAAATTGGTTTTGAGAAAATGCCTGAAGTGGAATGTTCTTTATGCCTGTCACCGAGTAAACCTTGGTGTATTTGTTGTACCGGGAGGGAAGAAGAGAGTTGCTTCCCATGCTGTGAGGACCTAGGTCCCACTAACTGCCACAAGGAATCAGGCATCTAATGTAATAAAAATAAAAACAAAAACACGAACTGCTAGAGAATGCTTCGCTTAATAAACTAAAGCAGCTCAAGCACAGAAAATGAGAATACAGAACACAGAGGCACTATCTTCTAAAAGTAAGAATACATGCAACCAGACATATCCGAGGCAAAAAACTATACACAGAAAATGGGGTCACTGAAAACAACTTGGTACGGCATGGAAGACTCCAACTAATAGCACAAATACAAAGCAGCACTTTAAAGATCATTTAATCTTCTACATGCTCAAGAATTCCCCAATCCTAAAATGTATTTCAAGAAAAATTAACAGCTTGATTGGAAACAAATTATTGATAGGGAGTATGAAGACAACCCTACTTATTGGTGTAGTCATTGGTCTTATTTGCAATGACTGGCCACCTCAACTCAATCTACGAAGGACATGGCTGTACATGAAGACACAGAGATATATATGTTGTGTGTGTGTGTGTTTTCTTTTTCTCAGTTATCTTATATGTCTTTTACATAAGCATTTAAGAAGATCAGGTTGAATTTTCTTGTAACCCTACTTGACTAAGTAAGATAATTGCAAGTACATCCATTCTTCATAATACCATAACAATTTTATAGAACATCATAATAAATTAAAAGAACAAGGCTCTTTTATTGAAGCCAGCTACGGCTTCCAGCACTACTGGCGACAAGAAAAGGAGGCGGAGAACAAGAAGGGATCTTGAAGAAGATTGAAGCATGTTAGGGCTTTAAAATAACATTCCATTCTAACAAAAAATATCAAACACAATAATAGTTCAACTAAAGTCAATCCAACAAGAAATAAATTTATCAAACTGATTGGTGTTTATGGGGTCTAAATACATTGCATGGGTCAATAGAAGAAACTAATTTTATACCTCCACCATCTCCACTGTAGTGGGAATAGAACCACTGTGGGGATCAGTAAAAGAACTGCTGCCTCCATTTGATATCAAGTGGCTTGATGATATTCTAGCCAGAGTATGCTCTATAAATGCAATAAGCTCTACATGAGTACCATGTAAATGAGATATTTGCAAAATATGATTGCAAAGCAGTGGAAGATCCACCAGGTAGTCAAGAAACTGCTCCAAAGCCAGGATTCCATAAGCAAATACCTAGGAGGGGAGAACATTATTAGCTTTCTATTTTATTTTATTTTTTAAAATTTATTGCAAGCTAAAGATAAAAGCCAAACATGAAAGATTAAAAACTCACTTTCGTGTCTGGAGGTTTACGCAATGCTTCCAACACAGTATGTACAGCTATACTAAGTGTAAGATTACTCAGAAGCTGATGCTTTATTAGGGAACCTGGAAAGTAATCAAGAAGCATCAGGTTATATAAACCAAAAAAAGGTAAAAGACATACATTACAACAATTCTTTTCCTGACTAATATTGGGTGAACCTATTTCCAGACAAATTTTGGCAAGGTCCAAAACAAAATACAGCCTTGTCAATGCATCAAACAGATGTTGTATTGTGCTCTGGAACCAACCAAAATAGCTTTGGCAATAAGGTCAGTGTTAATGTTTATTGTTTAGTTGCATATGCAACAGAGTATAAATATTTTATACCTATTAATAGTTTATACTTGAATATTTGTAATTAATGGGTTTCATCCTAGTGTTTAATACCCATTAATTGATAGGTAAGGTAATTAATACCTATTAAATGATAGGTAAGGTAATTAATACCTCTTAATAGCTTTGCATCTACCACCCTATAATTTTTTAAGCTCATGATTACTTCTAGTTTCCCAGAATTGGCCATTTGACAGTCAAAACTGACCAAAATGACCCGACTTTTTTCAGTCAGTGTAGGTTTCTATCAGACATTTAAAAATCTTTTATGTTGAAGATATGGACAATTGGACATACAATAAGCAAACAGCAATCCTTAAATTGTAACAAAGAAGTTACTTGATATCTGTGGATATAGAATTCTCATTCACTTTATTCCAATAGTATTGACAATTAGGTCACATATTTGTGTGCATTAACCTTGATGATGAAATAGATTTGTGGTCTACAGGCCACATTATTCCAACAATTGGACTGATAATCTTATTCCCAAATACAAAATTTTGGGTAGAACGATGCCATTTAAATACTTAACTAGGAAATTACTACACATTAAATTTTTCTTGATCTCTACGGTACCTTGATGGTCCATTGGACCACCTGCCAGAGGTCGTGCACATCCAGTTCTATCAAGAACTTGGGCCATTAAAGATCACTCCCAAAGAGAAAGTAATTCTCAGCAACTACAAGAAACACCTCCAAAAGGGCCTAATTTCTGAATGGGTGAAGCCACCTTATATTTTACTTGATGACAGCCCTATAGCAGTGCCTAACTTTTGTTTTGTACTATGCCTTGTTACTCATGTCTCTACCGTGTCAACTTTTCCCCTTCCTCTTGTACCTTAGCAAGAAGGGGAAAAAATCTAGAAAGAGTACAATTAATCATACCAACTAGAATGGCTGCAATTTTAAGCTGCATTTCTGGATACTGAGGGAAGAACTGGTACTCCTCCAATAGATTTTTTACCATGCACTCAAAAATCAATTGCTCCCTGCCAATTTACAATACATCTTTTCAGAACACTATTTCTCAAGTTAAAGATTAAAACATAAATGTCATTTTTAGTTTCTCAAGAAACATGAATGACTCATTAAAATTACTTGCTAATTGAATTTAATGATATGAAACTCTGTTGCTGGTACACTGAAGAAACGTCTTTGACAAAGAATTTGTTAACAGTGGAATTGAACCCATACAAAAACACAAGAATTTTACGACAACAAAGATAGCCCTGTCAAACTTCAGACAAAAATTAGACAAAATCAATCTGTCATTCAGAACTTTCTTCAAAACAGTAGGTAAACATTACTTGAGAACCCATGTGATGCAAAACTTAGAAATTTTGATAAGAATGAAACCTCATATAATGAATGGGAACCAGCCACTCTCAAGTGTTCTGCTTTCATTCATCAGAGTACAGAGAGATGCTCAAGCAACTAAAGAAATAGACTGTGACATCTTCTAAAGCAATCACAAATGAAACCAAATGACATCTCCTTGTTTTTCGCTTGGGAGTCTTTTCCTTTACCTTTAAATGATTTTGATGACTTTTGGTAGATTTGTACATCCATATAGAAATGTAGGAAGGATATGTTTTGTGTTTCTATACACCATGTACAAGGTGCGCCTCTTTTGTGGTGCTTTCTTTTTCATTAATTAAATGTTCTTATCAAAAAAAACATTGAAGATGCAATTGTATTAGTAATAAAATAAATAAATAAATAAAAAACAATGCCCAATTGTATTAGTTATATTTGAATAAATAAATAAATAAATAAATAACCCTTTTTCACGTTCTTTGATAAAAAAAAATTAGAGTGTTTCACACCCCAAACCTATAGAGGTTCACTACCCCAAATTAATTATAAAACTAAAAAAATTCAATAGTTTTCCAGTTGAGTTTTATCAAATATTGGTCCATTGTGTTTGCTATGTATGTTATTTGTCATTTATATATATATATATAGTTTAGAGTTGTTTATATTATTCTTTTTGTCCTGTTTTGTTACCATTCTTGTTTTGTCTGTCTCATTTATGTTTTTTTTTTTCTATACATCACACTTTAATTTGCTTATGCTACTTGTTTTGCATCCATTCTTGTTTGTTCATCCTCGGCAAATGGGAATAACGTCTGCATTTGACATGACATTTTTTACAATGAGTTCATGAAACTTGATATTACTTATTGAAATGAATTATCCTCTTATGTTAATTTTACCTGTTACAACCACCCCTAGGAATGTACAATTTCAACTATGAAACTTGTCAAGACTAAACAAGTTACTTAATAACATATATTGAGAAAGACATTGCTTGAGGTTTTGACTTGAGCCTATCATAGACGTTTTATATGTCATAAAAAGTGTTGAGCACAAAGTTTTCAAATGCCTAGCTTTAGTAGATAGAACATATAGTAATAGTTAGTATTTTTTGTAAGTTAATGCAGACAAAAGAATATATTCAACTGTATGATTTTAGTTTTGTAGTCAACTATGTTGACAAAGAATGTCTAGTTAATACTGATATTATTTACTTTTTTTTGTGTTAGAAATCGATATTGAGCTTTTACACCATTTTTTTTTTTTTTCCAATTAGGAGTTGTATCTATTTTCACCCCGTCAAAGTTAGAATCCTAGATGCAAATATATTAGTTATATTTGAATAAATAAAAAAATTTGCACATTCTTTATCAGGGTTGAGGTGATAATAAGAAATACAGAGTCACAGATTAGACACATAACAATAAGCCATGAAAATAAGTGCTATATCAGAACAGGAAGGCACCACAAACAACCAAAGCCATGCAAAGAGAAGTTTTCACGCACTCATTATGATTACTTTAGAAAAACAAAATAACAATTTACCTTCTCTCAGATGACTCCTTGAAACGAGCAAGTATTTGAACCATATCATCAATAGACAGCCGACCATCAAATAATTGATCCAAGTAAGTGTTTGCGTCTGCCTCTGTGTCATTTGAATATCCATTGGGTGTCAATGTTTCTGAATTCTCAACATTCTGAAGTCTTAGACCAACATATTTGGATGCTTTGCACAACCATTTCAGTTCCTCAGAGAGCTTCTCAGAGGTAATCTGTACATTATTATCTTCAAGGGCCTGAAAAATAATGTATGTTACAACTTACAAGCCACCAAATGCATGAAGAAAGCAAGGAAGATAAATAGCATCTAACACAACTGAGGCAAAAAAATAGAACCTTTAAAAACCTTGGACTTATTCTGACATTTAAATTTGCAAGAGCACCAGAATGTTGGAAGGAATTGGCAGAGATATCTTCTGGAGGGAAAAGTATCTCCTTTACAAAATTCAGGCATGCCTGACAATAGCAATATGAGTATAATGTGTTATAGAATAGTCTCCATGATTTTTGTTGCATTCAAAAAAAATAATTAAAAAACTGACCTTGGCATCATTGTTGTGGTTATCAGCTATCATCAACAATTAAAAAGAATTAAAAAAACCAACCTCGAAGAATACATCTTTGTGAGTTCTTATATTATCATTCAACCATTTCTCAAGATCTATGTATTCCTTCTGTGTAGCAAGAGCAGCCAGTCGAATGCTAAAATAAAATGGAATCTGCTCCAACAGAGACAACAGAATCTGTAATATGATCAAAAAATATAACAGAAGTTAGAGAAACAGACAAGCAGATAGCACTTACAATGAGAGCAGTTTTACTTGATATCAAACTGAAAGAAAAGAGAATCAAAGAAAGAACCAAAACCACACTTTGGCAGAATACAGCAAAACAACCGGTGAAGCAGTTTCAGCAGTGATTTTGAATAAAAAGCTGGGTTCCAATAGAATGCAATCCATTTACCATTCAATGAAATTTCAAGAGTAATGGTAAGATACGCAATTCCTTATTTCCTCACTACTCCCACCCAGTGACCTTTATTTGCAACACCCTCGATCTGAACCATATCACCCTTTCCTGCCGGTACACTTACAATGTTTGCAACACATGGCTAAGCCATCCAAACCAGTTTTCTCTCATCGTGCCCAACAACACTGCCTACAACTTCTTACAAGTTTATCTTGCCTCCAAATATGTACCCAAACAGCAATGGCACCCATAGAATATTTATGGAAAGTTCAGAAGTTCTGTTTTGCTTCACTTTTAAAGGCTTAAAGTGCACGCTTCTGGGTTGCATTTTCAGTAAGCCCGGAGTGAAGTCATAACAAGGTAGCCATACTAAACATAGCCTGACAAAGGTGTGACTCATGAAGCACAGAATTATTAAAAAATGAAAATAAGAAGAAAGAAAGTGATTATACTTGGTGGGAGAAAAAATAATTACATCTAATGACATCAATCACGCTAGGCATCATATGAAACGAAAAAAGTAACATCACAAGTGAATAGTATTAAAAAGCTTTCAAACAGTTACTCAGCAAACGAAGAACAAGAGATAGCTATTGTGCAGAAGGAAATCAATACCAAGCCAACATCAATTTTACCTTCAGCTCCTGGCAGATTTCCAAAACTGTAACAATGTTGCCTTGATCTGTTTTCATCGTATCAATGAATCCTCGCAACACGAGCTTGGTATTAGATTGCCAAAGCTGAAGCATGATACCACTTCCAGCAGCATCACCAACTATGATGGGAAAAACTGTGGAAAACACTTCCCATTGGAGCAGATTATAGGGAGTCTGCAAAGGCATAACATGATTTCATCACTTACCAAACATATTATCAAAAGAATAGAGAAATAAAAATGGGAAGAAAATACATTAATCTGGGCAATCCCAAGCAACAAAAGCTCAGGGCATTGTTTAAGAGGAAACTCCAGAATCTGTCGAACATATTTAGCCTGGCCCCTTTCAGCTAGCTGACACAGCACCTCCAGAAGGTCAAGAGATAACCATGCATGGTTTGCAAGTCCATGTGGAACCTCATTAACTTTCCATCCATTAGCACATGCCTACAGAAAAACAAATTTTACACCATTTAATTTAAATAGCAAAGAAAACAAAAACAAATTAAGAAAACTATATATAGACATGAAAATGCAGCAATCCATACCAGTTTCCTAGCAGAACAAGAAAATGTAAATATTTCTGGTGATGCTGATACAGCATATCTGAGAAAAGATAATTGACCATCAACATTCTTCCAGACAGACCTGCATATGGCATGCAGCGGAAAGGGATCCTGCACAAATTATTTTCTACTGATCAAGGACTAACTTCACAGAAAGTAACAAGTGTTGAGTCTCCAATAGAGAAGCATAAATATGATACCTGACATGCACGAAGATAAATGGACATGAAAAGAAAAAATGCTTGCTCACTGGGAATGTAAAAACCCTCATGGTCCAGATTCTCCACAACATTTATCCAGTTGATGTCAGGAGCCTGCTCTCAGAAAATAATAATCTAGGTAAGAACCAATTTTTCCTTGGCTCGTTCTTAATACCAGAAGATAATAAACATTTGAAGTGAAATTGCAAATCAAACTTACAAGTTGCTTAATCGAATCCACAAGGACATGAACATTGCAAGAGCTCAGGCATGATGCCTCACATGTGGCACTGCTACCAATGGCAGAGTAGAATGTTAAACAACAATTTTGGTTGTCCTCAAGACCAGTATGGGTGCGAGTAATTGTGCCAAGAATTCTAGAAACTGTGGCTTCAGTGAGAGGCAAGAAGAGAGATAACACCTCATTGCAATGTGAAGCGTCAACAGTGCATCCATAGCCCAGTTCGGACATAATATCAGCCATGCTGGTTTCACTCACCATCTCCGCTAAAATGGCATCAAACTCATTTTCTCTGCAACCATAGAATAACTCCATATTCCTACAGCAACCACAAATGGCACAGAGACAATTAGGAGGGCTACTACTAAACTAAACTGTAGAATATAGCAAACAATAAATTTCATCACTTCATGGTTCATCAGAGGAGAACAAATAACGGAGAGATGAGAACCTGGCCTCATAGAAATCATCAGAAAGCAATGGAGCTAATATTAGTGGAGTCCTCTCCTTTGGCTCCATCAAAGACAGTAGTTGCATAAATGAGTCAACATGCTTAGAAAGGCCCTCTGAGCGAATCAAAAACATAATAATATTTTGAATTTGCTCGGAAGAATCTATAACAGCAGAATTTCTCCGCAACTCCTCAATCTGGCCCATGCAGAAGTTTTGGCCTGAGAAACAATCAACAGTTATTCAAATCATAATCTGCAAAGTGGATGAACCACAAAGAAAGGATACCACAAAATATATATATATATATATATATATATCCATATAATGTACCGCTTGTCCTGATGTCAACATTCTCGGAGTCAGCCAAAGCAAGGCCAATTCCAATTTTTTCAGTCACCGACAAGTGTAATGCATCACAAAAATCCGTGAGAAGTTGTTCACTTATCACCATGGTCCTCATTGCTTCACAAAACACGGTACTAAAATTTGGCCATTGCAGTAAATATCTAAATATTGCAGCTAATAAATCTGGCTTAAGCTGCATGTTGTGCACGTCTCCCTCACGAAAATTTGTATGATCCAAGCAGGTTTGAAGCAGCAATATACTACCCTCGCATCCATATTCAACAAACTACGCCAACAAAAAAAGAACAAGCAATGAGTTAATCAATTAGAAATGCTTGCACTAGACCATGAAATATTTCCATTCACAAATCACAAACCCATCACCAGAAACACTAAAACTGACTCATCACATCCATAGTTGTTAAAGGCACACCTAGGCCCCCAAAAAAGTACCCAGCTAGTCAAGATCAAAGAAAGTGTCTCATTCTCAGTTAGACTCCAAGCACCAGAAATATACACCTTTTTTTTTTTGAAAAAATAAAATAATAATAATAATAATAATAATTTTAAATCCAACTATATCTTCATCTTTACTTTCTAATTTTCCCACACTCACTGATTGAATTTCCTTATATCATATTCACGGTCCTGTATATATATTACTGTGTGTACTCATTTTTAATATATTTTTTTATTTAATTATAGATTGAGCTGATGCTTGACTACTTGATAATGCATAATTATTAGTGTTTACAAATATACTTAAAAGGGTACAATTATTTTTTGCATTATTACAAATATGCAATCGGCGTTTTATTTAGTGGATGCATATAATTGCAAAAAGTTACATGTATATGCATTTACTTTATTCTCTTTGCTGATATGTCAAAGCTTATTTTAATTTATGTTTTTTTCAATCGTGTTTCATATTTTCATTTGTTTTTATTTGCAAGTGTATTTAATATGCAAGCCTATCGCACGTGCCCCTTACTTCATTGAAGCGCGCACTTTACTTTGCCCCTTGCGAGAGCTTAAATCCTTGAGGCTTTAACAACTATGATCACATCATTTTCTGGATAATGAAAATTCAAATCAACTCAAACCAAACCAATAAAAAAAAAAAAAAAAAAAAAACTCTTTTAAACTACATAAATTCTAGAGGATATCACGTCTATCGAGATAGGGCGAACAGATACATACTGTATGTATGCAAATGTACGCGTGTGTTTGAATTGGAAGACTTGAATTCACGTAATGATTCAGTTAATAAAATGCAGTAGGAAACAACCATCGATTGTTTGGTAAACAGGAAAAATGGGGTAAAAGAAAGTTATCTAGCTCATTAAAAATGACAAATTCAGTGGAGTATTAGGCTATGATCATTGTCATGGACGTAGAATAATCAAAATTCAAATACATTTTACAGTTTAGAGTGATCACGACTACGACAGGGTCATCATCACCATTCACGCTCGCGTGTATTACATTATGTGCATGTATATATATATATATATAGAGAGAGAGAGAGAGAGAGAGACCTGAGAGAGTTCCTGAAAAACATAGTCGGAATTGGAATCGTTGAGGCTCTGCAACAAGAACCGGATTTGATTGGAGACGAGTGAGGAGAAATGTGACATTGCGATTGTGAAATTGAATTGAAAGACCGATTGAGATTGGTGAATTGGAGATTTGAGAGAGAGAGAGAGAGAGGCTTTTGTTTTGAGGGGGAGTGTAGAAGACAGAAAAGAGAGAGCGAAGCGTGAGAAAGAGACCGGTAATAAAAGGACTTTTTGCGATGTAGACGTCCGAAGGCAGTTAAACTCTGTCCCGAGAAGTGATCTGGTAGGTCTGGCCTACGTAACCCTGGCTCGCCTAATGCACGTATGATCATCTCAAAAATAGCCATAGCATGATAGGGCACACGAATGAGATTAGTTCGGTTTTAGTGTAAATTAGGAATTGAATCATGAGAATCGATTTCAAAAAAATTTGAACTGTGACCAAATAGTTAAACAATAGAGCTGAACTAGAATCGAATTATAGAAATCGGTTTGAATTGATTCGATTTTACAGTTTTAAAAATTTTATATAATAATAAATATGATATATATTTGAAAAATGCTTCAAACCCTCTTTTCCTTTCATTCCATTTGACCCCCTTTCTCTCTCTCATTAACTATTTATTTTTTTCCTTCTCCTCCAATTACCACCCGCCACGTGTGTGTGGGGTGGTGGTGGAGGTGGTGATTGGAGGGAGTCTCTATTAATGCTGTCTATATTTTATATTAGTAAACAAATTATTAATAATTAATTTTACAATGAATGTTAGTGTTTAAATCTTATAATAGGCTTTTTATATTTTAATTTTTACATATAAAAGTATAAAAAATATAATAAATAAATGTGTCACAGTTTGGCTCGATACGGAAGCTTTGGAACCAGGAACGGACCGATTTGAACGGTTTCATTATTTTTAGAACTAGAATTGAAACTAATAAAAATCAGATCAAAGAGATAATTTAGACCAGATTGGATCGATTTACCGGTTTTATTGATTTTTTTAACATCCCTATAGCATGATAGGGCTAGACAAATTTCAGACCGAGCTGGGTTTATACTATATAATAAGAGAATATGGAGGGATTCTATTTACACCAAAAAAATATTTAAGTGAGCCCAATTTTTCAGTACACCCTATTAAATTATTTAGGGTTACAATTTATTTTTAGTTACCTTATTTTTCCCCCCAAAATTGCCCTTATGAGGTACACTCAAATAAAACAAATTAAAAAATCCAAATTACTTTTGAAAAATCTTTATTTTATTCACGTACATATAAGGAACCTGACACCAGTGAAAGCGACACTGGAAAAGGAGAACGAGGAAGGAGAAGGCGAACTTCACATTCGAACTTCCAGAACCGAACAAAATGAATTTGTTTGGTTTTGAAAGTCCGAACAATAATGATAGAAAACAGGCTGAATATTCACTTTTATGTAACAAAAAAAAAAAAAAACACAGAAATCAATAATTATACTTTGATATTTATGTGAACTAGCATAAAATCTGTGTTATGTATGGGTAAGTAACAAAAGGTGATAAACAATATTAAACATGTTAAAAATTAAATATATATTATGATATTAATTTAGATAGATATTTAAATAATAGATTTGAGTGATTTCACTATATTTATATATATATGCATGACTAATTCAATTTTTTTGAAATACACTCAATTGGATGAATTCAATTGAAAAGGAAGAGTAAGACTGAAATTTTATAAATATAAAATAAAGATAAAAAAAAATTAAGTTTAAATTTAAAGATAAACTACAGAATATAGAAAGAGAAAATTAGATAAATTCTTGAAAAAGAATAAACTCAACTGAAAATCAAAAGTAAGAGTGGATTCTATAAATATAAGATAAAAATAAAAAAAAAATCAAATTTAAATTTGAAGATAAACTATAAGAATATAGAAAGAGAAAATTAAATAAATTTTAGAAAAATGAGAGAGAAAAATTCAATAAATATCAAATGAACATTGAAAAAAATAAATAAAGTTGAAATTTAAAATTTTAAAAATAAAATAAGATAAACCTGGAAAACAAATTCAAATATAACTCTAATAATAGAAGAATGGAAGATGGTAGTAGTTTAAAAATTGAATAAGAGTAAAATATCACTTATAATTTTTAAAAATTTATAAAAAAAAAAATCTCAAAAATAAGAACTGGGGCGTTATAGGTTAAAAATTAAATGTCACCTATGATTTTTTAAAATTTAAATTTCGTGCAGTTAAAAAATAAGTATTTATGATATCTTATTATACAAATTTTAACTCTATTTTGTGTCTATCACTTATACTTTTTAACAATTTTTCTATTCTAAAACTTTAAATCTGATGAAGGAATTTGAATTAGAGTTAAACTGATATTTTATCTCTAAAATATTTTGAAAATCTCTTATCCATTTTAAATTTGAATTTTGAAATGGATTATATAATTTTAATTTGAAAGTCATAAATCAAAGAATATAAATGGATCAATTGCTATTTTTTAAAAATGATTCAATAAAAATTAGCCAATATAAGAGTTTTTAATTATTTAAAAAATAATTTTTTTAAAAAATAGTATGAGAGTTTTGAGAGTCTTCTCATTAGAAATTCTCTATTCTTTAATATATAGATAGATAGATAGATAGATAGATAGATAAATATTTACCTCCTTTTTGATTAGATTACGTCAAAAAACTGTTTTAATTATTATTCTCATTCTATTTGCAACTAATAATTTAATAAAAAATAATGATATTGATAATAATGATGAGTTTTGGTAGGGTGGATTGGAATTTTGGAGCGATAAAGAAGAAAAAGAGAAAATAATTTAAACATGAGAAGAAGAAGAAATTTGAATAGGAGGAATATGTATAATTGATTAAGGTATATTATGAGAAAAAATATTTTTTAAGATTGGGAGATTTGGTCAAAGCCCCCTCATAATAAACTTTTAATGCATTAAGGACAAGTACAAAAAGTTTTCTTTAAAAAGTTCTATACATAACATTATTACCAAAATGCACTTTAGTGAGTAATTTAATATTTTAAACTTTAAAATAATATAACTTTTGATCTAAATGTCGATTTTTAATAAAATTAGTATTTTTAAAATCCTAACTAGAATCATGTTGACTATGAATTTTTTTTTAAAAAAAATAAAATAAAAAATACCGTCAAAATTGACGTAAACAGTAACATGTTACTCTGTTTAACAATAACATGTTACTTTGATTCACATTAACATAACAATAACATATTACTCTGATTCACAATAACATTTTATTGTTACAAAAAATAGAGTACATACTAGATGAACCAACCAAAAATACACATACACAATATTTTTAAACTTCTATAAAATATAATAAAATAAAAGTATTCCTCTTCAAAAGAGTTCTGATATATATATATATATATGCATGAACAATATTGTCCAAGAAAATATATATATATATATATATGGACAATATTGTCTGTAACGCCCTCAAAATAAACCCATAAATCATACAATCTTGACATGCTTAGACATAAGAGAGTAAAGCATAATTTCATTAATTAGAGTGTTCATTACAAAAGTATTACATGTTGACATCAAAAGTAAATGCCCTACTGGCTTACAACTTTCCAAGCCAACACTTGGTTACAAAAGAAGAGTACTAACTCTAAACACAAAATAAGCCATTTGCTTGATTTACATGTAATACACAATTAATCACAAAAAGAGAAGTCTTCAACTTTTACAACCTCCCAAGCTAAGATCTTGGAGGCGGCATATCACCTGCACCTGAAAATAATGTCCTATATAAGGTGAGCCAACGCCCAGTAGAGATATGCTAAACATAATATGAGCAATAACTAAAACATGAGCATTGGATAAATGTTTAATCTCACAAAAAACCAACTTATGACACATTTCAATTTCATGACTACTATGTCGATGTTTCATTCCATTTTTCATTACTTATCTAATTCTCAATTCATAACTATGGCTCAGAACCTGTCCAAACAATTTGAATGAGATTACATCTCATATCAACAATACTTCCATTATTAACAATTCAAATGAGATAACAACTCATATTAAACACTTCCATACTTCACAATAGATACACATATTTGCTGTATCAATGTCAAACTAAAATACTTTCATACTTCATAATAAATACACATATTTGCTGTATCAATGGAGTCCATCCCCTATCTCCTCCCAAACAATATCCGGTTTAGGAGTCCATCCCCTATCTCCTCCCAAACCGTGGAGTACATCTCCTATCTCCTCCCACACAAATACAATGTATATAAACAATTATCATATACACAATTAATCAATTCACAGATTCGATGTATTATTCCAACCGTCATACTCAATGACATATTCAACGTGATTAGTTTCAATTTGTCTAATCATCATGCATTGTCTACAACAATCAAGACTATCCTTCACCGATAACCCAAAGCAATTTATTTCTAAACAGATAATAAATGCATTAACAGATAATTTGACAACAATTTCATAAGTGAGTGATTAATAAATCCAACTCCACCATTTACTCTTATAATGAGCCAATTACATTATTTCCAACTCAATTCCATATTTTCATAACATTCCTAAATTAATTATGTAAATTAATTCATACAACAATTTAGGGTTTCCTTCCCCTTTTTTCTCTATAATGACACAAAGGTCCCATATATCATCAACAACATCAATACCATCATTTTAAGACCCAAGATACACATTTATGAGTCAAAATAACCAAACCCCTCTTTATTCATTTTGAAACCCTAACACCCAAAATTACCCAACTTCAACATTACATCAAAATGACCAATAGTTTATGTCAAAGACCATAAAAATGAGTAGTTATCCCTACCTCAAATTCGGAGCTCAAAGGAGAAGATGAAGAAATTTGAAAGTGCTCCAAACCCCAATATTTTCGGATCAAAATGAAGCCCTTAACAAGCTCCACACTTTTTACAAAGGTCCAAGGATAGAAGATCACTCCTACTAGATCAAACCCTAGAGAGAAAGTTGGAGTTTTAGAGTGAGGTGCTCTCCAATGGAGGTTTTGAAAAAGTAGGAGAGAGAAAAAAAGTCAAAAAGTGATCCAAAATGTCACTTTTAGACTGATATAAAAGTCGTCCCGCTCGAGCGTGGAACTCCCCACTCGAGCGTTAGACACAGACTCACGCTCAAGCATGAAAAGCGTCGCTCGAGCGTCGATTGCACACTTCCAGAAGTTTTGCAGACCATGGTCCCTGCTCGAGCGTCAAAATCCTCGCTCGAGCAGAGGAACGAAATCAAAGGGGCTCGCTCGAGCGTCAAAACTCCCGATCGAGTGTCCGATGACCTGCAGAGCAAAATGCTGAGAGATGAAAAACCACGCTCGAGCGTCAAAACGCCCGCTTGAGCAGAGAAGCAAATACGAAGGGCCCGCTCGAGCGTCAAAAGCCCCGCTCGAGCGTGAAGGCAAAAATCTGGGCATCAACTCTAGGTTTCCAAACACAACCAACCTGTTTCAAACCTGCCCAACACAACCCAAGACTCAAATACAAAGAGTAAATGATGGAAACGAGAATAAGACAACAACACATCCACAGAAACGAGTTCGGAATACAATACACAAAGGAAGGGAAAACCGGGATCGCTATATTGTCCAAGAAAAAAAAAAGAAGAAAATTTTACCCTGTCCTTACTTAATTATACACCTCCTCCTTAGGGGGTTTTGTAGACACTCCATTTTGACTGCCCTTAAGACTTTGGCGCCTTATGTTGAACACTCAATGATGAAATATTACGCTTTACAAACGTTCGATTTCTTTCAGCAAGAAGCTTCGATTTTGAGTCTCAGAGCCTAAAACCTTACACCTCCTTTGGACCAAAACCTAGTTTTTTCTCAACTGACCACTCATAGGCTTGCTGGCCAACAGGTGGCCGGCGGGCCAATTTTCATTGGCCGATTGTCCCCTGCCATGGCCGGCTGGCCATGTTTAGCGGCAGATAGATATTTTGCTACCAGCTATCCCCTCATGCCCATACCTTGCACCAGCTGTCCCTATATAGCTGAGTTCGACTTGAGAATGGTTTTTTTCTATAAATAAAAGATCACCTCTCATGGTTTAAAGTTAGAAAATTTTGCCAAGAGACAAAAACTTGCCAAACACTCTCCCTCTCTATCTTGCAATATACATACATTTCCTAAACCAAAATTTTAAGGTTTCTTACTGAGATTATTGAGCCAAAATTTCAGCACTTGAGGGTGATCACTTTGTGGTTTGTGAGCCAAAGGATATCCTCTCTTCAAGACGTATAACTTTTGCCATTTTCTCTCTTATTTACACTACTCTTTTCTTCTCATTTTCTTGTTGTTTATACTCTGTTTTGGATTGAATTTAAGTGCTGGAACTTGTGATTTAAAAGCTACCAAAGGTGGAAGGGTTTACCACCCTTTCTTGAACCTTATTCCATAGCTTATATCATTGTTCTTCCCACTTGTTTTCCTACTGTTTAGCTATTGTTTTTCAGAGTTTTTATAGGCTAAAATATGTGATTTAAAGGTCCAAAAGGTGGAGGGGTTAGGCACCCTTTCGTAGGCTTGTTTACTAGTTTTATTCTCTTCCATTTTTGCTTACTTTTTCTAGTTTTCCAGAATGATTTTGGCACTGTTTTTCTTAGTTTTGGGGCTGCTTTAATTGTTTATTTAGTTTATGCTTTGAATACTATGTTTGTGGTGTTGTAAGTCCTCATGGATTTGGTTGTTTAGGCCATAGACACCAATTCATTTGAGTTGATAGCTTTTCATTCCTTATTTTTCATGTAAAGAGTCTCACCTTTGTAATCACTTTTGCATGATCATCTCTGCAACTTCCCTCCATTCTTTGTTCATTTTGATTAAAGAGTTTTGTTTAACAAAAGGTTGTTGTTCAAGCATAAGAAAGTGGCCTTCCATGCTCAATGGTTTAATATCTTCGGAGGTTCATTACCAAGGTATTACATCTCTCTTATGCTAAGCACAATCTCTTGTTTGTCACTTATCTTTATCACCGGTGCATTTACTTATAAGGGACTAACTTTCTAGTTAAACCCTTGGAAATCACCAAGGAAAGGGTCATTATAGCTTGTTATCAAGTTTGGATTTAGAGTCATCATCGCTCATTTTGGGTTTGACTTCGAATTCATTATCACTTGAAAATGAGTTTGACTCTTCCTTTGTAATTTCCCCTCGTAGAAAAGCGCTTGAAAAGCTTCTTTCTCGGGTTAAGTCAATGTTTGATACTCTTTATTGCTTTTTGGACGTAATGGACGTAATTATCACTTTTGGACAAAAATAAAGAAAAGATAAGAAATGGAAAGGTAATCTAAAAGAGGCTAATAAAATTAGATTAAAGAGGTAAAAAATAATAAAATCAAGTCGAGTTCAATCAGACGTTATATTGAACCTATTGCGTCTTGACTCATTGCATACTCTTTAGTGACGTTCAATGGTTCAAGGAGCAATGTCCACCATTTTCCTTGAGGTAACTCCATGATATGGATGAGGTGATATTAGTCTTTCATTTCATTTCATTGATCTTTTGTCCTATTGGTTCATAGATCATCATGCAACAAACTTGTGACAATTGATGGTTTGTGGACTAATTCTACTCCTCCCTTGATCATCTTTATGATAGGGAGAGGGCAGAATGGATAAATATCCTCTAGAAACACTCTGTTTTTGCTCTGTTTTATTTTTGTGGCAGCAAGGCAGTATCCAAAAACAGTGGCCGGCCGGTCATCTCTCTAACCGGCCGACCACTTTTCAAGGCCGGCTGGCCACCCTATTTTGTACAAGCAATGTCATTTTCATGGAAGAATAGAGTAGAAGCTAAGGCAAAAATAAAATTATTTTTTGACTGCAAACATAATTGATGCTGGCAGCAAAACAAAGAGGTTTTTAGGAGGATATTCTCAGTTGTACGCTTGTGGCTCCTCGCCTTCCGTCCCATTAATTTATATGCTTTAATATTAGTGTATTATAATTAAGTAGTTAGATTAGTTCATTTGAAAATTTAGCTTATTAATTTAGCTTTAATTTTGTAATAATTAGATAATTTAGCTTATTAATTCATTCGGTATTGTAATAATTAGTTCAATTAGGATGTTCATTCGGACCCTCTTGTGCAAGGGCAAACTTGTAATATTGCGTATGTCTTTCAACCCCCATTCTTTCTCCATTTTATTTACTTGCTTACTATGGTTGCATGTAGTATCATATTTTTGGTTTCATCTCATTACCATGTCTTGCATCCATTTTTGCATACATAAGGATTTGGCTCATCATACTTGATAAATATTGATTATTTCTCGAATGAATACATGCGTTACCATATGCCTTGAATTGATCCATATGCCATGTTAAGAAGCCAAATCCGATAGCTGCATTTTATATGTGTTGCATTAGTCACTTGCATATTAGAGCATGCATTTTTTTCTTCTAACTATTTCTTTTATTTTGACTTGCCTCAGTTGAGTATTTTTTACTTTAGCATATCGTATGCATGTTTGTGTTGCTACATCAAACATATTTACCATGAGGCTAAGTGCTTATTTCATATACCTCTTGAATGCCTGTGGATAAAGGCTTTTTCGCCTAAGTTGGGATGACTTGATTAATGTACATATGAGCTCATTTTTTTAAAGTAGCACATATTCAAAACTCTTTTCAAACAAATATGAAATCAAAGCATTTCAAAGTGGGAAACTTAGTCTATATTTGTGTCCTCACTTAGGCCTCGTTTGGGAAGTGGCTATTTTAGTAGGCTATTTTAGTTTTTGGATATTTTAGTAGGCTAAAATTTTTGTGTTTGGGAAGATGATTGGATTTTTTTTGTGGTTGGATGTGATGTTTGTGAGAGAAAAAGTGAAATGATTATGGGTTTGATGTGATATTTTGTCTTATTAGCTATTTTAGCCTATTTTGTCTTTTTGTGAATTTTAGCCTAAATTGGGCTATTTTTTTTCTTTCCAAACACCCCCTTAGTAAGTTAGCATAATAATCGAAACAAGAGCATATATTGTACATAAAAATCACATTATAATTAGCAGAGGCCGATCTTTGATCAGGTGAGTGGGGTGCTCAATTCATGACCTTCTCCTGTCATACCTAAGTTCCCGAGCCGAGACACTTTGGTTATGGCAGACAAGTGGCCTTTGGCACGAGTCACGGGTTTCTTAAATTTCTCAAAAATATTTAGGTGGCGACTCTGAAATCTGAAAATGCAGTCCATTTTTAGCACCTCCGATGAGTGGCTTTTCTAAAGATTTGCTTGATTTGGACTCATTTATGTTCTTTCTGTTTCACATTGCACTCGCGAAACAAATTCAGAGCCACAAGAGTCCAAATTATAGGGCCATTGTATCCAAGGAGACTAAACCCCTCTGAGGAGCACGAAAAGCAAGCTACAGGTTTATGAAGCAAAATAAATTAGGTTGTCCTTTTCACCAAATAAGGGTCCAATGGAGGGGTTTTGGCTAAATTTCCCTTTAAGATTTAATATATATTATTTTTATTAGTAAATTCACATTAGGATATAATATGAATTAAAATTTTAAAATTTGAGTTGGGCATATTGAGACAATATTTAGGTTCAAATAGAATGGCCCAAGAATATGTCATTCCACACCTAACGTAGCTTGACATAGGGTCTAAACTAACCATTCCAAGTCTGAACCTGAAAAAGAAATTTAAATCCCAAGCTACCCACTTGTGAATTATTATTTTTTTATTTTTTATTTTCATCTTGATGAATATTAAATTATTAAATTCTTTTACTTATTATTTAAATTTAAAATGTTAACAAAATTTAATAGTAAAATAAATTTAATTTTTAACAAATTTTCAGTCCCTAAAAATATCAAACTGGCTTGAGTTGGGCGGCTGATGGCCACCCCTATGATATTACATTTTTATTATATTTTATTTATCAAATAATGTTATCTTATATATATATATATATATGGGATTGGACTATCTCTAATTTGGTATTCTAACTTGGAGGCCTAATTCTGCCTATTTGGGGCCATTTTGGGTCCGTTTTAATTATTCAAACTGTTAATGTGTAGGACTCGTCAAATACTTCATCCCTCTAAAAAAATCACTTTAATTGGATATCAATAGCCACTTGATCAGATCACATTTGTGTCTATAATTTATTTTTAAAATCATACTTACCATTGACACAAATTTGAGCTGATTAAGTGGTTATTGATATCTGATCAATATGATTTTTTACAGGCATGAAGTATTTGGCGAGCCCAACACATGGAACGGTTCAGACTATCGATATAGGCTCTGTGGTGGATCTAAGGAGGCCCTACAGCACACTCCAATCCAATTTCAAACTTGAGAGAAGCCATTGCCATATATATATACTAGTTAGAAAATACATATGCAAGGCACAAGTTTTATTGTGACAAATTTGTGTCTTGTTTGATTTGATTTTTAGAATTTTTCCTAAATGTTTTATGAAAAAATATAAATTAATTTGGCTAAATAAATAACAAATCATCCATCCGAAAAAATAAGTTGATCCAACAATTGTAGTTTTTTATTTTATTTTATTATGTTTGTCTCTAAAAAAATAGACGGTCTATTTTCAAAAATATGCTTGTTATCATTTTTTTTTGAAAACAAACGTGATAAAAATAAAATGTTATGGTTATCGAATCAACCTTTTTTTTTCCCCATAAATGATGTACTTTTTTTTTTTAGGTGAATAAGTCATAAATTAAAAATAAGAGATTACACTAATACAAGGGGCATGCCCTATGCCCTAACAGAAGCTATATATAGCCTGTCATCACAGCAACGAAGCAAAATTGCTACCACCTAATAAGTCTATCACAACCACTAAAAGACTAGACTGTGAATAAAATCACGTAGATTAAACTACTCGATGGAAATGGAGTTGATCCTTCAACCTGCTACACCTTACAAACTGCCTTGGCAATCAACACAAAAATATCCACCTGTTCAGATTTAAATATTTTAATATGTTCAGGAACCTCATACAGATTGTATGTTGAACATGAACACATTTTACAGTCTCAACCACCCAAATAAAAAATATACACATCAAAAGAGCAGACCCTAGCATAGCCCGCAAGGGTAGGCCAAATGAGGTCCTATCTGGACAGAAACAAGTGCTAGACAAATATATACAATTTAAAGTAAAACTTTCTTCACACTTCAGGCGCTCCTAGTAGCCATCTGTACTTTTAGCTTCCTTCCAGTAGAGTGTACCCAGCTGCCTTTGATTCCAACAGTCTCAATGCCCAGCTTTCTTCCACTTTATTTTAATAAAACGTGTCCAATATAGGATATTACGTAAGAACACCCTAAGTAGACAAGGTTGTATTAGCATATGCAATGTTTCCGTATCATAATCACCAGCACAGATAACAAATATGCCCACATCACTCAACCCTCTATTTAGAAACTCACAGCACTCGGCAAGAAAAAACAAGCACACAATGTATATGCTCACATCACTCAACCCACGTAGCATGGTTACAATATAAACCTTCATAGCCTCCTGCACTTGCAAAAAAGATAAAGTATGGCCATATATGTAGTATGTTAGAATTAAACTGTATGGGCAGTGACAAGTTTGTATTATATAAGTGCTCACATCCCTCAACCCACATTGGTAATATTTTATCTTCATTCCAGCAAACATAGAGCTACATAAGAAACAAATCATTAGAAAACTCACACTTTTGCTCACTTTCATTCAACCTACATTTACTGAACTCCCATTCCCCCCCCATTCTACTTATGCCTCATTCCATGCATGAATAGTCTTTTAAGATAGACTGCGGGAGTCTCCAGGTGTTCAACAACCATCTGTCACTAGGGCAATTTTTCATGTTAGTAAAAGACAGTATACAGAATCTAATCATGTCCACAATCAATTTAATAACCATCTCTTCTGGAATTAAGGCTTGGTTAAAAATTATGTTATTCCTAGCTAACCACAAGTGATAGACAGTACAAGTAAACACAAGTCTAGAGATAGTGGCTTTCAAAGACTTACCCTTGATTTGATGAGACAAGAAAGTTACCAGATCAAGCCAAGGCAGATTGGGCCAAGAAACAACAATCTTGGACTACAGGCCAGTCCACACTCTTTTAGAGAATGGGCATTGGAAGAACAAGTGACAATGATCCTCATAAACACAGTTACAAAAAACACAGACAGAAGGTTGATCAATGCGAAACAACACAATCTTGTCACCAGTGGTAAGTTTACCCTGGATAGCCATCCAAGTCACAAAGCTGGTCTTAGGGATATTACAAGGACCCCAGATCAAAGCAGGCCAAGGAACAATGGTAAATGCATTCCTCCAAATATTCCAAGTGGAATTAATAGAGAAAGCACCATGCTTATTAGGGGTCCAAATAACCCTATCAGGTCTAGGGCTAGGTTGCAAGGTACTAGGGCCATGTTTGATTCAAAAGATTAATAGTGAGGTATTAATAATCCAATCAAATTAGTGTGGTATTTATTATCCAATTGGATTAATAGGATTGGATTAATAATCCCACCCCTACCCCATTACTAATAATCCTACAAATTTGTTGGATTAATTATCCGTTGGATTAATAATCCTAAACCAAAATGTTAAAACAAACATAGGATAATTGGGCCCACGGATTAATAATCCCAATCCTATGCTCTAATCCATCCAATCAAACATGGGCATTATTAATAAGATCTCTAACCTCCCAAGTGTTGGCAGTGGGCCACTTCCAAGTCTGGTTACAGACAATCTCCTTGACTTTGGACTCACTATTAAGATTAGTGTCATACATAATTCTTTTCCCAAATTTATCCCTCAAAGAGCCAAAGGGGTGCCAATTATCATACCACAAGAAAGTGTTCAGACCATCCTCAATAACATGCTTGATCAAGGGATAAATAATGGGTCGAAGTGCTAAAATCTTCCTCCAAACCCAGGAGGGGTCACAGGGAACCTTCACCTTCCAAAAAATTCGACCTTTAAGAAGATAGGATTTAACCCATTGACACCACATCGATTGTTTACCCCCACAAAATAAGAAGCAAATATGTTTGGCCACAGCCGCGTTGTTCCACACTTTTACAGATTTAAAACCCAAACCACCTTCATTCTTAGGAGCACAAATTCTATCCCAAGCAATTTTAGCCCCATGCTTCTTGAGGTCACTACTAGTCCAGAAAAAGGAACAAAATAAACTCTCACTATCCTTAACAATCTTTTTGGGAAGGATAAAGAGAGAGGACCAATACACTTGCATAGAAAAAAGGATGGATTGTATCAACTGGGCTCTACCAGCATAGGACAAGCATTTGTTTGTCTAACTCTTGATTCTCTTAGTGATTCTCTCCACAAGCTGTTGGCAATCAACTACTTTGAGTTTAGAAGAGATGAGGGGAACCCCCAAATATCTAACAGGAAGCTGGCCTTGCCTTTAGCAAACTTAGTCACATCAAGAATCTCATCTCTCAGTTTCTTCTCACACCCAAAGAAAAAGACATGGCTCTTGTTAGGGCTAGGAGAGAGTCTAGACAAAGTCTAAAATTCTTGTAAACCCTTTCTAATAGCCACAACAGTCAGAACATCACCCTTACAAAAGATCATCAAGTTGTCAGCAAAACAAAGATTAACAATCTTGTTTTTCTTATATCTTTAATGATACTTAAACTTGGGGAGGGAAGCCTTTTCATGTCCAATGATCTTAGTATAAATGATATACTAAGTTACATACAAAATGAATAATTTAAGTTATCAAAACGGTACATGTGATGGACTCCACAAATCCCTCAAATTCTCTCAAGTTTAGATTTTAGGTTGAGAGAAATCTAAATGATACACTAAATTACTTATAAAATGAACGATTTAAATTATCATAATAATACATGTGATGAACTCCACATATTAACCGGTTGTGCTTTGAGCCACTTTCAGCTTTGTGTCTGGTGGTAACTTGGTCTTCTCCTTTCCTTTCTCTAGTTTTTTTTTTTTTTTTTTTTTTTTTTGCAATCCCTTTTCTCATAAGCCTGATCCCGATTTTGATCTAGATCTCGATCCCAACAAATCTAGACTTTATCAGCTTTTTTGTGGACTTTTCTCTTAGGCATTTTTGGGTTGTTTTTCATAGTTAGGGCTTGTTCTTTTGTTTAGTTGCTACAGGTCTTGTTTTCTTTGGTCCTGTTATGCTTGATCTTGGTTTTGCACTGTCTGCCTCTTACTGTTATGGGTGTGATTTTGTAGTTGTTGTGCTTCTACTCTGTTCTTCTTGATTTATACATGGTGATTTTAGAGTGTTACTAATGTTGAAAAGGGGCTTCCTTCTCAACTCTAAGTCGGATATTAGGCAATTCTCTAAGGAAGAGAAAGGTAAAGGTATTGCAATGGACACAAACTTAAATCAAGAAAATACGAAACGTCTGGCGTCACATGACTTGTTTTCTAGTCTGGACCCTCTTGAAATCGCTTTAATTAAAGATACCCTTTGTGATGATTTTTTGGAAACTATTGCGCAAACTCTTAATAATGGAGATTTAGATGTTATAGATGAAGACACAGTCACGAACAACACTTCATCGAAGTAGTGCCAGACAATGCCACAGGGTCAAAGTAGTGATTTGAATAGTAGTGTTGTTTCTAACCCATCTTCTAGTTTCCAATCAGTTTTTTCGATTAATGGTAGTGACAAAGGAGTTGATTTTGGTAAGGAGGGGGCAATGATTTATTTGAAGGCAATGGTGGCGAATTAGGAGAGGGTCTCACAAGTGGAGCTACTCACAAAAAGTTTCTCAAGCAAAAGAGAAAAGTGATATTGGGTAGGAATATCCTATTAATTGATTGTAACCTGCGGCACAACCTTATAGCCATTGGTTGATTTAAGTTTTTACATCGGCAAAGTTTGTCGGTTGTTGAGGTTCAAACATAGGTGACTTCCCTAACATATATTCAAGTTGACAAGTCAGAAGCTCTTAGTCAAGATATTCAGCCTGAAGCACCCCTCCATGATACCATTGAATCAATAACACACGCTAAGGAAATTCCCAAGCCGGAACACCACTTCCTAGTTGTGAGTGATCATGATGACCCACTGTTAGAACATGTCTCTAAACAAGATGTAAATTTTTGTATGGGGTGGTCTAAGCGAATCCGAGCCCTAAGATATCGCAATGTGGGTCCAAAAGATATGGAAGCTATTGGCAAATTTCGTCGACCCCACGACCATGATCAAGGCAAGCACAAGAGAGAGTCATGAATTGAAGATAATATCATCAATCTAAGCCTTTTTCAGCCCCTCTCAATGCAGAGCGCTTTGATCCAGATGTTTCGGTCTTGATAGCATCTAGTTCTATCTTTTTGAATGTGTTTTTTTATTTTTTTTAAATTTTAAATTTTTTTTAAAATCTTTTTGTAGGGTTTTGCTGCTGTGGCTAGTGGTTTTGAATGTTGCTGCTTGATGGGTTTCTCTTGTTTGCTATGACTTTTTGGTTGTTGGTGGTTCTTTTTATATGTTGGATGTGAACATGCTGTATTGAACTTTGTTTTGTCTATATATATGTCTTATAATTTTTCTCAAAAAAAATAAAAAATAAAATAAAACTAAAGTTATCCAATTGTAATAAAAAAACCTTCAAACTTATAAGATTATCATAGGCCCATCAAAGGTGGAGTTGTAATATTTTTCAAGCGTAAATTACAAATACACTCCCTGAAATTTACTTAAAATACATTCCTTTCCATGGTTTAAAAATTACAAATTGTTAGAAATTTTTATTTAACAGAATTAATTGAAAAAATGAAATTCCTAATTGCTCTCATATACAATGATAAAATTACTTAAATTATTAATTGAAATAAATTTCTAACATAATTAAAAACTATTAATTAAGTTGATGATTTATTAATAAAATGGGTAATTTGTTATGAAATCAGAAATTTCAAGGGACGTGATGTAATTTTTAAAATCACAGAGGGCAAACCATATTTTAAATATATCTTAGAGGGTGTGTATTTATAATTTCCCCTATTCTCAAAGTAAAAAGGATAATAAAATAAATTTCCTCAAATGTAATTATCAATCTATCCGCGAGGCTAAAGTCAATTAAATAAAGAAAATGTGAATTTACTAAGAAATTACAAAATAACCAAATTATCTAAAAGACTTAAATTAAAGCAACAATGAAGTAGCCAAAACCCCAAAGGGTTGGACTAGTGAATGTAACTTGGAGTATGAGGGTGTGCTCCCTCCAGATCTCAGGTTCAGCTTTCACTAGGTGCTATCAACTTTTTGGGGTCACGCTTGTGGGCGATGTTCGAGATTTGTCCGATCTAAGTGGAAGAGGCACTTTGCATGGGTCCCAAGATTAGTCGAGGTGTGTGTAAACCAACCCAAACACGCGATCATAAATAATAATAATAATAATAATGAAGTAGCCAAAATAACTAAAAGGATAAAATGGACAATCAAAAAAACAAGCCATCAAAATATACAAGAGATTCCTATGGTATATATAGATAGATATAGACTATAGGGGCATGGTTTTGCTACTGTCGCAAAGGTACGATTATGGTGCGGTCGATGTGCTTCAATCACCTCTTGCCATGCATTTTATTGACTGAGACCTATTTAACAGAGACTAAACTTTCCTTGCTCTTATTTTGTTCTCTCTCCTCAATCAATTTTGGTTTTTTATGTACCCTCTAATAAAAATTTCTATTTTTTTTTCTTCTTCTTTTCTCTCTCTCTCTCTCTCTCTCTCTCTCTCTCTCTCTCTCTCTCTCTCTCTCTCTTCTTCCTTTTTTTTTTTTTGACTTACTCTCACTTCTCCCTTTGCTTTTCAATTTTGGGGAAATTAGAGTTCTCATCCTCTATCCTCCATATTGGGGTATCTACGCACGGAGGTTGTAATTCAAATATGAGAAATGCCGGTGCTCTAGCTTTTTCTGGTATCGGATTCTCCAATAGTCAGGTCAGAGCTATAATCGGAATAAAATACAACCAGTGCTGGAAAAAATATATTGTCTTAAACAAGTGAAAGAATCACATGTTATTTTCCTTTTCATTTCTCAGTTACAAAATTACCTAAAAAAAAGTTATAGAATGTTTGCAAACTACGAAGGATCAATTTTATGCTTATAAAGTTTCCACAAACAAACAATTTAACAACATCACAATAGTTTTGTAAATAATCAGAAGAAGAGAAAAAAAAAAAACCAATTCCATGTATAAACAATTTCAAAACAAGAATAGAATAATTTTCTCAATAATCTGAGAAAACCTAATACAACTATTGTTAGTAAAAATTACGCTATCTCCTAATCGACAGGAATTAAACAATAATTCTAACTAAACAATCAAACAAGAACATCAAACGATTCAATGCCCTGAAAGTATAAGGACTTTTTTGGAACAAAATTACAATCGACAAGAGAAATAACAAGATAAACAAAGTAAACAAAGATAATTTCAAGATGAAACTATCATAGTTCACAAAATTATTAACTGGCAAATTACACTGAGAAAACCACTCCTAGATACAAGCATCGACTCCTAAGATAAAATCTAAGTTGTTGTGTTGTGGATGTCCCCTCTTTTTGCCAATTTCTGACTTTTATATCTTCTCCTTGAAACTATAGCCCATGACCCCATTTTCCTGAAAATTTGCAGGTGTAACTTCCAAACTACTACTATAATTGGCTCCTCACTTTTAAGCCTTCAAACTTTACCAAGTCTTCAAATATTCCTATCAAATTAACTTTCCTACATCTTGCCACATGGCCCTCAATACTTTGAGCATCACATCGACAGAACAAAGTTTCCTATTCTATACATATTCTCTTCTGCAAATGACCCACTAAGTCCACAACTTTGTTTTGAGCTCCATAACTACCTGAACCATTTTCTATCCATGATCACTTCCTCATGCCATGTAGCCCTCCAAATGTTGAATGACTCCACTTTGACTCTATTGCCATGTGTCATCATTCAATTAGTCCACATGTCAACATGAAATTTTACAAAAATGGGTACAAATAATGCCCCCTCATTGTTTAAGTTAAATAAATAAGAATGATTTTTGACTTAAACAAATTCATCACTTGGCCCCAAATAAATAATATACTTTTAATTTGAACGAAAAACTCAAACCTTTTAACTTTACTTCACTTCAACTCCACTATCTTTCTTTTGAAATTTTCATACTAGGAAACCAAACAACTCAAAATTTTAAACCATGGCTCCCCAGAAGTTGAAATCAAAGAAAGTAGAAGAAAAAAGTGATGAATATCTTAGATTCCCACAAACCATTAGAGAACTCACCAATTCTTTGAAGCTAGACATAACTATGATTTCTAGTACCACAACAGTAGCCAAAGCAGTCCTAGGACCTACCTTTATGTCCTATTTTCCAGATGAATTAGCTCCACATTACCTAATTGAAAATGGTGAAACCCTACTTATTAAACAATCAAAACTCAATTGGGTGAATTGGGAGAGTAACAAAAACCCTCTTCGATCATGGTAGCAACCAAACTCCACTTGGAAAAATTGGGTCAAATGAATTGAAGCCCATGACTCAAATGCATGGACACATCTAGGCATTTGTGAGGTAATTCGACTGTCGACCCTCAAATTTGATATGAACAAATGGCTAATAACTGCTGCTGCTGCTGCTCACAATCTTGTAACTGAATGCTTTTTAGATTTGGAATGATATCTCCAACCATTCTAGATGTAGCTCATTTAACTAGGCTTCCAATTCTAGGGTTAGAAATCAGTGCCTTACTAGAACCTCCACCAGTGACATTTACTCTTAACACTGATATGAGCTACACTAATTTTATCAAGAAATACAAAGGCAAAAGAAACACACATGTTGAAGGCCAGGAAAGGGATGCTTTTTACCTTGTTTGGCTTTGCCAATACCTATTTTGTGTCCTTGGCTTCAAGATCACCAAAGAATATCTTCCATTGGCTTTATGCCTCCAAGATGGGCAAGCATGTCCTTTGCTCCTTACTTACTAGCCGCACTTTATAAGGGATGTTTTCCTTAGTTAACAAGAAAATATCATCCAACTATGATGGACTCTTCTGGCATTTTCAAGCTTGGTTATATGCATACTTTCTTGAGGTACAACTTCCAAAGCCAAACAACATGATCCCAAACCATCACTCTTATGCAGAACATTTTCTAACTTTTGTTGGGAACATAACCTTAGTTTCTCTTATTATCTCCCAATACTCTTTAACCTTCCATTTGGTAGAAACTCACTGTTCTTTAGACCATTCCATGATTCTCAATTCTCCTCATCTAGAATAGAGTATAGTTACATGGATCCCTCCAGTTTGACAAGTGACCAAATACAATCCCAAATTGAGGTACGAAAAAATGTTCTCACGTGTAGACACATCCTAGTTGGATGTTCTATCTCTTCCTAAAAAATGTCTAGCTACAGTTTTTAAAACTATTGCCCTAACCAATGGGCAAGGCAATTTGGGCTCACTCAATGCATACATTACCCCTACTTTCATCCCACAATCCGTGAAGCAGTAGGGAAAAAGACCAACATCAAAGGGTCTTCTCAAGAAAAATTGATTAGAATAGAAAATGAAACTCTCTTAACAGTTTCAACATTTACTACTTCAAACTTGTCTCTGATCTTACCAAGGGCTTTGAACATTGGTGGACAAAAAATATTCCCTAAACCTCTAGAGGTTTGTTTTAAGGAAATATCTGTCAATAACTGACAAAGCACTGAACCATCACTCCCAAGCCTTAAGACAATAGATAAACCAACTTCAACTTCTCAAACAACAGGTAAACCCTTTTCTATAACTTACCCCAATTTTCAAACTAATTCTTCCTTATTTTCATTTTCTTTCAATCTTGCAGCCAATCCAACTTTCATGGTGCCTCTTCTGACTACTGAAATCTCACCAAGAGATAAAAACAAAGGCAAAGCACCAATGGATCCAACTGTCAAGAAAAGTGCCCATTCTTCTATGCAAAGCTCATGGGAGACTCAATTACAGCTCTCTAAGAACAAGAATGAAGGAAGAAAAAGGCAACTCAAACAACCTCAAGGGAGGTAAGATCAAAGAAAAAGCAAGAACCAACCACTACAACTCTACTTTAGGAAGATTTTAATTCCACATTTAGTGAATGGAACATTCCATTGAGTCAAATGTTTGGACAAACAATCCATAACTCCCCAGACCAAACATATCAAGTACAATTCTTCACCTTATGCCAACATAGCTCCTAGAATTATTATATAACTCATTTCAACTCTTATCCTTTACAAAGAAAATGAGAAGAATTTTTATTTCAACTAATGTTGAAGATAAAGAAAGTTCCAATTCCGCTCCTAAAGAGACCTCTCAAACTCCTTCGAATACACAACACCATTATTCTTCTGAGCCAAGTGATCCAATTCGGAACCGATCCACTCCAGACAACAGTCCTGATCCACCCCTCAATATCAATCTTAAAGATGTGACTCTTGGAGCCTTTCCAATGAAAGTCCTATACCCAGGGACAATTGAGCCCATAAATTTTTCTTCAATCACCTCTTTAGACCACCATCATTCACCTGCTTCTTAACCAAAAAATTGGGGTTAAAAACATGGAAAAAAAATTCCATCAGTAAATAAAAACACTAAGGATATTAACGCACTTGCAACAAATGAGCCTCTTGGTACTTCTTCAAGCTTAGAAGCTCTAGAGGTTCCAAGTACTCTAATCAACCTTGAAGCACCTCATGATTTTAAGGAAAAAACAACAATTAGAGAAAAATCTACTCCAATTATCAACACCACCATCCCAGCATCAACTGCTGTGCAGGTAAGACTTCATTTTCACATCTCCCCTTCAATACAACCTTTTACTCTATACTCAGTTTTTTCTATCGACAAGCTTCTTCAACCTCCAATATTGATAGCCTGAGCATAGGGAAAGAGATTGTAGCTTTTCAAAAGAGTGTTGAACACGCTTCTCCACTTCCAAAAAGGTTCCATCACTTCAACTCTAAAGATCAACAAGTTTTATCTTCCTTCTTGAACTTCATCAACATTTCTTTTGAAGAAATAATCTCAAAGCAATCCATAGAAACCTTGAATTTCCTGACTGCTATTCAAAGACTATCTCCAACTCCATTCAGTCAAAACCAACTCTCTCACCTAGCCTATATCATTGCTGAATGGCCAATCCTTGTGGAGTCTACTCAAAACTGCAAAAATACAATTCAAGCAAAGAATGACTTCTTGATGGCTGTTCAGACTACTTCTGATTCATTGATGACTACTTGCCAAGCTTCTTTTAACCTTTTTGATCAAGACAAAATTTTAGCATTTGAAGAAGCTAGATTTGAAGTAAAACTAGCCCTTGTCTGAGAAAAAAGGTATGAACTCCAATAGAAAAAGGAAAAACTTGGCCACGAAGCCAAAATTCTACTCTCCAAGACTAAAAATAACCTCTCATCAATATAAGCTGCTAAGGAAGAACTTGACCAAGGCCAAGCTACATTTGCAAGCACCCAATCAAAATGGAGCATCCTTGCACACATTTTCCTAAGGGACTAAACATATCTGCCCTTTTGTAATTTTTTTTCCCTTTTTGTCTTTTTCTTGTAAATACTTTTAAAGCTTAATGGAAAACAAATGCTCATCTTTGTCAATTTCTTTTGAAAGTTTCCCACATAGTAGGATAATATTTCTTTAAATATTTCCCATTTATGCTTCTTTTATGTGGTTGTCTTTCCAATGATTCTAACTGGTATGCACCTCCTATAAGGACCTTATGGATTTTAAATGGTCATTCCCAATTTGGTGACCACTTACCAAACTCAGGATTTTTTGCCTCTAATGGTAAAATTGTTTTCCACACTAAGTCACCTTCAACAAAAACCTTCACCTTGAACCTTTTATTGTAAACTCTTTCAATTTTCTTCTTTTGTGCCACCATACAATTAAAAGCACCAATCCTCTTTCCTTCTCCATCTTGCAATTCCATGAACATGGCCTCATTATATTCATCCACAAGAATGTCATAATGCCTAGCCACCCTACTAGACCTGACAGTCACCTCTGAAGGAAAAACTACAACATGACCATAAACTAGTTCATAAGGGGAAGTTTGGGTACTATCTCTCTTAGAATTTCTATAAGCCCATAACACTTCAGATAATAACTCATGCCAGTTCCTTGGATTATCTTCTATCACTTTACTCAAGGTTTCCTTAATAGTCTTATTAGATGACTCTGCTTGCCCATTTACTTGGGCATAATATGGAGATGAATTAAGCATTTGAATGCCATATATTCCAACAAACACTTCAATCTCATCACCATTAAAAATTGTCCCTTGATCAACAGTAATTGTTCGTGGTAAACCAAACCTATGAATAACATGTTTTTTAACAAAATCAATGACATAAAACTGATTCACCACCTTCAAAGGGACTGCCTCAACCCATTTAGTAAAATAATCAGTTGCAACTAAAATGAATGAATGTTGCTTTGATGATGTGGAAAAGATTTGACCAATCAAATCTATTGCCCATCTCTAAATGGTTAAGGCTTAACAATACATTGCCATGCTTTTGACATTGTTGACATCCTTTTTCATAACTAATACAATCCTTTCTCATTAATGGCCAAAAATAGCCATGCCTTTTAATGAGCGATCTCATTTTTTCACCACCTTGGTGAGCACAACAAGTACCTTTATGCACCCCTGCCATGACTTGCATTTGCTCTAACTCGCCAATACATAACAAAATCAAACCATCTTGAGTTCTTCTAAACAAATCATCTCCTAAACTAACATAATTCATGGCCTGATATTTTACTTTTCTTACTACTCTTACCTCTGGGTTGTTCAAATATTTGATAAATGATAATCTCCAATCATCCTCAGCCACATCTAAAACACAAATTGATAAATTTTCTACTTGTCGACACTTAACACAAGGCAACACTCTTTTCTGAATTCTCACAACCCTTTCTTGAAAACTGTATGGAATTCTCAACCCAGCAGCTGCTTGAGCCATCATATTTGCTTCTTTATTTTCAAGCCTGAATATATGTTCAAACTCCACTGACTCAAAGCCTTTAATTAACTCCAAAACCTGACTTAAATACTCACCAAGTACTAAATTGTTACATTTATATTGATCAATAACTTGCCCAATCACTAATTGTGAATCCCCAAACACCCTTAGATATAAGATTTTAAGACCTTTGGCCAATTCTAAGCCAATAATCAAAGCCTTATACTTTGCTTAATTATTTGATTGCACCTAAATTTCATCTAATTGATAAGAAAATTGAAATACATGTCCTTTTAGGGAAACTAAAACTACACCCGCTCCAACACCTTCTTCAGTCTTTGAGCCATCAAACATTAACTTCCTTGGCTTCAATTCCATTAAAAAAGCTCATGTAAGTCTAGCTCAATTGGACTACTTTCAACTAAAAAATCTACCAAAGCTTGCCCTTTAACTATTTTCTGAGGTACATACTTAAACCAATACTCTATCAATGCAAGGATCCACTTTCCTTGCCTTCCTCTCATAACTGGCCTTGACAACATATATTTTATGACATCTGTTTAAGCAATAACATTTACCTGTGAAGGCAACATGTAATGCCTTAACTTTACAGCTGTAAAATAAAATGGCAAACACAGCTTCTCAATAGAGCTGTATTCAATCTTTGCTTCATTTAACTTTCTACTCAAATAATAAACAGCTTGCTCATACCATTTTTCATTACCCTGTGCTAGTAAACAACCAATCGATTGCTCACTTGCTGAAATATACAATTTTAGTGGCTTTCCTTTTGTAGGAGGCATCAAAATTGGTGTCTTAGACAAATATTCCTTAATTGAATCAAATGCTCTTTGATGTTCATTCTGCCATCTAAAATTTTTATCAGATTTTAACCTCAATAAAGGAGAAAATGCTAAAGTTTTCTATGCTAAATTAGCATAAATCTTCTTAAGAATTTATTTACCCAAGGAAACTTTGTAACTCCTTATTTTATGGAAGTTGAGTTGCTCTTATGGCCTTAGTCTTATTCACACCCACCTCTATTCCTTTTTTATGAACTAAGAAACGTAAGAAATTACCAGCTGACACTCTAAAGGCACACTTTAAAGGATTCATCTTTAATTAATAAGTTATCATTCTTTGAAAGACCTGTCGAAGATGATCCAAATGCTCATCAAATTCATCTGATTTGATTGCAACATCATCAATATACATCTCCAAAAACTTCCCAATCAGATCATACAAAACAAAATTCATAGCCCTTTGATAAGTGGCTTATGCATTTTTAAGCCCAAAAGGCATTACTAATTTAAAAGTTTCTAAAGCTCCTGGACACCTGAATGCAATTTTATGAACATCATTTGGGTTAAGGAAAATCTAATTATAACCAGCATGCCCATCCAAGAATGATAAAACCTTATACCTTGCAGCTGAATCAACTAGCAAGTCTGCAACCGGCATAGGATATTCATCCTTAGGTGTAGCCAAATTCAAATTTCTAAAGTCAATGCAAACTCTTATTTTTCCATTCTTTTTAAAAACTGGAACTACATTGGACAACCACTTCACATACCTAGCTATTCTAATAAACCCAACTTTCAGAAGCCTTTCAATCTCATCCTTCACCTGAAGAGTAACCTTATTTGTCATCCTCCTAAGAGGTTGCTTATGTGGTTCATAATTTGACTTGATTGGAAGTTTATGCTCTACTAAGAAACTGTCTAAACCAGACATTTCATCATAACTCCAAGCAAAACAATCAGAATAATCTGAAATCAAGTCAACTAGCTTGATTACATTCATTAGATAGGGAAACATTTACATAAATAGGCCTTTTATAGGCCTTACTAAGTTAAACTCCTCTAAAGGATCCTGCATATCAACTTTGAGATCATCAAGGTTTGTAGGAGTAGCTTTTAAATTTTCAAATTGCACCTCTTTATAATCTAGAGGTCTATCATCTACCACACATTCTACCCAAAAACTTTGAGGCAATATACTACCTAACTTTCTTTCTAAAAAGAAATAAAAAAAAGTCTATGAAAAGTACTTTTTATTACAACTGATTCAAACTCACTGTCACCCATCTTCATTGG
Source organism: Camellia sinensis (assembly GCF_055761805.1). NCBI lineage: Eukaryota > Viridiplantae > Streptophyta > Magnoliopsida > Ericales > Theaceae > Camellia > Camellia sinensis. The sequence continues at coordinate 73,459,431 of NC_138961.1, forward strand.
TAATGTCTTCAATTAGAACTTCCTCCACAGGCCTAGCTATTTGTCGAAATCCCTCTTCAATAAATTTCTGAAATTGCTCATAAGTCAAACCAAGTTCCTTTGACTTCAACTCCTTATTTTCTAGAACAATTGGGCTAAACTCCTCAGCATACAACATTGCCTCCACATTATGAATATCAGCCTTAAAAGGATTTGCCTTTACCCAAAAAACCTCCATGCCTTTCTCTTCTTGCCCTTCCATTATCAGAAAAATAAGAGACAGATGCAAGGATAAAGGTACACAACCATTGGAATGAATCCAATCCCTTTCAAGTAATAAATTAAAATTTGATGTATGATCAATCACAAAGAATGTTACTCCCATCACTCTGCCTCCTAGTTGCAATTGTAAAGAAATGACCCCTTTTGTATTAGAAGAACCACCTGAAAAATCACTCATGGAAACATCAGTAGGAATCAAGTCATCTACTGACTTACCAATCCAATTCAAGGTCTTTGTTGGCAAAAGATTAAAAATTTCTCCATTATCAATTAAGACTTTTGTTAATGGGCATCCATTTAAATGAGCATTAATATACAAAGGCCTTAGATGGCTCACAACTTTAGGCTTAGGTGATTGAAGCATCAATTTTTCACCATCTCAAGTCTTCACTACTTGAATGAACTTGCCAACTTCCTCCCTTGGCTAACTTGCTTCTGCCACCAAAATAATAGGTTCAGAAAAGTCCTCCACATCATCCTCAAGTCGTTGTAATTGCCTAGGCTTTGCTTCAAATTTCTTAGGCAAAAGCCAAAATCATGTTATATCCTACATTTGGAAGTAAGAACCAAATTGAATTGCAGCTAATTTTTCCCCAAAATCACCAGAACGTTTAGACTTTACATCCTCCTTACTGTCGACAAGAGCTTCCTCTACCTTCTCTGTCATTTTCTCATCTCTGTCAACCATTTTTTCATCTTTACCACTCTCCTCATCAGAAAGAAGAGCTTTAGTTGATTCTTTAAGTTACTTCCTAAAAAAAAAAATTCTTTGGTGTTTTCACCACCATCTTCTCTATTTTGCTTGCTTCACCAACTCATTCTTTTTCCCTTGGCCAAATCAAGTTATTTTGTTCATCTCTTTTTAGATTATCACCTTCAACTATTGAAAACCTAGCATGATACTTCCTATGCTTCCTTCTCATTTGTGTTCTGGTTTGACCCATAGGTCTCCAACCTGACATGGGAAATTTAGGATTGTTATCCCAGATAGGCAACCCAAGAGAAGGGTGAATTGGGTTATTCAAATTAATTTCATAATATTAATTATAGTAATTAAAATATTCAAATTTCAATAAATACAATAGCAGAGCAATACTAATCAATATAAAAATGAAAGAGATAGTGAGAAAAATCAAATACAGCGATTTATAGTGGTTCAGCATGCCGGGTCTCTAGCGATTCTGACTTAGACCTGACCCATTTGATATTTTGGATTCGGGTTTCATTGTCTTATATAGTTATTCATGTCTTGTTTCTCCTTATCTCTCTCAGAGTTTGGCTATTGGGATGTGTTGGTTGCGTTTGGAACAGGTTGGTAGCTTGCTTTTCAAACTACTATTGCCCAAAATTTTGTTTCTTCGCTCGAGCGACACTTCTTGTGCTTGAGCAGACTTTGTGAACCTCCAGTACTTTTGCAGGTCTGCAGAGATACTGGAAGTTGGTATTCTTCACTCGAGCAAAACTTCTTGCGCTCGAGTGTAGGTCTTCTGTTTGTAAAACTTCTAGGAGATTGTGCTCTTCGCTCGAGCGGAGCAACTTATTGTGCTTGGTCACTCGAGCGACACATCTTGTGCTCGAGCGATCTATGTGTATATCAGTTTATTTTTGACTCATTTTTTCATTTTTCTCTCTCTAAACATTTCAAAACCCTAATTTCTTCCACTCTCTTTCTAAAACTCATCTATTTCCCTTGAATACACCTAGATTCGTTGATCTTTTCACTCGTGTCCCTTTCTTAAAACGGTAGAGCTTGACGAGGGTTTCATTCTAATTGGAGCAAAGTTGATTTTCGACGTCTTTGAGTTTTCATCACTCCTTCATTCATCTTCTAAGCTCGAGGTAGGGATTCTTTGCACTTTCTATGAGTTTTAACTTAGCTATTTGTGTTTTGAAACAACATTGTGATTTGGGGAATTTTGAAACAAATCTAGGGTTTTGGTGAAAACTCAAAAAAAGGATTTTTTAAGTGTTTCATGAAAATGGTTGTGGGATTGGTAATGAGGTTGAGTTGTGATAAAATAGTTGGTTTCGATACGTAAAATTGATCTTGGATAAAAAAGGGATTTTGCCCTAATTATGTCAAATGTTGATTTACATGAATTATGGAATTGATGTTGGAAAAGTGGGATTGGATTGATGTTGATGAGGATGGTGGAGTTGGATATGTATTATCACTCACATCTTGAAAATTTGGAAAGTTTATCTTTATTGAAAATTGTTTATCTATTTAGAAATATATGTTTTGGGCTATCGGTGGATGATAGCTATGATTGTTGTAGAAATTGCATGAGAATTAGGGGAATTGAAACAATTTTTTTTTATTCATTTGCATTGAGCATTACTTAATATTTATACATTGGAAATGTGAATCATTTTGAAAAAATGGGTAAATTTGGGAATTGTATGTTGACTCATTGAATAAGTTGGCCTGAGTGTCCATGGTGAAAGTCCTAAAAACCGCGCATATACATGGGTGCCAATCCCACAGATGAAATATCCGTAAAATGGCAATAGTAATGCTTGTATAGCCTACGTTTACATGGGTGCCGGTTTACGATTTTCCGTGGACGAAATTTTCGTGGAAGGTGGTATTGGTTTTGAGATTCCTAGAGTGTGATTCACTGCCTTGCTTTCTATTATAAAAGAAATGAATTATGAACTGTGATATAAATTTGGCATTGCATGGTTTTGGAAAGATGTATAAAATGTCTTGGCACGAGCATTGCATATGCATTCACCTTATACCTTTGTTAAGATTCATATACTGTGTTAGATTATTTCTATTGGGCTTTGGCTCACCTTATGTGAGAAAAACATTTCAGGTGCTGATGACATGCCTCCGCCAAGGTGATAGCTTGGGAGGACTTGGAGCAAGGGCTTCAATTTTGCTGATTTTGTATATGTTTTGTACAGGCCAAGGACCTTAAATTGTATTGGACTTCAAGTCCACTTTTGTTGAAACCAAGTATCATCTTGGAAAGTTGTAAGCCTTTAGGGCATTTATTATCTGTTTTACTTTCATATCTTACCTCTTGTTGTAACATATGCTATAGATTCAGGGCCACACTTGTGAATTTATATCTGTATATGTCACCGTTTGTACAAGTAATTGGGATAAATGAAATATAATTATTTCATGAAGTGTTGTTATGTAATTAATATTGTGGATGATTTATAGCAATTATTTCGGGGCGTTACAGGGCTTACGTCCACTCCTCAAGAATCCTTTTCAAGAATTTCTTCACTATCAAATGAATCAATACACCACCAAAGCTTCACCAAGCTTATGGATTTTACATAGGTCTTACTCTTATCTATTGAGCCTCATTCAACAATAAATGCCTATCATTTACAAAATTCTCTCACAAAATAATCAATCAAGATAAAAGGTTCTTTTACAATGAATCTCTCTCAAAGAGTAAATATGAAAGTGTAAGAACAAGGACAATACTTAGATTTGAAAGTGAAAGAGCATAATGAAAAATAAAATCAAAATTTCTGATCACATAGATTTTTTTTCCTTTAAAGACCCTTAATTTTCTTTGAAGCAAAATGCTTCTATTTATACCCAAAATTTTATCCGTTTGGGAAGTCAGACGCTCCTTTGCGCGCCGCTCGAAACATGTGGAGCAAGCATCACATGGCTAACTTTTTCTCTTTTCAATTTTGCAGGCTGACATTTGAAAATATAGCCCAAGGTTGCTTTTGATAAATAGTAAGGTGATAACTTGGAGACAACACATGGATGAAGATTTGTCAAAAAGTAAATAGTAATGAGAAAATATACAACATGCATACAACATGCATCATGCATATATTTTCAGTTACACATCAGACTGCATACAACATCCATTGTGCATATATGTCATTAATCAATCATGAGAAGAACAATAATGGACATAAAAATAATCCACCACCACGTGAGTGTATTAATTTTGATAAAGAGTGAATAGTACTGCATCGTATTTTATGTAAAAATCTTATTTAAATATTATTCATTCTAGATGCATCATATATTTTAACAGACAGTTTTTTGTGTCAAAGAATGTAAAATGTGTACTAAAAATCATGATAAATCTGATATATTTTAGACATCATCAAAATAAAACAATATGATTAACAATCTCTCCCTTTTTGATGATGGCAATCTATGCATGAATTTGATACAGAATTTTACATGAATAAATGCAATATAAAAATATTCAATATAACACATGCATTATAATTTTCACCACTTAAAAAACTCTTTGTTAAAAACTCATATATAAAACATATTTCTTCTCCTCCTTTGACATCTTTAAAATAAAATATTGATATACAATTTTTTTTATTATATAGAGAATGAAAATTTTCAATGCCCAAGACGAAAATCATATAGACACATTCGAGCAAACAATATGTTTTGACAAAAAAAAAGCAATAATTTTCTTTCCCATGATTATTTTTGAGATTTGTTACCATCACTAGAAAAATTGTGCATCGGCACCTAAAATGCTGACAAACAAGAGATTTGAGCAAATATGCATTGATTATTGCATCTGTGATATGTATAAAAAATGACAGAGATGATGCACAGAGATATTAATCCTTCAAGTGTTCTTAGCAAAAAGATTTGATTACAATCTGTGTAATCATGTCATTCCTTACCTTGGCCATCAATGGTGCTGACTTGAATGAGGTGCCTGAGATTCAAGCAAATGAAAGGTTATCTATAATGCATTCGCATGCTATTCCAGTAACTGAGAGTCCTAGTGTATTTGGTAATCGTAATAATATCGAGGCTATTAATAAAGCTATGGCTTTTAGTACATAGACGATGACTGTGGTTTCTAATATGGCTCGACGACTACAAGTAAGAATCCAAGAGAATCAGTGATTAAAAGAAGAGATGATCTACTTAAAACAACAAGTTACTGAAACTCATCAGGTAAAGAGAAATCTAGATAATAAAAATTCACAGTTAGAGAATGTGGTGCAATATTATGCAACCGTTATAATGCCAAGACTCACAGAAGCCGAGAATAGAGAGATTCAAGTTAGGAAGGCTCATGAAAAGCTATTGAGAGAGGTTAAAAGAAAAAAAATCTGTAAAGCCTTCTCAAAACTCTCATGTAAAAATGCATGCATTTATTTAGTTATTTATTTATGCATATAATTAAAATATAGAAACTCCCCCTAAAATTATGCATAGAATATACAAACTCCCCTTAAGATGTTTGTTTCAATCTCAAAATATCACATAATAAGAGTCTTCCTTTGAATTAATGCACTAAAAATTACAGATACAATTTTTTTTTAAAGAAACATATTACTAATTTAAAATATCAAGGGCCATCAAAATCCGGCCAAACACAATTATAGCGAGTGTACTATCATAGAAAGAGAAAAAACAAATGAGACCAAATGTTTCATACTAGGTAGACGCAGTTAGTATAAAAGAAAAAAGAGTTTGTAGCACATATAACCATAAAATAAATATGATACTTTGCAAAAAAAAATTTAGCATTCTAATAGGGAAATGATGCTGGTGGATATGAGGATTGAGGATGACGATGAAGATCGGCAATGATGGTGAAGATCTGCGATGATGGTGTAGATCTATTGTGTAGATCTATGATGGATTTTAAGTGGATCGAAGATGGATTTGTGTGATTTGGGTAGATCAGAGATGAAATTATGTGGATCGGAGATGGGTTTGGGTAGATGATGGTGGTGATGGAGATGGTGTCAGAGAATAAGAGGAAGCAAGAGAGGACGCGCGAGAGAGAGAGAGAGAGAGAGAGAGAGAGAGAGAGAGAGAGAGAAGGAATTTATAACGAATGAAGAGTGGTTGAGAAAGAGAAAGAAGGAATTCATAACGAACGAAGAGTGGGTGAGAAAGAGAAAGAAGGAATTTATAACGAAAAAGATCATAAAAAAATGTTGAAATATATATATGTATATATATTTTATTAAGATTACTGCAACTCCATTTCTATTGTGATTTTTTTTAATTTTTTTTATTTATACATATCTAACTATATTGCAAGTCATCATGAAAAATGCATTTTAAAAGATGTAATCATATCAACTCATACATTTGTCAATAAGCATGCAAATAGATTTTTCAAAATAAAGTAAACTTTAAAAAAAAAAAAAATGTATAAGATCACATAGGAGTATTCAATATACCAAGTTCAGTTCTTATATAACAAAATTGTTCTTCTTTAAGAAGCTTGGTAAATATGTCAACTAATTAATGATGTGTAGGCACAAATTTGAGTTCAATGTCACTTTTGAGTGCATGATCTTTTAGAAAATTATACCTTATTTCAATGTGTTTAGTGCGTGAGTGCTAAATAGCATTTTTAGAAAGGTTAATGGCACTTGTATTGTCACATTTTATGGGAATATGATCATAGTGAAGTCCAAAATCTTAAAATTGTTGCTACATCCAAAACAATTATGCGCAACACCCAGCGGCGGCAATGTATTCTGCTTTAGCAGTTGATAGAGCCATTGAATTTTGTTTTTTGCAAAACCAAGGAGTGAGTGAGTGTCTAAGAAAATGACAAGTGCCACTAGTACTTTTACAATCAAGTCTACATCCCGCAAACTTGGCATCCGAGTAACCGAAAAGTTCAAAGTGGTTTCCCTTAGGACACCATAAACCCAAATTTGGAGTGCCAATAAGATATCTGAAAATACGTTTGACTACAGTGATATGTGACTCTTTAGGTGCAGATTGAAAATGTGCACACATACATACACTAAACATTATGTCGAGGCGACTTGCAGTAAAATAGAGTAAGGAACCGATCATACCTCGATATTTTTTTTCATCTAACTGGTTTACCTTGCTTATCTTTGCCGATTTTTTATTGATGTGCTCATTGGAGTTGTAGCAGGCTTTGATGATTCCATTTCAAACCTTTTGAGTAAATCCTTAATATATTTTGTTTGATTTAAATGGATCTCATCCTTGGTTTGTTTAATTTACAGACTGAGGAAGTAATTTAACTCCCCCATCATACTCATTTCGAATTCACTGTGCATGTCTTAGTAAACTCTTTGCATAAATTTTCATTAGTAGCACCGAAAATAATATTATCAACATAAATTTGAACAATTAACATATCCTCCTTTTTGGTTTTTATAAAAAGAGATGTATCAATTTTTCCTTGAAAAAAATCTTTGTCAAGTAGAAAATTACTCAATCTTTCATACCATGCTCTAGGAGCTTGTTTTAAACCATATAAAGTTTTTGAAAGTTTGAAAACATGATCCAGATTTTTATGATTTTCAAAACCTGGAGGTTGTTCAACATAAACTTCCTTCAAAATATACCCATTTAATAAAGCACTTTTAACATCCATTTGATATAGTTTAAAATTTTTAAAACTAACAAAAGCAAGTAACATTCTAATAGCTTCGAGTCTAGCAACTAGTGCAAAAGTTTACTCAAAATCAATGCCCTCTTCTTGATTATAACCTTGGGCTATCAATCTAAATTTGTTTCCAGTAACAACTCCAAATTCATCCATTTTGTTTTGAAAAACCCATTTTATACCAATAACTAGATGATCCTTAGGTCGAGAGGTCAAAAATCAAACTTCATTTCTTTTAAATTGATTTAATTCTTCTTGCATTTCTAAAATCCAATTTTTTTTTATTTATTTTTATTAAATCTTTTTCAGCTTCTAAAATCTATTTTAGTTCAATTTGCGAAACAAAGGCTAAGTTACCACAAACATTTCTAATAGAGGAACTAGTTTTTATACCTTCCGCTGCATCACCTATGATAAGGTCTTTACGGTGGCCATAGACATACTTCCATTCCTTTGGTAGATTCGATTCGTTTTCTGGATGAGCATATTGTCCTTGGAGATTCTTCATTGTGATTTCTTTTTATGTTCAGAAGATGGATTTTTTTTTCATTTTCTGTTATGTAAATGCTCTCCGTTCTTGGAAGTGTTTCTGCAGTATCATCACTTATAGGATTCTTGGAGACAATGTTGTTAGATTTGTCAAAACCAACGTGTATAGATTCTTTAACAAGTAAAATTCTTTTATTGAATATTCTATAAGCTTTACTAGAATTCGAATAATCAAGAAATATAGCTTCATTTGATGTAGTATCAAATTTTCCTAAGTTGTCTTTATTTTTATTTAATACAAAGTATTTATAACCAAAAGCATGCAAGTGGCTAACATTAGATTTTCTACTTTTCCAAAGTTCATAAGGGGTTTTATTAAGAATAGGTCTAATCGAGGCACGGTTTACAACATAACATGTAGTGTGTAGCTTGTTTTTCGTGCTCTTCGGAGAGGTTTGGTCTCCTCGGATTAGATTGCCCTACAGTTCGGACTCTCGTGGTCTTGAATTTGGTTTCATAATTGCAATGTGAAATAGAAAAATGAATGAGAGTCTAAATCCGGTAAATCCTAGAAAATCTATTAATAATCAGAGATGCAAAAAATGGACTGCATTGCTAGATTTCAGAGTCGCCACCTAAATATTTTTTTAGGAAATTTAGGAAACCCATGACTCGTGCCAAACGCCACTTGTCTGTCATAACCAAAGTGTCTCGGCTCGGGAACTTCAGTATGAGAGGGGAATGTCATGAATTGAGAACCCCACTCATCCGATCAAATATCAGCCTATACTAATCATGATGTGAATTTTATAGACATTATATGCTCATGTTCTAATTATATTATGCTAACTTACTATGTGAGGTACAGAAGTATAGATTGTTTCACTTACTTTGGAAATGACTTGATTTTATGTGATTTTAAAAGAGTTTTGATTGCACACAACTCAAAAGGAAAGAAATGAGCTCGTACATACATTTGATCAAAATCATCCCTAATGCAAGTAAAATAACCTTCATCCACAGGCATTCAAACAGTTTTTCGAGTAAGCACGTAGCCTCATGGTAAGATGCTAAGCATGTCAACAACCACACACATGAATATGCTAAAACCAAAAGATGCTCACTTAGTACTCCAGGGTAAGCCAAAGAAAAAGAAAGCAATTAGAAAAAAATGCATGACCCTAACAATGCACATGACTAATGCAATACATACAAGAATGCCACTATTAGGTTCAGCTTATTAACATGTCATATGGATTAACTCAAAGCATGCGGTAATGCATGTATTCAAGCAAGTAGGAAATGACAATGATATTAAAAAATGATGAACTGAACCTTAATGCATGCAAAAATGGATACGAAGCATGGTAATGATATAAAAAGAAAACATGATGCTATCACGATAAGGATGTAAATAAAAGAGGGAAAGAAATGGGGGTTGGAAGACATACATCACATATTACAAATTTTTCCTCGCACAAGAGGGCCCAAATGGCCTAATTAACTAATTATTAAAAACACTAATGAATGAACTAATTAATTAACTAATTATTATAAAAAATATCAAAGCTACTAATCTAATGGACTTGAATGAGCGGCGAGTCGCATGCGCACAAGGGAGAACATCCTCTGGAAACCTCTCTGTTTATTGCTAGAAGTTGCCCTGTAAGCAGTCAGAAAAAAATTCTATTTCGGCCTCAAAATCTGCTCTATTTTGATGGAAAATTACCACTGTTGTACAACATGCTTGGCCAGCCGGCTTGATCAGGTGGTCGGCTGTACAGAATAATGGCTGGCCGGCCACTATTTCTGAGGAATACCCTGCTACAATAGAATTGAAATAGAGCAAAACATAGTGTTTCCAAAAGCTGTTCATCCTTCCTGCTCCCTCATGTCATGAAGATTTTGAAGGAGGGAGTAGGTTTGTTTCCCAAATCATCAATCATTGCAAATTTGTTGGATGATGATCTTTAAAAGCAAAAAGAAAAGACTTGGCTAAACACAAAACAAAGCTATTCTTCTTACCTCCTTCCAATCATGAAATGATTGAAGGAAGAGGTAGATATACTCCACAAATCATCAAACATCACAAGCTAGTATGTGATGATTATGGAGCAACTAAAATGAAAAATAGCAACAACTCAAAAAGTGTTGTCAACTCATCTCCCTACTCATGGAATAAGGATGAAACATCTATTTCTATGTTTCAAAGTGGAACTAGGAAAGAGTTTTCAACACTTTTCAAGAAAGAGCTATCTAGGAGCAACAAAACAAGTAAGGAAAAAAAGACAAAAAACATGCTATCTATCAAAACTCAAGCACACAACTAGCCAAAGTTGTTGACAACTCCTCTTTTTCATGGAACAAGGATGAGACATCCATTTCCATGTTTTGAAAATGATTGATAAGAAAGTTTTTCAACACTTTGAACACAGAAGCTACTACCCAACTTCAAGGTGGACAACAATAACATGAAAGCAAGAAATTTACAATAGATAAGTAAACTTGTGGCAGGGTGGCTAAGCCTAAGCTGTAATCCTCCCATGACCCAAGGTTCCAAGTTACATACGGAAAGCTAAAAACAATCAACTCAATGGATTGGCCACTATATCCTAAACACGCCAAATCTAGGAGGACTTATAACAACACAAATATGATATTTAAAACACAGGAATTTAAAACATAGGAAGTAAGAGCACATGTAGCAGGGAGGACTAGGACCCTTTTATAAGCCCATATTCAAGTCATCACACAAAAGTAGTCTAAAAATAATGCTAAAAGGTACTGAAATTTAACCGAATAAAGTGAAAAGAAAGTAATAAAAATGAAAGAAAACAAAGGGATGCACAACTAGTGAGCTAGCCAATGAAAGGGTGGCTAGCTGACTCACCTTTAACAAAGTTTTAATCAAATTTTAAGCTTAAAATAGCTCTGAAATCAGCATGTAAAGACAAAGAAAAGAGAGAGAAAAGATGGCGAAAGAGTTCAAAATTCACCTCTTGAAAGAGAGGATGACCTTCTTAGTTAACAAATCTCACTCTCAACACTCTCAAGGAGCTGAAATTGTGTTCAAGAACCTCAACAAAAGCTTCAAGTTCAAGCTTGTATGGTGTATCTATTGTGTATCTATATTGCAAGAGAGGCAAGAAGTGTGTTGGACAAGCTATAGGCTCTTGGAGATTTTTTCTAACCCCAAACCATGAGGGGAGTGTTGTATTTATAGAAAAACAACTTCTCACGTCGAAAATATCTGCAAAAGGGATAGCTAGTCCAAAGCATGCGCATGGGAGCAGCTGGCTGCTACAAAATATCTACTTTTGCTAAACATGGTTGGCCGGCTATGAGGATGTACGGTTGGCCCAATCAAAATGGCTTGCTAGCCATCTGTTGGCCAGCAGTTCTTTGAGTAGTTAGGCCGGAAAAAATAAGGTTTTGGTCAAAAGGGGGTGCAAGGTTTAGGTTTTAAAGCTCAAAACTGAATCCTTTTGCTGAAGATGTAAACGATTGCACAGCGTAACATTTCATAATCAAGTGTTTAGAGTGAAGTGCCCAAGTCTTAAGGGCGGTCAAAATGGGGTGTCTACATAGTGTTCACGGCTTCAGCCCAAAAAATATTTAGGTAAATTGTTCTCACAAAACATAGTACGGGCTATTTCTTCAAGAGTTCTATTTTTTCTTTCAACCACATTGTTTTGTTGAGGAGTTCTAGGAGCTGAGAAATTATGATTTATTCCTAGGTCATCAGAAAACATAATAAAATCATCATTATCAAACTCTCTACCATGATCACTTCTAACATTACAACTATTAAGACTTTTTTCATTTTGAATTCTTTTACATAGTTTTGAGAAAGTAGAAAAACCTTCATTTTTGTGTGCTAAAAATAATACCCATGTATATTTAGTATAATCATCAACACAAACAAGAGCATACAATTTACCTCCTAAACTTAATGTTCAAGATGGTCCAATTAAATCAATATGCAAGAGTTGAAGCGGTCTAGTAGTTGAAACAATATTTTTAGATTTAAAAGAAATTCTAGTTGTTTACTAAGTTGGCATGCATCATAAAGTTTGTCTTTTTCAAAACTAATTTTAGGCGAACCTATGACTAACTCAGTTTTTGACAGTTTTGAAATTAAATCTAAATGAGCATGTCCTAATCTTCAATGCCATAACCAGCCAGTTTCATTTATTGCAGATAAAACATTTAACATCAAAATGAGAAGACAAGTTATGCAAATCAAACACATATACATTTTCATGTCTATGTCTTACAAACAAAGTTTTATTATCTTTGGTGTTCTCAATTGTGTTATTACATAATTGACTAATGCTAAACAAGTTATGTTTTAAACCTTCAACAAGTAGAACATTTTCTATAATAGGAGAAGGATTTTTACCAATACTACCTGCACCAATGATTTTTCCTTTACTATTGTCGCCAAAAGTTACATAACTGCCATCCTTTGATTGAAGTGTGACAAATATGGCTTTATTTCCTGTCATATGCCTTGAATATTCACTGTCGAGATACCACCTATTGTTGCTGGATTTTTTCTTGAAACATACTTACAAGAATTTGATTTTTCTATTGGTACCTATGTTTTATTGGGTTCATAAAAGTTAAAATTTGGCACACTTGAAGTGTCTTTAGGAACTCACATCTTTTTGATTTTAGCAAAATGATTTCTTTTAATAGGATATGAAGGTGAAATATAACATTTTTTCCCACAAAAATGACAAGTGAGATATGAGTGTCTAGAAGATACATAAATAAAACTATTTTTGAAAGTTTTTCCTTTTGAAAAAGGTTTATACCCAATTCTGGCTCTACCAAATATACAATTTTGACTTTTAAGAAGTTTATCCAAAGTGTCTCTTCCTTGAGTAAATTTTGAAAGAATATTTTTAAATCTTATATATTTTCGTTTGAGACAACTTTTTCCTTTTTTAAAAAATCCTTTTCAATTTTGAAATCATTTAATTCCTTTTCTAAAATAGGATATATTTTTTTAAAATTTTAAAATGTCATTTTCTTCCTTTATTTTTAAAAAATCTTTTTGTAATATTTCAATTTTATTAGATAAAGATTCATTTTCTTTTGGGGTTATAAGTCCTATTTGAAAAACTTATACAAGATATGATCCTATGAAAAAACTTATAACCCAATAGATCCTGTGATTTTCTCGTGGACACATCTATCCCCAATCTTAATTAATTAATATCCTGATTAATGATAATATCAGATATGGGAAATCTAATGTTACTATAGACCGTGATCATATCTATATGGTTAGAAATTTGAAATTTAAAATAACCTAATTAATGGCAATACCATATATGGGAAATCCAATGTTACCATAGATTGTGATCATATCTATATGGTTAGAAATTTGAAATTTAAAATAACCTAATTAATGGCAATACCATATATAGGAAATCCAATGTTACTATAGATTGTGATCATATATATATGGTTAGAAATTTGAAATTCAAAACGTAAATATAACATGTAATATCCCAAACCTAATGTGACATTCTCAAACCCAACACGACACTCCCATATGCTTTTGAAATTCAAAATAACTTGATTAATGGAAATACCATATATAGGAAATCCAATGTTACCATAGATTGCGATCATATCTATATGGTTGGAAAATTGAAATTCAAAACATAAATGTAACATGTAACATCCCAAACCCAATGTGACATTCCCAAACCCAATGTGACATTCTCATATGTTTCTCATCCCAAACCCAGTGTAAATGTAACACGTAACATCCCAAACCAACTGTGACATTTCCATATGCTTCTCATCCCAAACCCAATGTGACATTCCAATACTCCACTGTTGAATTATGAATAATGTAACCTCCTAAATGTAACATGTAACATCCTAATCCAACCCATGCATTAAACCCCTATTACTCCTAACCCAGCATAACTTCAACATCGAGTGATTGGATTCAATCCACATTCAATTACAAACCCAAATCCCTAATAATTTTGTGCAACATACTGTGAAATGTATGTAAACACTAATTACAACAAAGAGACGATACACATTCAAACACATATATAACCGAACAAACATACAAATGTCATCTACTACATGGTGTATGTGGATTAACGTTACACACTAAATGTAACATGCATCGTAACAGGATCATCCTGGTCCCAATGTATAATGGCCATCCTACGACATGGTTCATAATCGACATCCAATTAACAACCAAAACCAAAAACCCCCAACCCAACCCTTGAACCCATACACACCACCCCACACATCGAACATATCAAAATACATCAACCATCACAATGTCAAATACACACATTTAATCAGAACATTGGCCAAAGTGTGCCTATCAATGAGTGTAATAGATTGTCAATGCCTTATTAAAGATGAACAATCCACACTTTAATAAACAACAACACACTTCAACAAAAAATATATATACCTTTTCTCCTCAACTGATTGGAGTTGAAATTTGTTGAAGAAATCAACATACAACCCTTAAACTTCATCATATAATCGACCATATCCACATCCATTTAAGCAACATTTTGAAAATGCACTGGAATCTCACGATCAAGGCGAAAAAAACTCTCACGGTCATTGCTTGTAGACTCGTCTTTCCTAAAAGCCTTCCCAAATGTGATATGATGAATGAGAAAATAAGGTATAATATGAAAACAAATTAGGGGAATAATAGTACACTAATTGTAGACGTCCCCGAACGTCCCGGGAGGATGAGTCCCGTTCTGTTCATATTAGGTTCACTACAGTTCAGGACTCTCAAGTTTGTCACGGTTCTTAATCTGAACCAAAGAGTCCAAATCCGGCAAATTGTTTTGAGAAAAACAGATTTTTAGAAAAGAAATGCCAAACATGGACTGCTTTGCCAGATACAGAGTCGCCACCTAAATATTTTACTTTGGGAAATTTAGGAAACCCTGACTTGGTGCCAAAGGCCACGTGTCCGTTATCACCAAAGTTGCCTCGGCTCGGGAACTTGGGTACGATTGGGGAAGGTCAGCTATGAGCACTCCCTCTCGCCCGATCCAAAGATCGGCCTCTACTAATCATGATATCTTGTTTTGAAAGCAATATGTGTTCTTATTCCGGTTATTAGCCTAGAATTATTATGTTATGCGCACAACAAACAAGTATAGACTAAGTCGCCTAAATTGGAACAAAACATTTCATGTTTGTTTATTTGAGAATGATTTGATGGTGCTACCCGTGAGTAGGCTAAGACATGGATTTTGCCACCCTCGAGTGGGCTTAGAAAATATGGTTTTGCCACTCTCAAGTGGGCTTAAAACTCACAGTTTTAATGCATTATTCCAATTTAAGTAACCGAACCTTCACCCACAAGCATTCAGGCAGTTATAACACGTAAGCACGTAGCCTCATGGTAAGCATGCTGTCATGGCAAACACTCACACTCATGCAAGATGCTAAAGCATAAAAGCTTACCTAGTACTCCGAGCCAAAACAAAAGCTAGTTAGTAATCAATGCATGATCCTAGCTCATGTTAAGATGGCTAATGCAACACGTACAAGGTGCAACTACAATAGGCTCGGCTATTCTAAGATGGCATGTGACGATGCTACAATTAACATGTATTCAACTTTGGAATTGAAATACAATGCAGTTAGTATGATGCGCCGAGCCCGGTGCATGCAAGACAAATGTATGGATGCACGCATGCATAGCATAAGTTATGCTAATTTAAATATGACCTAATACTAACCATCAAAAGTAGGTAAGTAAAAAGGAGAAAGAAGTGGGGGTTGGAAGACATACACACACGCACCCACACTTATTACAAATACGCCCTCACTCGGAGGGATCGAAAGAATAATACAATTAACTAACCTACAAGCTAATTAAAATGTTACAGACCAATTAAACTAATTAAGCAAATTAACTAATCTAAGAAAGCAGTAAACAGCCTCGGGAAGAGGGCCCAATGCAATGCGTGTTCGGCTCCACCCGAAAAGTCACTGCCATGCACAAGTTGCCTCTGCTTTGACTGTTATCCTCCTCTGAAAACTGTACAAGTCCCAGGGTTGCTTCTTTGAGTATTGTGGAACACCACCGGCTAATGGAATTCGTCACCGGCCAAAGTGAATGATCACCGGCCTCTTGTTCAAGCTATCGGCCATTTATGGATGGCCGGTCAGCACTGGAGATGGCCGGCCGACTAAAGCTTCCTGCAGAATCTGTTTTTGACAGCAGCAGAGGACAAAACATAGCATGGCAATGCATTTCAAGCAATGTATGCACCAACCACACTCCTTATCATATTCATGACTCAAGGAGGATGGGTCTCGATTCTCGGACCACCAATCGCGCATTTCAATACGTGATAGCCCAAGGAACCAAGTATGCATTTTGATATGGAATGCAATGCACATAATCAAACAAAGGGGCTCGACCTCTATCATACTCAACTCAAGAGGAGAAGCATGCATGCAAATGGAATGCAACCTAGACATGGAGGCTAAGTATGCAAAATGAGCATGCAAGGCATGTGACAACTATGCTAGTGGCAAACATGCAACAACATGTAAAGTGGGCTAAGCATAGGAACAATGCAAAGCAACTTGACCAATGAAATACATGCCAAATGCACCATGATTTCAAGCAAGCAATAACATGTAATAGACCAAGTATGCAACAATGCACGAGGCAAGCATGCTATAACACATGAAGGATGGACTTAAACCAATTTAGGCAGCCCTCAAACAAGCCTAAAACAGTGGCCATCATGCTCAAGAATGGAAGCCAAAACACATACAAATAGGCATGCATGTAAGGTCCAACACTTAGGCACATAGAGACAACTTTTAAACACACTTAAAATAGGAACAACATGGGCATATGGCATGCAATGTAAGCTCTGAAAATCATGTTAATGATGGTGCCAAAACAAGCAAACAAGACAAGCATAGCATACAACAAATGATCTAAAGCCTAAGGCTCACCAAAGAAGCATTGAACTACACTTAGTGCAACCACACATGGCATGAATTAAGTGACTGAAAACAGAGATGTGACATGCTAAAATGAGCCTCAAAGCCCACCTAAATGACATCTAAATGGCTTAAGTATGGAAGCATGCACAAGGGCCCAAACAAGGAGCATAAGACAACAACCTTTTAACACATTAAAGGGATATCAAATGCAAGCATATAGGCATGCCACAAGGACTGAAATAACATGGTAAGTGGTTCCAAACCACTGAAATAATGCAAGTAATGCATGCTCGTGGTTCATGCACTTAAGGCTCACAAGCTAAGAATGCAAAGAGGCTATGCAATGCATGTCATGGTCGACCAAAACAACCAAAAACAGAACTTTAGCATGCTGAAACAAGCACAAAAACTTCACAAAACTTGGCCAAAAACATGCTAGATCAAGGGTCAAAAACCTAAAGCATATTAAGGATAAAACATGGCATTACAAGACATGTATGCAAAGCATGCAAGGTGTGTCTAAACCAGCTTAACACAATGCTATATCATGGCAATATAAGCACAAAAATCAGTTAAGGCATGATCAACATGAACCTAAACTAGGTGCTCACACATGAGGCAAAAATGGTCCTTTTCAAGGACAACAAGGAGAGGGGGTGGCCTTCTCCTTCTTAGGACCTCAAGGCACCATCCTTACCACTGAAATCTCTCAAGATTTCAGTGGTGAGGAGGCCCAAACACAATGGTCCTGGAGCTCACCAAAATGGCACAAAAAAGGGTCAAATAAGCCCTAAGAGGGGTCAAACAACCTCAAGGCTCAAAACACCCTTAACCAACTATTTAGAGTAGGCAAAAACAAAACTTTTATATGTTATACACCAAGTCTAAAACTAGTTGCAAGGTAGACTAAAGAGCTATGCAAAAATGGGGAATAAAAGGGATAAGTTCTTACCCTTGTTGACCTTCTTCAAGAATGATGGACTAGCAGCTTCTTTGGCTCAAACTAGCTCTAAAACTTCAAGAACAGCCTCTTAGTACCTCAGTAGCTAAAGGAAGGTGTAATGGTGGGTGTTTGTGCACAAAATTAAGACAAAACACACACAAAACACAAGAGAGAGGGAGATATAGATATAGGATAGATACACAACTCAAACCCTAAAGCTAGAGCCCTCTGAAAAATGTTGTCTAACCTAAAAGAGGGAGAAGAGACCTCCTCTTATAGAAGATTCAACCTTGTAAAGCTTCCAAGGCAAGCTAACAAGGTTGAAATCCCTCCATACACGTGTATGGAGGGGAGCAAAGGTGGGTGCCAGCTATCATAGCTGGCACAAAAATATCTGCAAAAGTAGGTGAACAGTGGTCGGCCGGCAAAAAATGCAATTCGACCAAAATAGATGATCGGCCGGCCACAAAAAGTGCCTGCCGGCCAAACATTTGGCCGGTGGAAACAAAACAATGGCCGGTGGCCCCAATCTATGGCCGGTGATGTGTGAGGATGGCCAATAAGCCATTCCCTACCCCCTTCAAGGAAAAACACAAGTGTTTGGTGCAAAACCAAACACAAAACAGTCGAGTTGAGAGATCCTAAGGCAAGGCGCACAGCCAAGACCTCCGGGAACTCAAGACGAACACAAACAAGGATGATCACCAAGTGTTCAAACGGTGACGCCCAAGTCTTGAGGACGGTCAAAACTGGGGTGTCTACACTAATATCCTTCATTTACAACTCATAGGACTTTATGGAACATATTCCTATTTAAATAGGACTTCAAACTCTAAAAGAATATTCATAGAACTTCATATTAAATAAGTCTTCCAAATATGACTTATTAATAATTTTTCATTTCTTTTGTTGAACTTGAAAGCAATTTTTTAAGAGCAATATTTTTAATGCCAAGTTTTCGAAATTCATCATGCAATTCTTCAAATGCGGATTGTAATTCATCAAAAGAATAAGACTCATTGTTTACCCCATCATCATCTCCAAATGCCATTAGGCATATGGTGGCAACTTCATTGTTGTTGTCATCATTTTCTAAGCTATTTTCGTTGCTATCTCCCCATGCAGCAATCATGGCTCTTTTGTTATCTTTCTTGTTTTGTTTCTTGATTTTCGAACAGTCAGCCTTGATGTGACCAGGCATGTTACATTCATAACAGGTGATTTCACTTTTCTTATTGTTTTCTACTTTTATAAAATCTTTTCTACTATATTCTCCTTTGTTAAAATCTCTTTTAAAAATCTTTTTCCTCTTTGCTCATTTTTCATAAATTTCTGTAACCTCCTTGTAAAGAAGGACATTTCTTTCATGAGGTAGGGATTTCTTTGATTCTTTTCAATACTTTATTATAGATAGATATGTGGTATTTTATTATTGAATAAGAAACATGATTTGTAGAGAGATTTTTGAAAGGCATGTGGATTTTGAATTAGGGTTTTTTGGATTGTAAGAGTTTATCTAATGATTCATGGTTGATTGTGAAATTTTGAGCTAATAAAACATGTTTATGCTGAGTTTATATAAAAACCCTAATTTTTAATTGACTATTCAAGAATCTATCGAAGAATTGATGATTATATAATTATTGAGACTTTTACGAAATTGGAGCATCATTGTGGTGATTTAATTAAAAAGCTTAATTTTAATAGTTGGTTTAATAGTTTGAGAATGAGGTAAATTAATTATACTTATCGAGTTGTATCGATTAGTATGAAATTGAAATGGATTGGAAATGGATGGGTTGTCATGTAATGGAACTATACTGAACATGTTGAGAATTTCAGTTAATGAAATCAAAATTTTGAAATAGTAGAATATAAATAGATGAAGAAAGGATAATGATTTTACAATTAATTGTTGTGAACTTGTAACAGGAAATTTAAAGAGGAAGGAAAATACGTAATGGTCTTGAAATTTACTTTATGTCAAAACTATTGATGACTGGAAGTAGTGAAATCAAACATGGAATTATTGTGAGAATTATATTATTCCTATATGAGATTTGAGTCATTGTCTACAAGTTTTGTTATTGGCCATTGGTGGAGGATGGTATTATTTGTTGTAGAATTGATGAGAACTAGGTTGACTTGAAACCTTATGTGTTATCGATTGAACAGGCTAATTGCATAATAGATGATAGTGAATAGAATGAATTTGAGATACTTGTGTTGTGAAATGTGATTGTGCTATATGGAGGTAACATGATCTTTCCGACTAGCAGCCAGTAAAGCGGGTGGATGTGCTATATAGAGGTAATGCATTCCTTCCGGTTAGTGCCTGGTAAAGCAAACTATGCTATATAGAAGTAATAGGTTCCTTCTGGCTAGCAACCAGTAAAGCAGACAAACATGGGATCGATGAGACCACGGTGGTGATGTGAGGCTTAGTGAGTCTTCAAGTTGTTTATTTGATTGTGAAATTTTATTGTCAATTTACATACATCTGTAGAGATAGGTATTGATGAACATATGTGTTATGAAAATAGTTGGAGTAGCGTCGTGATATGATTGTTGAGTTCGATATAATATGATTATTGTTTGATATAAATGAGTAGCACAAGCGTGCAAAGGATTAACAATGAATCGATTTTGGAAATAAACAACGTGACGAAATCATAAAAGACGAATCATAGAAATGCAAAAATGGTTAATGCGCGGATGGCGTTTGAGATGTGATTTAGATTGAGAAATACCTTTAAATTGAAATTGGTGAGTACAAGGATCAGGAAATTAGATTTTTTATGAAATGATAAAAGATGGAATCTTTTGAGAAAGAATATATTTATGTATGTATATTTTGAATACAAAAGTCACCTTACATATATAATTATGACTTGTAGTATTCATGATCATAGCTATCTATGTACTATTATTGTTTAAAATCAATGAGATCTTTACTGAACTTTGTTGTTCATCCCATATTGTTAACTATTTTTTTCAGGTACGAAGTTGAAGAATTGCTCAGGACTAAGATGTCTTGTTATTGTTGGCCAAGTGGGCTTTTTACTGGTAGGAAGAATGCCATTTGCTGTAAAGAGAGAGTCAATCTCTCTCTCTCTCTCTCTCTCTCTCTCACTCCATTTCTTTGAGTTTTATATTTCCTCAATGTAAGCCTAAGGGCACATTTTGTGAATTAATGTATCTAAGCATTTCATTCATTGACTGTACAAGAGAGAATTTTTGTGTTTGGTTAATTATTCTTGCTTTCATATTATTAACAAAGAAATTGACTTTAAATAATGTATTTGGTAATGGAATCAAGTAATAAAATTGGGAGTGTTACAGCATCTAACGCACAATACAACATATTTGTGGATTTAACATTGGCTTGAGCAATTCTCGTATAAGCTTCTATCCACTCATCTTCAAGTTTTGGTATCTTTTGGCCATCTATGGTTTTGGTAGGGAATTTTGGACTATTAGAAATGATTTTCCAACACTTGTAATCGTTAGATTGCATGTGTATGGTCATCTTGGTTTTCCAATAATTAAAGTTTGTGCCGCTAAACAATGATGGTCTATTGGATGCTTGTCCCTTAGGTAATGAATAGTTAGGAGTTGCCATAATCTACTCTAAGACGGTTAAGTCACTAAAAACTAGAGTCTTCGCTTTGATACCAATTGTTCTCCTAGGTAGGCAACCCCAAAGTGGGGTGAATTGGGTTATTAAAATTAATTTCACAATATTAATTATAGTAATCAAAATATTCTAATTTCAACAAATAAAATAGTAGAGCAATAATAATCAATATAAAAGTAAAAGAGACAGTGAGAGAAAATCAAACACAGCGATTTATAGTGGTTTGGCATGTCGGCCCTACGTCTACTCCTCAAGGATCTTCCTCAATAATTTCTTAACTATCAAATGAATCAATACACCACCAAAGTTTCACCAAAGCTTCACCAAGCTTGTGAATTTTACACATGTCTTACTCTTATCTATTTGTAGACCGCCCCGAACTCGCTTCGGGCGCCTTCCTTTTCGGAGAGGGCACGAATTGGGTTCTAGCTACTACAGTTCGGACTCCTGTCACGGTTCTGAATCTAATCTCACAAAGTACAATGTAAGACTGATAAATCACCAAAGAGTCTAAATCTGGCAAATCGTTTTGGAAAATCGATTTTAATCAAAAAAAAAAAAAGCGCCAAACATGGACTGCTTTGCCAGATTTCAGAGTCGTCACCTAAATATTTTGTTTTGGGAAATTTAGGAAACCCTGACTCGTGCCAAAGGCCACGTGTCCATCATCACCAAAGTTGCCTCGGCTCGAGAACTTGGGTACGAGAGGGGAAGGTCCTGAAATGAGCACCCCCGCTCGCCCAATCAAAGGATCGGCCTCTACTAAACATGATATGTTGTTTTATAAACATATGTGCTCTTGTTGATTATTAGCTAACTTACTATGTGATGCGCACAACACAAGTATAGACTCAATCGCAAGAGTTGAAACAAAACAATTCATGTTTGTTTTTCGAAAATAGTTTGAAAGTGCCACCATCATGGTGGGCTAGAGCGCAGATTTGCCACCCTCAAGTGGGCTTGAAACAACATGATTTGTCACTCCGCAAAGTGGGCTTAAAACGCACATTTTGATGAATTGTTCCAATTCAAGCGATGAGACCTTCATCCACAGGCATTCATGCAGTTATAGCAGATAAGCAAATAGCCTCATGGCAAGCATGCTGTCATGGCAACACTTACACACATGCAAGATGCTAAAGCATAAACACTTACAGTGTACTCCAAGCCAAAACAACAGCTAATTAGAAATCAATGCATGATCCTAACTATGTTAGATACCTAATGCAACACATGCAAAATGCAACTAAATAGGCTCGACTATCTAAGATGGCATATGAGTTGCAATACTTGATAACATGTATTCAAATAGGTATTGAAATATGATACAGTTTGAATGATGCACTGAGCCCGGTGCATGCAATACAAATGAATGATGCACACATGCAAAGCATAAGGTATGCTAATTGAAATATGCCCTAAACTAACCATCGAAAGCTGATAAGTAAAAGGGAGAAAGAAGTGGGGGTTGGAAGACATGCACACACACACGCACGCTTATTACAATATTGAGCCCTCTCGACGGAGGGTCCGAATGAAAGAGAGCTAACTAGCTATGCTAATTACGCTAACTATTACAAACCAACTAATTAACTAACTATTCTAGCTAATTAATTACAACACAATTGAATAACTAACTAATCTAAACTAATTAGTTACAAACCGAATTAATTAATTAAACACTTAACTAATTAATTACAAAAATGACTAAGCTAACTAGCTAATTAGCTAAGCAATTTAAATGAACGGCCTCGGGAAGCGAGGGATGCATGCATGCTCGGTTGCTCTGCTTCCTCACGAAAGTCCGTTACTTTGCCACTGGTTGCCTCTGTTTGCATTCGCCTTGATTCCTGAACACTGAACCAATCTCCAGGCTGTTTCTGCTCCAGAACCAGAACAACTTTTGACCACCTCTGAGCCTGAGAACTATCGGTTACTTAAGGAGGCTGTAGGCCATTTCCACTGGCCGGTCAGCCACTTGCTTCTGCATTCTCCAATTTTGCTCCAAACAGGGAACAACAGAGGCAAAGCAAGGTCTTTGCAGGATATGTGTGTACAACCACCCTCCTTATCATTTCTCAAGCTCAAAGGAATGTGGTACTCGACTCTCGGGCCACCAACCGAGCATCGCAATGCACGATGGCCGAGAAGCCAAGTTTGTACAAGTCAATGAATGCACAAATAGACTCGATGAGCCTCCACCCTATCATGCATGATCAAGAGGGACAGCGACTAAGAAATGAGGCATGTTTCATCACTTTAAGTATGAAACGCCCCTTGTTTCTCATGTTTGGATTAACGTCCGATCCAAACACATGCAATGCAACACAAACATGTTATCTTGGCATGTTTTACTTTGATTCATTTTGTTTACTCCTTTTAGATTACAAATCCATCCTTTAATTGGTTAAGTCCAAAAGTGAGAAGTCCTCTAATTGGAAAGATGGTCCAAGCCACAAGCGTCTTGAGCATGAAAGAAGCATCATGCCGTTGGTTAGTAGAAACCCTCAAGAGAAGGCTAAAACCATTAGGCATGAACGCCTGAATTTCGTGCTCAAACCAACAAAGGGCTTAAGACCACTTTCAAAGCGAATAAAGGAGTGAACAATGGAGTGCAATGGTATACATTTCAGCACTGAAATGGAATGCTAAAGACCTTAAAGCATGCAAACAATGCAAGCATAACATGTTGAAGGCCAAAAACATCAAAGCTAGTAAAGAGCATTTCACAAGAGGCATACAATACTAAGCCTAAATGACCAAACCAACTATGGACAGAGGTTAAACATGCCAAAACAGTGGCCTAATCATGTTGAAATGGAAGCTCAAAATGCTAGAAGAACATGTACACATGTTGGCCTATAAGCAAGGCATGATACACAACCCTCAAAAGCAATGAAGGAATGAAGTATATGAGAGTGTGACTACACTACATGCACTGAAATTACATGCTAAATGGTGCCATACCATGCAAACATCACATACACAGCATGTTAAAGGCTCCAAAACTCAAGGCTAGTCAAGGCCCTTTACACTACGACCATAATAAGCAATGCTCAAATGACCTTAACCATTCAAAATAGACCTAAGGCAAGTTGAAATAGTAGCAAAAACATGCTAGACTTGTAGCATAGATGGCAATAAAAATATGCTCATTCATTGGCTCACAAACAAGACATGAGGCTCAACTTCTGGAAAGCATTGAAAGAGTGATACATATGAGAGTACGACAGTGAAACATGCTCTGAAATTACATACCAAATGATGCCATATCAGACAAACATCACAAATAAGGCATGCTAGGGGTCTCAAAACACAAGTCTAGTAAAGCCAATTACACTATAGCCCTACAAGGCAAGCCATACATGACCAAGGCCACTTGGAACATAGTTTAAGCATGCTAAATCAAGGCCAAAAGCATGCTGAAATAGAGCTAAAACAAGCCAGAACAATAGGCCAAAACACCAAGTATGCTAGGCTAGTGAGCAAGATTGCACTACAAGTGCAAAAACCAAGCAAGGGATGACCCAACCAACCAAAATCAGAGCTAAAGTAAGTCAAAATAACACCAAAAACATGCTGGAGTGAAGCCAATACATGCTAGAATAATATGTTAAATCATGAAGCATGTTAGGCTTATGAGTGAGATTGCACTACAAGTAAAAAAAGCAAATAAGAAGAGGCCAAACCAGCCTAAAACAGAGTTATAACATGTTAAAATAAGACCAAAAACATGAAAAGATGGAGCCCCAAAAAGGTAGAAAAAACATGCCAAAGAGTGAAGCCATCAACACATGCAAACAAGGCACAAAGAGGGGGAACCACCCCCACCTATTTTGGGTCCCAAAACCCACTTTCCACCACTGAAATTCCTCTAGAATTCAGTGGTTAAAAGGCCAAGAAAAGGTGATCTCAAAGGCCTTAAAAGATAGCACAAAGCAAAGCAAAATAAGCCATGAAAGGGGGTAAATCACCCCTAACTCAAACAAGGCCTCAAACAACCATTTTTAACACTTAAAAACAAAGGTTTTTTTAGTTAAAAGCTAGGCCTAAAACAGCATGCAAAGAGGGCCAAATAATGACTAAAATAAAGCTTTAAAAGGGTTATAGGGATTACCTTTGAAGCACAGCAACAACAGCAACTTCTTGAGCCCAAAACCAACTTTTAGAACTCAAAAGAGACCTCCAAGCACCTCAATAACAAGGTAGAGGTGTTTGATCAAGAGTCCCTTTGCAAATGCACCAAGAATTCCCGCTTTCAAGAACAAAAATATAGAGAGAGAGAGAGAATTCTAGAGAGAGAGCATATTTTTTTTCTCTAAAAAATCTGAACCCCTCCTCCCCTTTTATAGAAATGCAAGCAAGAGCTTGCTTGAATCCCTCCCTACACGTGTAGGGAGGATGCATTCAGTGACCAACAGTTGGCACAGCTGGCACCAAAAATATCTACAAAAACAGAAAAATGGCCATTGGCCACTTCCACTAGCCTACCGGCCACTTCAAGTGGCCAACAGGCCCCCCCGTCCCTCCAGGCAAGGGGTAACAAGGTATGGTCATAAAACAAACCAAAAAGAAGAGAGCTAAGAGGCCTCCAGACAAGGCGCTCAGCCAAAAGCTCCGGAAACTAGCCTACCGGCCACTGCAAGTGGCCTATAAAAGGGAAAAGTGGCCTACATGTGTCTCTCTCCCTCCAGGCAAAGGCACCAAGGCATGGTCCAAAAACAAACCAAGAAGAAGAGAGTTAAGATATAGCGATCCCGGTCTTCCCTTTCTGTATCTGTTGTATTCCAGACTTTGGTTCCATGGAGTTGGTAGTTGTATCTACCTTGTTGTCATCCTTTGATTCCATTTGTTTGAGTTATAGGTTGTGTTGGACTTGGTTGTTACAGGTTGGTAGAGCTTTGGCTCCCATTGTTGTTGCCCAATTTTTGTATGGTCCGCTCGAGTGGGTCATTCTGCGCTTGAGCGTGGTTTACACCCTTCCAGTATTTCGTGTCCCTGCAAAACTTTTGCAGGTGTGTTTTCTACACTCGAGCGGGTCGCGCTCGGGCGGGCTTGTTGGCGCTCGAGTGGGTAGTTCTTTTTTTGAAAAGTTCTGGGAGATGAAAATCTACGCTCGAGCAGATTGGTTTTCGTGCTCGAGCTGATGTACTTTATTTTTGTGTCTTGGAGCTCGAGCGGGTCTTCTTGCGCTCGAGCGTACCTAGTTTTTTGTTCTTGACGCTCGAGCGTTGTGTTTTCTGCTCGAGCGGGAATGTCGTATAATAGAGGGCAGCTGGACATTTTTGAATCATTTTCTACACTTCCAATATCTCTCTTACTTTTCCAAAACGCCATTTGAGAGCTTCTTTCTCTAGAACCTTGCCTTCTCTCTAGGTATTGATCTAGTAAGAGTTGTTTCCTCACCTTTGGCCTTTACAAAAAAAGTTGTTGATCGTCGAGGGCTATCTTTTGATCCAAGAATCTCGGGATTTGGAGCATTTCCATTTTCTTCATCTTCTTCGTTGGGTGTCAACTTTTGAGGTAGGGATTCCTACTCACTCTTATGGTCTTTGACATAGATTTTTGGTTGTTTTGATAAAGTGTTGAAGTTGGGTAATTTTGGAACTTAGGGTTTCAAAATGTTAAAAGAGGATTTTGTTATTTTAATTCTAAAAATGTGTATTGTGGGTTTCAAAATAATGATATTGTTGTTAGTGGTTGATATATAGACCATTGGGTCAATATTGGGAAATGGGGTAGAAAACCCTAATTGGTTGTATAAATTAATTGGTATGATTAATTTGGGAAAATTGTGGTTATATGGAATTGAGTTGGAAATAATGAAATTGGCTCGTTATATAGTAGAATAGTGGAGTTGGATTTATTAATCGCTCACTTTTGAAAACATTGATATTTTATCTGTTGGAGCTTTTATTATCTGTTTAGAAATAATTGCTTGGGCTACCGGTGGAGGGTAGTTTTGATGGTTGTAGACAATGCATGATGATTAGGCAAACTAAAACTAATCAATTGGATATGTCATAGAGTATGACGGTTGATGGAATACATTAACGTTATGTATTGATTGATTGTGTATATGACCTATGTGTTTATACGTTGTGTGTGTGGGAGAAGATAGGGGATGTACTCCACGGTTTAGGGGAAGATAGGGGATGGACCTCTAAACCGGATGTTGTTTGGGAGGAGATAGGGGATGGACTCCATTGATACAGCTCATATGTTTGTTAGTTAACGTGTTGATATAGCTTATATGCTTATTTATGAGAGTGTTGATACAACTCATATGCTCATCTTTGGAAGTGTTGATATAGCTAATATGCTTATCTGTTGAAATGTGGATATAGCTTGTATGCTTATCTGTTGAGATGTTGATACAACTAATATGTTTATCTATTGTAAAATGGGAAACGTTTAATATGAGTCACTGTCTCATATAAGTGGTTGGCCAGGTTCTGAGCCGTTGAGGTAAATTGTGAAATTGTTAAGAAATGGAAAATAAAATGAAACATGAACACAGTGGTCATGAAATGGAAATGGGTTATGAATTGATTTATGGAAATTGAACATTTATCAACTGCTAATGTCTTAGTTATTGCTCATATTGTGTTTAGCATATCTCTACTGGGCATTGGCTCACCCTAAATGGGACATTATTTTCAGGTACAGGTAGTATGCCACCTCCAAGGACATAGCTTGGATGATGATGAGAGTTGAGGACTCTTTTTTGGTTTATTTTGTTTGTATTACATGTGTATCAAGCCAAGGGCTTATTTTGTATAGAGTTAGTACTCTTCTTTTGTGTAACCAGGTGTTGACTTGGAAAGCTGTAAGCCCATAGGGCATTTGCTTTTTTTGTTAACATGTAATACTATTGTAAGAACTACTCTGATGAATAGAAATGGTTGGTTTCTTTTATATCAATGCATGTCTAAAGTGATGGGTTTTATGTATTTTTTTGGGGGCGTTACATAAGAGGTCCCGAGGCAAGGCATTCAGTCGAAAGCTCCAGAAACTCATAACGAGCACAAACATGCGCAATCACCGAGTGCACAAACGATGACATCAAAGTCTTGAGGTCGGTCAAAAATGGGGTGTCTACACTATTGAGTCTCACTCAACAATAAATGTCTCTCCTTTACAAAATTCTCTCACAAAAAAATCAATAAAGATAAGAGGTATTTTAGCTCTCTTTTACAATGATTCTCTCTTAAAGAGTAAATATGAAAGTGTAAGAACAAGGATAACACTTACATTTGAAAGTGAAAGAGCAGAGTGAAAAATACAATCAAAATTTTTGAACACACAGATTTTTTCCTTTCAAGTTCCTTAATTTTCTTTGAAGCAAAATGCTTCTATTTATACCCAAAATTTTATCCGTCTGCGTGTCGCTCGAAACATGTGGAGAAAGCATCATGTGGCTAACTTTTTCTCTTTTCAATTTTGCATGCTGAAGACTTGAAAATATAGCCAAAGGTTGCTTTCGGTAAATAGTAAAGTGATAACGTGGAGACAACACATGGATGGAGATTTGTCAAAAAGTAAATAGTAATGAGAAAATATGCAACATGCATACAACATGCATCATGCATATATTTTCATATAGACATCAGATTGCATACAACATCCATCATGCATTCATGTCATTAATCAATCATGAGAAGAACAATAACGGAAATAAAGACAATCCACCACCACATGAGTGTATTAATTTTGTCAAACTATTCACTGCATAGTATTTTATGTAAAAATCTTATTTAAATATTATTCATTCCAAATGCATTGTATATTTTAACAGATAATATTTTGTGTCAAAGAATGTAAAATATGGGTACTAAAATATGATAAATCTGATATATTTTAGACATCATCAAAATAAAACAATATGATTAACAAGGATGTAGAACACCCTGCCAACCAGCATGTGAAGGAATTGGTGGCTTCACCATTCTTAGTTGAGTTGGTGGATATGTGTAACACCTCCAAATTTATAAACAATAAATTAAATAAGATAAATATACCCAACACACGATCTTGTCTCGATCAACCAACTTCCTTGATTAGTACATCATTTTATAGAAGAAGTATAGAGCAGAAGAAAAAAAAAAAGAAGATGTTCACATGCAATACATATTCACCCTCCTAAAAAGATGAATCCATAGCATATGTAACTATATGAAAGTGCAAGAAAAGAACAACAAAATAGATGCCCTGAGGTTACAAGTTCCAAGGCTTAAGCCTGGTTACACAAAAAGGTTGTCAAACCCAAACATATTAAGTCCTTGGCTTGCAATAACATCACACAAAAAGGGAGAGCCTCTTGCCCTCAACACATTTTACACCTTCAACTAGGCGAAATCACCGCATCCTTTCCTACACAAATCCACTAGGGGTGAGCACAAGGCCCAATAGAGATATCTTAACAAAGTCTATATGTTTTAAGCAATCTCGTATAAATCAATGCCATGCCATACCATGCTCAAATGTCAAAGTTTTTCATTTCTTTCGAAATCCATGCAATATTTCATTCCAGGTTCGTTATCTTCATGAAAGTCAAGATTTAAACAATGGGGTGGTAAATACAACTCAGGTAATTCCCCAGGGCTAGTGTCTGCAAGTGGCGTATCAAGCACTACCAAATCCTACTTTACCAGCTACTAACCGGAGGGCTTAGGCACCCACACATGCGTGTTTCTGGTCTTACACCAAGGACACTCAGGCCAACTTAATTTCCAATCTACACCCTCTAATCGGACTTACCAAATGTATTTACCTCGAAATGTTTTTAATAACAACAGTTGTTTTCGCAAAACAATGAATTTATTTTTGAGTCAAGATCATAAGTGAACAATATTTCAAGGTAATGCAAATGAATGAAATGAGAAATAATCATATATAAATATCTTCTTTGCATAATACCTCCATAATTCTCACATTTATTCAAGTAAAGCTTCCATCATTCAATAGTTCTCAAAATCATAGTAAGGTACGAATCTGTGTGACATATGACATTTCCTCGTATTCACAATCAATGTCCATTTATCAATTTTCTGAATTTCCAAACATACACATCACGTATTACTATAAATGTTAGACTGAAATTCTCATTCCTTTCATGAGTGTCTCAACAACATAACAACCTAGGGAAGGTTTCTTAGATTTCTCATGAGATTTAACATCAATTTCATGAATATTACACCAATTTCACGTTTCTCCAAATTTTCCAAAATCTAGGGTTTGATCAAAAGAGGTTTTTTCCTTCATTTTCAAAATGACTACAAGCATGCATCCCCAAAGGGTTCATAGTTCACAAAATAATTTATCTTGGACCAAATCATGACAAAGAAATCATTTCTTTAACATTTTTCTAGGTTCAACATCTCATAACCCAAACCCAAACTAGAAATTGTAGTGAAATGAACAAGATATGCTAAAACCATATATATAACTCAAAGAACATCCCTACCTCAAGACTTTGAGAAGAAAAATTGAAAAGCTCTAAAATCAATGGCATTAAAATCCTATCTCTACCGTACACAACGTAGCCCTTGACAAGCTCTCCAAAATTAAAGAAGACACTAAGGTCAAAATCTCAATGGATAATGAGAGATTAAGGTGTAAATGATGTGGGTGAAGGGTTTTCCAGAAAGAGATGAGAGAAAATATAGTGAGAGTTAATGTAGAGAGAATGTGAAGTGAAAAGTGATGGGAAAGTGTGTAGGACTCAACTTTTGAAGTGATTTGACATAATTTTTGGAGCAAACCACGGACAAATCGCTCGAGTGACCAAACCTATGCTCGAGTGAAAAATAACCACTCCCAGAATCTCCACCTCCCTCTGTAAAAGACCACTCAATCGACAAAAGCTTCGCTCGAGTGAAGAATGCATGCTCCCAGAAGTTTAGACTGCAAAACGAGATACTAGAAGGTCGATTTCACTACTCGAGTGACCAAAGGACAGCTCGAGTGGTCTCAACCTGAAGATGAGACAAAATAACTACAAAACATAAGCCAACCTTCCTGGTTTCTCTCCCACCCCCAAAAGTACAAGATGACATCTCAGAACACACTAAGATCCACCTATCGGAACAACCATAAGGAAGAATGGATAACAACACAAGACTCAAAAACACAATAACTGGAAGAGGGACTTAAAAACAATAGGACCAAGCAATATGAATCACAGACCATGATAGGAGAACACAAATCATTCAAAGCTGGGTAATGGGTCATATAACGACCCTAAAGAACAAACAAAACTAGGAGAAAGAAACCTCCAATCAAAACAGTGGCTAAACTAATCCCAGAGAAGAGAAAAACTTGTTTGAAGTGGAGAACCAAAGTGCAGTGAGGCCAATCAATTCATACAGTCGACCAAATGAAGATGTCGGCCCAAGAGAAGAAGGAATCAGTTCAGAGAAGTGTCATGAAGGAGTCCACAAAAGGATTGATGACGTGCGACCCTCAGATAGTCATTAGCGAGAGGCAAAAGGGACAGAAAGGCTGTCGGAAGTGCTGAACAAGCAAAAAGAGGCTGTCAATTGGCACTGGGTGACCTTTGGCTGCTGTTAGTGATGATGACTAACTGTTGGTAGCCTCAGAGAGGTGAGAGGAGTGTTGAAATAGGATAGGTAATGGTCGGCTGGAGATGGGTGTGTGTGGAATATGAGATGGTAGCCCTAAAGCTCTGATACCATGTTAAGAGAGAACAAAACTTAGGGAATGATTAGACAATCATCCCCTTTTATATAGCTAATAGGTAGCTTACAATGGAAGCCTTGGAGGCACAAATATGGAAATAATAGAATAAGGAAATAATAGCTAATAAACCAAACAACACCCAATCACCCAAAATATTATTCTAACAATACACAATCACCTAAGATATTATTCTAGCAGTTTTGTGGTTACATTTGTTTAACATCATCTTGACGCTTCTATGCTAATAAAATTTACTCTTTATTTATCAAAAGCAAAATTTATACTAATTTCTTTGATATGTAGCATATAAATCTTATGTGAGTTTGTACTAAAATGTATCTGTAGAAGTTTTTGAAGCTGGTTTAGTTTTAGTAACAACTATGCCTTGCTTTGAAGTATGGGTTCTACTGTGGAATACTCAGTTACAATGCCTCTTATATGTCAATGCACCACACTAGAATGCTTATGCTCGTTTTATCTCATATTCAGTGCCCCATTGGCATCTTCCCTTGTTTGGGGACGAGACTTCAGCTCCTCCGAGGAACTAATTACTGAATTTTGTAAAGAATGTAGAATAGTTCGAAAAGGTAATGTAAATATGCATACATGATGAGGACATTTGTAGCTGTTTGGGAGCTTGGTATTAAGCTTCTTGTGGGAAAATGTCCATATGAACACTTTAACCTTGGGAAGCAAATTAGCATCACAAATCATGATGTGGAGATGGAAAAAAAAGGTAACAATTGGATTATCAATAAGACTCTCAAAAAATGACTTACACGAGTATTTGACAAGGACACATTCTCAAGCAAAGCCAGCTGAGAAATAAGTTCAATGGTCTCCTGATCATTAGGATTTATAAAAATTTCAAGTCCCAAGACATTAGGGTTGAAAAGAGAGGCATGTACGTAATTGTTAAGTGTTAGGTTATGTGAGTATAAGGTTATTTTAGTACTTTTGTAATTATGTTTATTAATATAAATACTAGAGTTTAAGAGGTGAACCCTAAGTTTAGGTAACTTTTTTCTCTAACAACAATGATGTCTCTCCCTTTCTCTCTCATGGCTCTCTTTCTTCTTCCACTTCTTTCTCTCTGTAAAATTGACATGGTATCAGAGCTTAATCTTCCTCCTTGAAGATTTGGTTTTTCCCTCTTTTTTTTTTTTTTTTTTTTTTTTTTTTTGGGCAACC
The DNA here is from genome assembly GCF_055761805.1 of Camellia sinensis. NCBI lineage: Eukaryota > Viridiplantae > Streptophyta > Magnoliopsida > Ericales > Theaceae > Camellia > Camellia sinensis. The sequence goes on from NC_138961.1 coordinate 73,493,011, forward strand.
ATCCCAATATATATATATATATATATTCTCCCATGGACAAAATCCGATGGGGTTCTTCCCTATGATTTTATTTTAATTTTTTGATCACTCTTTGGTTTTTTTCGATTTTTGTTTGATTTTTTGTAAAAACCAAATGTTTTTTCTGAAACCCTTGCTCTAGTCTTTTTAAGGCTGATTTTTTCCTTTATTCTACACCCTTGGGAGCCAATTGGACTAGGAGAAGAGTGTGGTGTTCCTGTTTTGATGTTTTTGTGAGGTTTCTGCGTGCTTATTCATGTTTACGAGCCAACTGGACCTTTGATTGCCCTATTTGCTTTGTTCAGGTGTGGCTGCTAGGATACCTTCCATTATTTCACATTGTTTCAGTCCCTAGAGGTGAGGTGTTGTTCCAATTGGGTTTCTTTTAGATTTGTTTCCTACCTTGCTTAGGTTTGTTGGCACTTTTTTTCTATGGCTGAGGAGAGTGGATTGGCTAGAAGCGAGAGTCAGGCACCTAAGAACATTAAGGAGAGTGGATTGAGTCGTGTTGTGACTCTTGGTTATAGTCTCTCTCTTCAAATTAGTCCTATTAAGCTTGATGGTACCAACTACTTGATTTGGTCCTGCTCATGTAGTCTTGTTATTGCTACCCGTTGTCTGACAAGATATATTACTGGTGATCTCAAACAACCCAATGATGATGGTGATATGCATACTCGATGGGTTTTAGAAAATGCTTTGGTTATGACCTGGTTGATCAATTCAACGCAACCTACTATTAGTCGGACTTTCCTTTTATTAGACATTGCTCACAAGATTTGGACAGTTGCAGCACAGATGCACTCTCAAAAGGGTAATGATACGCATGCATATGAGTTAAGGACACTACTAGAAAAATGGCCTTTTGCTACCATATAATTTGCGACCACCTAATAATCAGTCGCAAATAACAAATTTATTATTTATTTTCTTTTATTTATTTTCCCCTTTTGCCTTATATTTGATTTTCCCTAGCCTTTTATAATGATCGTTCTTTTCTCGCACTCAGTCTTGCTCTGTCTCTTTCTTAATATGAATCTCTCTCTCTCTCTCTCTCTCTCTCTCTCACTCTCTCTATGTCCCTCAATCTCATTCTCTCTCTCCTTAATGTTCTTCTCAATCTTGTGCTCTCTTTGTCTCTGTTAGGTTTTTATTCTTGGCAATCCCGTTTGACAAAACTCCTTTCAGTTGTACTTGTTTTTGCACTTTTATTATAGTGAGGCTATGAGTTTTTAGATGCGAATCCAACCCGAATTGTGCCTTGCAGAGAAGTTTGTTGTGCTAATTCTTTCATGATTGCCACTTCGCTGACTATGATGGGGATTGAGCTGCCTGGTCAGCTCGTGGGGGTCTAGGGGGTAGCGTCCCTTGGCAGATCCGGGGTGTAGACACCCCATTTTTGACCGACCTTAAGACTCAGACATCACCGATTGAGCATTTGGTGATGTTGCATAATGTGCTCGTTCAGAAATTTCAGAGTTGCGGTCGTGAGCCCTGCCTCCGAACTTCCGAACCCTCTTTTGTACTTTGCCTCGGTTTGCGAACCAGGCTCGGTTTTCTTTGTTTCTTTTCCTGAGGGAAAAGAGAGGTCCCGTAGACCATCTCTCAGTGGCCGTAGGCTACATTTGGTGGCCGTAGGCCATTTTTCCCATTTCGGAGTCCGGTTTCCGATTTTTCGGGACCGTTGGCCGTGTGCCTCGGTTCGGGACCGCCTAACCACCTCCGTTTGTTCTGATTTTTGGCATACATCTTATTTAATCCCTTTTGAGGGACACTGGGATTTGACAAACCCACTTCGTGGCCGAATGCCACTTTCGGTGCTTAACAGCCCATTTTCGGGACCCCGAACTGCGCGTTTTGGCCCCCGAACATTCGTTTTGCAACGGTTTTCGTTCATTTTTGGCAGGTACCTCTGTTTTATCACCGGGGAGGTCACTGAAGGGTGGGAGGCCAGCAATTGTTGTAGCAACCAGTTATACATCCTCCGACGCCCTCCGGCGCCCGTTTTTCGCACTTCCGGGCTAATGTTGAACCCCTTGGGCCCATTTTCTTGAACTTTGAACCACATATTTGTGATGTACACACATGGAAGGACCCTAAAAAGAGGTGGCCGGCCATTAATGCTACTTGACCCTTTTGACCCCCTCATTCCGGGCTAATGTTGAACCCCTTGGGCCCATTTTCTTGAACTTTGAACCACATATTTGTGATGTACACACATGGGAGGACCCTAAAAGTTGGTGGCCGGCCAGTAATTCCACTTGACCCTTTTGAACCCCTCTTTCCGGGCTAATGTTGAACCCCTTGGACCCACTTTCTTGGACTTTTAACCACAGGGTTGTGTTGTACACACATAGGAGGACACCATCAATTGGTGGCCGGCCAGAAAATCTGATTGACCCTTTTGACCCCTAGCCGGCCGGCTAGGGGGTGTGGCCGGCCGGCCACCTGCAGCAAAAGTACCAGGCCGGCCGAGCTCCTTGCACTGTTCCCTTTACAGCTGTGGGGCTTTATCCCCCAAAAAAGATCTTTATCCGGGAGATATTTTGTGGGGGAAAGTTGCTCTCCTTTTCCCCCACCTTTGCACCCCCTTTTTGGCCTTTATAACAAGCAAGCTATATCACATGTTGGGGTTAGAAAAATTCTTCTTCAAGCTTCCATACACAACTCCATCTCTATACCTCTCATTTCCTTGAAAATCTCTAAGTCCCTAATCACCATTTCTTCTACACCACCAAGCTCCACCACCACCTCATTTCCAGAAACAAGGAAGGTTTCTCAAAGGCTAAAGGAGCTGCAAATTGGTCCAAGAAGCAACAAAAGTCTTAGTCTTCAAGGGTGAGTAACATTTCTTCCACTTCTTTCTCTCTGTAAAATTGATAGTAATTGACATATTATGGTTTATAAATAATCAATACAATCATGGAAAAATTTGAGCAAATGGAAATTGCCCCCTCCAAGAGTCTTCCCAAAATAGAATGGATTCTCATTACCCACTTTTAGCCGAATAAACTGAGAAAACCTCATATTCTAATAAATAAATAAATAAATAAATAAAACTAAGAAAACCCCACTAGGCTTGTGAAATAAATTTTGCACTAACAGTGATTGGTCCCTTGAGAAGAATGCAAACAATAGAATGGCTTAATCATTCTTCATGACTAGCCTTGTAAATGCATACTCAATTAAAGAGATTATAATTTAGGAAAGGAAAATCAAATCACTAGAAAAAAGGCCTAATATCCCATAATACATAATTTATGGAATCTTAATTTATTTTTATATTCCAACACTCCCCCTTAAGATGGTTCAAAGATATTTGCTAAACCTGGCTTGGCAATGGATGACTACAACAAGGTTGGACCAACAAACTTGGTGAACATATTAGCTAACTGCTTGACTGAAGGGACAAAGGATGGACTCACCACATTTGTCCTAACCTTTTCCTTGTTGAAATGAATATCCACCTCTATATGTTTAGTCCCATAATGAAGAATTGAGTCAGATGCTAACATAATTGCTGACTTATTGTCTTAGAATAAAAAGGAGGAATCATCTTCCTTAAAACCTAATTCCGCAAGAATAGACCTGACCTATAATATCTCACATGTGTAGTAGGCCATAGCACGACATTCAGCCTCAGCCGAAGATCTTGAGACAACTATTTGCTTCTTGCTCTTCCATAATATAAGATGATCACTATAGAAGGTATAGAGGCCAGAAGTAGATTGCTTGTATGTTTTGGAGCCAGCATAATCAGCATCAGTGGAACAAGACTACCTAGACTGGATACTGACAGAGAAGAATAATCCCAAGTCAGGAGAAGTCTTCAAATATCGCAAGATGTGATAAACTGCATCAAGATGGGCTGTACAAGGTGCATGCATAAAATGACTCACAACACTCACCACAAATATCAAGTCTAGTCTAGTGTTGGTGATAAATCAGATGACCCTCTAAATGCTTATACATACCCGGGTCACTTAATAACTCACTAGATTCATTTGTAAGCTTCAAATTAGGGTCTATGGGAGTGGAAGCAGGTTTACAACCCATCATACATGAGTTTTAAAGAAGATCCAAAGTGTATTTCCATTGAGAGGAGGAAATCCATTGACAGGAATGAGCTACCTCAATGTCTAAAAAGTACTTGAGAGGACCTAAGTCTTTAATGTCAAAAACATGGCTAAGGTCCTTCTTTACTTGAGCAATCCCTACAATATCATCACCTGGAAAAGTAATATCATCAACATAGACAAGCAAAATGATGCGCCAACTATATGATCAGAGTGGCATTAAATAAAGCTCATAGGCAAGGTAGCTGTACTGAAACGACTGAACCAAGCCCGAGGCGACTACTTCAAACCATACAAAGATTTGTGAAGACAACATACTTTCCTTGCGAACTCCCCTTAGCCTAAAAATTAGGTGGATGATCCGTGTAGATATTCTCAAGTTCATTTCCATGGAGAAACGCATTCTCGATATAACGTTGATGAAGAGGCCATGAATGAGTAGTAGCCAAGGAAACAAGCAGGTGGACAAAGGTCAACTTAGCCATCAGTGCAAAAGTAGCACCAAAATCTTTGTTAGGCACTTGGGTGAAGCCTTTGGCAACTAAGCAAGCTTTATAGCAATCCACAGACCCATTAGCAAGATATTTGACACTGAACACCCAATTGTAGCAAATTGTCTTCTTAGCAGGAGGTAACAGAACAAGTTCCCAGGTCTGATTTCGTTTTAGATCATCCATTTCAGACTGCATAGCAGCAACACACTTGGGATTCTAGAGGGCCTTAGAAATAGAGCAAAGGGTAGAAACTGACTCAAGTTTTCCCAAAAAGGAGTGATAAGAATCTGTAAGGCCATCATAAGAAAGATATTGGGAAACAGGATGATTAGTACTAAACCAGTTGAAACGGGAAAAGGAGTTACGATTTTGAATAGGATAACGAGAAGGGCAAGGAGAAGAGGAAGGAGAATTACTTGACCTGAGAGGGGAAGAGGATGCTGGTAGAATATATGTTAGAATTATTCTATTATTTGTTTCCTTATTTAGATTATATTGTGATTCCTTAATTAGTGCCTTAGGTCTTTCTTTGTAACAGTTTTGGTTGATTAATATAAAAGGGTGTGACCTAAGTTACCTAGATCGCGGATTGTTGTGGTATGCAGAACGGGAATGAGAATGCAGTATGCCATGTCTTGCGAAACGTGGTATGGTAGGGGTAGAGGGGTAGACTTCTTTAGATCGCTTAGTCGAAACGAAATATGTGTGTTTGGAACATGGAACATTTTTTTGGATCGTTTAGTAATATTTATAGAAATGTATGATTGTGTACATGTAAGAATTTATATATATATATATATTTAATCAAATGAGTTTTTTTCATCACAATGGAATTATAGAAATTAAATTACTTGAACTAATTTCCATACTTGCAAAAAGTCTATTCCAAAAACATTAATAACAAAATGATCCAATGTTCATAATATTGCAATAAAAAATAACTAACACAAAAATAAAAATAAAAATAAAAAGTTCATCATAAAAGGTAAGTATTCGTAACTCTTAAATTGAAAAAGAAAAAAAAAAAGAAAAAAAAAAAAGTTGTGCCAGCCTTTTCCCTTTATCCTTTGTGGATGATGATGCTCCATCTTGTCTAATAAAACTAGAAATTTGAGACTGTTGAGATCTCATTCGAGGTTTAGGATTAGAAGTTCTAGCTAATGGTGCTGAACCTTGTTTAGGAAATCTTGAACTAGACATAGTATGTTGCTCTTGGGTCCTTTCATCTAAATGTAAGTGCTCCTGTTGAGTATCATCTTTACCATCCTCTAAAGATTGCCACCGTATCTCTTCTATTCGCACTTGGGAATCATCAATCATCGTATCTTGTTGATTGACATCCCATTTTTGAATGTCCCTTCTCAGCAGTTTTCTTGAAATCGTGATAATAGCAGAATGTTGGAATGAATAAACACTAGCTTGTCTGCTGATGATGCATTTAGCCTATTTCATTGCCAAAAATAAATAAATAAATAAATAAAATTAAAAAAAAATAATAATAAAATAATATGCAAAACAATAAATAAAATAAGATCTAAACTATAAAATAAAAATAAAACAAAAACAAAAGGCCTGTTCCATTTAACATTGTGAATATACGAATATATGCTCCAATTTCTTTGTACAAATGATGTAGTGATTGTAGGTTTAGAGAAGAGAAAGAGATCGGGAATGAGTTAGACCCCATCCCCTTTTATATTGATAATAATGAGTAATTACAGGAGTGCCATGAGGCATAAATTATGGGCCAGCCCATTACACCAATTAAGGGAAAATAAAATCAAATAAGAATAAAATCAAGCAATATTATTTCCTATTCTAACACTCCCCCTCAAGTTGGTGCAAAGATATCTTTCATGCTCAGCTTGTTAAAAATTCCATTAAATGGTTTGCTCCCTAGTCCCTTGGTGAGAACATTTGCTAGTTGGTCCCCAGTCTTCACAAATAGAATACATATGGTGCCACTAGTGAGTTTTTCCTTGATGAAGTGCTTATCAATCTCCACATGCTTAGTTCTGTCATGTTGAACTGGATTATGAGCTATGTTGATTGCGGCCCTGTTGTCATAGTATAATCTCATGGAATCGGTTTGACATATCCCTAAGTCTCCTAACAATAGTCTAATCCATAGCAACTCACATACACCTTGAGCCACAGCCTTGAATCTTGCCTCAGCACTAGATCTAGCAATCACATTATGTTTCTTACTTTGCCATGTGACTAGATTGCCTCCAATAAATATGCAATATCCTGAAGTTAATCATCTGTCAGTGACTGATCCAGCCCAATCCGCATCAGTGAATGCCTCCACGATGAGATGTCCATGTTTTCAGAAATAGAGACCCTTTCCAGGAGAGGCCTTCAGGTATATCAGGATTCTCATAAATGCCTATAAGTGGGAATTTTTAGGAGCATTCATAAACTGGCTAACCATGCTCACTGCAATGTCAATATCTAGACGTGAGTGAGATAAATATATGAGCTTACCCACTAGCCTCTGGTACCTTCCCCTGTCCACTAGATCTCCCTCTTGATCCTTACTTAGTTTCTGGCCCAGTTCTAGAGGTGTATCACATGGTCTACCTCTAAGCATTCCAGTTTCCTTTAGCAAGTCAAGTACATATTTCCTCTCGCATATGAAGATGCCATCCTTGGACCGAGCTACTTCAATACCCAAAAAATACTTCAGATTGCCTAAGTCTTTGATTTTAAACTCATTCGCTAAGTATTCCTTCAAATGAGGAATCTCCTCAACATCATCTCCTGTCAGAACAATATCATCAACATAAACAATAAGTGCTGTGGTCTTACCAGGTGAGGAGTGTTTTACAAATAATGTGTGATCAGTTTGACTTAGCTTGAACCCACATTTTAGCATAGCTTGAGCAAACCTTTCAAACCAAGCCCTAGGAGACTGCTTGAGTTTGTAAAGCGACTTTCGGAGCCTGCATACTTTACCTTTGGACTTAGCATCCATAAAACTGGAGAGAATATCCATATAGACCTCTTCTGCTAGGTCTCCATGAAGGAAGGCATTCTTCACATCAAATTGATGAAGTGGCCAATCCAAATTTGTAGCAAGAGAGAGTAAGATTCTCATAGAGTTCAACTTAGCAACTGGTGCAAATGTCTCCTGGTAATCTATCCCATAAGTCTGAGTGAAGCCCTTAGCAACCAGTCTTGCTTTGCACCATTCTATAGAACCATCTGCTTTGTGTTTTACCATGTACACCCGCTTACACCCAATTGGACTTTTGCCTCTAGGTAACTCCACTAACTCCCCAGTGCCACTCTTGCTGAGAGCTCTCATCTCTTCCATCATGGCATGTTTCCATTTAGGAATAGAGAGAGCATCCTGAAAATTGGTAGGTAGACTCACAAAAGACACTTTAGACAGAAAGGCTTTATATGAGGAAGACAGATTAGAATAAGAGACATGATTAGTAATAGGATGCTGAGTACGTGACCTAACCCCCTTCCTATTAGAAATGGAAACATCAAGATCAAAAAAATCAAGAATAGGAGCATTGGAATCAGAATTACCTGGACTCTCAGGAGTGAGGGGTGACTCTGGACACTCATCCGGAGAAGAAGTTGGCAGTATAGGAGGGAAAGTAATCTTTTACATCTAGGTGACTTGTTGTCTGTCCTTGTCCCTGACATAAACTTTGCCTGCTTCCTTTTCCTCAACAACTAGCGGAAGTGGAACAAGAATCTCTTCACACCAAGGCTCCTCTTGAAGGAATGACTGTGATACCGGGGAGGTCGGAATGTAAGGCTGAGACTTAAGGAAATTGACATCCATGGAGACAAACCATTTGCGAGTGGGAGGATGATAACACTTATATCCCTTTTTGGTTGCAGAATAACCCAGGAAAACACACTTAAGAGACCTAGGATCCAATTTACCATGAGTGGGTGAATGATTGTGGATAAAGCAAACATAGCCAAAGGTCTTAGGAGAAATGGAGAACCCGAAAGAGGTAGACCCGAACAAAACTTGAAGAGGTGTTTGTTTTTGAAGGACTTAGGTAGGAAGATGATTAATCAGATAAGCAGCAGTGGGAACGGCTTCCCCTAAATAGGATCGAGGAACCCGCATCTCAAAGGATAGACAACTGGCCACATTAAGGAGATGGCAATTTTTGCATTTTGCAACACAGTTTTGTTGAGGGGTATTAGTGAATGAAGTTTGGTGAATAATGCCATGAGTGGCGAAATAACGGGCCAGACCAGAGTCAATATATTCCCCCTATTATCAGAACATAGAATTTTGACAACTGCCCCAAACTGAGTACAAACCATTTTGTGGAAGTTTTGAAACACAGAAAACACCTCACTTTTATGTTCATTAGATATACCCAAGTGGCCTTGGAATAGTCATCTATGAAAGTAACAAACCATTTTTGACCGTTTAAAGACACAAAACGAGATGGACCCCAAACATCAAAATGAATCAAAGAAAAAGGAATTGAACTTTTATTAATAGAGGGAGCAAAAGAAGCTTTGTGTTATTTTCTAAGTTGACATGACTCACATTGAAAATCAGACACATTATGTTTCTCAAAATCAGAAGGAAATAAATGCTTAAGTAATAAAAAAGAGGGATGTCCTAAGTGATGGTGCCATATCCAAATGTCTTCCTTGGTAGATGGGAATTGAATAGATGAATGAGCCAGCTCTTCTATCTGATCCAAGATGTAGAGACCATGTTCCTCTCTACCACTGCCAATCTTCTTTCTCATGATAAGGTCCTAAAAAAGACAATGATCAGGAAAAAATGTCACGCTACAATTTAAATCACGAGTAATACAACTCAAAGATAAAAGATTAACACTAAAGTTTAGAACATGGAGTATCAAGGACAAAGGAAGGGAAGAGGTGGCATGAATTAAACCTTTTCTTGACATAGACGAAATAGTACCATCAGTAATACGCACTTTTTCCTGACTTGAGGAGGGGTTATACTTTGAGAATGAACTAGAAGAGCTAGACATATGGTTGGAAGCCCAAGAATCAATAGTCGATGGTATAGTTGTATGAGATAGCAATGTATATGGAGTGGAAGCCAAGTTACCTACATTGGCAAAGGAAGAAGAGGGTGCACCTATAGTAGAAGTGGAGGCTCGACAGTCTAGCAAGTGGTGAAGAGCAGTCTCAAAATCTGGGGTAGATAACCCCGAAACATCAGCAGTAGAGGAGACAACTAGAGGTAAAGATGGTGGCTCAACTATGTCTAAAAGATGTGCACGAGCATTGGCCTCTCGGCCTCTAGACAGACCAGACTGCCCCCCTCAAGTACTAGGACGGCCTCCTTGGCCACTAGAAGGAGTCCCATGCAGCTTCCAACAAGTCTTTCGCGTGTGTCGAGGTCTACGACAGTGGTCACAAAAAATATAATCCTTCTCAAAGGAAGGACGAGAACCATGAGTCACACGATCTCCATCGTGAGGGGGTGTAGAAACCAAGACTGAGCGATCAGTAGTAGCAGAAGGAAGCATTGCAGAGCGGTGACTCTCCTCGTTTTGCACAAAAGCAAAGGCTTCCTAGAGAGAAAGAAGCACATCCATACCAAGTACTCTGCTCCAAACCGGATCATATTCCATATTTTGGCCTTCCAAGAACTTGAAGACCTACTCTTGCACCACAAACTTCCGGTAACTAGTAGAATTAGTGGGACAGACAGGCTTGTAATCCTGAAGGTGATCAAGCTGCTTCCACTCATTGCTAAGAAAAGTCAAATACTGGAGGATAGTCATCTCACCTTGTACCGACCTTTTAATGGAGCACGTAACTCGAAAGCCTGTGAGAAGTTCCCCTTTTAGGAGTAAGTGGTAGCCACGACCTCCCAACTATCCTGTGCAGTGTCTATAGAGAGATAGCCCTCTCTAATCTCTGGGACCATAGAATGTATCAACTAACCCATAATAAAGGAGTTGGTGATCTCCCACTGATCATAACTTGGGTTCGTGTGCCTATATCCTGCCATCAATATACCCCATCTTCCCTTGCTTTTCAAAAAGATAGTCAAACTCTACGACTATGCTAGATAGTTCTGATCATTGAATAGAGAGGTGGTGATTTTAAGACTAGGATTGGGGTTGTCAGTCATGGTAGTAGGTATAATGGAACTCTCACTCTTCGGTGTCTTAGAAGTAGTTGACACACTGGTGGAATCTGCTATAGATACTATACTACTGAACCCTCAATCAAAGAACTAGCACAAACTTGAAAGATAATAGTGGAAGAAAAGACACAACTACCACGAGGAAAGCATAAAGAATTAAGACCTTTAATTTATTTATTTATTTATTTATTTTTTTTTTACGAAAGGAATAGAGACAAAGCTTTAAGGGATAGAGACCAACTAAACAGAGAAGGCGATAGGAGAAGACGAAGCAGATAACATCACGTTATGAAGAAAAAGTCGATTAGAGAACTGGTCTTGACCTAGAGGGCCTCTAGGGCTACCAACAAGCCTAGAATGTTGGCCTAAGGCTGCTGATAGACCTAGAGGGAAATAGGGAAGGCTTCGACTGCCCTGGGGGGGGGGCGACTGACCTTCTGAAGCAGAGAAGGCTTCGGCTAGCCAAGAGGGACCTTCGGCTGGCCTGGGTAGGAGCCAACTAGCCTTTTGCTGCCCTAGGTGAGGGCCAACTGTCCCAGACAAGAGTTTGGGTGGCTTGAACGTGATCTTTGGTTGGTGAAAAGTTCTTCTATTGAGGCTCTGATATGTAGGTTTAGAGAAGAGAAAGAGATCGGGAATGAGTTAGACCTCATCCCCTTTAATATAGATAATAATGAGTAATTATAGGAGTGCCACGAGGCATAAATTGTGAGCCAGCCCATTACACCAATTAAGGGAAAATAAAATCAAATAAGAATAAAATCAAACAATTTTATTTCCTATTGGTTGGGATACGACCTTTCATGCAACTTTTGCTAGCTCTAGTTTTTTTGATCCATATGTTGCCCACCATTCTGTAGCACCCATAATAGAAGCATCAACAAAGGCAACAACTGTAGAAAAAAAGGCCTTTTCGCATATGAAAATTCACAAATTATTTGCATAACATTCTTGCTTCCTCAAGATGTAATGCAATCTTTTCAAATGCTTCGCATTATATCTATGCCCAGACAAGGCAAGAATAAGTGATGGACCCCAAACATCAGAATGAATGAGGTCAAAGGCATAGGGTGCACGAGTCATGTAAGGAATATAATTAGTGCGTGTATGTTTAGCCAACTCATAAACCACACAGTGAAACTAAGAATCCTTACAAGTTTTACTTAAAGATGGAAATATTAAACATAAATATTGAAAATTTGCATGGCCCAAACGGCATGCTACAGGGCTAAAGTTTGACTTGAAAAAATACAAGACATTGACGCAGGCAAAACAAATGCCTAAAAACTAGATAAAGGAGGTGGTGGTGGTGGTGAATGATGATCCGTAAAATGTTGGAATTAGGAAATAGGGATTTTATAATTATGGTAATGTTGGAATTAGAAAATAGTGATATTGTAATTATGGTAGTGTGTATAAAATTTGTGATTGTGTCAATCATAGATTTAATGCCTTTTTTTTTTATCTTCGTTTCCTATTTTGCAATATTGTTTCATTATAAATACAAGGCTCTACCTCATTCATAGGTAAGCCAAAACATTTCTTTTCATTCTTTTTGGTATCAGAGCCAAAACACAGAAACCCTAGACCACCCCGTTCTTCCTGTTGCCCCTGTTCTTCACTGCCCAGCAGTTTCTTCATATTCGTTCTTCTTCTTCTAGCAGCCGACAGACCTCATTTCCCCTCTAAACCACTTGACAGCCTAACCTATCACTCCTAGACAACTCGAAACCACTAACGCACCCTCCTATACCCCTTGGCAAGACTGTATTACACTTGGTGAGGGCCTTGCTACTGCCGACCAGGTCTCATCCAGGCCTTGAGTACTTCGACGCCCTCTTTAGGGTGGTCTGAACCCTTTTTCTCTCTTTTACAGGGTGTAGTATTGATGCTTTAAGTACGTTTCTGGACCTTTTTTTGCCGTTTCTTTTTGTGGGCTACCAAGTTTATTTGGTAGCATTTAGCCGTTGAGTTTTTTTCGGCTTTTTTGGTTGTTTACTTGGATTGTGTTGTTGTATTACTGTCTATTTCAGCCCTCATCATCTCCCCATGGATAACTCATCTTATACCATTCCTACTGAGATATCTACTACGGTCTCCGCCAAACTTGTGCCTGTTCCATGTACTGATTTTTCTCTTTCCCATCACACTCCTATTCATTGTATTACAAGTGGTGTTGAATGGGAAAAAATTTGCTGCTTGGAGTTGTTCCCTTAAACTCTATCTTAGGGGAAAGGGAAAGGCTTATTGGCTTTTATCTACTATTACCCCGCCAGCTGCGACAGACCCTACACGTACTCAGTGGGATATCGATAACTGAACTATATTGGGATGGATGTTCAATTCCATGGAAGATCGGATTTATCATATGTTTCTTTATTGCGATACAGTTCTGAGTTTGTGACAGGCATTGTCACAGATGTATGCTCATGCTCACAATGATGTACATATCTTCGAGCTTTACCAGGATATAGCCCGGGCCTCTCAGTCTTCTATTGGCCTTTTTGTAGCTGAATTCTTTGGATATCTTCAGGCTCGTTGGGAGGAACTTGTTCAATATGAGCCTTTTATTGACCTTTCACTAGAAGCCGCCTCTCTTGTGTCCAAGAGGCTTGCCCGACAGCACACTTATCAATTTCTCATGGGTTTAAACTCTAAATTTGAATCTCTTCGAATTCAAATTCTAAACACATCACCCATGCTATCTCTCTATGAGGCTTTTACCACTATTAACAGTGCTGAGCGTCGCCAGCGATTGGTTCAGCCTAGTGTTCCTTTAGTATCTCCAGTTTTAGCAGATTAGATGGCTCTTGCTGCGAGTTCTGGATCTTAGAGTTCCGCTAGTTCTGTTACTTGTCATCATTGTGGTGCGCCTGGACATGTCAAAGTCCGTTGCTTCAAACTTTATCCTGTGTTAAGGAAACACCCTTCCCGTCCTCGTGGTCCTTCTCCACATAGTTTTGGCTCTGCTCGCATTGCTGCTTTGGTGGAAGTTACTCCTGCTTCAGAGCCTCCTAATGTCCCTAATCTATAACAGTTATAGACTCAGATTGGTTAGCTGTAGGCTTAACTTGGGTCCCTCACCATTGGTTCTCTTGGTCAATCATCCTCTACTACCACCCTTGTTACATGTACTTCTACTACTTTCCATGTTCAGTCTGCTAGTCCTTCATGGATTTTGGATTTTGGATTCTGGGGTTAATGATCATATGACTAGTGAGTTTTCTTTTCTTTCCTCTCCTGAACCCACCATTGTTGCCTAATCTGTGTGTCTTGCTGATGGTTCTTGCTTTTCTATCCAACATAAGGGTATTGTGTCTTTATCCTCTGATATCACTTTATCTTCTGTGTTGCATGTTCCCAAGCTTGCTTATAATCTCTTATATGTTAGTCATCTTGTCAAAACCTTTAATTGCGCTGTCATCTTCTTACCTTCTTCGTGTCTTTTACAGAACCTGAGTTCAAAGAGGATTTTTGGCAGGAAATATGAGCGCGAGGGGCTATACTACCTTGGGGATCCACCGAATTGGCCTTCTTCATCTTTAACCAATTTTTGGGTGTCTGTTTTGCCTACTTCTATATCTTGTGTTTTTTTTTTTTCTATCCAAGCTTTAGAGTTATGGCACGCCTGTATGGGTCATGTTAACTTTTAATATTTATGTCGAGGAGATATCATTTTGCCCCCCCAAACTTTTCTTTGTTTTTCAATTTGACCCCTACACTTCGATTAATATCAATTTTACACTCACACTTGTAGACACCCCATTTTTGACCGCCCTTAAGACTTGGGCGTTACTGATGGTTTACTTGGTGTTGAAAGTTGTGTAGTGCAAAGGTTCGGTTTCTTTGGTAAGGAGAGAGTCAAATCCCAACCTTACACCCCATTTGAATGGTTTTTTAGACCTTAAAACGCTCTCTTTCAAAATATTTTTGAAATAAAGTTCCTACGATGTTCCGAGGCTCACATTTCGTTGAATGTTGCGCTTTTCGGTAAACCGAGCAAAGACAAACTGGAAATGAATGAAAGAGAGATGAAATCTTTGAAAAATCTTTCAAAACACCTTGTTTCGGGGTTTAGAGTTGAAGAAAATGAGAGAAGAGAGAAGAAATATAGTTGAGGAGAAGTTCGGCATAAATCCGGGTAGGATCGAAACTGAGCGGCTTCACCAAAACAGACATAATGTTTTGCACAGTTGGAATTTTGATGCAAGGCTACCACCATTGGAAAGCTTACTTCTGGGGCTTCAATTTGGACACTTTCCATCCACTTTTTCCTATTGCCAGTCAGTTTTCTGGTCGGCCAGCTAGAAAAAGTGGTTTGCAGCCATGCCACCACCTTCCTCTCTCTGTGCAGACCACCTTTCCCCTCTTGCCGACCACTTTTTGTCCTTGCAGACCACTTTTTCTGGTCGGCCGACCAGTGCAAGTAGCTGGCCAACCACTTCAACTGGTCGGCAGCTTTCTTGCACTTTCTGCAGGTGTTGTGGATGCCAGCTGTACCAACTGTTAGGCACAAAAAGCATCCTCTATATATGTGTATGGAGTATGTATGGAGGGATTGTTTGGAGCCTCTAGCTTGTCAAACAAGCTTGGAGCATGGATTTCTATAAGAAGGAGCCTCCTCCCTCTTGTCTCAGGCTCAAAAATTTGCTTAGGGCATATACACACACCATCTATCTCTATATTGCTCCTTTGCTTCATATTTGTGCTTGAAAGTGTAGTTTCTTCACAGTTTTGCACACAAACACCAAGTGAAACACCATAATCTTGGAGCTGAGGCACTTTGAAGCTGGTTTTGGAGTTTTTGGATTGGTTTTAGCGCAAAAAGGTTGCTGGAGTTGCCGCTTTGAAGTTGTTCTTCAAGGGTGAGTTTCTAACCCCTTAAACCTTTGTTTTTGATTAAGCTTTTGGCCCTATTTCCATGATGATTTAGGCTTAACTTTCATCCGTAAAAAGTTCTGATTTTAAGTGCTTGAAATGTTTGTTTAAGGTCTCTTTAGTGTTGGGGGTGGTCTACCCCTTTTTGTGCCTTGTTTTGCCTTGTTTTGGGCCATCACTTTAGGCCTTTGTGATCACCTTTGCATGACCTTTCTACCACTAAATTCCAGAGGAATTTCAGTGGTGGAAAGTGTGTTTTGAGGTCTTAAATAGGAGGGGGTTGTCCCCCCTCCTCTTCTCTTATGTGCTTGTGTTGATGGCTCATCAAAGTAGCATGTTTGTTAAGCTTGTTTTGGCTCCATCTCAGCATGTTTTTGGTGTTATTTCAGCATGTTATAACTCTGACAAGGGTTGGTTTGATAGCCTCTTGCATGGTCCTTACACTTGTAGTGCATTTCCATTCACTAGCCTAACATGCATCATTCTTTTGACCATCATTCTAGCATGTTTCTGGCTCAACTCCAGCAAGCTTTTACTCATGTTTTGCCATGCTTAAGCTCTATTTTACGTGTTTTGGGTCATGCATGACTTCCTTTGTATAGCCATAGTGCATTCTAGTTCACTAGCTTTGAGTTTCCAAGCCACTAGCATGCATTCATTGGGCTATTTGCATGTGTTAGCATCATTTGGTATGTGATTTCAGTGTGTGTAGTGTGTTCATGCCCCCCACATTTCTCATTCTTTCAATGCTTTGGAGGGTTGGTGCTTTATGCCTAAATATGAGCCAATATGCATGCCATCTTGCCTAAGCTTTTGGGCTGCCATTTTAGTGTGTTTTTTGGTCTTATTTTGCCATGATACAACTCTGATTTTTTGTTGGTAAAGTCATCTCATGCTTGGTTTTGGTAGGTGTAGAGTAATCATGCTCATTGGCCTTGCTTACTTGATGTTTTAGCTTACCATGCTAGCTTGTTTTGGCTATACTCCATACATGTTTTAGCATTGTTTTGACATGCTGTAGGACTATTTTAGGTTGTCTTGGTCATATAGTTCATGTATTGCATAGCTACAGTGCAAGTACCTATTCTAGTTTCAAGCTTTGAGCCTCCTAGCGTGCTTCATTTGTGACATGTGCATGATTTGGCATCATTTAACATGTTATTTCAGAGCATATAGCATTGCCATGTTTTCACTTCCTTCCCTCTTTGAGTGCCTTCAAGGGTTATGCATTGTTGCCTTGCTTGTGGATCAATGTGTATGCATACATGCCTAGGCTTTTGAGCTCCCATCTCAGCATGTTTTGATCTTTGTTTTGACCTAATTGAGCTCTGTCCATGGCTGGTTCAGTCATTTGTGCCATGTATTGCATGCCTCTTGTGTAGTCCCTTTTGGTAGCCTTGTGCCTTAGGCCCTCTTGCATGCTATACTTGTGTTGTTTGAATGGTTTGGCATCATTTCATACATGATTTTAGTGCATACAGTATAGCTACACTCTCACGTTTGTCACTTCTTCATCATGTTTGAGAGTTGTGCTCTTATGCCTAGTTGATGAGCCATCACATGAGCATGTGTTCTTGGCCCTTTTGTGCTTAAGTTTTGGTGTGTTAGCCACTTTTTTGGCATGATTTAGGTATGTCCATATTCGGTTTAAGTCCATCGAGCATTGTTTTGCATGCCTCTTGTGAGATGCCCTTTCCTAGCTTTGATGCCTTAAGCTTCTAAACTTGCCATGTATGCATTGTTTGCATGATAGAATCTCGGGCATGCCATCCTAGCATTGGTAAAATAGTATGTTGTTTGCATGTTGTTGCATTGCATTTTGTTTGCATGTTGTTGCATTGTGTTGTGTTTGCATGCTGTTTGCATGTGCATGCATTGCATTGTGTTTGCATGCCATTAGCATTGATAGGTTGATTATGCTTATGTTGTGTTGCATTGTGTTTGAAGAGGGTGTTAATCTGAACACGAGAAACGAGGGGCGTTTCATACTTGAAGTGATGAAACGTGCCTCATTTCTCGGTCGCCGACCCTCTTGATCAAGCATGATAGAGGTTAAGGCTCTTATTTGTTATTTGTGCATTCATTGACATTGAATTGTGCAAACTTGGCTTCTCAGCCATCGTGCATTGCGATGCTCGGTTGGTGGCCTAAGAGTCGAGAGCCGCACTCCCTTGAGCTTAAGAAATGATAGGGAGAGTGGTTGTGCACACATACCTTACAAATACATTGCTGTGCCCCTTCTTGTTCTCTGTTACAGCAAACTGGAGTTGGGCAGAATTTTTTAGTCGGCTAGCCAGTTTTTCTGGTTTGCAGCATGTTTAAGTGGTCTACAGGTGGTCTACAACACCATTAAGTGGTTGGTAGCCTTCCTCTAGGTCTCCATGATGGAGTAAAAGCTACCTGGAAGTTTATGTAGTGTTTTGAAATCAAATGCAAACAAAGGCAAGTTGGGGCATAGCGATGGATTTTCGAGCAAGGCGATTGAGCATGCATGCACTTCTCACCCCGAGGCTCCTTTTAACTGTTTAGCTTAGCTAGTTAGCTATTTGATTCTGTACTTAAGTAGTTAATGCACTTAGCTATTCATTTGCGTTGTAATAACTAATTAGTTAACTAGGATTAGTTAATTAGTTTCGTTTTGTAATAATTAGTTTAATTAGCTTAGATTAGCTAGTTACATTATTATTCGGACCCTCTGTCGAGAGGGCACAACTGTTGTAATAAGTGTGCATGTGTGTGATGCATGTCTTCCAATCCCATTTCTTTCTCCCTTTTACTTAACCGCTTTCGATGGTTAGTTTAGGGTCATTTTCAATTAGCATACTTATGCCTCGCATGTTTGCATTCATTCATCTATCTTGCATGCACTGGGCTCAGCGCATCATACAAACTGCATTGTATTTCAATACCAATTTGAATACATGTTATCAATTGCATTCACATGACATCTTAGAATAGCCGAGCCTATCTTCGTTGCATCTTTGCATGCATTACATTAGGCATTGTTAACATAGCTAGGATCATGCATTGATTACTAACTACTTTTTTGGCTCGGAGTACACTGTGAGTGTTTATGCTTTAGCATCCTTGCATGCGTGTAAGTGCCGCCATGATAGCATGCTTTCCATAAGGCTATGTGCTTAACTGCTATAACTGCTTGAATGCCTGTGGATGAAGGTTTGATTGCCTGAATTGGAACAACTTGATGATTGTGAGTTTTAAGCCCACTTGAAGTGGCAAAATCATGTTTTCTAAGCCCACTTGAGAGTGGCAAATCCACGGCTTAGCCTACTTGCGAGTAGCAACTTCAAACCACTTTAAAAAACAAACATGAGTTGTTTTGTTCCAATCCGCGTGATTGAGTCTATACTTGTATGCTGTGCGCATCACATAGTGAGCTAGTTAATAAACCGGAATAAGAACGCATGTGTTTTAAAAAACAACATATCATGTTAGTAGAGGCTAATCCTTTGATCGGGCGAGCGGGGGTGCTCATGGCATGACCTTCCCCACTCGTACCCAAGTTCCCGAGCCGAAGCAATTTTGGTGATGGCGGACACGTGGCCTTAGGCACGAGTCAAGGTTTCCTAAATTTTCCAAAACAAAATATTTAGGTGGCGACTCTGAAATCTGGCAAAGCAGTCCATGTTTGGCACTTCTTGATTAAAATCCATTTTCCAAAATGATTTGCCGGATTTGGACTCTTTGGTGATTTATCAGTCTTACATTGCACTTTGTGAGATTAGATTCAGAACCGTGACAGGAGTTCGAACTGTAGTAGCTAAGAAGTATAATTCGCGCCCTCGTGCGCGGAGCGGAGTTCGGGCGGTCTACAACACTTTTTAAATTTAGATCAATTTGGCCCTTGCCATCATATTCCATCTACAATTCGACGGAATGTGCTAACGTGGCACCGAAGTTCATTAGAAATTTCATTTTACCTCCCAAACTATACCTTAAAAATCAATTTGCCTCCCAAATTAAATCAATTTGCCACCCAAATTGTACCTTAAAAATCAATTTACCCCCCACGTCAGCACATTCCATCCAATTGTGGACAGAATGTGATGGTAGGTGCCAAATTGATCAAAATTTTGAAGGTTTAGGTGTAAAATTGATATTAATTAAAGTTTGGGGGTCAAATTGAAAAACACGTGAAAGATTGGAGGGCGAAATGATATTTTCTCATTTATGTCAACTTTTCCCTTTATTAAATAAAGTTTGTAAGGATTCTAAATTTCATTGGGTTACTTGTGAGTTGTCTAAACATATCCGTACTAGTTATATACCACATATGGCACGGGCCCCTAGTGCTTTTGACCTTATTCATTTTGATGTTTGGGATTCTTGTAACGCCCCGAAAAAATTACAATAAATCCCATCCATAAGCAAAAGAATAATAGAAATAATATGCTTTTATTCATCAGAGTTCGTATACAAAAGTTAACACATGCGTACAAACTGTTCATCCTAAATCTACAACATGTGTTACAAGTGTTAAAGGGAAATAAAAGTTAAACAGATAATCATATGCCCTAAAGGCTTACAACTTTCCAAGTTATCGCTTTGTTACAACAAAAGAGAGTCTAACTCTATACAAATTAAGCCCTTGGCTTTATAAATAAGTACAAAAGTGAAGCCTGTGCTCCAAACTCCTTCCAAGCTACTGCCTTGGTAGATACATAACATCAATGCCTGAAAATGGTTTTCCCAAATAGGGTGAGCCAAAGCCCAGTAGGAACAACCTAACACAGTATATGAAATGTGAGGGCTGAGTAAATAGCAAAATCAGAAGCGTACGCTTTAAAAGATAGGCATTACTCGGCTCTAACCTGCACGATCAGGAGGCCAAATACAATAAATAGGCTGAGTAACCATTGAACTATGGGGCCGAATAAATAAACGGGTAGTGAGTGAAAAGGGGACCAGGCCCCGAGGCCCTGGAAACAAGTATAAATAAAGGAACAACAGTCGAAGAAAGGTATGTGAGAACTAGTATGCTTAACTTAAAATACAAGTAACCCAGAGAGAGTGGAGACTGACTTGTCCGTCGGAGTGCTAATTCCGGCACCCCCGACCGGAGTGTTCATTTCTTTTCAGGTGTCTATTTGAGGATCACGAGCGTCTCCTAGGATCAGAAGAGTATTTCCAAACCACATCCCTACAATTGGCGCCGTCTGTAGGAATACTCAAATACATCCATGGCGGGCGTAATGGAAGACCCTCCGATAGTCACCGATGAAACCACACAGAGAGACGATCTCACCCCGACAAACTTGCTTGGACCAGAGATTATCGCCGCAAGACGCGCCTTGAACTTCGCCTCAACCTCGACTTCAGAGCAGGAGACAATGCAAGCAATCATGGAACGAGCTAAGCAAAATGAACAGGGGTTGGAGAACATGATCGCTGAGAACGAACGTCTTAATCAAGATTTGGCCTTGGAAGTGGCAAAGTCCAAACAAGCTGTCCACCCAGAGGCGGGACGACCTCTGAGGGCAGGTGGTCGACGACCTCGAGCCTGACAACAAGACACTAATAGCAACTCTGACTCATTGTCCCCAGAGCCCAAGAAGAAGGAACGACACGAAACCACCAGTTCCTCCGAAGAGAGTCCACATGTAAGGCATAAGCGACGAAGAAACAGTTTAGATGAAGAAGACCAGCACGATCCGTTTGTACGAAGGATTGCAAGGGCAGTGCTACCTAAGAAATTCAAAGCACCATCATTCACCTTGTACGACGGTAAATCAGACCCCACCGATCACATCCGCCATTACAAGCAAGCCATGACGCTGCATGCAGACGATGAGGCTCTCATGTGTAGAATATTTCCGAGCAGTTTGGGACCACTAGCTAGTAGGTGGTATTATAAACTGGAGCCAGCTTCAATCTAGAGCTTCCACCAACTCCAAAAATCCTTCAGGGTGAGGTTTATCACTAATGAGGTCCAGCCAAAGCAAGCCGGTTCCCTCTGGGCAATGCAGATTCAATCGGGGGAAACCCTTCGTGCGTATTCGGCGCGGTATTGGGAATGTTTTAATCTGGTAGATGATGCTTGCAACGACTCCATGGCCATTATCGCCTTCAAGATGGGGCTGCATCCCTACAATGCCCTCCTCAGCTCTTTGACCAGACGGCCCCCCAAAACAGTCTGGTCTTTGATGAAGAAAGTTGAAGAGCACTGTAAAGTGGAGGATGATGCCTTGAGGGTTAAAGCCGTAAATGTGACCAACAAGACGGCTCCTACTGAAATTGCTCAGCCATTAAATTCTGTACCACCTCAGAGCCCTGAACCACGACATTGGGCTAAACGAGAAAAGAGACGGGATTCTTGCCGATCAAATGACCAATGCTCTCACCGAGCAAATGAACAGCTACAAGTTGATAGCAGGCGCACAAAGCGCATCGATAAGAAATATACGGAGTTGACAGAGCCGATCAATGCGGTCTTGACCAAAATCCAACACCTTCCGTTCTTCAAATGGTCGTCCAAAATGGTGGGACCTCCTGACACGAGAAGACGGGACAGACGGTGTGAGTATCATAAAGACCATGGCCACGATACTGAGAGTTGTTATGCATTGAAGGATCACCTGGAGGAATTGGTACAAGATGGTAGGCTACAATAGTACGTTCGAAAAGGCAACTCAACCAAAGTAATAGCCTTAAGACAAGACTCCCCTCCACTCGGCGTGATCCACATGATATACAGCCTGCCAATGTCATCCGCGGTGCATACAATTCAGTCGAATCCCAACCCTCAAAATCAGCTCACTCCAGCAAAACGTCTCCATGAAGCTGCGAGCATTACTTTTGATGATTCAGATTTGGCCGGAGTGACACTTCTCTACGTTGATCCCTTAGTAATTGAGTTGCGCGTCAACCGATTCACCGTTGAGCGCGTACTCATTGACCTAGGGAGCACATCGGAGGTTATGTATTACTAGACATTCACCAAACTCGGCCTCTCTGAATCAGATCTCTCTTCGGCTCTCTATCCGCTATTCGGCTTCAATGCTAATCCAGAATACCCGTTGGGAAAAATTACACTACCTGTTCGAGCGGGCTCCCGAACAGTGGAAATGGAATTCTTGGTCGTTAAGCTGTCGTCGCCGTATGACCTCATCATGGGGCGAAATTGGTTGCACACCATGCGGGCCGTGCCGATTACCTATCATCAACTGCTATGCTTCCCGACCGAACATGGCATTGAACAAAGCCATGGCTCCCAGAAATCGGCACAAGCATGTTATCTCCTTACTGGAAAGACGTCTAAAGATTTGCAAATGAATTCCATTGAGGTGCCGGATCAAGAGAGCCTCGACGATGTTGGGCGGCTCCCAAGTGAAAAGGCCACGGAAGCCCTAGATCAAGTTGCAATCGATGGAAGCCCAGGCAAGTTCTTCATGGTCGGCGCCTCCCTAAATCAAGCCGACAGACAGCAGCTAATCTCATTCCTACTCAGCAACCTTGATGTCTTTGCGTAGACTCCATACGAGATGCCGGGTATAGATCCGTCGGTTTCACAGCACAGTTTGAATGTTGACCCTAAGTGCAAGCAGATCATTCAGAAAAGCCGGCGGTCAGCCGCAGAGCACACTGCCGCCGTTGTCGAGGAGGTTGACAGATTGCTTGACGCCGGGGCAATCAGGGAGGTGACCTACCCTACACGGCTCTCTAATATAGTAGTTGTGAAGAAGAAAAATGGGACTTGGCGGGTATGTGTCGATTTTACGGACTTAAACAAAGCCAGCCCCAAGGATTGTTTTCCCCTACCCAGAATTGACCAACTTGTAGATGCGATGGCATGCCATCAGCGTATGAGCTTCCTTGATGCCTACAGAGGCTACCATCAAATCGCCATGCGTCTAGAGGACCAAGACAAAACTGCATTCCTCACCCCAAGAGGAACCTACTGCTACAAGGTTATGCCTTTTGGGCTGAAGAATGTAGGGGCAACTTACCAGAGACTAGTCACCACCATGTTCAAGGAGCAACTCGGCCACACTATGGAAGTGTACATTGATGATATGGTGGTCAAGTCCAAGGAAGAGCAGAATCATATAGCCGATCTGGAAGAGACATTCGACATTTTACGCAAATATAGAATGAAGCTGAATGCTTCCAAATGTGCATTTGGAATCGGCTCTGGCAAATTCTTGGGTTACATTGTCAACCATCGAGGAATCAAAGCCAACCCAAGGAAAATCACAGCAATCCTGGAGCTTGGCTCTCCTTGCTTAGTAAAAGAGGTTCAAAAGTTGATGGGGATGGCCGCCGCACTCAACAAGTTCATCAGTCGGTCCACAGATTGCTGCCGACAATTCTTTCATACACTACGGTAGGGAAAGGCTTTTGAATGGTCTGCCGAATGCGAAGCTTCTTTGAATGGCCTCAAGACCTACCTCGGCTCAGTACCACTCTTGACAACACCTGCTGCTGGTGACCCATTCATTTTGTATCTGGCAGTTTCCGACAGGGCTGTCAGCGCCATACTGATAAAGGAAGAGTTGGGGGAGCAGTGGCAAGTGTATTATGCGAGCAAGGCAATGGTTGACATTGAAACACGCTACCTTCTGCTGGAAAAACTCATCCTAGCCTTAGTCACGGCGGCAAGAAAACTGATGCATTACTTCCAGGGACATAGCATGGGGATGCTAACAGATTATCCCCTCCAATCAGTACTACGAAGTGCAGAAGCATCGGGACATGTTTCAAAGTGGGCTCTTGAACTCGGCCAGTACGACATTCAGTTTCTACCTAGAACCTCAATCAAGGGACAGATGCTTGCCAACTTTGTTGTTGAATTCATTGGGGGTCTTGCCGATTTCAAGTTTGATGAAATTCGATCGAAGCCGAACTGGAGAATTTATGTTGGGGACATTTGGCAGTTGTACTGTGATGGATCGTCCAATCAACAGGGCAGCGGGGCCGGAGTTGTAATCATAGCTCCCGACGGCGCAATAATTGAGCAAGCCGTCAAGCTCGGCTTCGAAGCATCAAATAACGAAGCCGAATACGAAGCCCTTCTAGCTGGTTTGCGGAATGCGCACCTTCTGGGTGCTCAGCGTTTGCTTGTATTTTGCGATTCAAAACTTGTGATCAATTAGCTAAAGGGGGAGTACGCGGCAAGAAACGACTGTATGGCGGCTTACATGAAAAGGGCCAACTCCTTGCTGGAAAAATTTGACCATCATGAATTGAACCAGATAACACATGATCAGAACACACATGCAGATGCCCTGGCTTGCCTAGCCTCCGCCATTAACTTAGAGATTAAGCGGACTATTGAAGTAGGTTTCATCCCGGAGCCGAGCATTGGCCCTTCAGAGGAAGTCCAAGTCAATGTTATAGAATCTGGACCGAGTTAGATGGATCCCATTGTTACATTCCTGTCTTCCGAACAGCTCCTAGAGGACAAGAAAGAAGCGCACAAGCTGCGAAACAAAGCCTTACAATACTACTTGGATCCGCAAGGAAGGCTTTATAAAAAATCCCTTTCTGGTCCATATTTGGAATGTGTGCACCCGGACAAAGTCGAGGAACTTCTGACTGAAATACATGAAGGCAGTTGTGGCGCCCATTCTGGCGGGCGCTCCTTGGCTCATCGAGCCGTGACACAGCGGTATTACTGGCCGACAATGAGAGCCGATGTTGAATGTTACACGAAAAAGTGTGAACAGTGCCAAAAGTTCTCTCCTTTGACCCACCTACCTACTGAAGAGCTAAGCTCCATAACCAGTCCTTGGCCGTTTGCCCAATGGGGACTTGACATCGTCGGACGACTGCCTCGTGCCCCGGGTAACAAGCGATTTTTGATTGTTGCGACATATTATTTTACAAAATGGGTAAAAGCGGAGGCACTAATGCACATCCGAGATACCAACGTGAAGCATTTTGTTTGGAGAAACATCATAACACGATTCGGCATTCCAAGAGCACTTATCTTAGACAATGGCACCCAGTTTGACTGTGGTGTCTATCGAGAGTTGTATAGCAAGTATGGTATCCGGCCTTACTTTTCCACCCCGGCTTATCTACAAAGCAATGGTCAAGCTGAAGCCTCTAACAAATCCATCTTGGACGGCATCAAAAAGAGGCTGGAGAAAGCTAAAGGCAAGTGGGTCGAAGAATTGCCGAGTGTGTTGTGGGCTCATCGAACTACGCCAAGGCGATCTACTAGGGAAACGCCGTTTGCTCTATGCTTTGGAACCCAGGCAATCATACCCCTGAAGATCAGCCTCCCAACCTTGAAATCGACAGTTTTCGATATGGGCTAAAACGACATGATGTTGGCCTTGGATTTGATTCTGATCGAAGAACAAAGAGACCGTGCCTTAGCATCCATGGCGTGGTATCAATAACAGCTTGCTAAGTCGTATGATCAACGTGTTCAGCTATGCCGTTACACACCAGGAGAGTTGGTTCTAAAGAAAGTACTCCCAGTTGCCAGGAAGCCGGCTGATGGAAAATTGGGTCCTAATTGGGACAGCCCCTATCAGGTCGATTCGATCGCTGGAGTAGGGGCATATCGGCTCAAAGACATGTCTGGAAGAAGTCTGCCACGGCCTTGGAATTCAACGCACTTGTGCAAATTCTATCATTAAACCCGGCCTGTGGGGAATGATACTAGTTTTGAATGGCTCACCATGTACACTTTCCAGTTTTGTAATACAAAGTCCAGTTAAAAATTGTTTGGGCCAAAAAAGCCTTGGGATTTGGAGCGCCCTTCGTGGATATCACGATTGGCCGAATAAAGTCTCCGGATTTGAAACGCCCTTCGTGGATATCACGATTGGCCAAATAAAGCCTCCGGATTCGGAACCTCATCGGCGCATGACGCCTTTGGCCCGATAAAGCCTCCGGATTTGGAGCGCCCTTCGTGGATATCATGATTGGCCAAATAAAGCCTCCGGATTCGGAGCCTCATCGGCGCATGACGCCTTTGGGCCGATAAAGCCTCCAGATTCAGAGTGCCCTTCGTGGATATCACGATTGGCCAAATAAAGTCTCCGGATTCGAAGCGCCCTTCGTGGATATCACGATTGGCCAAATAAAGTCTCTGGATTCAGAGCGCCCTTTGTGGATATCACGATTGGCCGAATAAAGTCTCCGGATTCGGAGCGCCCTTTGTGGATATCACGATTGGCCCAATAAAGCCTCCGGATTCGGAGTGCCCTTTGTGGATATCACGATTGGCCCGATAAAGCCTCCGGATTCGGAGCCTCATTGGTGCATGACGCCTTTGGGCCGATAAAGCCTCCGGATTCGGAACGCCCTTCGTGGATATCACGATTGGCCAAATAGTCTCTGGAATCGAAGCCTCATCGGTGCATGACGCCTTTGGGCTGATAAAGCCTCCGGATTCGGAGCACCCTTCATGGATATCATGGGGCCTCATCGTCGCATGACGACTGTTTAAATCTGAAGCCAGGGCCGTGCGTAACATGATTATGCCGATTAAATATTTATTGTAGAATGCTCTCGTGTCGAGCCGGCAAAACCCGTTTACACATTAAAGCATATAAACATTCGGAATGAAATGCCTAGTCAACTCGGGCCGGTCAATGTTTATACAATGAAACACAAAACACGCGTATGCCGATTAAATATTTAATGTAGAATGCTCTCGTGTCGAGCCGGCAAAACCCGTTTACACATTAAAGCATATAAACATTCGAAATGAAATGCCTAGTCAACTCGGGCCGGTCAATGTTTACACAATGAAACACAAAACACGTGTATGCCGAATAAATATTCAATGTTTATACATTCATTCAAACATTTATACAATGAAACACAAAACATGCAAACACGTGTGTGCCGAATTAAAATTACAATGAAACACATTTAAAATAGAACATTTTATTCAATCAGGCAATGATTACATAGTTTTGAATGCGATCTGCATTTGAACATTACAATAAGTATTTTTATACGGCACCGCCCTCATCCTCACTCTGCTCGACTTCAAAGGCGGAAAATGGAAAATGATTATGTTGGTAGAGTGGCAATGCCGAATCAATGCCCGATGCTCAGAGAGCTTCCGTGGCTTGAGATGCCTTGATCCAACCGTGCTTAAATCCACGATTTTCACATCGGCAAACCTCTTCGGCGAGTTTTTCCTTGGTCTTTTGAATTCCGGCCTTTTGGCCGTCATGGAAACCTTTTTCATAGGCCGCGACCTTTCGACTACCACGTTTGGATCTCGAACGATCGAGTCTACCTCTGTCATTGGTCTATTCCCCACGAAGACCGCAAAGCTCAATGGGTGAAAAGTCGCGTCGGATTCCCTTCCAGAATTGGGTTGAGGAGCTTTGCCCTGAGGTTGCTTATCCCTCCTGGGTGACCTACTTCGACGACGAGGAGATTGGTGTCTCTCCTAATCCCTTGAAGTCCTACTTCCCGTGCACGACGGTTCACCAATTCGACTCATATCTCCTCCCAGCTCGGCTAGCGTCCTCACTTCCCCCTACTGTTGAAGAAAAGTCTACATGACATTCGCACTTGTTTAACCTTCCTCAAAGAGCTAGACTGAGTTGCTGACTGAGCATATAAATAGGACCTCAAAGAGCTAGACTGAGTTGCTGACTGAAGAGAAGTCTACACGTCCATTTATTCCCTACGAGGGCAGCACCTCTGAGGCAATCTCATTAATACTGAAACCTCAACAGCCCGGCGCCGACTGAGTCATATGCCCCAATCGCCCCATCAACCACTGTTATTCGACGTTTAATGTTCTAGTCGGCTTGAGTGCCCCAGCCGATTCACGAACCGATTCATCAGTACAATATTCATAAGTTCATGTTATTCAGCGTTTAATGTTCACGAACCAGCTGGGGCAAGGGCAGATTCATCAATCTAGTCGGCTTGAGTGCCCTAGCTGCTTCACGAACCGATTCATCAGTACAATATTCATAATTTCATGTTATTCGGCGTTTAATGTTCATGAACTAGCTGGGGCAAGGGCAGATTCATCAATCTAGTCGGCTTGAGTGCCCCAGCCGCTTCACGAATCGATTCTTCAATACAATATTCATAAGTTCATGTTATTCGGCGTTTAATGTTCACGAACCAGCTGGGGCAAGGGAAGATTCATCAATTTAGTCGGCTTGAGTGCCCCAGCCGCTTAACGAACCGATTGATCAGTACAATATTCATAAGTTCATGTTATTTGGCGTTTAATGTTCATGAACCAGCTGGGGCAAGGGCATATGGCGGGGCCCTGAGTCAATTTACTTATTCGGATAAATTAAGGTTAAATTAATTGCCAAGTTACACTGTTATCCAATTGGCAGCTATGCAGTGGGATATTTAATCTACTCATCTCATGATCTTACTTCTATCGGATCGATAGTTAGCAAGCACAACAGACAGTAATCATTTTATCCAAAGTAGTAAAAAGTAAAACTCTTCATTAATATCAAAAACTGCGTACAACTAGTAGTGAAATGAAAAAGGAAATTTTCATTAATAAATTGAGCGCAGATAGTAACTAATTTATACATGAAAATTACCTTGAACGAACAGAAATCTACTAAACAAAAACATACATTGAAATTGAAAATACTTAATAAAACTAGAATGTCTCCCAAATCAATCCTCGGGATCAGACTCAAGTGACTCAACGTCCACTTGCTCGTATGGAATTAGCATGGCCAATGTAACTCCAACGGCAGCAAGGGCTTTGAGCTACCCATGTTTGAATCCCCGATTCTCGAATTTGGGGACTTCTTCTACATAGTCCTTAAGGGCGGTGCTCTTTTTAGCCTTGAACGCCCCAGAAGCCTTAGAGTTGGCTTTCTCCTTGGCCTTCTTCAACTCTTCTAACTCGGCCTCCACCTTGGCAAGCACCTCCTTGGCTAACTTAAGCGATTCCTCGCTCGCGTTTGCCCTCTCCTCGGCGTTGGATCTGAGCTGGTCGGCAGTCCGAGCCCTCTCCTTCTCAGCTTCGGCTTGAGCACTTTCCATTGTGGCTCTGATCACCTCGAACTCGGCCCTACTCCTCTCACCTTAAGCTTCCGACTTCAAGTGGCCAATTCTTTCGACGGCATCATGCTGGCGGCGGCCTAGTTCGGCTATCCTTCCAACCGTCTGCAAAACAAGGAGTTGGAATCATCACATACCAAGAAATATCGTATGCAAACCAAACCAAACAAGGAGTAAAAAAGATTAAGTCACATACCAGAAGGACCGACTAGGCAGCCAATGCTATAGCTACCAAATCCGGCTCTGCTCGAAAGATGGCCTTGTTAGCCGGCAACGACACTGAGGCGGCCAAGCTCAACGCTACAGCTGGATCCTTCAAGGCAGATACATCAGAGGAGATCAGTGTGTTTTTGATCTTTGGTTGAACAACGAAAGGAACAACCACATTCAACTCCTCTAAGCGAGGCCATTTGTCAGCGGGGCTTTCCTCTGATCTGGCCTCTCCCTTGGCGATACGTTTTCCGCCCCACTCTTCTGGAATCGACCGTTCCTCTGGAATCTGCTGTTCGGCTTCCTTCTCCGTCTCGGCCACAACAACTTGAGCCGCTTCTTCTATAATAACGGGCTATGAAGATTCAATCAGGACAGGTCCAGAACGGGTGGCCTCGGCTTTCCGTCGGGCGGCCATACGTTCGGTATTTCTCTTTCGCGCCATCTGCGTGAGGTTTTCCCCAGCTATACCCTCAGAAAAAGCGTTGGGTAGGTCTCCCAAATTTGTAAAAATATCTTCAAAGGAAAACTCTGCCCGATCCAAAGTGGATGGTTAGTTAGGCTGGTTAAGACAAGTTGCCTCGAACGCTAAGTTTAGAGCCTCGTCGGCCTATTCGGCCTCTGCAGCGAACTCTCTCGTTGGTTCGGCAATTACCTCGACCACCGGCTCTACGTCTTGCTCCGAATCAGAAGCTTCGAAACCAATTTGCCTAAGGGTCTTGAAGCTGGGGAAGATAAGAGCTGTAAGGTGTTGTCCGCGGCCGAGAACGTAGTATAAGTAGGCTCGTACCGCAGGAGTATATAGGTAGCTCTCCGTTGCTTCTAAACGTTTGGACATCCAAAATACTTGAGTGCAGTCTTAATTTCCAAAAGGACTGCGTCGTCAACCGAGGTCAGAATCTTCTTCAACTTATTGCCTGCAAAAACAAAGGATTAGACTTGGAGAAAAAGCTGAATAAAAGAAAGATCAATAAACACAAGGAGTTACACGGCAACCTGGTTCACCCCTTCGTCTGGGAATTGGGTCTAGGCGATCTTCGCCTTTGTCGAATTCCCAGTTGCCTCGGACATTGACCATTACATCGTCAACTCGTTTGCCAGAGTTTGGCAAGCATGGTTACTAAGTGATGGTCGGTGTCCTTGGCCTTGAGAAAGTAGTGCTCGAGCCGACCGGAGGATTTGGATAAAGCGTAGCAGTGCCGAATCGCTGGAATGCCAAGGTTGATCTTAAGGTGCCGGTTCAACTCTACGATTCCCATTATGATTCGAAAAAAATTCACATTGGGTTGGAAAAGAATCAGACACCAATGGCGGAGGACGGCCCTAAGAAATGGGTGTAGGGGAAAACGAACTCCGCCCTCCGCAATGGATAGGAGAGGAAAGACGATTGTATTTTGGTCATCCCTCTCCATATCAAGAGTATTGTCCATCACTAGAGATAGATGGACATCATCAAGGATAGAAAAATGTCGTCGGAACCCATAAATACGACCCTCGGAAATGAGGTCTTTCAAATGCTTAGCCATTCTAGTAAGGACTCAAGGGTATTCTAAATCAAAAATAAACACGGAAAATAGGATTACAAAGGCAAGAGAAGAAAACTTACGAAAGGCAGAGGAGACAAGGAGAGATGGGAAGAAGTTGCAGAAGAGGCGAGACAGAGGAGAGATACCGGCTGGCAATCCAGGAGGCTCAAATATTCAAAAAGCATGCATTCGAAGAGGCTGGAGTTTCAAATCATAATAAATGCAAAAGATGCACGAACGAGGCGAGAACGTATAATGATGACCGAGAGGCGTGTGCGTTCTGACATTCACATTGGGATAGGTGAAGCCGCCTAACTTATGTTTCTCTTGACTTTTCATATTCGAAACCAAACACACCAATTAACTGCCGTCAATGGGGAGTTTGGGGGGCAATTGTGAGGGCCGAATAAATAGCAGAATTAGAAACGTACGCTCTAAAAGATAGGCATTACTCGGCTCTAACCTACACGATCAGGAGGCCGAATACAATAAATAGGCCGAGTAACCATTGAACTATAGGGCCGAATAAATAAACAGATAGTGAGTGAAAAGGGGACCAGGCCCCGAGGCCCTGGAAACGAGTATAAATAAAGCAACAATAGTCAAAGAAAGGTATGTGAGAACTAGTATGCTTAACTTAAAATACAAGTAACCCAGAGAGAGCGGAGACTAACTTGTCCGTCGGAGTGCTAATTCCGGCACCCCCAACTGGAGCGTTCATTTCTTTTCAGGTGTCTATTTGAGGATCACGAGCATCTCCCAGGATCAGAAGAGTATTTCCAAACCACATCCCCACATGAAATTTAACAAAAATATAAGTACAATGTGCATATACAATGCCTATGCCAAAACACTCATATTCTACATGATCATATGGTACCAAATTTACATTATTCTTCAATTCATCTCAATTTAAATCATTACATCTCAATTAATGAGGAAATGTTATTGTCTTTCAAACAACCCATCTAAGACTACAACTCAGTGGTTCCCAAATTAACACAATCATCACATAAAACACTTCAATTTATCATTTTACGAAAATTTCGTTCGTGGGATCGGCACCCATGTATACACATGGTTTCGGGACTTTTACCCAGGACACATAGGCCAACTTTGTTCAATGGAGTCCATCTCCTATCTCCACTCAAACAATGTAGTACATCCACTTTCTTCTCGCAAACAATGGAGTACATCCCCCATTCTCCTCCCAAACAATCATACATATACAATGTACTTAAAACTTAGTCATATTCAATGACAATCAACAAGAGATTAGTTTCAATTTACCTAATCCTCATGCAATTTCTACAACAATCATAGCTATCCTCCACCGATAGCCTAATACAGATATTTCTAAACAGATATTAAATCTCAAGACAGATAGTTTATTCAGATTTTCATAAGGTGCGAGATAATGCATATCCAACTCCACCATTAACACCAACATTCATCCAATGTCATATTGACAATACCAATTTCATTTATTTATACAAAATAAATACTTGAACCATTTTAGGTTAACTTTCTTCTTTCCCAAATACCAACCCAAATGCCAAAATCAACAATTGTGACACAACGTAACCTCATTTTCAAACCCCATGACTATTTACATTACATTCACTAGAAATCCCTCTTTTGATTTTACATTCCAAACCCTAGATTTGTCCAAAATACTCCCAAATCCCACCATTGTTACACAACAACAAATAGCTAAGCTAAAAGCAAAGCAAGGTGGAAACTTCAGTGACGCCGAAACCTAGTTCCAATCGGATCAAAACAGAGCTCTAGAAATGCTCTAGCTTTTTCTCAAAGGCATTAGGGTGGAGAACCCAATGGATCTAGGTGAAATAATAGAAAGAAGATGAGTTTTAGAGAGAGAAACTCAAGATCTAGGTTTTTGGAAAGTTTTAGAGAGAGAGAGGGATGAAAAAGTGAACTAAAAAGTTGTCCTCACAGACTGATATACACGCAGTCCGCTCGAGCGTAGAATGCACACTTTCAGAAGTTTTGTAGACGAAAGACATCGTTCGAGCTCAGGATTGGACGCTCGAGTGTGGAATACACTTTTCCAGTATTTGCAGCTCTGCAAAAATACTGAGAGTTTGCAAAGTTTGCTCGAGCGCTGGAAGTGCCGCTCGAGCAGGGGAGCAAAAATCTGGACAACAAAGTTTCGAAAATCAAGCAACCAACCTGTTCCAAACAAGATCAATACAATCCAATAACCAAATTTAAGGAAGAATAAGAGGGAAAAGACATGAACAACCATACGAGGCTATGAAATTCGAGTCCAAAATACAAATGTGACGAGTCTAAACCAGAAATGCTATAACCTCCCCCCCTTAAGGAATTTCGTCCCCAAAATTACAAATCAAGTTCAAAATCATTATTAACCCATTCACAATAATGCTAATCTAACAAGCTCAACGCCATGACCCATTCTCTGGTCATCCATTCTCATCAACTCGATACACAAGTTCCAATATTGAAAGTGTAGTTTACAATTTCCCAAAACATTTACAATGTTTAATCAAAATCCAAGTTTTCAAAATTTACACAACATATACAATGCTTCCAAAGTGATACAACATCCATAATATTCAATATTCTCAAAGCATATACAATACTTATATTGAATCCATGTTCCCAAAACACCCATAGCATATACAATGTCCTCGTATTTTAGAACATATACAATGCTTTTACATTTCATTAACATGATGAAAATCTTAACATATTTTCAAACACCAACAAATAAGTCAGGATATTTCTCTTAGACTTCCAATTCACGCTCCCAAGTTGCTTCCTCAACCCTGTGATGTTTCCATAATACCTTAACCAAGGGGATTGTCTTGCCTCACAAAACTTGATCCCGGTTATCCCTGACTCTCACCGGTCTCTCTTCATACGATGCATCCTTATCTACCTCTAAGTCGGTCCAATTCAACACGTGCGATGGATCCGGCTTATACTTTCGAAGCATGCTAATATGAAACACATCATGACCCTCAGAAAGATGTAGTGGCAATGCCAAGCGGTAAGCAACCTCTCCGACCCGCTCAAGGATCTCAAAAGGCCCAATAAATCGAGGGGACAACTTCCCACTCTTTCCAAATCTCATCAAACCCTGCCTAGGTGATATCTTCAAGAAGACATGATCTCCCACCTCAAAAGGCAATGATCTCCTCCTATGATCGGTGTAACTTTTCTGATGACTCTGAGCAGTAACTAATCGTTTACGGATAAATGCCACCTTCTCCGTCATTTCCCGAACCATCTCCAGCTCCAATAAAGGTGCATCACCCACCTCAACCCAATACACAGGGAACCTACATGGTCGGCCATACAAGGCCTCAAACGGTGCCATGCTAATACTCGACTGGAAGCTACCATTATAGGAAAACTCCACTAAGGGCACGTGCCTCTCTCACAAACCCTTGAAGTCAAGGACGCAACGTCGAAGCATATCCTCAAAGATCTGAATAGTACGCTCAGACTGCCCCGTCAGTCTGAGGATTGTACGCAGTGCTAAAGGTCAATCTAGTGCCCAAGGCACTCTGCAAACTCTGCCACAATCGAGCTGTGAAACGCAGATCTTTATCTGAAACGATCGTCACGGGGACCCCGTGTAACCTCACTATGTCCCTAATGTAAAGTTCGGCAAGATAATCTACCAAATCACTCACACGCATAGGTATAAAATGTGCTGACTTGGTCAACAGGTCAACTACCACCCAAATCGTATCACTCCCCTGTTGAGTCCTCGGAAGGCCCACAACAAAATTCATCGTGACATGCTCCTATTTCCACTCAGCTATAGGCAAGGATCGTAACAAACCCATTGGCCTCTGATGCTCGGCCTTTATTTATTGACAAGTAAGGCACTTTGATACAAACACTGCCATATCTTTTTTCATACCCCTCCACAAAAACTGGCGACTTAGGTCGTGATACATCTTTGTGCCCCTCGGATGCACCGCAAGCCATGAATGGTGAAACTCTCAGAGTACTTCCTCTCGGCAAGACTCCGACACAAATAGATGGTCAAGGTATCTAACACTCAAGTCAGAATACACGTTCAAGCCTCTTTCCACCTTCCCACTGGAGATCTTTTCCCGGAGGGTTTCTACCTCAAGATCATTCTTCTGCGCCTCTAACACTCGGTTCACAAGTGTGGTTTGTGCAACTACTGTAAATAATGTTGCAGACTCAATGGACTCACCAAGAGTACCCAATATCTCTCATTCCCGGATGGTAACATTAGCCACACTACCAATGGATTTCGTACTCGAAGCATCAGCTACTACGTTGGCTTTTTCTGGATGATAATGTAGCTCAAAATCATAATCCTCTATAAACTCCATCCACCTCCTCTGCCTCAAACTCAAGTCTTTTTGTGTAAACAGATACTTCAAACTCTTGTGGTTAGAAAACACCTCAAATTTCTCCCCATAAAGATAATGCCTCCAAATTTTCAAAGCAAAGATCAATGCCGCCAACTCTAGGTCACGAGTAGGGTAGTTCCTCTCATGTGTTTTCAACTGCCGCAAGCCATAGGCTACTACCTTCCCCTCTTGCATCAATACACAACCCAAACCTTCCTGTGAGGCATCACAATAAACAAAATAACCCAAATTCCTCTTTGGAATAATCAAGACTGGAGCAGTGGTAAGTCTAACTTTAAGCTCTTGAAACGACTTCTCACAAGCCTCACTCCATACAAATTTAATTCCTTTCCTTGTCAACCTAGTCAAATGTGAGGCTAGCCTAGAGAAATCCTTCACAAACCGACGGTAATACCTAGTTAATCCCAAGAAACTAAGGATCTCAAAGGCATTCTTAGTTTGTATCCAATCTTGCACTGCCTCTATCTTGGATGAATCTACAGTCAACCCTTCCCTGGATACCACGTGGCCTAAAAACTTAATTTCCCTCAGCCAGAACTCACACTTCCAAAACTTAGCATACAGTTGGTGGGTTCTAAGCAATTCAAGTACCACTCATAAGTGTTCCTCGTGTTCCTCTATAGAGGGTGAGTAAACCAAGATGTCGTCTACAAAGACGACCACAAAATGGTCTAGGAACTCACGAAAGATCCGGTTCATCAAATCCATAAATACAGTCGGTGCATTGGTTAGCCCAAAGGGCATCACAAGAAACTCATAATGGCCATACTGTGTACATAATGCCATCTTCAGAATATCCTCCTTCCTCACTATCAGCTGGTGATAACCCGATCTCAGATTTATCTTAGAGAAGCAATAAAACCCCTTCAACTGATCAAACAAATCATCTATACGGGGCATTCGGTACTTGTTCATAACAATCACCCGGTTCAATTTTTGGTAATCTACACAATGTCGCAACGCTTTATCTTTCTTTTTTTGCAAAGAGAGCCAGTGCTCTCCAATGTGAAGTACTAGAGTGGATAAAACCCTTATTTAACAGTTCCTGAAGTTGAATCTTCAACTCACTCAATTTAGTATGTGCAAATCTATACGGTACCATAGAAATTGGTGCCGTACCAAGCACTAAATCAATAGAGAATTCAATCTCTTGGTGAGGTGGTAAACTAGTAAGATCCTCAGGAAAGACATCTGGGTAATCACAAACCAACCTTGGCAACTCAACCCGGACTTCATCACTCTGACAACTTAAAAGCTAACAAGAAGACAACTAAGTTCACTCTGCCCTCGCGGATCATATATCGGTGATAAGACTCTATCCACCTAGTCCCCCAAGAAGTAAAAGCAATCACCATTTAGGGTACATACAGTAACCTTTTCTGTTCCTACTTTTTCGGGTCATCATTATTATGTGACTTTTATTAATGATCACACTAGGTACACTTGAGTCTATTTATTTCTGATGTGTTTCTCATCTTCGTTTAGTTTTTGTAAATGGTTAAGACACAATTTCGTACAGTTGTTAGGACCATCCGCTCTGATAATGATAGGGAATATATCTCCAATGAGTTTGGTTCCTACCTTAATCGAATGGGTATTCCTTAACAACTTACATGCCCTCAGACCCTTGAACAAAATGGTGTAGCTGAACGTAAAAACCATCATATTATGTTTGTCGTACGTCGTCTTCTTCATGGTATGTGTATGCCCATGTCTTATTGGCACATGGCTGTTCTTATTACTGTCTATCTTATTGTAGACACCCCATTTTTGACCGACCCTAAGACTTAAACATCATCGATTGAGCACTCAGTAATCATGCATGTTTGTGCTCGTTTCGAGTTTCCAGAGTTTTCGGCTGAGTGCCTTGCCTCTGGGCCTCTGAACTCTTTGTGTTTTGGCTCAGTTTATGGACCAAGCCTTGTTGACCTTGCCTGGAGGGAGAGAGGGGTCTGTAGACCACTTTTTGTGGTCGTAGACCAGTTTTCTCTCATGTAGGCTAGTTTTCGGTTTCCGGAGCCTTCGACCGCTTGCCTTGTCTCGGGACCGCTTAACGTTATCCTCTTGGCTTGGTTTTTGGACCATGCCTTGTTGCCTTGGTCTAGTGGGACATAGAGGTCTTGTAGACCACTTTTTGTGGCTGTAGACGACTTTTCCCTCCCGTAGACCACTTTTGGTGCCCGTAGACTAGTTTTCAAGGCTTCCGGCTGCACGCTTTGACCCCCAGACTCTTGTCTTGCTTCCTTTTTGTTTTTTTTTTTAGCACAAACCTTGTTTTCCTTGCTTAGAGGGTGGAATGAGGGTTGGAAACCAGTTTCTCTTCCTGAAAACCACTTTTCTTCCCCTCCAGCCAGTTTTCTGGTGGACCAACTGGTCTTGGTGGCTTTTGGACCACCAAAAGTGGTCGGCAGCCATGCCACCACTTTGCTTTCTTGGTGCAGACCACCTCTCCCCCCCTGCCGACCACTTGGTCTTCTTGCAGACCACTTTAAGTGGTCGGCCGACTAGTGCATGTAGCTGGCCGACCATTTCAAGTGGTCGGTAGCTTTCCTGTAAATATTTTCTTGCCTGCTGTGACAGCTAGTGAGCACAGAAACCATCCTTCATACACATGTATGAAGGGATTGCATCTAGCTTGAGGCTTGGTTTTCTATAAAAGGGAGGCCCTCTCTCCCTTCTCCAGGTTCAAAAAAAAGTGCTTTGAGCTATACATATCATCTATCTCTATATTTCTTCCTTTCTCTCTTGTTTTGTGCTTAAAAGTCCCTTTTCTTCTTACTTTTGCACACAAACACAGAGTGAAACACCATACTCTTCGAGCTGAGGCACTTAGAAGCTGGTTTTGGTGTTTTTGGATTGGTTTTAGCTCAAAAAGGTTGCTGGAGTTGTAGCCTTGAAGTTGTTCTACAAGGGTAAGTTTCTAACCCCTTAAACCTTGGTTTTTGTTTAAG
This sequence comes from Camellia sinensis, assembly GCF_055761805.1. Lineage (NCBI taxonomy): Eukaryota > Viridiplantae > Streptophyta > Magnoliopsida > Ericales > Theaceae > Camellia > Camellia sinensis. The sequence continues at coordinate 73,531,689 of NC_138961.1, forward strand.
CTTTTGGCCCTATTTTCATGCTGATTTAGGCCTAACTTTTAACTACAAAAAGTTCTGATTTCAAGTGTTTGAAATGTTTGTTTAAGGCTTTGTTGGTGTTGGGGGTAGTCTACCCCCCTCTTGTGCCTTGTTTGGCCTTGTTTTGTGCTATCCTTTTAAGCTATTGGGACCACCTCTTTTTGGCCTTCTCACCACTGAAACTCAGAGGAATTTCAGTGGTGGAAAGTGTGTTTTGAGGTCCCAAATAGGAGGGGGTCATCCCCTCTCCTTGTATCTTGGATACTTGCCTTATTGGCCTCATGTTTGAGCATGATTTTCTAGCATGTGTTGGCTTGTTCTCAACTTGTTTTTGGTGTTATTTTGACATGGCACACCTCTGTTTTAGCTTGGTTGAGTCACCACTTGCACGGATTCTACACTTGTAGTGTAATCTTGCAATCTAGCCTAGCATTCATCATGCTTTGGACCATCATTCTAGCATGACTTTGGCTCCACTCCAGCAAATTTTTTGTCATGTTTTAGCATGCTCTAGGTCTGATTTAAGTGTTTTGGGTCATGCATGCCTTGCTTTGTATAGCCATATTGCATTCTAGCTCACTAGCTTTATGTATTGAGTCCACTAGCATGCATTAATTGGGCTATTTGCATGATTTGGAATCATTTGTTATGTGATTTCAGAGCATGTTTCATTGCCGTGCCCTCACATCTTTCACTCATTCAATGCTTTGGAGGGTTGGTTCTTTATGCCTTAAGTATGAGCCATTGTGCATGCCATCTTGCCTAAGCTTTTGGGTTGCCATATCAATGTGTTTTGGGTGTTATTTTGTCATGATATAACTCTGATTTTTGTTGGTAAAGCCATCTCATGCTTGGTTTTGGTAGGTGTAGTGTAATCCTCCTTATTGGCCTTGCATATTCTATACTTCATGCCCTTCATGCTAGCTTGTTTTGGCTTTACTCCATGCATGTTTTAGCATCATTTTGGCATGCTCTAGGACAATTTTGGGTTGCCTCGATCATATGGTTCATGCATTGCATAGATGTAGTGCAATTGGCCTTGCTAGCCTTGAGTTTTGAGTACCATAGCATGCTTCATTTGTGACATGTGCATGATTTGGAATCCTTTAACGTGTTATTTGAGGGCATATAGCATTGCCATGTTCCCCTTTCTTTCATCCTTTGAGTGCCTCTAAGGGTCTTGCATTATTGCCTTGTTTGTGGCCTAACTTGTATGCATGCATGTCTAGACTTTTGAGCTCCCATCTCAGCATGTTTTGGTCTTTAATTTGACCTATTTGAGCTCTGTCTATGGCTAGTTCATTCATTTGTGCCATATTTTGCATGCCTCTTGTGTAGTCCTCCTTGGTGGCTTTGTGCCTTAGGCCTCCTAGCATGCTATGCTTATGTTGTTTGAATGATTTGGCATCATTTCATACATGATTTCAGTGCTTATAGTGTGGCTACACTCTTGCATTTGTCACTCCTTGAGCACTTTTGAGAGTTGTGCTCTTATGCCTAGTTGATGGGCCAATGCATGAGCATGCATTTTCTAGCCTTTCATGCCATCTTTTAAGAGTGTTTTGGCCATTGTCTTGGCATACTTGAAGTCTACTTGGGGTTAGTTTAGTCCATTGTGCCTTGTATTATATAGCCTTATTGTTGTGTGCCTCAATGCTTAAGGACTTGGTTTTGACGTGCTTATATTGCATTGCATTGTGTTTGGATTGGGTGTTAATCCAAACACGAGAAACGAGGGACGTTTCATACTTGAAGTGATGAAATGTGCCTCATTTCTTGGTCGCTGACCCTCTTGATGATGCATGATAGAGGTCAAGGCTCTTATGTTTTCTTTGTGCATTCATTCACATTGATTGTGCAATCTTGGCTTCTCGGCCATCGTACATTGCGATGCTCGGTTGGTGGCTCGAGAGTCGAGAACCGCACTCCCTTGAAGCTCATGAAATGATATGGAGGGTGGTTGTGCACACATACTTTGCAAATACACTGATGTGCCCCTTCTTGTTCTCTGTTGCAGCAAACTGGAAGTGTGCAGAATTTTCTGGTCAGCAGACCAGTAAAAGTGGCTGGCCGACCACTTTTTCTGGTTTGCTGCAAATGTAAGTGGTCGTCAGGTGGTCTACAAGATCAACAAGTGGTCAGCAGCCTTCCTAGAGGTTCTCATAGTGGTGCAGAAGCTATCTGGAGGTTTGTACAGTGTTCTGAGAACAAATGCAAATAGAGGCAAGTTGGGGCATCGCAATGGATTTCCGAACGAGACGACCGAGCATGCATGCACTCTTCACCCTGAGGACATCTCTTTACTGCTTTACTTAGCTGCTTTGCTTAGCTAGCTAATGCTTTGGTTCTGTAATTAAGTAGTTAATATACTTAGCTATTCATTGGCGTTTGTAATAACTAGTTAGTTAACTTGTTAGTTAATTAGCTTCGTTTTGTACTTAATTAGTTAACTTGTTAGTTAATTAGTTCTGTTTTGTAATAATTAGTTTAATTAGCTTAGATTAGCTAGTTAGCTTATTATTCAGACCCTCCATCGAGAGGGCACAACTGTTATAATAAGTGTGCGTGTGTGTGATGCATGTCTTCCAACCCCCATTTCTTTCTCCCTTTTACTTATCAGCTTTTGATTTTTAGTTTTAGGGCATTTTCAATTAGCATACTTATGCTTCGCATGTTTGCATTCATTCATCTGTCTTGCATGCACCGGGTTCGACGCATCATATTAACTGCATTGTATTTCAATTCCAATTTGAATACATGTTATCAAGTTGCATTCACATGACATCTTAGAATAGCCGAGCCTATCTTAGTTGCATTTTGCATGTGTTGCATTAGGCATTCTTGACATAGCTAGGATCATGCATTGATTACTAACTAGCTTTTGTTTTGGCTCGGAGTACACTATGAGTGTTTATGCTTTAGCATCCTTGTATGTGTGTAAGTGTTGCCGTGTTTAGCATGCTTGCTATGAGGCTAATTGCTTAATTATTTAAACTGCATGAATGCCTATGGATGAAGGTTTGATTGCCTAAATTGGAACAACTCGATGATTGTGAGTTTTAAGCCCACTTGAAGTGGCAAAATCATGTTTTTCTAAGCCCACTTGAGGGTGCAAATCCGTGTCTTAGCCTACTTGCGAGTAGCACTTTCAAATCACTTTAAAAAACAAACATGAGTTGTTTTATTCCAATTCGCGTGATTGAGTCTATACTTGTATGCTGTGCGCATCACATAGTAAGCTAGCTAATAGACCGGAATAAGAACACATGTGTTTTCAAAAACAACATATCTTGTTAGTAGAGGCCGATCTTTAATCGGGCGAGCAGGGGTGCTTATTGCATGACCTTCCCCTCTCGTACCCAAGTTTCCGAGCCGAGGAAACTTTGGTGATGACGGGCACGTGGCCTAAGGCACGAGTCAGGGTTTCTTAAATTTCCCAAAATAAAACATATAGGTGGCGACTCTGAAATCTGGCAAAGCAATCCATGTTTGGCACTTCTTGATTAAAATCGATTTTTCAAAACGATTTGTCGGATTTGGACTCTTTGGTGATTTATTAATCTTACATTGCACTTTGTGAGATTAGATTCAGAACCGTGACAGGAGTCCGAACTGTAGTAACTAGAACCACAATTCGCACCCTCGCGCGCGGAGCGGAGATCGGGCGGTCTGCACTTATTAATAGGACTCCTAGTCATGTGTTACATGGCCTTTCCCCATTCCATATTTTTATGCCTAATACTATCCTTTTTCCTCTTTTACCTTATGTTTTTGGGTGTACATGTTTTGTTTAGCATCAGGGTCCCACTCGCACTAAGTTAGATGACAAGTCTATTCGTTGTGTCTTTTTGGGGTATTCTTCCATGTCTAAGGGATATAGATGTTTTGATCCTATGCCTTGTCATTTTCATCACAATCTGGATGTTACTTTTTGTGAGGATCTTCCTTTTTTTAGTCCTAACCCCCCGTTGTAAGTATTCCCTTTAGATACTCTAAGTATTTGTCCAGTTCTCATTTTGGACGAGGTTGCGGATGAGGTTGCCCCTCTCTCATCCTCCAGCTACGCCTCCTTCCCTCATCTCTAATTGCAGGTATACTCTCGCTGCCCTCGTGCTCATCCTCGTCCTGCCACATCTCTGAATCTTGGGTCAGGTAATTCTTTCCCTTTACATACATCTCTTTCTCTTCCTCATCGTAATCGTCCTGGGAATCGACATCCCTCCGATCGTTGGGGCTATCTATGTAGTACTGATCATCCCATTTCCTAGTATCTCTCATATGACAGGGTTTCAGACTCATATCATTCTTTCCTTAGCAAGCTTGAGTCTGAGTCTATTCCTTGGTTTGTGTCAAAGGCCCTTCAAAATCCAAAATGGGTGGCAACCATGCAGACTAAAATGGCAGCTTCAGAACAGAATCATACTTGGGATTTGGTTCCTTTACCTTCTGGCGCGAGTACCGTGGGTTGCAAATGGGTCTTTATTATTAAGTACCTACCTGATGGCTCTGTTGACCATTATAAGACTCGTTTAGTGGCCAAGGGCTTCATTTTAGTTCCTGGCAAGGATTTTGGTGCTACCTTTGCCCTAGTTGCCAAGCTTACATATGTTCGTCTACTCATCTCCCTTGCAGCATCCTATTGTTAGCTCCTTTATCAGCTTGATGTCAAGGATGATTTTCTACATAGGGATCTTCTTAAGACGATTTATATGGCCCGCCTCTTGGTTTTTGAGCTGAAGGGGAGTATTCGGGGAAAGTATGTCGACTGTTCAAGTCTTTGTATGGCTTAATGCAAGCATCATCTCTCCATGGGCTTTGTTTAGTGCTATTTAGACCATAAGTGCTTCATCCGTCGTAATTCTATAGGTTAGTGTATAGTCTTGTTGGTTTATGTGGATGATATCATTCTTACCAATGATGACTCTATAGGCATTGATCAAGTAAAACGGGATTTGGGACACACCTTTGATATTAAGGATTTGGGAGAATCTCAAGTATTTTCTAGGGATTGAGGTGGCTTGCTCATGGCAGGGGATTTCCTTATCTCAAAGGAAGTACACTCTTGACTTACTTAAGGATATTGGTATGTTGGGATGTAAACCTGCTTCTACTTCTATGGATCCCAATGTCAAGCTCACATTAGAGTCTGGCGAATTACTAGAGAACCCAGGCATGTATTAGCGTCTTGTTAGGCGTCTTATCTATCTGACCATGACATCTTGAGACATTTGAAGACCTCTCCAGGCTTGGGATTGTTCTTCACAGCTGATCCTCAATCTGGACTCTTCTGTTTTACTGATGCTAACTATGTAGGATCTAGAACGGATAGGCGTTCTATTTATGGCTTATGTACTTTCTATGATGACCATCTTATATCATGGAAAAGTAAGAAGCAAGCAGTTGTTTCTAGGTCTTCTGTAGATGTTGAGTATAAGGCTATGGCACAAGGCACTTGTGAGATTCTATGGCTACGTTCTATTTTAGCAGAGTTGGGATTTGAGGAGACTGCTCATGTGCCTTTGTTTTGTGACAACAAGTCTGTATTATGCTGTCTTCTGATTTTGTCCTACATGAGCATACTAAGCATATAGAGGTTGATATACATTTCATTCGAGAGAAGGTTTGGATTGGTATTGCGAGACCATCCTTTGTCTCTTCTTCTCAGCAGTTAGCAGATATGTTCACCAAGTCTGTAGGCCCAACGTTACTCCAGTTGTCTACCGGCAAGCTGCATTTATTGAATATCTTCACACCATCTTGAGGGGGAGCATTGGAATTATGAAATAGTGATATTATAATTATGGTACTGTTAGAATTAGGAAATAGTGATATTATAATTATGGTAGTGTGTCAATCACAGATTTAATGCCTTTTTTATCTTCATTTTCTATTTTGTTCATTTCTTATTTTGTAATATTGTTTCATTATAAATACAAGGCTCTACCTTATTCATAGGTAAGCCAAAACAATTCTTTTCATTCTTTTTAAAGTAGTACAATCCATCGCACTCATATTCCCTGCCAAAGCACGGCTAGTTGCCAAGGGTTTCACTTAGGTTTTTGGTAAGAATTTTGGGGCTACCTTTGCACCGGTCACTAAGCTTACCTTTGCCAGGCTTCTTATTTCCCATGCTGCCTTCCATTCTTGGCCTCTGCATCAACTGGATGTCAAGAATGCCTTTCTGCATGGGAACTTACTTGACACTAATTATATGGATCCTCCACCCGATTTTCGGGTTGAGGGGGAGTATGCCAAGAAAGTGTGTTGACTGCGTAAGTCCTTATATAGGCTTAAATAGTCTTATTGGGCTTGGTTTAGCCACTTTAGCTTAGTTATTTTATCCATGAGATTTGTTTAGTGCCACTCCGATCATACTTTCTTTGTTTGCAGAAATTCCATTAGTCAATGAATTATTCTACTTGTTTATGTTGATGATATCATGCTTCTAAGTGATGATTCAGTTGGCATAGCTCAAGTAAAGAGAGATTTGAATTAAGCATTTGATATTAAGAATCTGGGTCCTCACAAATACTTTATGGGTATTGTGGTTGCTCGCTCTCATCAAGGGATTTCATTGTCCCAAAGGAAGTATGTCCTTGATCTTCTTCAAGCCATTTGTATGCTAGGGTGTAAGCCAACTTACACTCCTACGGATCCTAATCTCGAGCTTACATTAGAGTCTGGTAAGTCACTGAAGGATCCAGGCATGTATCAGTGCCTTGTTGGCCGTCTCATATACTTGACTAAAACTAGACCTAACTTGACTTTTACGGTTAGTATTGTGAGTCAATTTATGCATGCAACTTGTACAGAGCATCTTGATGCTATTCATCATATTTTGCAGTATTGTAGCTTGACTTTTCGTGCTCCTTTCAGATATGACTAGCCCTACAGTTCGGACTCCCGTGGTTCTGAATCTGATTCCACAAGTGCAATGTGAAATAGATGAACACAAAAGAGTCCAAATCTGACAATTCTTTTGGAAAATCGATTTTGAATCAAAATGCCAAAAATGGACTGCTTTGCCAGATACAAAGTCACCACCAAAATATTTTTGGAAAATTTAGAAAACCCGAGACTCGTGCCAAAGGCCACTTATCTGTCATCACCAAAGTGTCTCGGCTTGGGAACTTAGGTACGAGAATGGAAGGTCATGAATTGAGCACCCCGCTCGCCCGATCAAAGATCGACCTCTACTAATCATGATGTGATTCTTATTTACATTATATGCCCTTGTTCCGGTTATTTAGGCTAATTTACTATGTGATGCACACAAGTATAGACTAGTTTGCAAAAGTTGAAATACTTTAATTTTATGTTTATTTTAAAAATTGTTTTGAATATGTACCACTTGAAAAAGTGATCTCATATGTACATTACTCAAATTATCCCAATTTAAGCAATTAGCCTTCATCCACAGGAATTCAAACAGATATATCATTTAAGCACTTAGCCTCATGGTAATATGTTTGATATGGCAACAATCACACACATACAATATGCTAAAGCAATAAAAACTTACCCCAATTCTTGAGGCAAGCCAAAAAGAGAGAAAATAGTTGGAAGAATGCATGATCCTAACTAATGGAATTTGCTTAATGCAACACATGCAATATGCAATTAATAGGCTCGGCTGCTAATATGACAAGTGGATCAATTTGTTAGCATGCGGTTTTAAACACGTATTCAAAGAAGTATTTGAACAACAATGCTTGTTAGAATAATGAACCGAGCCATGTGCATGCAAAACACATGGATGCAAATCATGGAAATGCTAAAAGAAACATGATGCTCTAAATTATCCATTATAAGCAAATAAATAAAAGGGAGAAAGACGTGGTGTTGGAAGACATACACATTATTACAATTTCGCCCTCATGCAAGAGGGTCCGAACAAATACCCTAGCCAATTACTATGAATTAACTAATCTATTACAAACCAAATTAATTAAATTAACTATACTAGCTAATTATTACAATTGGAATTAAACTAATTAATTGCATCACAAATACAATTAATACAAAGAACTAACTAAGTAGTTACACTATGGAATTAATTAAGTTAAGTAATTAATTATTCTAACTAATCAACCTCAAGAAGTAAGAAATGCTCATGCATGAACATGATTTTCTCCCTGAAAATGCTCTCTGTTTTGCTGTCGGAATGCTTCTGTTGCATAGCCAGGAGACTACACTTTTTTTTTTTTTTGTCTCCACCTCTGCTCTATTTTGTAGAAAAAAAAAGGCACTACCTGATTGGAAAAAGTGGCTGGCAGGCTAGAAATAGTGGCTGGCCGGCCACAAATAGTGGCCTGCCGCCTAGTAAAGATGGCCTGCCGGCCACTAATGCTTGGTACTGCCTTGCTGCAATAGATACAAAACAAAGCACAAAAGGAGTATTTTCAAGGGATGTTTGTCCACCATACCTCCCTTTATCATCAGACAGATCAAAGAAGGGCTAGGCTTGATCCGTAAGCCACCAATCGATGCAATTTCATTGTGTGATGACTTATGAACCAAGGGATAAAATTTCAATAAATGCATAATGAAAGACTCGCAAACCTCCTCCCTATCATGATTTGATCAAGGGAAGTGATTGACCTTGGAGACTTGAACCATTTCATCACTAACAAGTATGAAATGACTCAAGTCTCCATGTGTTCAATTAATATTATCTTGTTCCATTTTAAGCCATTGATTACCTCTTTTTAAATTACCTTCCATTCATTAGTCAATTAAGTACAATAATGAGCTTTAAGTTCACTAAAGGAGAGAAGTGTCAAACCAAGGGTTAGTTTAAGGCATTAGAGAGATGTCATGCCATTGGTAATGAACCTTCGAAGATATTAAACCATCAAGCACAACAATCTCTATCTCAGGCTTAAACAAACAATTGGTTTGAAACAACTCTCAAGGCAAGGAAAAAAGCCAAAAAATGAGAGAGGTGCAGAGATGATTAGGGATGAACGCAAGTATGGAAAGCACTAAATAAATGCTATCAAGTCAAATAGGTTGGTGTCTAAGGCCTAAAACACCAAACCTATGAGGACCATTACACAACAAGCCTATTATACAAAGCATGAATGAAGTTAACATATAAAAATAGTCCTAAAATAGTAAAAAAAAAAGAAAGTGCTGGACTGAAGACAAAAACAGCTACAACAACAAGCTAAAGTATTGAGAGACTAAAACTAGCACACAAGCACAAAGATGGGAGGCTAACCCCTCCATTTTTGGGACTTCAAAACATGATTTTAGCCTCTGAAAAACTCTAAAATTCAGTGATAAAAAGCTTAAACAAAGTTGATAAAAGGATGGGAAACACAAGGGTAAAAATCTTGGAAGACAAGGTACAAGGAAGGGTGATTCACCCCTCTACCTTGGGTAGCTTTTAACCACAAGTTTTAGCCCATAAACACAAGTGCCAAACAACCCAAAAATAGAAAAAAAAAATGATATGAAAGAAATAGTGCAAAAGAGCTAGGATGTATACCTCTTGAGGAGGGATGACCCTTTTGAGTTATAAACCACTAATCCAACACCGTCAAGAGCTAAGATGCAAGCTCAAACACCTCAGAAAATAACCCTCAAGGTTTGGTTTAGAGTGTCTAAGCAAAGGGTATAAAAGTTACAAGGAAGAGAGACAATTGTAGAGAGAGAAATATTTTCCAAACTTTTGTTCCAAATTTTTTTCTAACCCTATATCATAAGAGAGGGTCATATATATATAAAAATATATGAGAGACCCTCGAAAATATCTATACAAACATAGCTGGAATGATGCATGCATCTGTGGAGACAGCTAGCAGAAAATATCTGGTTTTTTACATTAGTGGCCAGTAGGCCACTAATAGGGGGCGGCTGGCCACTAGTGGGTCTACAGGTCCCTGAATGGTCAAGCTTGAAAAGCTGTTGTTTTGGTCCAAAAAGCAAGGCACAAGGTTTGTAAGGTTTTAAGGCTCAAAGCCGAGGCTTTCTGTTGAGGAATTCAAGCATTTGAAAAGCTTATCTATTCATCATTGGGTGAGCAATCAATAGCGCCCAAGTCCTAAGGGCAGTAAAAAATGGGGTGTCTACAAGTATTTGAAGACTTCTCGTAGTTTGGGATTATTTTTCACAGTTTGCCATCAATCAGGGATCTCTTATTTCACTAATGCAGAATCTAGAATAGATAGATGGTCCATGTTTGGTTTCTGTACTTTTTATGGTGATCATGTTATGTCATGGAAAAGTAAGAAACAGGCCATTGTTTCTAGATCTTTTGTTGAAGCTGAGTATCGGGCAATGGCACAGGGAAAAGGATGAAAAGAATGATTTGGCTTACCTATGAATGAGGTAGAGGCCATGTATATATAATAGATTCATGATACAATTTGGGAAACGATATAAACAAGGAAACAATATAAATAAGGCATTAAATCAACGATTGACACAATCACAGATGATATAGATAATGCTAAAAATAAAAAGATTTTATGTACACTAATTTCTATATTCAACACTCTCCCTCAAGCTGGTGTGAAAATATTCAACAATCGCAGCTTGCCAATGGATGATTGGAGTAATGTTGGTCCTATAGATTTTGTGAACATATCTGATGATTGTTGAGAGAAAAAGACAAATGATGGACTCACAATACTAGTCCGAACCTTTTCTCGAATGAAATGAGTATTAACCTTTATATGCTTAGTACGCTCATGAAGGACAGAATTAGAGGATACCATAATAACAGACTTGTCACAAAATAATAAGGCAGGACTAGTCTCCTCAAAGCATAAGTATGCTAGGATAGAACGAAGCTGTAGAGTCTTATATGTTCCCTATGTCATAGCTCGATACTCAACTTTTGCAGAAGATCTAGAAACAACTGCCTGCTTCTTACTCTTCCATGATATAAAATGATCACCACAGAAAGTATAGAAGCCGGAAGTAGTGTTAGAATAGGAAATAATATTGATTGTATTTTATTCTTATTTTATTCCCTTGTTTGGTGTAATAGGTTGACCCATAAATTATGCCTTATGGCACTCCTATAATTACTCAGTATTATGAATATAAAAGGGGATAAAGTCTAACTCATTCCCTAACTCTTTCTCTTCTTTAAAACTACATGGTATCAAAGCCAAAACCCTAGCCCATACCTCTGTCCGCAGTCACCTTTCTCAGTCGACTACTGTAGCCTCTCAACCAGGCCCCCTACAGTCAATCCGAACCTCCCACACTCTTGTCCAGTCCATTGGTAGCCTCCATGTGCCTCCCGACAGCCCCTTAGGCCTAGTTGGCACTCCTCTGGACTTCTAGGGGTCTGTTGGTAACCCCTTTTTTCCACTGCAGGATTGCCCATGCCAGTCGACAGCCCTAACTTGTTTGCCTAGTGCCTCGTGCCTTCCTAGGTGGTTGACTAGGGCTTTTCGATGCTCCTTGGTTGGTGCTCCCTAGTTGGTTAGCTAGCCTCACGCATGTACATATTCGTCTCTGTTTTTTGTTCTTTTTTTTTAACTCTTTCTTTATCTTGTTCTTGTCATCTCTGTATACAAAAAAAAAAAAAATTTGGTTTTCTTTTTTTCTTTATGCTTTCATAGGAGGAGTTGTGCCTTTCTTTCCACTATTATCTTCTGGGTTTGTGATTGGCCTTGGGTTTGAAGATTACTTACTAGAATATTCATGGCAGTTTCACTAGTGAGTCAACAACTTCTCAGCCGCTTAAGAGCGAGAGCTCTCTTATACTTTCTACTATGACTGATAATCTCAACCCTGGCCTTAAAATCACCACTTCTCTATTCAATGGTCAGAACTAGAATTATCTAGTGTGGTTGTAGAGTCTGACTATTTTCTTGAAGAGTAGAGGGAAGATGGGGTATGTTGATGGTAGGATACATGTACCCACTACCACGGACTTGAGTTATGATCAGTGGGAGATCACCAACTTCCTTATTATTGGTTAGTTGATACATTCTATGGTGTTGGAGATTGGAGAAGGCTATCTCTCTATGGACACTGCACAGGATATTTGAGAGGCCGTACTACCACTTACTCCCAGAAGGGAAACTTCTCCCAGGCTTTTGAGTTACGTCGCTCCATTGAAAGGTCGGTACAAGGTGAGATGACTATCCTTCAGTATTTTACCTTCCTTGGCAATGGGTGGAAGCGACCTGCTTACCTTCAAGATTACAAACCAGTCTATTCCATTGATGCTGTTGGTTACTGGAAGTTTATGGTGCAAGAGCGAGTCTTCAAGTTCTTGGAAGGCCCAAATGTGGAGTATGATCTAATGTGGAGCAGAGTACTTGGCATGGCTGTGTTTCTTTCTTTCTAGAAAGCCTTTGTTTTTGTGCAGAATGAGAAGAGTTGTCGCTCTGCGATGTTTCCTTCTGCCGCTAGTGATCACTTGGCCTTGGTTTCTGCACCCCCTTATGATGGAGACCGTGTAACTTGTGGTTCTCATCCTTCCTCTGAGAAGGATAATCTTTTTTGTGACTATTGCCGTCGACCTCGTCACACACGAGAGACTTGTTGGAAGTTGCACGGGACTCCTTCTGGTGGCCGAGGAGACCGTTCTTTGAGGGGGTAGGTCTGGTCAGTCTAGAGGCCGAGGGGCCAATGCTCGGGCACATCTTTTAGACACGGTTGAGCCACCATCTTCTTCTTTGATTGTCTCCCCTACTGCTGATGTTTCGATGTTATCTGCCTTGGATTTTGAGATTGCTCTTCACCATTTGCTAGATCGTCGAGCCTCCACTTCTGCTACAGGTGCACCCTCTTCTTTCTTTGCCAATTCAAATAACTTGGCTTTCTCTCCATGTGAATTGCTATCTTATACGCCTGTACCATGGATTATTGATTCTGGTGCTTCCGACCATATGTCTGGCTCTTCTAATTTATTTTCAGAGTATAATCCCTCCTCAGGTCAGGACAAAGTGTGTATTACTGATGGTACTATTTCGTCTATGTCAGGGAAAGGTTTAATTCATGCCACCTCTTCTCTTCCTTTGTCCTCTGTCCTCTATGTTCCCAATTTTAGTGTTAATCTTTTATCTTTAAGTAGTATTACTAGTGACTTAAACTGTAGCATGGCATTTTTTTTCTTAATCATTGTCTTTTTCAAAACTTTATCACAAGGAAGAGGATTGGCAGTAGTAGAGAGGAACATGGTTTCTACATTCTGGATCAGACAGACAAGCTGGCTCATTCATCTATTTAGTTACCATCCATCGAGGACAACATTTGGCTGTGGCACCGTTGCTTAGGGAATCCCTCTTTTTTATTACTTAAGCATTTATTTCCTTCTGTTTTTGAGAAAAATAATGTGTCTGATTTTTAATGTGAGTCTTGACAACTTGGAAAACAACACAGAGCCTCTTTTGCTCCTTCTATTAATAAAGTTCAGTTCCCTTTTATTTGATTCATTTTGATCTATGGAGTCCATCCTGGGTATACTTGTGTCTTTAATTAGTCAAAAATGGTTTGTTACCTTCATAGATGATTGTTCCAGGGCCACTTGGGTATACTTGATGAAAGATAAAAGTGAGGTATTTTCTGTGTTTCAAAACTTATATAAAATGGTTTGTACTCAGTTTGGGGTGATTGTCAAAATTCTACGTTCTGATAATAGGGGGGAATATGTCAATTCTGGTCTTTCCACTTACTTCGCCAATCATGGCATTATTTACCAAATTTCATGCACTCATACGCCTCAACAAAAATCATCATCTCCTTGATGTTGCCCGTTACCTATCCTTTTAGATGCGGGTTCCTTGATCCTATTGGAGGGAAGTGGTTCTCACTGCCACTTATTTGATTAATCATCTTCCTACCCAAGTCCTTCGAAAACAAACCCCTCTACAATTTTTGTTCGGGTCTCCCTCTTTTGGGTTCTTTATTTCTCCTATCACCTTTGGCTGTGTTTGCTTTGTCCATAATCATTCACCTAATCGTAATAAAATGGATCCTGGGTCTCTTAAGTGTGTTTTTCTGGGTTATTCTACCACCAAAAAGGGTTATAAGTCACTACAAGAAATTACATATTTGCCAACCACTTTTGCCGACTAAAAAAAACTTGGTCGCAAAAAATGACATTTATCGACCAAAAAAAATTTTTTGTAGCTAAAAGTTGATACTATTATCGACTAAAGTAATTTTGTTGCAAAAAAGAGATTTTTTGCGACCAATTTAAAATATTAGTCGCTAAAAATATAGGTGGGACGTGAAAAATTGGGCGGGAACAGTATAATCTTTTAGCGACTAATACAATTTAGTCGCAGATATCAAAATGACGTCGTTTTGATATATAAATGTACTTTTAGCGGCCAGATTTGACGACTAAAAAAAATTTTAGTCACCAAAAGTTGTGGAATTGGCAACCAAAAATTGTATTAGTCAACAAAAGTACAATATTTAGTTACTAATTTTTTTTAGTCAAGGTCTATTCATTATTGGCAACCAAAAGTTTGGTTGCCAAGAATATATTTTCAACACTAAAAAATATTTTAGTTGCTGTATAGTTAGTTTTGGATACTAAAATTATTTAGTCGCAGAATGAAACACAAAAATTTACTTTTTATTTTTGGCGATCAAAAGTTTGGTCGCCAAAAATATATTTTCAGCAACTAAAAAATATTTTAGTCATTATATAGTTAGTTTTGGCTACTAAAATTATTTACTCATTCTATGAAACACAAAAATTTACTTTTTATCTTTGGCGACCAAACTTTTGGTCGCCAAAAATATATTTTTAGCGACTAAAAAATATTTAAGTCGCCAAAGATAAAAAGGAAAATTTATTAGATTTTTTTTTTGAACTGAGGAAAATTTTCAGATTGGCGCCATTATTTTTATTTATCACTATTTTTTTTTGTATCAAAGCTGTTTCGAATACAGACTGGTTCTCATTTGCTCTCTCTCTCTCTCTCTCTCTCAAAATCAAACACCACCAAACCTCACCTCGCCTCACCGCGATCCGCTCATCTCACCATCGCTCACCGCCGTGCGACGTCAGACATCACCACTACTGCAAATCACAGTCGGACATCACCATTATCTTGTCTCCAACTTACATTCAGGTGTTCTTTCGCTTTGTCCATCTCTCTCTTTCTCTCTCTCTCTCTCTCTATTTTCCCATTTCACTCTAGCTATAGGGTTCTATTTATTTTTGTACGCTATAGGATTTCGATTTGCGTGAAATGAGTAACTGGGTTTTGATTTTTTTTGAAGATTTAGGGTTTTTTGAACTGATTATTGGTGTGATAGATCAGATTTAGTGATGTGTCCCTGTCCCTCCACCATTAAACCACCTCTTGCCATGCCACAACCACTACCACTGCCTCCCTCCTCCAACCTGCCACACCCAAACCACCGCCACCACCAAATCTATGGAATGTGTTGATAAAAACACACACATGGGCACATAGTTATTATTTCAGCCGAATTTGTCCTGCTTTCTCATCTAAATTTTGGAATTTTGTTTTTTTAATTACTATAAGACTTTTGTTTTTGTATAGTTGGTGTTGTTGGAGGGTTTGACCTTGTTAAGATATTAGAGCAGCTTGGAAAGTCAGGTTTGCTATAATAGTGTCTAAGCTTGTGAAAGATAGAGATTGGTTCAAGAAACCATACTTGGAGCATGGAGGGTATGATAATCACATTTCAATAAAGTTTGTTTATCTATGAATATCTATAGACGCGCCCCGAGGGCCTCATGCTACAGTTCAGACTCAAAATGTCACGGTTCTAAATCTAATCCCTCAAAGTGCAATGCAAGACCGAAAAATCACCAAAGAGTCCAAATCCTACAAATCGTTTTGGAAAACTGATTTTTAATAAAGAAGTGCCAAACATGGACTGCTTTTCCAGATATAGAGTCGCCACCTAAATATTTTGTTTTGGGGGAATTTAGGAAACCCTGACTCGTTGCCTAAGGCCACGTGTCCGTCATCACCAAAGTTGTCTCGGCTCGGGAACTTAGGTACGATTGGGAAAGGTCATGCAATGAGCACCCCCACTCGCCCGATCAAAGATCGGCCTGTACTAAGCATGATATCTTGTTTTTTGAAAACACATGTGTTCTTATTCCGATTAATTAGCTAGAATTACTATGTGATGCGCACAACACACAAGTATAGACTAGATCGCCTAATTTGGAACAAAGCATCGCATGTTTGTTTGAAAATGGTTTGAAGGTGCTACTCGCAAGTAGGCTAAAAAGTGGATTTGCCACCCTCAAGTGGGCTTAAGAAAATATGATTTTTCCACTCTCAAGTAGGCTTAAAACTTGCATTTTAATGAATTGTTCCAATTCAAGTAATCTAACCTTCACCCACAGGCATTCAGGCAGTTATATCATATAAGCAAATAGCCTCATGGCAAGCGTGCTTTCATGGCAATCAATAACACACATGCAGAGATGCTAAAGCATAAACACTTACAGTGTACTCCGAGCCAAAACAAAAGCTAGTTAGTAATCAATGCATGATCCTAGTTCATGTTAAGATGGCTAATGCAACACATGCAAAAAACAACTATAAATAGGCTCGGATATTCTAAGATAACATATGAGATGCGATAATTGATACATGTATTCAATTTGGAATTGAAATACGATGCAGTTAGTATGATGCGCCGAGCCCGATGCGTGCAATATAGATGAATGAATGCAAACATGCAAAGCATAAGTATGCTAATTGAAATATGCTCTAAAACTAACCATCGTAAGCGGTTAAGTAAAAGGGAGAAAGACGTGGGGATGGAAGACATTCACACACTCACGCACACTTATTACAAAATTCACCCTCTCGACGGAGGGTCCGAAAGAATAATACAAATCACCTAATTAACTAACTCACAAGCTAATTAATTACAAAACCACTTAACTAATTAAATGAATCAATTAAACAACTAAAGCAGTGAAGAGGCCTCGGGAAGAGAGACAAATGCATGCATGCTCGGCTCTGCTCGGAAATCCATCGCCATGCTCATGTTGCCTCTATTTACACTGCTCTGCATCTCTGAAGACTGCACAAGTCTCAAGGATGCTCCTGAACCACTCCTTGAGTGTTGCGGGAGGTCACCGGCCAAGACATAGGGCCACCGGCCAAGGGGTAGTGGTTCATTGACCATTTGTGGGGATCTAGGCAAACAATGCCTAGCCGACCGGCACTGAAGATGGCCGACCGACCATCTCTTCCTGCAGAATCCTGTTTTTGCTACAGCAGAGGACAGACAGAGCATGGCAATGTATTTACAAGATAATGTGTGCACTACCACCCTCCTTATCATGTTTGAGACTCAAAGGAGTATGGTTCTCAACCCTCGGGCCATTAATTACGCATTTCAATGCATGGCGGCCAAAGGAGCCAAGTGTGCACATTAGTGTGAAATGGATGCACAAAACACATATGAATGCTTCACATTCTATCATGTTGGATCAAGAATGTTGGCGGCCGGGGATTGAGGCACATTTCGTCACTTCGAGTACGAACGTTCCTCACTCCTCGTGTTTGGTTTGACACCCCAAACCAAACACAATGCAATGCATGTATGCCAAAATAATGCAAAGTATGCAACCAATGCGATGCAATATGAGCATGCTAACTCAATGCAATGCAATGCTACCTAAGCGTGCAAGTTAAGTCAATGTAACATGAACATGACAAATGCAATGCAATGTAGCCTAATATGAAAGCAAACTAATGCAACATGAGCATGCAAGCAACAATGCTATACAAGGCAATTAGCATATAACAATATGCAAAGACAAGCATGCAAACAAGCCTGTAACTCAACAAGCATGCAAACATACAAGGCATGTGACAACATTCAAGCATGTAGCAACATGTGAGGCAAACATGTAACAACATGTTAAGCAATTTAAAGAGGAGAATGCATGCCAAATGCATTACAACTTAAGCATGCAACAACATGCCATGGACCAAGTATACAACAATGCGCAATTGGACTAGCATGCTACAACATGCAATTTTGCCAAATATGCAACAAACATGTAACAACATGCAAGGCAAGCATGCAACAACATGCAGGGATGGTCTTAAACCAAAATGGACAGCTCTCAAATAGGTCCAAATCAGTGGCCAAGATGCAATGGAAATGAGGACAAATGCACATACAAACATGCATGCCAATTGGCCTAACACTCAAGCATAAAAGGGCAGCTTTTAGGCACACTTAAAAGGAATGAAAAGCATGCAAATGTGACAAAATTACATGCTCTGAAATGATGCTAGGAATGATGCCAAATCACATAAACAAGTCAAGCATGGCATGCTTAAGGTTTAAAGCCTAAGACTAGTCAAGGGACTTGAACCAAAGCTACACAAAACAAAGAGCATATGGCAAGCACAACCCAAAACAGTCCTAAATCAGGGTAGAGTAAGCCTAAAACATGCAATGACCAAAGCCAAAACAAGCTAAAACAAAGGGGCAGAACATGAGGCATACAAGGCCACAAAAGAGGTATTACACTACACCTAATACAACCAAACATGGCATGATTTAAACAACCAAAATCAGAGTTATGGCATGTTAAAACAAACTCAAAAACCCACTTAGATGGCATCTAAATGACCTAAGCATAGAGGCATGCACAATGACCCGATCATGGAGCATAAGACACCAACTCTTCAAAGCATTGAAAGGATGACAAATGCAAACATACAAGCATGAAATATGGACTGAAATAACATAACAAGTGATGCCAAACCACTGAAATGGTCGAAATAGAGCATGCTAATGACTTGAGCACCCAAAGCTAACAAGCTAGATTACATGGTAGCTATACAAAACAATGCAAGCATGACCACGAAGACCAAAATCAAAGCTTAAGCATGTCACAACATGGCTAAAAGCTTCACGGAGTTAGGCCAAAACATGCAAGCATAGTAATCTAAATACTAGGTACATGTTAAGGCAAATCATGGGATTACAAGACAAGTATACAAAGCATGCATGGTATGTCTAAACCAAGCCAAAAAAGTGCTATATCATGGCAAAACAAAGCCTAATATATACTAAAATGAAGCTAAAACAAGCTAAGCAAACATGATACCAACATAAGCCATTTATGCAAGCATTAAAGACGACAAGGAGAGGGGATGACCCTCTCCTATTTAGGACACCAAAACCACATCTCCACCACTGAAAATCCTCTGGGTTTCAGTGGTAGAGAGTTCATGCAAAGCTTAAAGCAAGGGCCAAAATGAATGGCCTAAAACAAGGCCTAACAAGGCCTTAGAGGAGGGAAACAACCCCAAACCTCAAAATGACCTTAAACAAAGTTATAAAGAAAGTAAAAAAAGAACTTTTATCAGTTATAGTCTAAGCTTAAAACAATGAGCAAGAAGGGCTAAAAGCTTAAGCAAGAAGGGCTAAAAGCTTAAGCAAAAAGTGGGTATCTAAAGCAAGGGAACTCACCCTTGTAGAACCTCTTCAAGAACAAGGCTCCAGCAGGTTTTCTGACTTTAAACCAACCCAAGAACACTAAAATCAACCTCCTAGCACCTCAGCAACCAAGGATGGTGTTCTAGTGTGTGTTTGTGTACAATAGTAAGACAATACTACACTTTTGTGTACAAAACAAGGCTAAACCAAGGAATATAGATACAAGGGTATATCTATTCTCTCAAGAACAGATTTTTTGAACCCTTGAGGAGGGAGGAGGAGCTCCCTCTTTATAGAGGTTCAATTGCCAATCCCTCCATACACGTGTATGAAGGGGGTGAATTGCGGATGCCAACTATTCCAACTGGCATAAAATATCTGCATAAAGCAGATGAATAGGGTTCAGCCAGCAAAACATGGCTGATCGACCAACACAATGGCCGGTCGACCAAATAAAGTGTCGATCGGCCAATACTTTTGGCCGATGGTAAGAAAACAAGGCCGATGGCTTCAAGCCTTGGCCGGTGGGTTGATGAAATGGCTGAAAAGCCACCCTCTTCGCCTAGAAGCAAAAACACAGGTATTTGGTCCACAACCAAGCACAAAACAAACAAGTTAAGAGATCCTGAGGCAAGGCGCGCGGCCGAGACTTCTGGGAACTCAAAACGAACACGAGCATGGATGATCACTGAGTGTTCAAACGGTGACGTCCAAGTCTTGAGGACGGTCAAAAATGGGATGTCTACAATATCATTTGAACTCAAAATTTTTTAACTTCAGGGAACATTTGATTTTGTTTTAGTGTTTCTCATTGAATGAATCAAGTGTATTTTGATTTCATAGTGGTTGTAGTGCTTTTATTGCATTCATATTAATTCATTGGAAACACTAAAATTTAATGTCAAACTTAAGAGTCACTGAAGGTTGATTCCAGCACACAACAAGGGCAGACCACCCCCATATTACATCGTTGCAGGACTTGTTTTTACAACTGTGTTTGTTCCATATCTGCGTTCTGAGGTTTGCATTTCACTTTGTTTTTGTTCTTAATTTAAGCTTGTTTGATAAAGAAGACAACCCTGAGCTGTGCCTAGCTTGCCTGGCATGTGAACATGATGTGTTGGTGAGCATTAATTTCTTTTATGTTGCATATCAAGCTTGTTTTATTTTTCAAAAGATATATATGTTATCTATATCATATTCTATGTTTTAGATTATGCATGTCAATTTTTTTTTAGCCATTTCTTTGAGCTTTAACTGGGAAATGAGAAGACGAGAAAAATGAAGAAGAAACCAATCTAGCTTTAACTGCCAAACAACTGCCTAATCCTTAGAGATTAAAAACAGAGGAATTTCTTTGAAAGAGGAAGTCACACAAGCCCAAACTGAAGCAAAATGGTTACATTGAACACTAGAACCTACATTATCATGCTTGGTAGTTTGATCATTTCCAATTACTCCAAGCTTTATTGTTGTTAGTATTGCCATGTTATTATCCATGATTAAAAACTGATGTGGAATAAGATTTTTCCAATTCTAGGACAGTGTGTTTTAACTGACGAGGATCTAGCTTTGTCCAAAGTGCATGTGATTTCACTAGAAGAAGCCTGGGCACTTGGTATTTTAGTAATATAAAAATTGATAGTCACTAGACTTCACTTCTTGTCATTGACAAGTATGCAGACCACATGTGATTGAATGGATGTTTATCATTCACCAAAATGGAGGAGTTTGGTGATGGAGTACACTCTTTCTTACATATTGAAGTGTTTGACATGCTGTATAAGTTGGCATGATCTTATTTGGATTTTAAATCCATTTGAAACTGAAGATTTAAGAACCTCTTTCTAAGCAAATAGATTATGACTTATTAGAGTTTCTTTCATGTTGGATTGGGATTATCTTTGCTACTTCAGTCGTCTTACATTAACCAAGGAATTTTTCTGGTGTTGCAAGCACATAGGGATTCTTTTCTTCTTTTCCAATTTAATATGTGATCTTTGTACATAAAATATATTTTGTGGACTAGTTTCTAGTGTTGTGATTTTCTTTTTGTGTTCATTTCCCCCAAATTCTTCACAAAGTTCTCAATTCTGAGTTGCATTTTAGAAAAGTAGTCTTAAAGATTTAATTATTTGGTTTTATGTGGTTAATTGATTGTTATTTGTCAAATGATGAGGTGTGTTAGCTTGCTTATGTTATTACTTTCGTTATTAGATCTTTGAATGGGTTGGATTGGGTGGCTTAGTTCTTTCTACAACTATGCAAACTAAACAAAACCAGAGCCTACCTTCCAAGAATAATTCCCTGTTATTGAGGGTTAAACTGAACCTACCTTCTTAATTTGATTGATGATTACTCTCAAGAATGATAATACATACAAATTAGAAAAAGGAGTTAGTTCAGCTCAAGTTTAATAGACTAGAGTTGGCTACTATTAAAAGGATTTTTAAATCTTAGCAATGAATAGTATGAAGTAAGCAAACAAATTCGAAGCACCTGATTGATAAGTTCTACTCTATCCTAGACAATCATCTATTTCTATTGTACTAGATACGAGAATCAAATTTTAATTAACCATCAGTTAAGAGTGTACAGTCTATTTGGGTGTAGAACCATAAAAATAAAAAAAAAAGTTAGAGTAGGGGAAGAAGAATGAGGAAGATGAAGACAAATTCAGCAGTGAAAAAAATGAGAGGTTATGAAATTATTCACTCAATCAATTATCCAAATCAATGTAGAGTTTCTCCATAAGCAATCTTTATTTATAAGAAACCAATATCCATGAGAAAATAGTAAAAAAAAAAAAATTACTAAAGATTTCTGGATTCCGTGTTGAGCTGGCTAATACAGAAAAGAGAGCACATGCTGCTGCTGCTACTGTTGGCAATCCAGGTATGTGTTCTCAAGGTTTGTTGACTTGCAAAAGGTTAACAACCAATTTGCAGTTGTTTATCCATTGGTTTTTGACAACTTAATGCCTTGACCGTTCAAAGTTCACTTCATTCTGCTTCGTGGTTCAGTTTAGTTTGTGAAGGATAGGGTGGTTGTAGAGTTGGATTTTCTCTTTTAACATTATCCTTGCTATCTTTAGAGCATGAAGCAGAATAGTTGTTGATTTTAGTTTAACACTGCTCAAGATCGTATTTGGGATGCCAAGTGTCATTTCTACCAGCACTCACTTTTAAGGTTGATCTTCTGCCTTTGCTTACTTACACACTATTAATAAATCTAGCATCATGGATTTTATAGCAACATAGTGGATGATGCCTGCAATGATTCCATGGCCATCACCGCCTTCAAGATGGGCTTTGCACCCTGACAGTCCACTTCGGAGCTTGTTGACAAGGCAACCTCCTAAAACCGTGTGGGCCTTAATGAATAAGGTAGAGAAGTATTGTAAGGTGGAGGATGATGCCCTTCGCGTCAAAGTAGGTCAGAACGCCATAGAAATGGTAGCACCTGCCCTAGTCCAGCCAATAAGTATAGCCCCATCGGAAAGGAGCCCTGAGCCTCGAAGCCGGCCAAAACAAGAAAGTCACCATGGCCTACGCCGATCGAGGGACCAGTATTCATGCCGATCGAGCAAGCAATATCAAGTGGAAAGTAGACGCCCCAAGTGGTCCGACAAGAAGTATACTGAATTAACCGAGCCGATTAGCAAGATACTCCCTAAGGTCCAGCATCTGCCATTCTTTAAGTGGCCGACTAAGATGATTGGGCCCCCCGACACAAGAAGAAAGGATCGGCGATGCAAATATCACAAGGACCATGGACATGAAATCGACAAGTGCTACACCCTGAAAGACCATCTCGAGGAGCTGGTACAGGATGGCCGACTGGTTCAATACCTCCCCTATAAGGTTAACACACCCAGTGCAGTGGCTTTGTCCCGGACTCACCTCCACTGGGTGTAATTCATATGTTATATAGTCTTTCGTTGCCAAACAGTGTCTATGCAATTCAATCTCAGGAGTCTCAGCTGTGCCCACCTAAGCCTTACACACCAGCCAAACGACCCCATCAGATTGGCAAGATTAGCTTCAACGACTCAGATCTCAAGGGGGTGATCCTTCTCTATGATGACCCTCTTGTCATCGAGTTACGCATGAACAAATTTGTTGTCGAATGCATTCTGATTGATTGAGGGAGCACGTCAGAGATAATGCATTATAAGATGATTTTTAAGCTCGGCTTCAGAGAGTCTGACTTATTGCTAGTAGAGTACCCTTTGTTTGGCTTCAACGCCAATCCTGAATACCCCCTGGGCAAGGTTAGGGTTGCAGTGCGTGCAGGTACTAGGACACTCAATGTGGAGTTTTTGGTCATAAAGCTTCCATCACCGTACAACTTAATCATGGGGAGAACCTGGTTGCACGCAATGCAGACAATACCAAGTACTTATTATCATATACTCTACTTCCCAACACAACACGACATTGAGCAGATTATCAGCTCCTAGAACCAAGGGAGGTGGAAGTAAACTCCATCGAAATTTTAGACCGAGAAAGCCTCGAGGATGTTGGGAAGCTCTCCATAGATAAGGCAACTGAGGATCTCGATCGGATTGGAATTGCAGGTTAACCAGATAAATTCTTCTTGGTCGGCACTTCTCTTCCTGCCAACGACCGCCAAGAGTTAATTTCATTCTTACTCGACAATATTGATGTATTCGCTTGGACACCCTATGAGATGCTAGGAGTGGACCCCAACATAGCACAACACCGGTTGAATGTTGACCCAAAAGCAAAACTTGTCATCCATAAGAGTCGCCGCTCTACAGCCGAGCACACTTCGGCCGTCGTTGCCAAGGTTGACAAACTTTTGGAGGCCGAAGCAATCCGTGAAGTGAATTACCCCACCTGGCTGTCCAACACTGTTGTTAAGAAGAAGAATGGACCCTAGCTTATTTGTATGGACTTCACGGACTTGAATAAAGCCTGCCCTAAGGATTGTTTCCCTCTCCCCAGAATTGATCAACTGGTCGACGCATTTGCTCGCCATCAACGTATAAGCTTCTTGGATGCGTACAGGGGTTATCACCAAATCGCCATGCATCCTAAAGACTAGGAAAAAATGGCATTCCTTACCCCAAGGGGCACTTATTGCTATAAAGTCATGCCCTTCGCCTTGAAGAATGCCGGGGGAACTTACCAGAGGCTTGTCACTACCATGTTTAAGGAGCAACTCGGCCATACCATGGACGTGAATATTGACGACATGGTGGTAAAATCCAAAGAAAAGCATTCTTATTTGGCTGACTTGTCCAAAACCTTTTACATTCTCCGACAGTATAGGATAAAACTTAATGCCTCAAAGTGTGCTTTTGGCATCGGATCTGGTACATTCCTTGGCTACATTGTGAACCGTCGAGGAATAGAGGCCAACTAGAAGCAAATTGCGGCAATCATGGAACTTGGCTCACCTCAATTGGCCAAAGAAGTACAAAAGTTAATGGGGATGGCCGTAGCTCTCAATAGATTCATCAACCGTTCTTCGGATCGTTGTCGTCCGTTCTTTCACACCCTTCGGTAGGGAAAGGCATTTCATTGCACCCCCGAATGCCAGTCTGCCCTCAATGGGTTGAAAGCTTATCTCCGTTTGATACCACTTTTAACAACTCCATCGCCGGGTGACCCACTCATTTTGTATCTAGCGGTATCGGATTGCGCAGTCAGCGCCGTATTGCTAAAAGAAGAGCTAGGTGAGCAACGACCCATTTTTTAAGTCAACAACGCAATGGTGGACACTGAGACATGGTACTTACTGCTAGAAAAGCTGATTATGGCCCTTGTGATGGCCGCTAGGAAGTTAATGCACTATTTTCAAGCCCATACAATAACTGTTCTGACGGATTACCCTCTCCGAACAGTTATTCGTAGCATGGAATCATCAGGGTGTGTTTCAAAATGGGCATTAGAACTCGACGAATATGAAATCCAATTCCCTCCTAGGATGGCTATCAAAGGTCAGGTTTTGGCCAACTTCATTGCGGAGTTCACTGGTTGTCATGTCAATTTGAAGCTCGAGCTGGCAACCATTCGACCCCAGTAGGATTGGAGAATGTATGTTGGGGATATTTGGCAGATGTACTTTGATGGTTCATCTAACCAGCGTGGAAGCGGGCAGGAGTAGTGATTATGACCCCTGAGGGTGCAATAATTGAGCAAGTGGTCAAACTTGGTTTCAATGCATCCAATAATGAAGTCAAGTATGAGGCTTAGTTAATCGGCCTCCGTAACGCACTTTGCCTTGGTGCTAAGCGCTTGCAGGTCTTCTGCGATTCAAAGTTGGTCATCAATCAACTGAAGGAGGAGTATGCAGCTAAAAACGACCGAATGACAACTTACATGAAGACGACAAACTCACTACTCATACAGTTCGACCACCACGAGCTGAATCAGATAACCTGTGACCAAAATACCTATGTAGATGCTCTCACCTATATGGCTTCAGCCATCAGTTTGGAAGTCAAACGAACCATAGAGATGGGATTTATCCCAAAGCCGAGTATTAGCCACACTAAATCCGCTAGTGTCAATGTCATTGATCTGGGGCCGACTAGATGCACCCCATCGCTGCTTTTTTATCCTCTACACAACTACCAATAGATAAGAAAAATGGAGATAAGTTGCGGAACAAAGCCCTACGCTACTACTTAGATCCTCGTGGAAAGCTCTACAAGAAGTCTCTCTCAAGACCGTATTTGGAATGTGTGCATCCAGACCTAGTGGAGGATTTTTTAGCCGAGATACATGAGGGTAGTTGTGGCGCCCATTCTGAAGGACGTTCACTGGCCCATCGAGCCGTAACTTAGGGGTATTATTGGCCCCCCATGAGAATTGATGCAGAGAATTATGTAAAGAAATGCGAACAGTGCCAAAAATTCTCCACCCTGGCTCATTTGCCTGCAGAAGAATTAAATGTCGTCACTAGCCCTTTTTGCCCAATGGGGACTGCAAATCATCGGGCCACTCCCAAGAGCACCAGGGATTAAACGGTTCTTGATTATTGCAACGGATTACTTCACAAAGTGGGTCGAGGCGAAACCGTTGGCACATGTCCGAGACATAGACGTGAAACGCTTTGTATGGAGAAACATCATAACATGATTCGGCATATCGTGAGCACTTATTTCCAACAATGGCATCCAATTTGACTGTGGTGTCTATTGCGAATTGTGTGACACATATGGTATACAGCCGTACTTCTCCTCACCAGCTTATCCTCAAAGCAACGGCCAGGCTGAGGCCACCAATAGAGTGATCCTGGATGGAATCAAAAAGCACTTAGAAAAGGCCAAAGGAAAGTGGGTTGAAGAATTACCCAGTGTATTGTGGGCTCATTGCACCACACCATGGCGACCTACCGGCGAAACACCATTCGCCTTGTGCTTTGGTACAAAAGTTATTATTCCTCTTGAAATCGACCTGCCTACCCTAAGATCAAAGGCCTTTGACACAGGGCAAAATGATATGATGTTGGCCTTACACCTCAATCTGATTGAGGAGCGTCGTGATCGAGCTCTTGTGCATATGACACGATACCAACAGCAGCTCGCCAAATCGTACAATCAGCATGTGCAGTAGTGCCGTTACACCCTAGGGGAATTGGTTCTCAAGAAGGTGCTTTTTGCCACCAAAAATCCAGCAGACTGCAAACTCAGCTCCAACTAGAACGGTCTCTACCAGGTTGACTCAATTGCTGGGGCAGGAGCATATCGGCTCTCAAATATGTCCAACAAGAAACATCCCCGACCATGGAATGTTACTCACTTGCGCAAATTTTACCATTAAACGGCATGGAAACTAGCCTTTTGTTATGATTGTTTCCTGTCTATGATTGTATCTATATAGTTCATCAATGAATCTTCATGACTCATATTCACTTGGTTCTTACTCTAATGATCGGCCGCATAAGCCTTTGAATTTGGAGCGCCCTTTGTGCTTGGCACAATTGGCCATTACAAAAGACTTCGAATTAAGAGCACCCCTCATAGAGGTCACGATCAACCGACTAAGCCTCCAAATTCGGAGTGCCCTTTGTGCTTGGTACAATTTGCCATTACAAAAGACTCTAAATTCGGAGCGCCTTCGTGCAGGTCATGATCGACTGACTAAGCCTTCGAATTCGGAGCGCCCTTTATGCTTAGCATAATTGGCCATTACAAAAGACTCCGAATTCAGAGCGGCCCTCGTACAAGTCATGATCGGCCAACTAAGCCTCCAAATTCAGAGTGCCCTTTGTGCTTGGCACAATTGACCATTATTGGCTATTACAGAAGACTCTGAATTCGAAGCGCCCCTCGTGTAGGTCACGATCGGCCGACTAAGCTTCCAAATTCAGAGCGCTCTTTGTGCTCAGCACAATTGGCCATTACAAAAGACTTCGAATTCGGAGCGCCCCTCATGCAGGTCACGATCGGCCGACTAAGCCTCCGAATTCGGAGCGCCCTTTGTGCTTAGCACAATTGGCCATTACAAAAGACTCCGAATTCGGAGCTCCCCTAGTGCAAGTCATGATTGGCCTACTAAGCCTCCGAATTCGAAGCTCCCTTTGTGCTCGGCACAATTGGCCATTACAAAAGACTTCGAATTCAGAGCGCCCCTCGTATAGGTCACGATCGGCCGACTAAGCCTTCGAATTCGGAGCGCCTTTTGTGCTCGGCACAATTGGGGATTACAAAAGACTCTGAATTCAAAGTGCCCCTTGTGCAGGTCACAATCAGCCGGCTAAGCCTTTGAATTCGGAGTGCCCCTTGTGCTCGGCACAATTGGCCATTACAAAAGACTCTGAATTTGGAGCGTCTCTCGTACAAGTCACGATCAGCCGACTAAGCCTCCAAATTCAGAGCGCTCTTTGTGCTTGGCACAATTGGCCATTACAAAAGACTCTGAATTTGGAGTGCCCTTTGTGCCTGAATTGGCTATTACAATCTCGGGCCGAGTTAAATACACAGTTGAGTTTTATGAATTAAATATAAAATACATGCAAATGGCACACATCATATTGTACGAAATAAACAAACCCAACAGGCATTAAAATAATGAGTTTTATTACAACAAATGGCAACATTGGTTACAAAGAGAGGTAGTCACAACCTCCCCATGGTCCGCCTTTTCATCGTTAGTCTTCTTGGCATCATAGGCTTCGAATGGAAATTTATAGTTTTGGTACAAGGGCGACGCCAAGTCAAAACTCGCGGCCAGAAGAGCCTTAAGCCATCTGTGTTTGAAACTACGATTCTCGCAGCGACAAACATCATCGGCCAGCTTTTTCCTAGTTTTTGCGATGCCGACTTTTCACTTGTCAAAGAAGCCTTCCTCATACCTGCGAGATCGTGTGGCCTCCTTGGAAAATACGGCAGCCGTGTCCCGATCGACTATAGCATGGTCTATTAGCCGTTGGTTTACTTTATCAGTAATGGCCGTATTCACTGACCCCGCAGGCTGGTTCTCGGCGGATTTGATTCTGTGCACTTCGCTTTCCGCCCTCTCGGCACGGCATTCCGAATCTCGAATTTGCCTGTCCTTTTGAGAAATTTCTTTTTGAGTGGCCTGCAACCGCATGTCGGTTTCATATGGACAGTAGAGTCCTTTGATTGGTCCATGCACACCATCTCTAAAAATCTCATAGTCGCCCTACCCAATCATAAATTGTTGTACATCGGGTGGAAATATTTGCAATAGACTCAGAGGGTGTAGATGGTGGATTACTATACATCTGGAATCCATAAGTATTTCAACTCCAAGACCGCTGCAGCAACAAAAATTTCATCATTCTATCAGGTACTCTTTATTGCAGTCTTGAATGTGTTATTGTTAATGTATACGGTCCTAATGATGGTGCTAGTAGGAGAAGGGTATGGGAAATATTGAAGAATTTAAAGCAAACTTATGAAAAACCTTGGTGTTTGAGGGGTGATTTCAATGAAGTCAGGAAACTATCTAAGAGGTTGGCCTGCTCTCAAAGAAACAGAGGTATGAATGACTTTAATGAGATAATTCAATACCTAGAAGTGTGTGACATCCCAATGTTGGGGAGAAAGTTCACTTGGTGTTACTCACAAGGAGGAGTCAAGTGGAGTAGGTTAGACATGTTCTTACTGAGTCTAAAATGGTTGCAGAAGTTTAGTTTCAAATTGTGGGGATTACCAAGAAGGTTTTCAGGTCATTGCCCTATATTACTCATGAAAGATGAGAGGGATTGGAACCCCAAGCCATTTAAGTTTCTAAATGCCTACACATTACATCCGAATTTCAAAACTTTTGTGTAGAAAATGTGGGTTGAATCTAATGCTGATGGTTGGGTTGGCTTCAAGTGTCCAAGGAAACTGAAATCACTTAGACTAGCACTGAAAATGAGGAATCTTGAAGTATTTGGTAATGTGGATTTTAAACTTAAGTAGCTAGAAGAGGAATTACATGCTTTGGATTTGGCAGCTGAAGACAAGCTACTAAATGACTCAGAGCTAAGTAGGAGAAGGGAGGCAAAAGGAGAAGCATGGAAATTGAGCAAAATAGTGGAATGGTTATGGTTGCAGAGGCCTAGAGTTAACTGGGTATTAAAAGGGGATAGAAATACAAAATTCTTCGATGTGATGGCTTCCTCAAGAATGAATAGGAATGTATTGTGTTCAATTGATGTTAATGGGGTTTTGAAGGAAGATCCTGATGAAATAAGAGTTGAAGTCCTGAATCATTTCCAGAAGTAGTTTGCAGAATCATGGTTCAACAGGCCAAGCTTATCTAATCCTTTTAAATCAATTGGGGGAGATGAGGTTAGAGTTTCTTTGGAAGCTTAGTTCACAGAATCAAAAGTTGTTGCATCAATTAAAAACTGTGATGGAAGCAAGGCACCAAGACCTGATGGCTTCAATTTGATAATGGTTCAGAAGTGTTGGCAGACAATCAAAGGGGATGTAATGCAATTCATGAAAGAGTTTCACATCAATTCTAAGTTGGTACTTGGTATTAACAGCTCATTTGTAGCTTTGCTTCCAAAAAATGACAATCCTTATCTCAGTGAATTCAAGCCTATTAGTCTCATAGGTTCACTATACAAAGTGGTTTCAAAGGTTTTATCTATTAGGATTAAATCAGTATTGCCCAAGATCATTAGTGAATCTTAATCAGCTTTCAGAAGGAGTAGGAACATTTTGGATGGTGTTTTTGTTGCTAATGAGATTGTTGATGATTGGAAGAAGAAATAAAAGCAAGGTATCGTTTTAAAAATTAATTTTGAGAAAGCATACGATTCAATTAATTGGGATTTTCTCTTTTCTATGCTCTTAGCGTTCAGCTCAAAATGGATAAATTAGATGAAGGAGTGTATTTCTACAGCCAAAGTCTCCATCTTGGTGAATGGATCACCTACACCTGAGTTTAGTCCCCAAAGGGGACTTAGACGAGGTGACCCATTATCACCTTTTCTCTTTAATATTGTGGCTAAGGGTCTAAACATTATATTGAACAGAGTTGTCCAGGGTGCAATACTTGGTTCAAATGATCTTATTATCACCCACTAACAGTTCGCAGATGACACAATATTGTTTTGTGAGGCAAAAAGTGAGGAGGTGCTTAATATCAAAAGGATACTGACGTGCTTTGAAATATTGTCTGGGTTGAAGATTAACTATCACAAGAGTGTGATTTGTGGAATTAGAATAAATGAAAAACTCATTAAAGATTTTGCTGCCATCTTGAACTGTCTGCATTACAATTTACCATTGAAATATTTGGGTATGCCCTTGGGAGCTAATCCAAGGAGAAGAAGGACTTGGCAACCTCTTATTGACAAATTCAAATCGAAGTTAGCCTCTTGGAAAAGAAGATTTTTATTCTTTACTAGTAGGTTGCCAATGATCAAGTCTATGTTATCATCCCTACCAGTTTTCTTCTTATCTTTATTTAAAATGCCTCAAGGGATTGCAAAGGAGATTGATAAAATACAGTCTAGATTCCTTTAGGGGGGTGATGAATTAAGAAGAAAATCTATTTGGTCAAATGGAGGGAAGTCACTCAAAGTAAATGTGTAGACACCCCATTTTTGACCGCTCGCAAGGCTCGAGCACTTTGCCCATTACACTCGATGATGAAAGTGGTGTTGTGCGTGATTTGAGGTCTCAATGAAGGGGCCATGTTTAAGCTCCGAAACATTCCCAAACCTCCCATATTCCCACTGATTATACCCAAGAAATCCATTTTTACACATTGTGCCACTCTATGTTGAGTTTGAAGCAGAAAAACAGGGGATCCCATTGAGGGCCGGTCGTGCCTCATTGAGGGCCAGTCGTGCCTTAGTAGCGAGAAACACTATTCTGGGTGGGAGCCTGTCAGCTATCTATTTTTGAAGATATTTATTGCCCCTCTTGCTCAAATTCTATAAAAACAAAGTTGTATCTCTGTTTTCAGGGTTGAAGACTCTACACCTTCTTAAGAGCTGCTTCTTCTTCTTCTTCTTCTTCTTCTTCTTCTTCTTCTTGTGCAAGCAACCCTTTGAGCAAGCCTATCACCTTGAATCTATATCCATACATCATATGCACCTTCACACCCAAGCCTAGGAACCTTGGTTGAGCCTTGAACACCATAATTCAAGCTTGAAAGTGTGTTGGGACTTAGTTTGATTCATAAAAAAAAGCTCACTTCTTTGAGAGGTATAAGCTTGTCATCCTCTCTTTTGCTTCTTGTTCTATCTATTGCTATCTAGTTCTTGTAGTTTTGTGTTGTTTTGATTCTCTTCCAAGGGTTTAAGTTTGGGTTTGGAGAGCTACCAAAAGGGTAGAGAGAGTTAACACTCTTTCTTACACCTTTACCTATAGCTCAAACCCTTGCTTTTACACCCTTTCCTTTGCTTTCTAAATTATTTTCTAGAGTTTAAAAAAGGCTAAAAATCATGCTTTGAGGTTTCAAAAGTGGAGGGGTTAGCCATCCCTTGTTCTTACTTACTAGCTTTGTTTTCTCTCTTTGTTGTTTAGCTTTTTAGGCTCTTTTCATGTACTTTGAGCCACTATTTTTCACCCACTAAGGGCTGTTTTAGGGTTGTTCTAGGTTGTTTAAACAGTTCAAGCTTTGATTAGCTTGATTGTTGTCTCATAAGTTTGCATACATAGCTTGTTGAATATTGTTATAAGCTTTTCCTTGTCTAATTTCCATGTTTAAGAACCTCATTTTAATAATCAACTTGCTATTCATTTCTTTCATTTGAGAGTCGTTTCAATCAGTTGACGGTTATTCAAACATGAACTAGCGATTTATGCTTAATAGCTTAATCTCTATGGAGGTTCATTGTCAACGGCGTAATCTCTTATTCATGTTGAGAATAACCTTCCGTTTGACATGTTTCTCACTTAGTGGACGTAATAATCACACCTTGGACTTAATGGATTAAAGGATGGCAAAGACTAATGAATTTGGCTTAAAAGGAACCAACCCACATAAAGAAAATGAGTTGTATTACTTGGGTTTGGCCGGACATTATGCCGAATCTGTTGTGTCAAGGGCTGTCTTACATCAATTCATGATGTTTTGATGAACCTTGAAGCGTCTCTACCTCCTTCTTTGAGTTCACTCTATGATAGGATGGAGGGGTGGTTGTAGTTCCTTGCATTTATTGATTTTTGTCCAAATTGTATCTGAAATCATCAAGCAATCAACTTGCTCATTGATGGTTTTGAAAATGATTCCAACCTTTTCTCGAGGCTTTCCCATGATAGAGAAGTGTAAAAGGGACAAACAAAGTCTAGAATAACTCTGTCTGCACTGTTTTCACTTCAGAGTACAAAACAGGATTTTGCATGAAATTAAGGCACAGTCGGCCCTTTTGAGGCCCGACCGGCCATCTATGTTTGGTCAGCAGTGTGTTTTGTAAAAAACAGAGGGCAGTGGCTGAAGGTGAAACAGAACAGGCCTAGACAGACACAACTGTTCTTGGACATTGTGCATGCAACCATTGTGCATCCTTGCTTACCTCAATGTTGTAAATTAATGCTCCGAGTATTGTTGTAATTAATTAATTTATTATTGTTATAATTAGTCTTGTTAATTATTAGTGTTGTAATTATTACTATTGTTTATTTATAATTGTTATAGCTAGTTAGCTTAAATAGCTAGTTAGTTTACTTCTCATGATTATCCTTGTCGTAATAAAGTAGTTAGCTAGTTAATTCTTTGCTTATTTATTCATTTGGTTTTGTAATAATTAGTTTAATTTGGACTTTCAAACTTTGATTCGCACCCTCTTGCACGAGGGAAAATGTGTAATAAGTTGTATGTCTTCCAACCCCACGTCTTTCTCCTTTTCACTTACTCGCTTACGATGGTTAGAATAGAACATCATTTTTCAAATTAGCATTCTTATGCTTTGCATCCATTGTCTTGCATGCATCAAAGGTTCGGCTCATCATACTAACCCAATATCAATGTTCAAATTCATTACTTGAATATGTGCTTTATCTCATGTCTTGAATGGAATCATATGCCATCCTCATAGCCGAGCCTATAAAATACATAATGTGTGGGTTGCATTTAGTCATATTGCATTAATTAGGAACATGCATATTTTTCTAATTATTTTTCTTTTTTTTGGCTTGGAGTACTAGGTGAGTAATTTTTTGTTTTAGCATCTTGCATCGAATGTTTGTGTTACCATGTCAAAGCATACTTCCATGATGCTAATTGCTTAAATGATATAACTGTTTGAATGCCTGTGGATGAAGGCTAGTTACTTGAATTATGATAGTTTGATTAATGTCCATTTTAAGCCCACTTTTTCAAGTGGCAAATTCACAAAACAATTTCAAATAAAACATGAAATCAAATGTTCCAATTTTTGCAAATTAGTCTATATTTGTGTGTCACATAGTAAAAATAGCTAGTAATCGGGACAAGAGCATATAATGTAAATAAAAATCACATCATGATTAGTAGAGGCTGATCTTTGATTGGGTGAGTGGGGTGCTCAATTCATGACATTCCCCTCTTGTACCTAAGTTCCCGAGCCAAGACACTTTGGTGATGATGGACTAATGGCCTTTGGCATAAGTCTCAGGTTTCCTAAATTTGCCAAAAATAAAATAGTTAGGTGGCGACTCTGAAATCTGGCAAAACAGTCCATTCTCGGCATTTGATTCAAACATCGATTTTCCAAAAGAATTCCCGAATTTGGACACTTTTGTGTTTTCACTATTTCACATTACACTTTGTGCAATCAGATTCAGAACCACGAGAGTCTGAACTGTAGGGTTATTCGTCTTCCAAAAGGAGCATGAAAAGTGAGCCGCAAAATGTAATGGGGATCTAGGCATTAGAAAGGTGAAACTCATTAATGATTGTCTTCTTTTGAAATGGTGGTGGAGATTTGGGTGTGAAAATGGCACTCTCTTGAAACAAGTGATTTGCAGCAAGTATGCAGAGACTGGAGGGGGTTGGTGTCCAGTACATGTTGCAAGTACAAGGTTGTTTATGGTTTGAAGAGATATATTGGGGGTTGCTAAAAATAGTCCTAAGCTGCTGGAGTATTTTAAGGTCAACACAAAGCTTATTATTGGTGATGGAAGGGAAACAAAACTCTGGCTTGATAATTGGGTTGGTAATGGGTGCTTAAAAGATGCATTCCCTAGATTATTCTCTATGTCCCTTGATCAATGTGAATCAGTGGTAGTGGTTAATAATAGGAGAAATGGGAATGAAGAATGGGATTTGGCCTTCAGAATAACCTTGTTTCAGTGGGAACTTGAAGAGTTGAGGAGGTTGAAGGTGATGTTACAAAATGCTCCTGCCTTTAGGGAAGGAGTGTTGGATAGATTGAGATGGAATGCAGATAAGTCTGGTGAGTTTATTGTAGCCTCTATCTACAAGTGGAATTAATTACCATCTGAAGTTACTACAAAATTAGGAGAATTCATTTGGAAGAATGTGGCTCCACCGAAGGTGCAATTTTTTGGGTGGTTAGCATGGAAAGGGAGGATCAAGATATCCTGTTATCTTCAAAGCATTGGAGTCCTCAGTGATGATTCAAATGTTAACTGTATCTTTTGCGAGAATGAATTGGAAACTATTAATCATGTGCTGTTGTGGTGCCCTTTTAGTTAGAGGATTTGGTCCAATGTCATTAATTGGTGGGGAGTATCTTGGCTGTTGTTGGGGTTTGTGACTGGTCTTTTGCAGTGGTGGGCTGGTTATAG
The DNA here is from genome assembly GCF_055761805.1 of Camellia sinensis. Classification (NCBI taxonomy): domain Eukaryota; kingdom Viridiplantae; phylum Streptophyta; class Magnoliopsida; order Ericales; family Theaceae; genus Camellia; species Camellia sinensis. Next base: position 73,567,279 of record NC_138961.1, read on the forward strand.
ATTCAACAAAAGAGAGAAGGTCTTCTGGAAGGTTATTCCATTGGCGGTGCTCTGATCCATATGAAGGCAGAGGAATGAAAGTATTTTTAATGGTATATAGGTGGATTTGGAAAGTTTGTGTGAACTTATCAAAATAAGGATTGCATTGTGGTTGAGAGCCTCTAGCCTTGCTTTTTGTTACTTAGTCAATGCTATTGTGTACAATCTGCAGCATGTGAAGTTCTGCTTTATGAACTGATGGGGCTGGGCTGTGATCTTGTTTGTTTGCTGGGTTCCCTTCTGTTGAGATTTGCCTGCTACTGAGCTTTGGTGTGGATCTGGTGTGTGTTCTTCTTGGAATGAGATTTGTAAGCTGTGTGTTTTGAGGTTGATTGGGTTTGGGTTTGGGTTTGTTGGTGTCACTGTGTTTGGTCTCTCACCAAACCTTTTATGGTTGAGCTTGCAAATGATTGGGCTCTCTTCTCGATACCAACCTAATTAGGATTGGGGTAGTTAGCTATGATGCGGTTTGCTCTTCCACTTCTTTATTGATTTAATCTCATTTGTGGAATGGTTTGTCATCAATAAAGGTTCCTTTTTGGCTGATCAAAAAAAAAAAAAAAACACCTAGTACGTAATTGAGCCTAACATACTCATATTGAAAACCAAAGCAACCTCTTGTAATGATTTAAAATGTTGAGGCAATTCTTTATTGAAGCGCAAGCACTGTTAGGACTATCCAATCATGCATTATAAATACTAGTTTAGTGAAACCTAAGTAGCCTAATCTGCCAATCTAGGTAGGCGAACTGTGCTCTAAAATGTGAATTCACGAATATTTATTAATAAATCCAATCAAATTTGCAATTTAACATGGTTAAACTTGTGAATTATATATGAAATTTATTTTATACAATTATTTATTACCATAATTTCATAGGTTCACACAATCAAACTAATGCAAGTACTAGAGGGTAATGATTAGTAACGACTAGTGCCCATGTGGTGCACACAACCTTTAGTTAGAGACTGCTCACACTTGGGATTGTTCAAGTTTTCATGTTCCTTTAATAGAACCAAGGGTAAATTACACTAACCACCCTGACATTTAGAAAAGATATAGTAGACCACATAATTTCAGCATAATCGCACTGGTCTTCCTTTTAGTAAGGCTAAAATGCCTAAAACTAATGCAGATAATGGGTAGACAGGGATAAATAAAGGTAAAATATATATTTTACTGTAAAAATGATGACGACATCATTTTTCCATCTATACGACTAACAAATTATTGAGAAAAAGGGGCACTAAATGTCATATAGAGTACAACTGTAAGGGAACCTAGTGTTAATATGCCACACTTGTGGGGTTTAATGTATTTTCTTCAAATCTCAAGGGAGATTAGTGTAATTTTCCCTAGAACCAAAGAGCCCCAAGTTTTGGTGTGCTTTTGGTGTGGGACTGTATTGAGAATCTTTAAACTCATTTTCATTACACAAAAACTGTAGCTTACACTTGTTTATATACTGTAAACAAATATCTAATCAATACAAAATATCTAATCCTAACTAACTCTCTTTAACCATATGTAACTATACAACAAACTACCTAACCACCGCAACTAATTCCATTATAGCATGCCATCGGAACACTACTCTTATAGGTCTGTGATGGAGAGGCTATAACAAACAAAGGCAGCAGCTCAGGTTTGCTGGTGTATGATGATGATGATGAAAGCTGTGTGCTGTGAGATGGTGATGATGAGATAACTTCTGCAGCCCCCCTTAAGCTGATAGGGCAAGGAAGCACTAACAGATTGTCACGAAGATAATGAAATTTAGAAGGAGAAAAAGGTTTAGTGAAAATATCAGCCACCTGATCAATGGTAGGAATATATTTAAGTTCAATCTGTTTGGCAACCACTTTTTCTTGAATAAAATGGTAATCGATTTCGATATGCTTTGATCGAGAATTAAAAATAGGGTTGGATGCTAAAGCTATAGTAGATAAGCTATCACACCAGATAACATGAATAGCAGAAGAGGAAACACATAAATCCTTGAGTAACTGCTGAATCCAAGTGAGCTCAGCTGTGGCATGAGCTAAGGCTCGATACTCAGCTTCAGTGGATGATTGAGAGACAGTAGTTTGCTTTTTAGCTAACTAGGAAATCAAGTTTGAGCCAAGATATGCATAATAGCCAGAGGTAGATTTTCGATCAAAACTATCATTGGCCCAATTAGAGTATGAAAAAGCAGAAAGAGAAAAAGGACTAGGTGTGAAAAAAAGACCATGAGACAAAGTTCGTTTCACATATCGAAGAAGCCTCTTAACTGCTTGAAAATAAGCATTAGTGGGAAGATGCATAAACTAACAAGCCTGATGAACAACATATGAGAGATCAGGTCTTGTGATAGTCAAATATTGCAAACCACCTACTAAACTTCTATACAGAGTGGGATGAGTAAATGGTAGATGTGGGGATATGGTTTGGAAATACTCTTCTGATCCTGGTAGATGCTCGTGATCCTCGAATAAACACCTGAAAAGAGATGAATACTCCGGTCGGGGGTGCCGGAATTAGCACTCCGATGGACAAGTCAACCTCTACTCTCTCTAGGTTACTTGTATTTTAAGTTAAGCATACTAGATCTCACATACCTTTCTTTGACTGTTGTTCCTTTATTTATACTCGTTTCCAAGGCCTCGGGGTCTGGTCCACTTTTTGCTCACTATCTGCTTAATTATTCGGCTCCGTAGTTCAATAGTTACTCAGCCTATTTATTATATTCGGCCTCTTGATCGCGCAGGTTAGAGCCAAGTAATGTCTATCTTCTAGAGCGTACGCTTCTGATTCTGCTATTAATTCGGCTCCCACAATTGCCCCCCAAACTCCCCATTGATGGTAGTTAATTGGTGTGTTTGGTTTCGAATTTGAGAAGTCAAGAGAAACATAAATTAGGCGGCTTCTTCTATCCCAATGTGAATGTCAGAATGCATACGCCTTTTGGTCATCATTATACGTTCCCGCCTCATTCGTGCATCTTTTACATTTATTATGATTTGAAACTCCAGTCTCTTCGAATGCATGCTTTTTGAATATTCGAGCCTCCTGGATTGCCAGCCGGTATCCCTCTTCTGTCTTGCGTCTTCTGCAACTTCTTCCCGTCTCTCAATGTCTCCTTTGCCTCTCGTAAGCTTTCTTCTCTTCTCTTTGTAATCCTATTTTCCGTCTTCATTTTTTATTTAGAATACCTTTGAGTCCTTACTAGAATGGCTAAGAACTTGAAAGACCTCCTTTTCGAGGGTCGTATTTCTGGGTTCCGATGACATTTTTCTATCCCTAATGATGTCCATCTATCTCTGGTGACGAACAATACTCTTGATATGGAGAGGGATGACCAAAATACCATTGTCTTTCCTCTCCTGTCCATTGCGGAGGGCGGAGTTCGCTTTCCCCTACACCCATTTCTTAGGGCCATCTTCTGCCATTGGGGTCCGATTCCTTCCTAACCCAATGTGAATTTTTTTCGAATCATAATGGGAATCGTAGAGTTGAACCGGTGCCTTAGGATCAACCTTGGCATTCCGACAATTTGACATTGCTACGCTTTAGCCAAATCCTTCAATCGGCTAGGGCGCTACTTTCTCAAGGCCAAGGACACTAACCATCACCTGGTAACCATGCTTTCCAGCTCTGGCAAACGAGTTAATGATGTAATGGTCAATGTCCGAGGCAACTGGGAATTTAGTGAAGGTGAAGATTGCCTAGACCCTATTCCCAGACGGAGGGGTGAACCAGGTTGCCGTGTAACTCCTTGTGTTTATTGATCTTTCTTTTATTCGGCTTTTTCTCCAAGTCTAATCCTTTGTTTTTGCAGGCAATAAGTTGAAGAAGATTTTGACCTTGGCTGACGACGCAGTCCTTGCTGAAATCAAGACTGCACTCAAGTATTTTAGCCATCCAAACGTACAAAAACAAGTCAGAGCCGCCCATATACTGCTGCGGTACGAGCCTACTTATACTATGTTCTCGGCCGCAGATGACATTCCGATCCCATTCGGCGAACAACACCTTACGGCTCTTATCTTTCCCAGCTTCAAGACCCTTAGGCAAATTGGTTTCGAAGCTTCTGATTCGGAGCAAGACGTAGAGCTGGTGGTCGAGGTAATTGCCGAACCGACGAGAGAGTTCGCTGCGGAGGCCAAAGAGGTCGACGAGGCTCTAAACTTAGCGTTTGAGGCAGCCGGTCTTAACCAGCCTGACTCACAATCCACTTTAGGTCGGGTGGAGTTTTCCTTCGGCGATATTTTTACAAATTTGGAAGACCTACCCGGCTCTTATTCTGAGGATATGGCTGGGGGAAATCTCACGCAGATAGAGTGAAAGAGAAATGCTGAACGCATGGCCGCTCAACAGAAAGCCGAGGCCACCCGTTCTGGACATGCCCTGATTGAATCTTCACCCATTATCGTAGAAGAAACGGCTCAAGTTGTTGTGGCCGAGACGGAAAAGGAAGCCGAACATCAGATTCTAGAAGATCGGCTGATTCTAGAAGAGCAGGGCGAAAAATGTATCGCCCAGGGAGAGGCTGGCTTAGGGGAGAGCCCCGCTGACAAATGGCCTCGCTTAGAGGAGTCAGATGTGGTTCCTTTGGTTGTTCAACCGAAGATCAAAAACACGCCGATCTCCTCTGACGCATCTACCTTGAAGGATCCAGCTATAGCGTTGAGCTTGGCTGCTTCAGTCTCGTTGCCGGCTGACAAGGCCACCTTTCGAGTAGAGCCGGATTTTGTAGCTATAGCGTTAGCTGCCCAGTCGGCCCTTCTGGTATGTGACTTGATCTTTTTACTTCTTGTTTAGTTTGGTTTGCATACGATATTTCTTGGTATGTGATGATCCCAACTCCTTGTTTTGCAGACAGTTGGAAGGATAGCCGAACTAGGCCGCCGCCAGCACAATGCCATTGAAAGAATTGGCCTCTTGAAGTCGAAAGCTGAAGGTGAGAGGAGCAAGGTCGAGTTCGAGGCGATGAGAGCCACAATGGAAAGTGCTCGAGCCGAAACTGAGAAGGAGAAGGCTCAGACTGCTGACCAGCTCAAATCTGACACTGAGGAGAGGGCAAACGCGAGTGAGGAATCACTCAAGTTGGCCAAGGAGGTGCTTGCCAAGGTGGAGGCCAAGTTAGAAAAGCTGAATAAGGCCAAGGAAAAAGCCGAATCTGAGGCTTCTACAGCGTTCGAGGCTAGAAAGAGCGTCGCCCTTGAGAACTACGTAGAAGAAGTCCCCAAATTCGAGAATCGGGGATTCAAACATGGATGGCTCAAAGCCCTTGCTACTGCTGGAGTTACATTGGCCATGTCAATTCCATATGAGCACGTGGACGTTGAGCCGCTTGAGTCTAATCCCGAGGATTGATTTGGGAGACATTCTAGCTTAATTAAGTATTTTCAATTTCAAAGTATGTTTTTGTTTAGTAGATTTCTGTTAGTTCAAGGTAATTTTCATGTATAAATTAGTTATTATCTGCGCTCAATTTATTAATGAAAATTGCCTTTTCATTTTACTATTAGTTGCACGCAGTCTTTGATATTACTTTGGATATAATGATTACTGTCTATTGTGCTTGCTAAATATCCCACTGCATAGCTGCCGATTGGATAACAGTGTAACTTGGCAATTAATTTAACCTTAATTTATCCAAACAAGTAAATCGACTCAGGGCCCCGTCGTATGCCCTTGCCCCAGCCAATGTATGAACTCTGGATGCCGAATAGGACTAGTTCATGGAGTGGCTGCGGCACAATTTGATCGACATTGTGCTTAGGTATTTGGCCAATCAGATTAATAAATCTGATTTCGCCCAACAATGTATGAACTCTGAAAGCCGAATAGGACTAGTTCATAGGTATTGTATTGTACTGATAAATCGATTCATGGAGCGGCTGGGGCAGTCAAGCCGACTAGATTGATGAATTTGCCCTTGCCCTAGCTGGTTCATGAACATAGAATGCCGAATATCAATAGGACTAGTTCATGGGTATTGTATTGTACTGATAAATCGATTCATAGAGCGGCTGGGGCAGTCAAGCCGACTAGATTGATGAATCTGCCCTTGCCCCAGCTGGTTCATGAACATAGAACGCCAAATATCAATATGACTAGTTCATGGGTATTGTACTAACAAATCGATTCATGGAGCGGCTCGGGCAGTCAAGCCAACTAGATTGATGAATCTACCCTTGCCCCAGCTGGTTCATGAACATAGAACGCCGAATATCGAAGGTTGATGGGGTGATTGGGGCATATTACTGAATTGGCGCCAGGCTATTGAGGTTGCAATATTAATGAGATGCTGCCTTAGAGGTGCTACCCTCGTAGGAAATAAATGGGCATGCAGACTTTTCTTCAGTCAGCAACTCAGTCCAGCTCTTTGAGGTCCTATTTATATGCTCAGTCAGCAATCTCAGTCCAACTCTTTAAGGAAGGTTAAACAAGTGCGAATGTCAAGTAGGCTTTTCTTCAACAGTAGATGGAAGCAAGGACGCCAGCTGAGCTGGGAGGAGATATAAGTCGAACTGGTGAGCCGTCGCACACGGGCAGTAGGACTTCGAGGGATCGGGAGAGACACCAATCTCCTCGTCGTCGAAGCAGGTCGCCCAAGAGGGACAGGCAGCCACAGGGCAAATCTCCTCAACCCAGTTCTGGAAAAGAATCCGACGCGACTCCGTGCCCATTGAGTTTTGCGGTCTTTGTGGGGAATAGACCAATGACAGAGGCGGACTCGATCGTTTGAGATCCAAATGTGGTAGTCGAGTTGGCCCGACAAATTTTTCCACTTGAAGTCTAGCAGTTGATGGTAGGTCGGCAGGATTTCGAAGTGTTTCGCGAAGGCATTCACGGGGCAGTGAAGGGGCTGTACACTGCTTATGAAATCGGCATGCGTCTCCGCGCCACTCGGCGTGATATAGAGCAGAGAGATGAACGCATTCGGAAGTTAGAAGCTCACGCGGAGAAGGTCGAGCGTGAGCTAAGGAAAATTAAATCTATCGAGCCTCAATCAGCCAGCCAACCTAATTCGGTTGTGGAAGAGAGGGTGACTCAAAGGCTGATAAGTGATGCTATTGTCGATCGGAACACAGCTAGCATGTTCGTGATTGAGACTGCGAGGGCCGCGGCCTATGAAAAAGGCTTCCATGACGGCCGAAAGGTCAGAATTCAGAAGACCAAGGAGAAACTCACCGAAGAGGTTTGCCGATGTGAAAATTGTGGATTTAAACACGGTTGGATCAAGGCATCTCAAGTGCCGGAAGCTCTCTGAGCGTTGGGCATTGATTCGGCATTGCCACTATACCAACATAATCATTTTTCGTTTTCCGCCTTTGAAGTCGAGCAGAGTGAGGATAAGGGTGACGCCGGATAAAAATACTCATTGTAATGCTCAAACGCAGATTGCGTTCAAAACTATGTAATTATTGGCTGATCGAATAAAATGTTTTATTTTAAATGTTTGTGTTTTGTTGTAATTTTTATTCGGCACACACATGTTTGCATGTTTTGTGTTTCATTGTATAAATGTTTGAATAAATATTGATTGGCTCGAGTTAACTAAGCATTTCATTTCGAATGTTTATATGCTTTAATGTGTAAACGGGTTTTGCTAGCTCAACATAAGGGAGCACTCTACATTAAATATTTAATGCTTTAGTTGTCATGTGCCGATGAGGCTCCGGATCTGGAGTCTTTAATTGGCCAATCGTGATATCCACAAAGGGCACTCTAAATCCGAAGGTCTTAATCGGCCCAAAGGCGTCACGCGCCGATGGGGCTCCGAATCTGGAGGCTTTATCGGCCCAAAGGTGTCAAGCACCGATGGGGCTCTGAATCTGGAGTCGTTAATTGGCTAATTGTGATATCCACGAAGGGCGCTCTGAATCCGGAGGCTTTAATCGGCCCAAAGGCGTCACGCGTCGATGGGGCTCCGAATCCGGAGGCTTTATCGGCCCAAAGGCGTCATGCGCCGATGGGGCTCCGAATCCGGAGTCTTTAATTTTTTAATCGTGATATCCACAAAAGGCAGTCCGAATCTGGAGGCTTTAATCGGCCCAAAGGCGTCACGCGCCGATGGGGCTCCGAATCCGGAGTCTTTAATTGGCCAATCGTGATATTCACGAAGGGCGCTCCGAATCCGGAGGCTTTATCGGCCCAAAGGTGTCATGCGCCGATGAGGCTCTGAATCTGGAGTCTTTAATTGGCCAATCGTGATATCCATGAAGGGCGCTCCGAATCCGAAGGCTTTATCGACCCAAAGGCATCATGCGCTGATGAGGCTCCGAATCCGGAGTCTTTTATTGGCCAATCGTGATATCCACGATGGACGCTCCAAATCCGGAGGCTTTAATCGGTCCAAAGGCGTAACGCACCGATGGGGCTCTGAATCCGGAGTCTTTATCGGCCCAAAGGCGTCATGTGCCGATGGGGCTCCGAATCTGGAGTTTTTAATTGGCCAATCGTGATATCCACGAAGGGCGCTCCGAATCCGGAGGCTTTAATCGGCCCAAAGGCGTCACACGCCGATGGGGCTCCGAATCCGGAGGCTTTATCGGCCCAAAGGCGTCATGCCCCGATGGGGCCTCGAATCCGGAGTCTTTAATTGGCCAATCGTGATATCCACGAAGGGCGCTCCGAATCCGGAGGCTTTATCAGCCCAAAGGAGTCATGTGCCGATGGGGCTCCGAATTCGGAGTCTTTAATTGGCCAATCGTGATATGCACGAAGGGCGCTCCGAATTCGGAGGCTTTAATCGGTCCAAATGAGAAATGGTTTGCGCGATGAAGAAATTAGAAACTTTGCATTGCAAAAATGAAATATGTACAAGTATCAAGCCCCACAAATCGGTTCAATGATAGAATTTACGTAAATGCGTTGAATTCCAAGGTCGTGGAAGGCTCCTTCCAAACATGTCTTTTAGCCGATATGCCCCTACCCCCGCGATTGAGTTGACCTGATAGGGGCCGTCCCAGTTAGGACCCAATTTTCCATCGGCCGGTTTCCTTGCAGTTGGAAGTACTTTCTTCAAGACCAACTCTCCCGGTGTGTAGCGGCGCAACTAGACACATTGATTATACGACTTAGCAAGTTGTTGTTGATACCGCACCACGGATGCAAGGGCACGGTCTCTTCGTTCTTCAATTAGAACTAAATCCAAGGCTAGCATCATGTCGTTTTGGCCTATATCAAAAATTTTCAATTTCAAGGTTGGAAGGCCGATCTCCAGGGGTATGATTGCTTGGGTTGCAAAGCACAGAGCAAACGGCATTTCCCCAGTAGATCACCTCGGCGTAGTTCGATGAGCCCATAACACACTCGGCAATTCTTCGACCCATCTGCCTTTAGCTTTCTCCAAACAAAACGCTTCACATCGGTATCTCGGATGTGCGTTAGTGCCTCCGCTGCTACCCATTTTGTAAAATAATCTATTGCGACAATGAAAAATCGCTTGTTACCCGGGGCATGAGGCAGTGGTCCGATGATGTCGAGTCCCCATTGGGCGAACGACCAAGGACTGGTTATGGAGCTTAGCTCTTCAGTAGCCAGGTGGGTCAAAGGAGAGAACTTTTGGCACTGTTCACACTTTTTCATGTAACATTCGGCATCTGCTCTCATTGTCGGCCAGTAATACCCTGGTGTCACGGCTCGATGAGCCAAGGACCGCCCGCCAGAATGGTCGCCACAACTACCTTCATGTATTTCAGTCAGAAGCTCCTCGACCTTGTCCGGGTGCACACATTCCAAATATGGACTAGAGAGGGATTTTTTATAAAGCCTTCCTTGCGGATCCAAGTAGTACTACAGGGCTTTGTTTTGCAGCTTGTGCGCTTCTTTCTTATCCTCTGGGAGCTGTTCGGAAGACAGAAATGTAGTAATGGGATCCATCCAACTCGGTCCAGATTCTATGACATTAACCTGGACTTCCTCCGAAGGGCCAATGCTCAGCTCTGGGATGAAACCTACTTCGATGGTCCGTTTAATTTCTGAGTTAATGGTGGAGGCTAGGCAAGCCAGGGCATTTACATGTGTGTTCTGATCACGTGTTATCTGGTTCAATTCATGATGGTCAAATTTTGCCAGAAAGGAGTTGGTCGTTTTTATGTAAGCCACCATTCGGTCGTTTCTTGCAGCGTACTCCCCCTTTAACTGATTGATAACCAGTTTTGAATCGCAAAATACAAGCAAACGCCGAGCACCTAGGAGATGTGCATTCCGCAAACCGGCTGGAAGGGCTTCGTATTCGGCTTCGTTATTTGATGCTTCGAAACCGAGCTTGACGGCCTGCTCAATTACTGCGCCTTCGGGAGCCATGATTACAACTCCAGCTCCGCTGCCCCGCTGATTGGATGATCCATCACAGTATAATTGCCAAATGTCCCCAACATAAATTCTCCAGTTTGGCTTCGGTCGAATTTCATTAGAATTGAAATCGGCAAGACCCCTAGTGAATTCGGCGACAAAATCGGCAAGCACCTGTCCCTTGATTGAGGTTCTAGGTAGAAACTAAATGTCGTACTGGCCGAGTTCAATAGCCCACTTTGAAACGCGTCCTGATGCTTCTGCACTTCGTAGTACTAATCGGAGGGGGTAATCTGTTAGCACCCTGATGCTATGTCCCTGGAAGTAATGCATCAGTTTTCTTGCCGCCATGACTAGGGCTAGGATGAGTTTTTCCAGCGGAAGGTAGCGTGTTTCAGCGTCAACCATTGCCTTGCTCACATAATACACTGGCCATTGCTCCCCCAGCTCTTCCTTTATCAGAACGGCGCGACGGCCCTATCAGAAACTGCCAGATACAAAATGAGCGGGTCACCAGCAGTAGGTGTTGTCAAGAGTGGTACTGAGTGGAGGTAGGTCTTGAGGCCATTGAAAGTGGCTTTGCATTCGACGGACCACTCAAAAGCCTTGCCCTACCGTAATGTATGAAAGAATTGTCGGTAGCGATCTGTGAACCGACTAATAAACCTATTGAGTGCGGCGGCCATCCCCATCAACTTTTGAACCTCTTTTACTGATCGACCGAGCTGCAGGATTGCTGTGATTTGCCTTGGGTTGGCTTCGATTCCTCGGTGGTTGACAATGTAACCCAAGAATTTGCCAAAGCCGATCCCAAACGCACATTTGGAAGCGTTCAACTTCATTCCATATTTGCGTAGGATGCCGAATGTCTTTTCCAAATCGGCTATATGGTTCTTCTCTTCTTTGGACTTGACCACCATATCGTTAATGTACACTTCCATAGTGTGGCCGAGTTGCTCCTTGAACATGGTGATGACTAGTCTCTGGTAAGTTGCCCCTATATTCTTCAGCCCAAAAGGCATAACCTTATAGCAATAGGTTCCTCTTGGGGTGAGGAATGCAGTTTTGTCTTGGTCCTCCGGATGCATAGCGATTTGATAATAGCCTCTGTAGGCATCGAGGAAGCTCATACGCTGATGACGCGTTGTAGCATCTATAAGTTGGTCTATCCTGGGGAGAGGAAAACAATCTTTGGGGCAGGCTTTGTTTAGGTCCGTGAAATCAACGCAGACTCGCCAAGTTCCATTTTTCTTCTTCACAACCACAGTATTAGAGAGCCATGTAGGGTAGGCCACTTCCCTGATTGCTCCGGCATCAAGCAACCGGTCAACCTCTTCAACAACGGCGGTAGTGTGCTTTGCGACTGATCGCCGGTTTTTCTGAACGATCGACTTGCATTTAGGGTCAACATTCAAACGGTGCTGCGAAACAGATGGATCTACACCTGACATATCATATGGAGTCCACGCAAATACATCAAGATTGCTGAGCAGAAAGGAAATTAGCTACTGTTTGTCGGCTTGATTCAGGGAGGCGCCGACCATGAAGAACCTGTATGAGTTTCCGTTGATTTCAACTCGATCTAGGGCTTCCGTGGCCTTTTCATTGGGGAGCCGCCCAACATCGTCAAGGCTCTCCTGATCTGTCACTTCAATAGAGTTTACTTGCAGTTCCTTTGGCATTTTTTCAGCAAGGAGGTAACATGCTTGTGCCGATTTCTGGGAGCCACGAATTTGCTCAATGCCGCATTCTGTCGGGAAGCGCAACAGCTGATGATAGGTACTCGGCACAGCCCACATGGTGTGCAACCAATTTTAGCCCATGATGAGGTTATACGGCGACGGCAGCTTAACGACCAAGAATTCCACTTCCACTGTTTGGGAGCCCGCTCGAATGTGTAGTGTAATTTTCCCCAACGAGTATTCTGGATTGGCGTTGAAGCTGAATAGCGGATAGGGAGCCGGAGAGAGATCCGATTCGGAGAGGCCTAGTTTGGTGAATGTTTTGTAATACATAACTTACGATGTGCTCCCTGGGTCAATGAGTACGCGCTCAACGGTGAATCAGTTGACGCACAACTCAATTACTAAGGGATCATTGTGGGGAAGTATCACTCCGGCCAAATCCCAATTATCAAAAGTGATGCTCGCAGCTTTATGGGGACGTTTTGCCAAAGTGAGCAGATTTTTAGGGTTGGGATTTGACTGAATCGTCTGCATCGCGGGTGATATTGGCAGGCTTTATATCATGTGGATCACGCCGAGTGGAGGGAAGTCCTGTCTTAAGGCTATTACTTTGGTTGAGTTACCTTTTCGAATGTACTGTTGTAGCCTACCATCTTGTACCAATTCCTCCAGGTGATCCTTCAATGCATAACAACTCTTAGTATCGTGGCCATGGTCCTTATGATACTCACACCGTCTATCTCGTCTCCGTGTGTCAGGAGGTCCCACCATTTTGGACGGCCATTTGAAGAACGGAAGGTGTTGGATTGTGGTTAGGACCGAGCTGATCGGCTCCGTCAACTCCGTGTATTCCTTATCGGCGCGCCTTGTGCACCTACTATCGACTTGTAGCTACTCATTTTCTCAGTGAGAGCATTGGTCGTTTGGTCGACGAGAATCCCGTCTCTTTTCTCGTTTAGCCTGATGTCGTGGTTCAGGGCTCTGAGGTGGTACAGATTTTAACGGCTGAGCAATTTCAGTAGGAGCCATCTTGTTGGTCACATTTACGGTTTTAACCCGCAAGGCATCATCCTCCTCTTTACAATATTCTTCAACTTTCTTCATCAAAGACCAGACTACTTTAGGGGGCCGTCTGGTCAAAGAGCTGCGGAAGGCACTGTCGGGATGCAGCCCCATCTTGAAGGCGGTAATGGCCATGGAGTCGTTGCAAGCATCATCTACCAGATTAAAACATTCCCAATACCGCGCCGAATACGCACGAAGGGTTTACCCCGGTTGAATCTGCATTGCCTAGAGGGAATCGGCTTGCTTTGGCTGGACCTCATTAGTGATAAACCTCGCCCTGAAAGATTTTTGGAGTTGGTGGAAGCTCTTGATCGAAGCCGGCTCCAGTTTATAATACCACCTAACAGCTAGTGGTCCCAAGCTGCTCGGAAATATTTTGCACATGTGAGCCTTGTCGTTTGCATGCAGCGTCATGGCTTGCTTGTAATGGCGGATGTGATCGGTGGGGTCTGATTTACCGTCATACAAGGTGAATGATGGTGCTTTGAATTTCTTAGGTAGCACTGCACTTACAATCCTTTGTACAAACGGATCGTGCTGGTCTTCTTCGTCTGAACTGTTTCATCGTCGCTTATGCCTTACACGTGGACTCTCTTCGGAGGAACTGGTGGTTTCGTGTCGTTCCTTCTTCTTGGGCTCCGGGGACAGTGAGTCGGAGTCACTATCAGAGTCTTGTTGTCGGGCTCGAGGTCGTCGACCGCCTGCCCTCAGAGGTCGTCCTGCCTCTGGACGGACAGCTTGTTTGGACTTTGCCACTTCCAAGGCCAAATCTTGACGAAGGCGTTCGTTCTCAGCAATCATGTTCTCCAACCTCTGTTTGTTTTGCTTAGCTTGTTCCATGATTGCTTACATTGTCTCATGCTCTGAAGTCGAAGGTGAGCGAAGTTCAAGGCGCGTCTTGCGGCAATAGTCTCTGGTCCAAGCATGTTTGTCGGGGTGAGGTCGTCTCTCTGTGTGGTTTCGTCAGTGACTATTAGAGGGTCTTCTGTTACGCCCGCGATGGATGTATTTGAGTATTCCCACAGACGGCGCCAATTGTGGGGATATGGTTTGGAAATACTCTTCTAATCTTGGTAGACGCTCGTAATCCTCGAATAAACACCTGAAAAAAGATGAACACTCCGGTCGGGGGTGCCGGAATTAGACATCAGGCGGACAAGTCAGTCTCTACTCTCTCTAGGTTACTTGTATTTTAAGTTAAGCATACTAGATCTCACATACCTTTCTTCGACTGTTGTTCCTTTATTTATAATCATTTTCAGGGCCTCGGGGTCTGGTCCACTTTTCGCTCACTATCCGCTTAATTATTCGGCTCCATAGTTCAATAGTTACTCGGCCTATTTATTATATTCGGCCTCCTGATCGCACAGGTTAGAGCCGAGTAATGTCTATCTTCTAGAGCGTACGCTTCTGATTCTGCTATTAATTCAGCACCCACAGTAGAGAATTAGCGGCAGAACATACTATTTTAACAACCATAGGAGAAAAACATGGTTTGCAGTCTTGCAAACTTGCTTTGTGCAATAAGGCAGCTGCATACTTGGCTTGAGATAAGAAGCAACCATGCTTATGAGAGTGACCTGGAATTCCCAGAAAATGGGACAAAGAACCAAGTTCTTTCATAGAAAAAACCTTGTGCATTTGCTGAAGAAGTTGAGCAATTAGAGCAGAATCATTACCAGTTAGTAAGATATCATCAACATATACCAAGAGAATGGTGAGATTAGTAAAAGTTTTTCTGATAAAAAGAGAAGTATTAGGCAGACTGTTTGTGAACCCCTAAGAGAGCAAGAAGGCTAAAAAAGTAGAGTACCAAGCCTTAGGGTCTTGCTTGAGACCATATAAATCCTTCTTGAGTTTGCAAACATGAGTTGAAGATTACACAAATCTTGGAGGCTACAACATATAGACTTCTTCCTGAAGAATGGCATGAAGAAATGCATTTGAAATATCAAGCTGTTTGATAGGCCATTAAAACTGAAGAGCAATACTTAAGAAGATTCTAATTGTGGGTTGTTTAGCCACCGAACTAAAAGTCTCATGAAAGTCAATTTCTTCTTGTTGCAAAAACCCCTTTGCCACCAATCTAGCTTTATAACGAGCAATTGTACCATTTGAATCTCTTTTAATGCGAAAAACCCATTTGCACCCAATGGCAATCTTATGAGAAGGAAGATCAACAAGGTCCCAAGTGCCTTGTTGTTGAAGAGCCTGATATTCTTCCTTCATGGCTTGAAGCCACACAGGAGATTAAAAAGCAGCTTGAACAGAGGTAGGTTTAGTGTCAAGAAGAGAGACAGTAGCAGAAAGACACTGAGGAAGTTTGTGTTTGGATCTAGTAATTATGGGATGTGTGTTAGAGACAGGAGAAGGAAGAGAGAGAGGAGGTAAGTCAATGGTAATAGAAGAAATAGGAATAGGTTGAACAATAGAAGTAGGAGTAGGAGAAGAAGAAGGCTCAGAAAAGGAAGAAGGCTCAGAAGGAGCCGTAGATGACACAAAATGAAATGGAACAGAAGAAGAAGAAGACTGAGCAGGAAGCACTAATGAAGAACTGAGTGAATAAGGCTAGAAAAAGGAATTAAGAGCAGACAAATATGAAGATGAAGGAGAAGAAACTAAGGGTTGTTGCTGAGAGAAAGGAAAACAAGATTCATCAAAGACTACATGCCTAGAAATGTAGACTTTTCCAAAAAGAGGATCAAGACATGTATAACCTTTAATTGTAGGATGATACCCTAAGAAAACACAAGAAATGGATTTTGGTGCCAGATTGTGAGTAGTATAAGGCTTTAACCAAGGAAAACATTGGCAACCAAATACTTTGAAAAATGAAAAATCAGGTAAGGTATGAAACAACATTTCAAAAGGAGTCTTGTGATGTAAAACACTAGAGGACATTCTGTTAATGAGAAAGGTAGCTGTGGCAATGGCATCAAACCAAAAATTAATTGGAACAGAGGAGTGATGAAGCAATGTGATTGCAGTTTCAGTAATATGTCTGTGTTTGCGTTCAGCTAAGCCATTTTGAGCCTGAGTATATGGACAACTACTTTGATGAACAATGCTATGAGAAGACAACAAAGTATCAACTCTTTCATTAACAAATTCAGTACCACAACCAGTCCTAAGTATTTAAGAGAAGTCTGAAACTAAGTGTCAATATAGGCTTTGAATACAAGCAATTTGTCATACACCTCACTCTTGTAATTCAAATGATACACCCAAGTGAATCTACTGTAATCATCCACAAACAAAACATAGAAATGAAATGGAGCATTAGCCACTGTAAAAGGACCCCATACATCATTATGAACTAACGCAAAAGGACAATTAATAGAAGTATTAGACAATTTGAAAGGAAGCCTATGAGCTTTAGACACATTACAATCAAGGCAAGACAAGTCCTTATTCAATGAAAGTTTATTTGGTAAAAAAATAGCCATATGTTGAAGCTTTAAAGAAGATGGATGGCCTAATCTGTGATGCCAAAGCATATCAGACATAGGAACTGTAGTGCTAGACTGAAAAACTTGGGGAGAGAATTGCTCAGATGATGGAATGAATTGGTAGAGACCATTGACATTAACACCTCTATACAGAACCTTGTTCGTGCATTTGTCCTGAATGGCAAAAGTATTAGCATAAAAAATAACAAGACAATTGTGGTCTTTGGTAAGTTGATGCACAGATAAAAGATTTGAAGAAATTGTAGGTACATGAAGAAGATTTGAGAGGTGAAAAGAATAACATGGAGTAGGCAAGAGACTTTTACCTATGCGACTGATTGGTAAAGAGGAACCATTACCAACTTGAACCGTTCTTGACCTTGATAAGACTGAAATTGTTGAAGATTAGTCAAGTCATTTGTCAAATGGTTGGCGGAAGTAGAGTCAACATACCAAGGAGGTATGGGAGGATCAGAAGAAGGCTGGGGCACTGAAGCAGCGTAGGCCTTTGACTGAGATAGAGAGGACTGTGAGGAGTTACTGTGAGAGGAAGGCTGAAAAGTAGGATCCAGTCGATGCCAACATTCAAAAGCAGTATGACTCAGACCTCCACAAATCTAACATCGAGTTAAAAATAAAGATTGCCTCTGGATCTATTATTATTGTACCTATTATTGGATCTACCTCCTTGAAAATTATTATATCTGCCTCCTCTGGAACTGCGATATTGACCTCTGCCTTTTGAAGAATGAAAGCCTCGATTAGAAGAACTTGAAGAATCATAACTAGACTGAAAGGAAGATGAAGATCCTCGTGAGGCATAGTAGGCAACATGAAGAGCAGTGCCACTGGAATGTTTAAGTTTTTGTTCAATATGAATGGCCTCTGAACATAACAAGGAACACAACTTTTCCATTTTGTTAGTCTCAGATCGAGTACGAATGGAGGTTTTAAAAGCATCATATTCCTCTGGCAGACCATTCAAGGTTAGAAATACCAGATCTTCATCATCAACTTTTGTAGAAGCTAAAGCCAGCTGAGCTGCAAGATCTTTGATTTGAGATAGATATACCTCCATTGAAGATGATTTCTTACAGAGTGTTTGGAGTTTGGTTTTCAGTTGATGGATATGAGAACATGAGACAGAAGTAAACTACTTCTTCAAAAATTGCCATACTTGATCACTGTGAGTCAAATGAATAACAGAAGAATAGATGGATGAAGATAGAGTTGCAGTCCGACAAGGGCGCAAATGTGCATCAATCAGTTGCCATTTTGCATAACTTGGATTTGGAATGGTTTTTCCAGATGCATCAATGAATTCTGGAGATGGACATGGATTGGATCCATTTACATGATCAAGAAATCCAGATGCTAGAAGCACATTTGTCATCTGCGACTTCCATATGAGAAAATTGTTGGATTCGAGCTTCACTATGATGAGAGAATTGAAATTTGAAATCAGTAAACTAAGATTTGGTGGTAGAGAAGAATCTTCCATTGAAAGGCTGTGGATCTTGCGCACGAGAGCTCAATGCTCTGATACCATATTGAGAATCTTTAAACTCATTTTCATTAAACAAAAACTGTAGCTTACACTTGTTTATATACTGTAAACAAATATCTAATCTATACAAAATATCTAATCCTAACTAACTCTCTTTAACCATATGTAACTATATAACAAACTATCTAACCACCACAACTAATTCCATTGTAGCATGCCATCGGAACACTACTCTTACAGGTCTGTGATGGAGAGGCTATAACAGACAAAGGCAGCAGCTCAGGTTTGCTGCTGTATGATGATGATGATGATGAAAGCTGTGTGCTGTGAGATGGTGATGATGAGATAACTTCTGTAGACTGAAGCAAGTTGGTGTGATGCTTTTATAAAAAGTAATGGAAACCTCACACTCAGGTTGCAGTGATTTGGAACTCTGTAGGTATTTTTACATGTATGCACGCCCTGGAGGTACCCCACTCTGGTGGTATTTTTTACAATGGACGATTTCGCTCTGCAAATCAGTTACTTTGAGAGAAACCCAGAATTTTCAATGGTTTTCAGCTAGGCTGCTGCAATTTGTAAAATACAATGGAAAATAATGTCAACTTAATTGTTTTTCTTTTATTCACTTTGTTGTGTTTTTTCTTACCTCATGAACAGGGTCTAACAGTCACCAATATATCAGCTACAACTTTTCCACAAACACTGGATTGGCTACATAGTTATATTCTTCAGGTTTGTTCGTCTTCCGACCCTTCTTTTGAATAGCTGAATTACTTGAATTGGTCAAGTCGTATGTATTCTTTTCTAACCTGGAAGAAGTTGATACCAGTAGTGGCCCCACCAGCTAAGTCATAAAACTAGGATAGTACTTTGTGGGCATGTTTGATTGGAAGGATTAAAGTATGGGATTAGGATTATTAATCCGTGGGTCCAACCA
This sequence comes from Camellia sinensis, assembly GCF_055761805.1. Classification (NCBI taxonomy): domain Eukaryota; kingdom Viridiplantae; phylum Streptophyta; class Magnoliopsida; order Ericales; family Theaceae; genus Camellia; species Camellia sinensis. The sequence goes on from NC_138961.1 coordinate 73,586,255, forward strand.
TCCTATGTTTGTTTTGACATTTGGTTTAGGACTATTAATCCAATGGATAATTTATCCAACAAATTTGAAGGATAATTAGTAATGGGGTAGGGGTGGGATAGTTAATACCACACTAATTTGATAGGATTATTAATACCTCACTATTAGTATTGTGAATCAAACATGGCCTGTGTTCATTAGCAATAAGTGAAAATCCACTTTTGTTAGGAAATGAAGTCCGTTAATAAATTTGGTCATTTTCTTATGCTCTTTCAGATAATTATCTTCTACGCTAACATAAATTATATTAAATAATCAATTGTTTTACTGCTGTGGAAAAAGATCCAGAAATCTTTTACAAAGTGTTATTTTACCTGGAGTTTCTCTAGCATATTATGAAATCGAAATGTTCCATCTAGTAAACATTTGGAACTGTTTGGTTTTTTTTATTATTTTGTTTATTAGTAGAAGAAACTGCTCTGAATCGTCCTAGAAGGTAAACTGTCAAAATCATTTCATTTTCATTACTCCAATAATTACATTTGGGAACCACCTGATGTTTCTCTGGTAATTGTACTCTAAGCTTGTTTGAAATGATCTAATACATTATCAGTGATTAGTTTTTCTCCTTTGTCTAAGCTAATTAGACTGTAAATCCTATTTTATTTTTCTGGTCAGTAGCCTGTACGATGGTTCTAAAACCTGCGTTTGACATTGTTTCTTCAATCCCGATTTGTAGCTCGAGACTTATGGGGCTCGAATGGCCCGAGTCGAAAAACGACGACGTTTTAATTTTTTTTTTTTCTTTTCTTTTTCTTTTCTTTCTCTATCTCGCTTTTTTCTGAAGATGCAGAAGATGAAAGTGAAGAAGAAGAAGAGGAAGAGAAGAGGAAGCTGAGGCTGGAGCTGGAGCTGGAGCTGGAGCTGGAGCTGGAGCTGGACAGTTTCATCAACATCAACAATCATCAACACATTATCATCTTCATCTTCATCAACAATCATCAACACATCAACAATCATCAACAGAGTTTCAGAGCATCTTCATCTTCATCAACATCAACAACATCTTCATCAACATCAACAATTTTATTTTATTTTTTTTATTTATTTATTTTTTATTTTTTATTTTTTTTCATTCAGATCCAGATCTACTTAGTAAAAAAAAAAAAAAAAAGAGAAAACAGAGAGATCGAAACAGAGTTTGAGAGCATCTTCATCTTCATCAACATCAACATCAACAACATCTTCATCAACATCAACAATTTTTTTTTTTTTTTTTTCATTCAGATCCAGATCTACTTAGGAAAAAAAAAACAAAAAATAGAGAAAACAGAGAGATCGAAACAGAGTTTCAGAGCATCTTCATCTTCATCTTCATCTTCATCAACATCAACATCATCTTCATCAACATCAACAATTTTTTTTTTTTTTTTTTTTTCATTCAGATCCAGATCTACTTAGAAGAAAAACAAAAAAAAACAAAAAAAAGAAAAAAAAAAGGGAAAACAGAGAGATCGGTGATACCCACCGGCGCCGCTGCCACCATCACCGTCGATCATCTTTTCTCCTTCTTTGTCGCCTCTTCTCTCTTCCTCTTCCTCTTCCTCTTCTCTTCTCTCCTCTCTTTGCTCGCTCTCTCCTCTTCTCCTGTATGTGTTCGAAAGAAAAAGAAAGAAAGGAGAAAAAAAAAAAATACTGCCCAAAACAACGTTGTTTTGGACAGTCGGGCCACTCGAGCTTTGTCAGTTTCGAACTACGAATCATTTTTCTTGTTTCTTTATCAGTGTATTGAAAAAGGTATATCATCGGTTTCTGATGGAAGTGGTACACTGCCAGCTGAGAGTTAACTTACATGCTAATTAACAGGTTTGATGAGGACTCCAAATACCTTCTATCTTGTGCCTGTTTGAAAATTTATATATATTTTTTTCATGTTATCTATGCTAAAACTTGCTTGATGAACTAACATAGAATAGAACCACTTAAAAACATTTATCAGTGGAAACAGATGATCCTATTTGAAAGAGTGAGAATATTGTTGGATGTTATTGGGTGATCAACCTCAGCCGTTGATCCCCATGCATTCCCTGGCCCACCAAGTGGTGAATATGCACTTATGTGGATGTCGTGGTCCCCACAGAACTCTCTAAGCTTTGTTTGCCTCTACCTATACATTATAGCAAGATGATGATGATGATGAATTAATGGTGGTGATGTTTGAAAATAATGTCTCAATCAGTTAATGTTTGGTCCATTCGAACAAGAGTAATGCTAGGTATCATGAAAAAATTTTCATGAAAATGATCATGAAAGATTCATGACCTTTGAATTACACTTAAAATAAAGCACCACACACTAATTAAGGTAATCCAAGAGTCATAAATTTTTCATGATCATTTTCATGAAAGTTTTTTCATGATCCCTAATTTTTCTTTTCGAACAAAGTAAAATTGAATAATTATTTTATTAAAATATTTGTCTCATATTTAGTTGATTAAAAAAGTAATAAAAATATATGTCAAATTAAAATTATAGTTCACCATTATAAAAGAATAATTATTTTATATAAGATAAGAGAGTTTAAAAAATAACTATTTTATTTAATTCTAGTAAATCAAATAGAATATTAGAGTCTTTAATCACTGAGCTCTTAACCCTTATTTGATTTTATAATAGACTAAGAGATATAAAATAATCACGGGTGATTCTACTTACACCACTCTTTTACCTTTTTACACCCTCCATCTCATTACACCATAAAAAAAAAAAAAAAAAAAAGATTCTCATTACACCCAATATATTACCAAAACAAACCCTAAGGTAAAAAACTCTTCAAAACCCATCTCTTTACACCCATACTTTTGGAGGGAAAAGAAGGAAAAGAGAACGACGCAGAGAGAACAACACAGGGAAGAAGAGTAGACAACACCGGCATGGAGAGGTTCGGACAGCGTGGACAATTGAACTCATTCTTCTCATTTGCTAAAAGTAAGTGAAAAACTCTTCTCTCTCTCTTTATATTGATAGACATAGATGTGTATATGTAATAACCCGATCCTTGTACATGTTTCTGGTATACCTTCAGTCCCTTATTCTGTGCATTTAAATGCTTACTGTGAAACTTTATGTGAAATTAAGTTTAATCAAGTGAATCCTATGATTGTGGATGCATATCTGTTTAATGAGAGAAATATCTGTTACAATTATAATGTTTGGATCAGAAATTGGAAGCCTTAGAAGCTTAATTATCTGAAATTGACTTTATATTTGAGATCAGCATAATTTTTAGAGCCTAATATGATTTTCTGTAAAAATTTGATTTGGAATGATTAAACTGATTGGATTTCGTCTTTATTCACATTATATATATATATATATATCTATGTTCTCCAAACATTTGACTTATAATCTTGACCTCCAAAAAAAATATCTCCTGAGAGAGAGGGAGAGAGTTAGAGAAGAAAAAAGAAGAGGGAGGTTCATTAAGGAGGAAGAGTAGGAAATTGAGAGGGCTTGTAGGGATTAAGTTTAAGGTATGTATTATCTACTCTTGTTAAGCCTCTCTTGATTAAAGACTGAAAAATTCTCTACAATAATGAAGTTAGGGTTGTGCTTAAAGATCAAGTGTGTGTGTGTGTGGGTGTTCCTTGTTTAATTGTGGTTGTGTTGGTGGTTTTAAACTTTGTAGAGAGGAGGTGCATCTTATTCCCTTGCTTTACATATTCAAACTCATCTAAATGTTTGGGTGATTATGTGCATGTGTTTCGAAAAGTAAGTATAATTATGAATGCAAAGAATTGATTTGTGTATATGAATTTTAGAGTATTGAAGACCTAATTGAATTTGTGATCCATGTTAATGTGATGTTATACCATCCTATTGTCTTCAATTCCCCCATTTTTGGGCTTTGAAATGTTATAGTTTGGTGATGTTGTGCTTTGATTTGGACTGCCCAAAACAGGAGCCACGGCCGCACGTGCGGAAAAGAGGAAAAAAATGGGAATTGCATTCTGCTTTCTGCCGCTCGTGCGGGGAAGGAGTACTGCACGTGTGGCCCACTCTTCCACACGTGCAGAGGGGACTGCCGCACGTGCGGCCCGTGTCGAAAAATGTCGTTTGCTCCGTTTTCCCTGTTTGACCCTCTGATATTATTAAAATAATTATTTGATGTTCTTAAGATGTTTGTAAATTCATTGAAAGCAAAACGAATCAGGAAATGATTTAAAAAGGAAAGAACTAATCTGTGAATTATGTATGTGTGTAGGACGCTCCGGGAGAAACTATCGCTCCGCCACAACACTGTGAGTACTAGTACTGTAATTGTACATTTACCTATCGATAATAATTATTATTGTTAACGCTCTGTTCTTCGCAAGTTAATTACGTTAATATTTATAAATGATTGGAAAATCGGCGTACATTGATACGACTCCGGAATCACTATGCTTTGTTAATATCTGGGCCTAAGGCCAATCTGTACAATACACTTTACTTGTTGCTAATAATTATCATTAGCACTCTGTTAAATGCAAATTAACTATGTTAACTCATGTGAATGATTGAAAGAATCTGTGTTCCTCTGTATAGCTCTGAGACTAGTCTATTCTGATGATATCTGGGCCTATGGCCATTATGTATAATCCGTTAGGCCAGAGGCCATTCTGTATAATCTGTTAGGCCAGAGGTCATTCTGTATAATCTGTTAGGCCAGAGGCCAATCTGTAAAGCCAGAGGCCAATCTGTAAATTCCGTTGGCCTAAGGCCTATCTATAAAATCTGTTAGGCCTAAGGCCATTCTGCATGCTACTAGGCTTAAAGCCATTCTATCTAAAGACTGGGCCCAAGGCTGTTCTGGAAATAGTTAACAGAATCAGATTAATCATAAGTTCTCTGAATTTATATACTTTTTAAATCAAGTTAATCATTGAATTGTAAGTACTATTATTCACTGAGCCTGACTCACTCTATGTTATGTCTGCTTCTGTAGGTAATCAACCTGGAGGTCAGTCTTAAACCCTGATGCTCGTTCCTCTTTTGTCAACCTCAGTGTGTCCAGGCACTGAGATGAAGCCCGTGCATTTTGTGAAGTTTTGCTAAGCTTTTGGCTTTGTACTTTAATTGTCTGCCTAAGGTTGAAATGTATATAACCCCTTTCTTCACCAATGTTTTTTTGTTATACGCCCAATCATGGGGCTGGGTCTGTGTGTGTATATATATATAACTGATTCTCATGTATACGCTCACTGTATGTTATCTATCTGATGCGGTGTTTGTGATACTGGCATATTAGTGGTAGCTCAATGGATATTATTTTATGTTATTAAATGCTTCCGTTCAGGCCCCATATGTTGTGTATATCAAATTAAGTGTCCGTTTCTGAAGTGATCATGCCCAAACTTTTAGGGGCGCGTTTGGGACGTGACAGTATATCTATCTATGTATATATATATATATATATATATCATCTATGTCGTCATTTTTTGTGAATAGACAAAGAATAGCACATTCCTAACATAGCTTTGGTGGTTTTGATTTTGGAATTTAATTGGGTTTGTGATTTTTGGTGCTAGTTTGAATGTTGAAGTTTAGATTGTAGTCTTCTAATTTATCAGATTTTTTTTTTTTTTTTTAGAGTGATAGTCAAATGGAAAGGGTTAGAGTTATATGGGTAAAGAGGTGCCATAGAAGGTTGTCAATAGTTGTGGAAAAAATTGAAGTTGTGGGTTAGTTGCTCCTAATATTGCTAATCCACCATTAGGCCAACCATCACTGCCACAAATATGCATATACAACTACAATCTACAAAATGCTTGTTTTTTAATTGAATAAAAGCTGCAGATAGGTAGGACATTGTTATAATTATTCATGCTAATTGAAGGCAATTGCTTAAGTTACATAACTTTCACCAAAATTCAACTCAGATTGGAAGCTTACACTTTAGGGCATTACTTGGTTCAAAGATTTGGTATTGAATTAGGGATAAGATTTGGAGTAGACCCTTTAAAGCCAAATCTTTCATTTCAATCAATCCTTACATTGGATTACTCTAATTCCAATATTTCAAATTGTTACCAAAAAACAAAGAGTTCCAAAAAAATTTTTTTAAAAAAAAGAACTGTTATTTGCAAATCTCATGCACTATATTCAAATAAAAGAACAAAAATGAGAAAACTAAGAGCATTAGTATAATTAATGGTGACTCTAATATTTGAAAGCTTGCCAAAATTGCTTCCATCCTCAACATGCATTTAGAAAAGCCCATTTCAAGCACAGTTTCTATGCACTTTTTAATAAGCTTAACTTGTTTTTTTTTTTTTTAACTAAAATACATTTCATTAATTTTGACTTTTAGATCATAGTAGTATTGAATGGGCCCTTGATGATTATACACTTCAAGATTGCATTCCACTTGTGCAACAAGTCACCCAGGTTAAATAATTTATTATCACCTACCTAAGTATTTGGGGTAATAGTCTACAAGAACTTCATGCAAAAATACTAAAAACATGGCCCTGTTTAAATCAAGTTGTTGTAAAAGACCCCAAGTGAAACACGCAACTAAAGTGCCAAAACCCTTTATGAAACACAGGTCTACTTCTTAATCACTAACGCACATATCTGAACAATACTTCACTTAAGATGAGCCTGAAAATTTATAGCAAGAAAGAGAAGAAAACAAGAGTCCAATCCAAGTTCTAAACCCTATCAGTACAGAACAGTTCCAGATAATGACTACAAAAAACAAGCATGCCGGTCTTCTCACTTTTTGACAATTTAACGCCAAATTGGGAACAATGTACAAATTAATTATAAGAAGCTACGTCGTGAGTCTTTGTCTCTTTTTCATTATTATTCTATTACTTTGTGTCTAAAATCAGTTTGAAGTCCACTTGGGGAAAGTTAGATGGAAGTCAAACACACCCAAATCCAAGTTTATTAAAAAATTCTTGTTGTTTCTATAGTTTGAACTCATATTACAACCTCATACTTTTGGATTAATAGGCAAATATTATTCTAATATCCTATACTGTATAAATTTAAAATCCATTGCTCTTCTTCACTTTAACAGGAATAAGGCAATTTGGCTCCATTCTATAACTTAAAGCTTTTGATACTATTTTTATCTTCATCAAAATAATCATGCATCTGACAAATGTCCCACATAACCTATACACTCATTTAGGGCAAAAATTACTGTGTGAAACAATACAAAAGAAATGAAAAATAAAAATTTGAATTTGAATTTGAAGACATGAATTTCAAGAAAATATAATCCCAATGGGTATGCAACATCCCTTCGATGTAAACTACTACTCCCACCCAGACTGAAGAAAAACCCATGCTATTTAAACCATGTCTGTTGGTAACCTAATGGTTATGTCACTCTGTGAAGCCCCTAAAAAATGTATTCTCTTTAAAAACCCTAATGTTTGAATTATTTCCTTAAAGCCCTCAGTTCCTTGAAGTATTTCGAATCTTGTCGGTTAGCATTTTTTTTTTTTTTATCAAAACAGAAATATCCTAGCCGAATTAGGTTCCTTAGCCTAATTTACTTTAATTCTACATAAGTAAGGCTCCAATACATGAGTTTAATTCCAAGCCCTCACTTCTTTATTTAAATTCAAGAATTACCCCAAAAACTAGTACATGTACTTTTATACTATAAGTACCATCAATCAAATTGAGATCTATATATATATATACATTGGGAGATGTGTCCCTAGTACCTAAATTGAATAAAAAAATGCCCCATCTCCCTTCCCAATGGCCGGCCACCCTAGGAGATTGTGAGGGGCCTATTTTTAAGAATTTTAATTATGATGTTCTAGAAACCCTAACACCTAGTAACCCTAAATCTAGGGTTTTGTTTCCAACACTAGTCTTACTCCAACTATAGACCAACTGGATATTGTCTAAACCCATGATTAAGCTCCCTAATCACTCCCTATTCCATTAGACTCCAAGTAAATCCAAACTTTTCCATCCAATTCTAACTAGTGGGCCTTTATGTCTTTTTACATCAAAATTTGCCTATAAATACCACCACCTCCTAGCATGGAAAACACAAACAACACACCCTCACACACATTCGGCCTAGAGGAGAGAAAGGAGAGTGAGAGAGAAGTCTTGAGAGGGAGAGGAAGGAAGAGAAGAGCCATCTTGTTCAAGCCAAGCAAGTAAGCCACAACACAACATTCTCTTTCATTTTCTTTTTCAAATACATGTTCTTAAGAGTTCTAAACATTGTTTTCAGATGTGTTATTGATGAGTTACTTCTGTTAAAAATGATAAGGATTGAGCCATGATTCTACCTCTCTTGTAGTTTCCCTCATTTCGGTACAAAACTATCTTTTTCATACCAATCTCTCGAACTTTCCAAAGGCACACCTTCAAGCAAATTTTCTGAGTTTAATATATGTTAGTTAGCATGTTTTTATCACAAAAGAAATGAAAATTTTCCCGTAGTGGAGCTCTTTTCTCACAAATCTTCCTGTTTTGGATATTGTGCCTTAGAATCTGTTTTCGCAGCCAACTTTCAAAATTTCTAGAAAAATGTAGAAACTTATTCTGGACCTCTATTTTATGTAAAAATCTTCCTTAAGGAGTTAGCTTTTAACTAAAATTGGTTTCATTGAAAAACAGTGAGCCGTTTGCAAGAAAATCAAATTTTCATCACGGTCGACGAATCTGGACAGCGCTGGAGTGTTTTCTAAATAACTTAAAATCTAGAAAACCTATCCCATTTCCGAAATATGTTCTGGAAACTAGGTTAAATTCTCTACAAACCATAGGAAGGCTGAGTCTGGTGAAAAATCTAAAATAGTCCTTTCATTCTAATCCTTATGTGATATTGAATCTGGAAATTCTGTTGTGCATGGATGTTTTATGCTCTTGTGTTCATGAAAATGCTTATTAGCCTATGATCATATCTTGGCATGATATTATATGTGTTATGGTTATGTTCTTTATCTTCTTCATCTTAATGATGCATGCTTATGTGGATATTATTATCTTGTTAAGTTAGTCTAACCTTGATTTAAAACATTTAACTCAACGGAAAACTTAATTGGGATGGTATTGGGTCTTCGATCTTTTGAGAAATGGAAAGATGATAATATGTGATGTACGGATTGTTGGGATGTGTTCCCTATTTGGAAGCTAAAGTCTTGCGCAAGTGGTTTTTGAAACCCTTGAACGGAGCGGTTGTATTCAGACCCTAGGTGGTTTAGTGTGAGGAGGGATTTGGGCAAGGCCCTATTTTACCGTCTCTTTTGAGTCCCTGCGGTTGGCACTACACGGTACATAACTGTTGGTAGGCATCCGAGGTTAGGTTTGCAACAAAGAAGCAAAAGAGGGGGCATACCGAATAATCCGCATCCGATTCTTGTGGTTGGGAGGACGAAATCTCTTTGGGGGATTTCTAGTTTACTAACGTCTAACCTTGTAACCATTTATTTATTTAGTTGAGTATCATGCTTTACTACTTGCTGTCATTTTGTGATTGTGTATTGGACTGGGAAAAAAGGGACGGGGTGTGTGTGTGTTTACTGGGCATTCAAAGCTCACGGCGTATCATGCCAGGTGCCGAAGAGGAGCTTATAGCTGGAGACGATGAGCCTGAAACCTTCGAAGACTTTTGGCTATCTTAGAAAAATTAAAAATTTCCCTTTTGATATTTTTTAAGGCTCATGTGAAGTTTTAAATTTTCTTTTGAGATGTAATGTAATAGAACAAGCTTTTGAAATTAAGGATATTTGCGGTTGTTATGTATTTATATATATGTATGAACCTTATCGTTGCTTTTGAGACCTTGTGTCAATACTTTTTAGGATCTGTCAAAAGGATAGTGCGCTGCCTAAGAAAGCTGGACTTAGAAGGGAGGCTAATTTGACTCCTCCGACAATCTAGGATCTGACTTGGTTATTGACCATAGGACTCATTAGTGACTCTTCCTTTTCTGCAACCAATAGTGTAAATTCGGGGCGTCATACACTCTGAAATTCAAAATCTTATAAATTCTCCGGTCATTAGAAGATCAATATGTGATTTTCTTCCTTTTTCCCCTCTTGCAATATGTTCTTATAACTTTTTAATTTTCAATAGAATTCTCAGAACTTGCAATATGTTCCCCTCTTGCAATATGCTAATGCAATTTTCTGGGACAAAAAAGTTTCAAATGGTGCCAAGTTCCCCTTTACTTATCATTTTAATAATTTTTTTCTAAAACATCATGTATTAATAAATCATGTATTTTGCTCTTCTATAATTGGCATTTTTTCCCTTTTCTATACATTTGCACATTAAATGTTTCTTTTTTAAATTGAATGTTATCTATGAAATTATGGTTTCTTTGCTGATATTATTTACATCAGTCATGTAATATGTTCGAGTTTTTGCTGATGTTGGGTTTAATGTTTTTTTTTACACAGAAATGGTTAGTGGTGTCTCATGTAAGAGACCAACGACATCCAACAGAAGACATGCTAGGCAAACAGAACCTGAACTAGTGGAAGTGAATGTCCTTGTGGAGGAGGATGACCATGTGGATGCGAATAATGATTATGTTGACGACGATATTGGTGCGGAGGATGACGATGTCGATAATGATGTTGGTGTAGAGGCTAACCTCATGTAGGATGATGGTGTGGATGATGACATCACAGAACCAGTTCCGGGTGCTCCAGAGGATCCTTCATTGCTAATTAGCTTCCGTAACCATGTTGCTGCCGCTATTTGGAAGAAAAAGGTATTTTGAGAATTTCTCAACAATAAACTAATCATATGTACTATATGCTTCAAATTATTTATATGTTTTATGTAAAATGCAAGAACAGGGACCTCTTAAATGTTTGAATCGTTCTCAAAAGCTTACCGAGTGGCCATGGATGTCACCAACAGTCAAAAATGTTAGGTGGAGACATTTGGTTGAGCAGTCTGGTTTTAGTGTCCTTATTGATCACACATATCGGCATGGCCATAGAGTGGCAATATCTGCCTTCGTTGAATGGTGACATCCAGAGACAAATACATTTCACATGCCAAATGGTGAGATAACTGTCACATTGGATGATGTGCGGACCATACTTGGCATTCCAGTCACTGGCATGGCTTTGTCGTGTCCTAAGTTAACAAGATACGAGGCTACTGAACTGGTGAGAGCTACTTTTGTGAGTGCCAGTGAATGATGCATTTGTAGAATTAGTTCAATCTCATAGGCAATCTGTGAAGCTAGAGTGGTTGCGAATTAGATTTCATGAAGTTAACGATACTAATGATGCCAATTTCATAGAATACGCAGCGAGAGCTTACTTGATATATTTATTAGGTTGTACCCTCTTCGCTGACAAGAGTGGGACTCGAGTACCTGTTGCTTACCTGCACATGTTGACTGACATTGATGCTATTAGCTCATATGCATGGGGTGCTGCAACTTTGGCATTCTTGTATAGACAATTAGGACTTGCTAGTAGGGCTGGTGTTAAGAAGATTGCTGGTTACTTGAAGCTATTGGAAGCATGGATTTATGAGCATTTTCGTTTAGGAAGGCCTTATCCAAATTTGTCCTATTATGATGAACAACCTCGTGTATGTCGTTGGAGTCCACGAAGAGATAGAGGTTTTACAGAAGACCACTTGCAGACATTACAAGAGCAACTTGACATGTTACGTGCTAATGAGATTAGACATTTTATAATAGCGTGATATTGTTAAAAAAAAAAAAAAATTCATAATTAACATTATGCATTCCCTATTTGTAGATCGAGTGGGATCCATACCATTTATGTAGGACACACCATCCGCTTCATGAGGTTGCATATTATACTGGATGTTTGAAATGCTTTGATATTGTTGAACCCTATCACCCCAATAGGGTTTTGCGACAGTTTGGTAGGGTCCAAACCATCACACCAGCACCATTATCTCCTATTCGAGCTACACGAGGCGATAAACCAGGATAGTATAGAATCATGTATCAATACCATGATACGATATGGGTGTAATGGGAGAATCATGTATTGTCCGTTAACGCTCGTAGTGTGCCTGTATAGTAGCGCCCATCTGAATGTGTACAGGGATACCGTGAGTGGTATGCTCGTGTTTTGCACTGGGTTGTTCAAAATCCTATGCATCACTCTCAGTTTGATCCACGTGTTCAACGTCCTGAGAATGATGTTACAACGGATCCTGAGTGGGTAAGCAAATTGTGAATTAACTTTTTTTACTTTTAAGTGGTTCACCATAAATCAAACACTAAGAATGATTTTTATCAATTTTTTTGCAGTATAATGATACTGCTTTCAATGTTGGTGCTGCAATCCATCGGCTCGGTCGTGATGAGTGTGATGAGTGTGTTTTGCACCCTGGCATGCTATATGAAACCATTGGTCGCATGTTGCAAGTTCTTGATGGACAGAGTTTGGGATCTACTTCGATACGTACAGAACATCAAGTCTACTATCGTAAACGTTGTAGGATGGACCGTACATGAGGATTGAGATCTAGTTTTTGTTTGATGACATAATTTTGCATAATGTCTAGCCCATATACATTTTGGGATATAGTTTTGTGTTGATCGTACATGATAGTTGGGATGTAGTTTTTTTTTTTTTTTTTTGATAGCATAGTTTTTGTGAAAGCCTAGCCCGTACAGAATTTGGGATCTAGTTTTTTTTTTTTATGACATAGTTTTTGTGAATGCCTAGGCCGTACAGAGTTTGGGATATACTTTTCCTTAATGGCATAATTTTTGTAGATGCCTTGGATCTTTTGTAAACTGGATGCTCGGTTGGACAAGTAATGAATTGTCATACTTTTGTAAGAATTTTAAACAGTTTCACATCTATTTTGTATTCAATATTTATGTCAATGGAAACTTATTTTGGCGAACATATGGATTTGTTATTGTTTGTAATGCATTGTAATGGTATTAAAGTGTTTTGGAGGGATATGGTACCATTTGCTGAAAGTTACATTGTTTTTTTCAGTGCTATGGGCCAGTTCAGTGGCATACTGCTAAACAATTTCCATTATTCCAGTGTTTAGTTGCCGAAAATCATAGATTCCTCCAGCATTTAGCTGCTATATATTTCCAAAGCCACTTCATCCTAAACAGTGTTTTTTTTATTTGTGCTGGGCCTGTTCGGTAATACAATGCTAAACAATTTGAATTACTCTAGTTCCATGTTACTAGAAAAAATTTTGTTTCCCAACATTATGTTACCGTTCAATTGGATAATTTTTGTTCTCTTCCCAACAAAGCCAGTAAAGTCCACATTAAAGTGCCTGTTCGGTCACACAATGCGAAAAAATTTACAAAAATTTGGTGCTATAACGCCGAAATGAATCGTTTTGTCCAGCCTTTTGTGGCTATACATTTACAGAGCCGCGTCCTTCCAAATGATGTGGTAATAATTTGTGCTGAGCATGTTCGATAATAAAATGCTAGTGAATTTTAATTACTCCAGTGTCGTGTTACCAGACAAACTATTTTTTCCCAGCATTATGCTGCCATACAATTGGAGAATTTCAATTTGCTTCACAACAAAGTCAGTGGAGCCCACTGTGAAGTGTCTATTCAATCACACAATAGTAGACAAATTACATTTATCCGGTGTTATGTTGCTGGAAGAAATATATTTGTCTAGCGTTCTGTTGCTATACATTTACAGAGCTACTTTCTTCTAAATAATAATTTGGTCCTGTTCGGTAATAGAATGTTAATGAATTTGAATTAATCCAGTTCGATAAAAAAAACATCCATAAATCAAACGCGCATCTATAAAATCAAACATAAAAAGTTTCCATAAAATATTTCATCACAAAATCAAGTGTACGAATATCCATAAAAGCATCCAAAAAAATTTTCATTGTTTGCATCCATCAATCAAATATGTTATCACAATTATCAACTTCTTCAGAAGGATCACTTGTTGCGTCTCATCAATCGTTTGGAATTTCTCAATAAAAAAATCAGTCTCTGTTTTGCAATCCAACTTCACAAAAGAACTATCTGAAACTGGAAGCATATCTAACTTCCTCCAATGAGGATTTACGCACCAAAGGGGAATCGGTCGACCTTGTTGAAAATAATTAGCTATTTCATGTGCACATGGCAACCCATGTGTACGTCGCAAAATGCAGCCACATGCAACAACATCTATTCCCACACTATTCGATCTCTTTGACTCTATTAATATTTTGTCTAAACTACGAATTGAAATAAAACCACGTAACTCAGTGAACTCAGTAGGTGTGTAGTTGTGTTGGACTACAATCAAACTCTGCTGAAATGAGGCTTTAATGTCTGCATGCTGCAACTCTAACAAATTGTGTATTTTGGTCCATGATGTCTCAAAACTGCCTTAACTTGATCTAAGTTGTCTCTTCAATTTAGCATGAGAACTCTCCGCCCTACAAGTTTATATATTTTGGTATTTAATATAAAAATCAAAGAATTATAGCAATTCATAAATGCAATGATCATAATTTACCTGTTTGTAGTAGTATTTCGAAAATGCATATTACTGTCTGTCTAAGCTGCAACAAATTTTTCCTTGTATGGCTCTAACCAAATGGTAGTAACATACTTAATAGCTTCAGGATATGTACTAAATTCAGTCTTCAGAGTGGAAAATTGTTCATTGAATTCTGTTTCTGTTCTAACCAATACCAAAGCACTTCAACCATGCATGAACTTATCCCATTTATCTTTCGTCTCAAAAACCTTCTTACACTTCATCAGAACATTCTTGCTAATATGCCATCTACATAAAAGATTAGTGGCCATAGGTAGAAATTTTGATATGTCTTTCATCAAAGCCAACTCCCTATCTGTGATAATGACTTTTGGAAAAGCAGTATTTTTCATAACAGTACGCAATACGCCTAAAGCCCATGTATAGTTGTCCTCCCCGTTCATGACCAAGATAAGCAAAAGCAATTGAAAAAGTCAAGTCCGTTGATGTTACCCCAACAATCTCTAAGGGAGGGAGTCGATACTTATTAGTCTTGTATGTGCAATCCATAATCAACACATATGGAAATGCACGTAACAACTCCAAACTAATTGGGTGTGCCCAGAACAAGTCAGTCACCATCTCTCTATCATCACATCGATGCCACTCAACATAATTTTGAATCCACAATTGCCCCAATAGTTGTTGTATCTGTGATCTTCCTGCCCTTTGTACTACTCAATGTCGATGACTTGCGTTGTAGATTGTCTTCATTGTTGTCGCATTAAAGGCATCTCTTTGTTTCAATGTAACCAATATCTCTTTTGGTCGCACCATACTCTTCGACATGTCAACTAATAAGGATGTTTCCTCCTTAGATAATCTGCCAGCAAATGAGTGCCCTTCAAGATGTTCAGCAGACGGATGATTGTGCACTCTACATAAGACATGCAACATCCACTCATCATTTGTAGGTAATTTTTTTCCCCCTTAATAGAAATGAACATCCACACTTTTTAGAACCTTTCAATCTCAATCGTTCCCCCTTGATCTTCCTATTGTCTCTATAATAACCACTTCTTTCACAAGCAAGAGTAAGTCTTGGTTTTTTGCCATTACCTCCTGCATCTGATGTCTTTATAACAATGACAAATCCAATCTTCCTTCCAATGTTAGCAGCTCATTTAATTAATGCTTGATGACTACTAAAATCTAAATATAATAAATACATTTATATGTCAAATTATTAATAAAACTCAATACAAATTAGAAATAAAAAAAAAAATTGTATTCATAAAAAAACTTAACAAACCTCGTTTGTAATGAATTCATGATTGGAGTCCACTAATAATGCAGTACTTGCGTTGTTGCAATGAGTATAAGTATAATCCTTCCAAGCAAAACAAAAAAAAAAATTATACTGAAAATACATGGCAATGAGTAGCCGAACAAATTAAAAAAATCCAGCTTTATATTACCGAAAATTTATCTTTTATTCGGCAATTTGATACCAAACTTATATTTTTTTTTTTTTTTTTTGGGCATTGTGATGCCGGACTATGTTATTTTGTTCAATTTCAAAACACTGAACAAAAGTCGCAGACCAGCCAAGAAAATCGAAACAAAAGCCTACCAAACTAATAAAAAAAACTCACCGTTTCACTTTTTTGATAGTTTTTCACCACTGTTTCTTTATCCATTGCTTTTTTTGATGATCAAAACACTATGATTATCAGTTTTTCAAAAGAGATGTGTAAGAGAAAAGAAAAGTTGAGAAAGGAAAAAGAGAAGTAGGGATTGAAACTCAAGGGGTGTAAGGAGATAATCAAATACATTTAATTTAGTATTTTGTCCCTTTAAGTAATTTCACACATGGATAAAATTGAAAGAAAAAAACAATCTTATATAGAAGGTGTAAGGAGGTAAAAGAGTGGTGTAAGTAGAATCACCCAATAATCACTTACATGGAGGCTACTTCACAACTAAAATCACACCAAAATTACAAGTTTGACTTATGTTTTTCTATTATACATCTCATTTAGAATTCATAATTTATGCTTGTAAGACTCATGGTTCTTGTTTATTTATTTATTTTAATCAAAAATGACTTCTCAATAAGTTGAAAAAGAAATAGACCATTTTTTTATTTTTTTATCTATTTTTGGGGGGAGGGGGGGAACAATTTCTCCCCTTTTTCTCTCACTCTAAATAAATCATTGGTTGTAATGGTGCAATATATGTATACACCCAAACAAAATTTGTTAGGATAAATAAGAGAAAAAGAATAATAATTTCTCTTCTATCTAGTTGGTTAAACTATATATATTAAAAAATATATATAATTTTTTTTTTATATGTTATATTACCAAAAAAAATTTGTAACTGTTAATTTTTTTTATTATTGTTTTTAATTTCTTCTATATCTAATGGTGCAATTTAGGTATTATGAAAAAGCGTATAGCTCCTCTAGTCTGATTGCAAACTGTGTGGGCTCAAATCTGGACTCATATTAATGATCCAAACCGTTCAATGTTTAAAACTTATCGATTACATCATTCTTTCAAAAAATCACGTTGATCAGAAATCGATAGACATTTAATCAAATCACATTTCAATCAACGGCAAGTATGATTTTCAAAATAAATTGTTGATAGAATTGTGATAAGATTAAGTGGTTATTTATATTCGATTAAGTTGATTTTTAACAGGAATAATCTACTCAATGAGCCCTACACATTACACCGTTTAGAATATCAAGATGGACCTTAATTTTGGCCCACCACTACCCAACAACACCTTCCAGTCTGATTGCGAACTGGAAGCAGCTAGACCCTATGAAAAAATAGTAATCAGATTTTTTTTTTTTCCTCTTCCAATCTTTTCAATTTTAGTGAGATTCAAAATGAGAATTTCAAGAGAAATTGATATCTCTCAATTTCTTTCAATTTTACACTACATCTCTTATCTTTACTAATTCAAACACGAAGAATATAAACCAAGACAAAAAATCATTTCTGCATTTTTCTTTCAATCCAAATGAAGAAACGGCTCCATCAACTCAAATTGCTTTACATGACCCCCCCCCAAAAAAAAATAATGATGGTCATACACATGCTACTAAAGAGTGAGCTCTGTTCACTCAACGTTGCTCTACTTATATTTTTTTACGATCAAGTGATTATTTATATCCGATTAAGTTGATTTTTGACCGAAATAATGTACTCAATGCTTTACACAAAGGATTTTGAATATTGAGATAGACCCTGATTTGGGCCCACCACTACCCAACAACACCTTCCAATCTAATTGCGAACTGAAAAGGAGCCAGGCCTATGAAAAATAGTAATTAGATTTTTTCCTTTTCTTTTCTCTTCCAATCTTTTCAATTACAGTGAGATTAAAAATGAGAATTTCAAGGGAAATTGGTTTCTCTCAATTTCTTTCAATTTCACAAGATTTCTCGTCTTTACCAATCCAAACACGATGAATATAAACCAAGACAAAAAAATCATTTCTGCTCTTTTCTTTTGGTTGTTCTTGTTTGGCTTCTCACTAATCTTGGATCCAGTGCGAGCAAATGATTGTGCTCCCTTTGCAGTACCAACCTAGTTGGGATTGTGGAGGTTACTGTTTTATGATGTAATTTGCATGTAAAGTGCTATTTTTATCAATAACTCTTTTATTTTTGCTGATAATAAATAAATAAATAAATAAAATTAAAAAAAAAAAAAACTCACATTGCTCTACATACAAAAAAAATAATGATGGTCATACACATCTGATACTAAAGAGTGAGCTCTGTTCACCCACGTTGCTCTACTTACATTTTTTTACGATCAATTCTGTAATTAGTTTGTGTATCCGTTGAATTATTTGAAAAAAGGAAAAAGAGCATTACTTGATTGACAGCAGGAGGATTAGAAGCAAAATCTAAGAGACGTTGGATCTTGTTGGTGGAGAATTTGCTGACTCCTATGCTCCTACACAATCCCATGTCCAAGCATCTCTCCATGCCACCCCAAGTGGTCTCCAGGTCCAGTACTGGTTCGAACTCAGCTTCCTCTGGGACTGCATTTGTAGCCCATGGCTTCAACTTCACTGGCCAGTGCACCAGGTACATGTCCACATGTTCCATCCCCAACCTCCTACAATATAACACACCCAATCAATATATATATATATATCAATAATATTATAAACCCAGACTTAATTATTCAGAAATTATCCAGAATTATCATTTTATAGTTCAGATTTATTTTATACATGAATCTTATATTACACAAATTTAATCTTCACCACATAACCACTCACCCAGAAAATTCTAGATAGATAAATCTGGAGTTCCAAACTTTTCGTATATATATATATATATTATTACAACTCTATCTCTCTATGTCCATACTATTATATAAAGTCAACTCTTTAATTGGCCTGTCTGTGAATGTCATTTTTTTTCCCCTCAAAATATAACTACTGCCATCAAACTATTTCAAATAACTGTTATTATGAGATTCAGTTGTTTCACATCTAATAGTTCTAAACAAAATGGTTAGATAGGAGTTGTCAATAATGTGCATATTTGTTTTTGTCAATAATATTATAAACCCAGACTTAACTATCAAAAAATTATTCAGCACTATCATCTTGCAATTTAGATTTATTTTACACATGAATCATATATTACACAAATTTAATCTTCACCACATAATCACTCACCCAACAAATTTTGGGTAAATAAATATGGAATTCCGGACTTTTCAAATATATATTATTACTACGACTCTATCTTTTTGTATTTGTACTATTATATAAAGTCAACTCTTTAATTGGTCTGTCTGTGTATCCCCCCCCCCCTTTCAAAATATCATTCTTGTAACTACTGCTATCAAACTGTTTCAAATAACCGTTATTTTGAGATTTAGTTGTTTCACATCCAATAGTTCTAAACAAAATGGTTAGATAGGAGTTGTCAATAATGTGCATATTTGTTTTTTGGGTTCCACAGGGACAAACAGCATTCTAATAATACATACCATTTCAGGACGGTCATCTACGTACGGATGTATTTTTTGGGATCCACACAATTATCTCCTCCTACCAAGTATACTCTAGTCTAGTTGCCATACATACATATACATATATATATATATGTCCACTTGGTTTTTTTGTTAATATAAGTCATGCAGAGACGTAGATAATGATCAATGTCAAGAAATACGTATAAGAAAACCATGCATGAAAGCTATAAGCATATTCACATCAAGCACAACTATAATCACTCAAATATTTGATCACAAAAATCAGTGGCGGAGCCACAGCTGGTTCGGGGGGTCACGTGCCCCCTTGGGTTTTAGAATAATTTTTTTGTTTTACAAACATAAAGAAAATATTTTCAGTAAAAAAATTATAAAATATTACTTAGAGTGAAATATCAATGGCACTTTTAAAATTATGAGAATAATAATAGTGGGTTTTTTTTATTGAAAACAAAGATATTATGATAAGTCATATTATTATTATCTATCTATTCTTATTAAAAAAAAAAAAAAAAAAAAGCCATTCTAATCTTGATTGGGAAAACGAGAAGCTACTCAGACTACTTGGCATCATTGCACCAACTCCTGCACTGAATCTGGTGGTCCAAGACAGTGCTACATGGTTAGCTACAAAGTCTGGGCAGTCCCTTGTATCTGTTCTTTATAACCATTCTAATCTTGCTTTTGGTGGCAATGTTAGTTCCTCCAGTTTGGTTTGGCCCAAATATCTTCCTCCCAAAGTGTAGTTCTTTGGTTGGCTTGCTTGGAAACACAAGGTTAAAACTTCTGTACTCTTACAATGGATTGGTGTGCTGGATAGGTCTGCATCTACTCTATGTATTTTCTGCAAATCACAGCAACAAACTATTGAACATGTGCTTCTCCATTGCCCTTTGGTGTGGAGAGTCTGGTCTGGGCTGCTGCAGTGGTGGGGGGCTCTGTGGGTGGTTCCTAGTTCTGTAGAGGGATTGCTGCAATGGTGGGCAGGTCACTCTTGCAGGAAATATGAACAGAGAATTTGGCGTGCAATAGCACTGGTCACCCTTTGGTCCTTACGGAAACTCAGAAATGAGTATCTCTTTCAAGATTCACAACTAAAGATGCAGGAGTTGTAGGAGCTCATAATCATTACGGCTTGCAATTTGGCTAAAGGCCTCTACCAAGGACCTTTCATTCTCCATTAATGACTTCCTTTATAACATCTCAGGTATTAGGAAGTATATTTGTGGAAGGGTGTGAATTGTCATGGTGTTTCTGCTCAGTAGTGGTATCTGATGCTGTGCTCAGCAGTGAGCTTATGCTAGCTTGTGTTTTCTGCTACCGTGTGCTACCTTATGCAGGTTGTCTTTTGGTTTTTTTGCTATCTGCTTGTTTGCTTGCCTTCTAGTTTTTCTGTTGCAAGCTGGATGTTAAGGATTGCTCAGCTGTTTTGATTGAATGTGAAGTTCTGCATTATGCATTGTTGGGGTTGGTCTGAGTTCTACATTTCTCTAGGTAATTTGTCTTACTTGCTGTTTTCTTGCACGGGTTTCTTGCTGCTACAGAGTTTTGTAGGATTGGAGTGTTTGCAGTGGTTGCAACTTGAGGACTGCTTTGTTGATGATTGCTGCAGTGTAGCTTTTGTGGTTGCTCAATTTGCTCTGTTTCGATGTGGACTGGTTTTCTTTTGCTATCTTTTGGACTGGTTTTCTTTTCTTTTGATGTGTTGATTTCTCACCAACTAGGACGTCGGAGCTTTGATCTAGCTCTTAGCTCCTCTTTATTGATGTAATTTCCATACTCCGTATGTTTTCATCAATAAAGTCTTCTTTTTGCCGTTAAAAAAAAAATATTATTATCTATGAAAATTTCAATACAATGGTGATATCTATCATTATTGACATACAATTATAATTAATCTCAATGACGATATGAAATTTATTGAATTGTTAGATACATTTGACATGCGGGGTTCATCCTCTATATATATTTTTACTGTTGGTTGGTGATATCATATGTCAATGATGACGTGGTATTACTATTATATTGAATTTTTACTAAAATTTTATATAAAAAATTACTGTATCATTATATAATTTATTTTAAAACTTATATCCATGACTTTTTATTTTTTATTTGTTTTTATATTGTCTATATACTAGTTACAAATAATATATATATATATATATATATATATATTTATCTTTTTTGAAGTCAATCATAAAATTTATATGAAATATTTTTTGTAAAAATTTTCAATGTTATAATTAATAAGTGCCTCTGGGTGCTTTGGAGGAGCTGGTATAGTTAGTTGTGTCTCTGGGTGCTGGTTTGTTGATTTGTATAGATAATTGTTCTGTTCTGGTGTTGAAGTTTTGATGCCTACTGATGGTACTATGTAGTTAGTTGCTCTGCTGCTGATGTTGTCTCGTTGCTCAGCTGCGGGTTTTTTGGTTGATATGTTTTGTTAGATGTTATGCTCAGTAGTGGACTGATTCGCTTAGCAGTGGTCTGCTACAATGGACTGCTATGCTCAGCAGTGGCTGCTAGTCTTGGTTTTGTTTTTGTGGGGTTTCTGCTGCTTTGGTCAGAAGGTACAACAGCAGCAGCGTTCAGTGGTTTGGGCCATAATCTGTTGGGATGGTCTATTCCTTATCTGTTCTGGTCTAGCTTTGTCGGTGAGCAGCTGGTGCTTTCTGTCATTGACCACCAGCATTAGCATTGTTTTGGTTGGAGAGTAGCAGTAGCAGCATTGACACAGGTGCTGGTTTATTGCTGTGTTTTTTTTTTCTTCCCTTGGTTGTTTTTGGTTGGTTCCTCGCTAATCCTGGGTTAAGTGCTAGTATATGATTGTGCTTCCTTTGCAGTGCCAACCTAGTTGGGATTGGTGAGGTCAGCTATGATGCTCAGTGCACTTTCATTCTTTGTTGATGTAAGTTTGGCATGTATATTATTGCTTTTTGCATCAATAAAGCTTCTTTTTTGCTAATCAAAAAAAAAAAAATTAATTAAGAAGTGCCTCCTCTGATTTAATTTCTTACCTCCGCCACTGACCAAAATTACCAATCCCTAATAAGGAATCTGTGATTTCGGTGCATTTTTTTTAGCGTTTGTTTTTTTCTGTTCTCATCACATGTAATGCAAGTATTCGGTTGTTTGACCTATCATGCTTTTTAATCCGTTTATGCATGAATATTGAGTGTAACGGTGACATTATTAAGCTAATAAAAAAAATTGTTAATAAAATTACATAGATTGTAAGATTTTAGTGTAGTCTCCATTATCATAATTTGAAATTTCTATGAAATTTCTTATTGCATATATGCTTACTTTAAAGTACGAGTGACTCCTGAGACAGGATCATGGTGATCACTGCCCCACAGTTTGGAAGTGAGAAAAATGTCTTCTCTCTCAACCGTCTGATTTAATGCCTCTCCCACAGCTGCTTCTGAACCATATATTTTTGCTGTGTCAAAATGCCTGTACCCCATCTGTTGTGCATAATACGTATACAACAAAAACAACACTACTTAAAAACCATTTTCAGGGGAATATATATATGTATAATTTATCATAGAAATTTAAAAGTAAAGCCAGGCATGGTTTTTACAATAATGTTACCTATATAGAAAAATATTAAAAATATTTACTGTGTCATCCAAATACATTCAAGATGCCGGCTTCATTATATAAAAATTATGCAGTCATGCAAGTTATCAAGTATCCTCTGTCATCAAATCTCTATGTTCACTTGTCTCAAAACACTTGTAATTATTGATTTGAGTCATATGAAAATCACGAGCGATGAAAATCACGAAGTATAATTAAAATCACTATAGTAAGTGTTTTTAGAGCAGAACAACGGAAGAATTTGATAAGAGAAAATCTCGCGCATACCTTAAGAGCTGTTTGGACTGCATGTTTGGTTTCTTCTCTATCATTTTGAGAAGAATATGTGCCCAAAGCCATGATGGGTATGGTCAAGCCACAGTTCAATGTCACCTGATTGTACTTCATTCTCTCTCTCTAGATGTCTTTCTCCTCTCTCTAGATCTCTGTCTCTTCAACAATGCAATATAACTAACTTGTTGACCCCACATATATATACACACAACAGTCTATACTAGTTTATTGGAGTTAATGGAAGATGTGTGCGTGTGTTGAGGGGGGGGGGGATGTTGGTTAAATTAGTTATCAATGAATTGTGATCTTCCATGTCTCGGGGGATTTTAACAATCCTTCGTTTTAGAGAAAGAATCTAAAAGTACTTGTTTATTTTACTATACACAAGGTTTTTTGTGATTACGTTCTTTTTCTCCATATGTTGGCTGACATTTTGAAAAATAAAAATGTAATTGTCACTGGCTAATAAGGATTTGCAAAGTCTTTATAAAATTTATAATTCAATTTACTTATTAGGTGATTGTGATTAGATTTTTTTAGCCTTAATAAAGAAGACTTTACTGGTTGTGTTTTAGTAAGAACTAATACAATAGAACTTGAATTCGAAACAAAATGGAAGAAAGAGACTGGACAGAAAATATAATTGGTTAACTGAATAATGCGATTACAAAATGTTTTTAATAAAGGCAATTTCGAAGATTGAATTCAGAAAAGGCAAGAGTTACTTTAATCTACTCTTATAAAAAGTAAGTGCAGTACTGAAATTTAAAGATAAATGAAATGGCAAAGTCGTAAAGTCTTTGGGGGGCTCTTTCATCTATACTTTCATCTATTTATAGTCGTTTCTTGAATTCAGAAAAGGCAAGAGTTACTTTAATTTACTCTTATAAAAAGTAAGTGCAGTACTGAAATTTAAAGATAAATGAAATGGCAAAGTCATCTATACTTTCATCTATTTATAGTCGTTTCTTGGCCTTTGAAGCAGTTGAACTACTTTTCCTCTCCTTTCTTGTAAGTACTTCTTAGGGCCACTTCTTCTCTTTGTGCGTGCATAACTGCCAATAACTACTATCTTGATAACTTTCTACCAATAACTTTCTTGATACTTTCACCTATCAGCTGCTACAACTCACATCCACTGCTCACGTGTGTAGCTTTCAAATTTGAGATTCTTCAATGACTTGTGTAGTTGTATAATTACCTTTGCTTGCCACGTGTCACCTTCTAACTGAATAGTTTAATTATGATGCCAATAGTCTATTACATATTGTCATGTTATTAAAATTAATGACTAAAAGAATATGAGCCAAACAATGATATAGAAAGTGAGTTAGATGATCTCACATTGACCCCGACACAGATCATTTGTCTCATATCTATTACATATTGCCATGAGGCAGCACAAGTTTATATAATGGGTAAGGCAAAATTTTCGAAGGTGGTTCTTTATTTTACTTTGTAATTTTTACTTCAATTTATTAGTAATATTTTTTTTATTATATAAAATTACTAATTAAATGTTTATACGCCATTTTCAATGGTTATTATGACTAATCTATTTAATATTTCTTGTAGTATAATCGATCCCAAATATGATTTTATTAATTTTAATTTTGAAAATTTTCATTTTTACAAAAGTCATTGTTGCATGTATTGTCAATAATATTCTATAAAAAAATTTTATACTAATTTACTATGTCAATTACACTTTTATTTTGCAAAACTTCTTTTAAAAACTTATTTATGGAAACAAATATAACTCGTCAATATTAAAAAAAAAAAAAAATTGTTTAATATGAGATTCGAAATTAAGACAATATTTTTTAAAAATTTTCATTGTCTAATGATTTTAATTTTTTGAAGTTATATAGAAAATCAAAATGTATCTCCCATATTTATGTTATTAATCATAATCCTGCTCTCACTAGAATTTAAGATTTAATTATTTTTATTTATTAATGAAGCACCATCAGATCTAGTCAGGCAACCTGAGAGGACCAAATATAAACTACCCGCTAAAGCAAACGGTAAATAAGACAAGCGATCAAGCTGGCAAGTAACGGATATAGGATGGATTTTTCCAGGATGTGTGAACTTCCTTGTATATTCATCCAGGGTGTATGAACTTCCTTGTATATTCAGCCACATGTTGCAAGTAGGTATGAAAGAATCACTACAAGAAAAGTGGGTTTATGAGACGGAACTATTTGCGACGGCACACTTGCCGTCTCAAAAAGTCACTTTTTGCGACGGCAGAATGCCGTCGCAAATGCTCTCATTTTTTGAGACGGCAAATTGTGCCGTCGCAAATGCTCCGCTTTTTTGAGACGGCAAATGGTGCCGTCGCAAATACTCTGCTTTTTTGAGACGGCATTTTCTGCTATCGCAAAAAATGACTTTCGTGTTTTTTTTTTTGTTTTTAGTGAATATTTTTAAAATTTTAAATATTTTTTTTAGATGCACATTACTTAGATATATCTAAAAAAAAATTATGAAAAATATTTTTAAAAATTAATAAATACATAAAAATACAAAAAAAAAATGTATTGAATTATTTTATTTTTTTGTATTTTTGGTATTTAGTGAATTTTTAAAAGATTTTTTTTACAATTTTTAAAATTTTTAGGTGTATTTATGTTAGGTGTGTCTAAAAATTAAAAAAAAATACTTAAAATATTAAAAAAATTCAATAAAAACAATATAACACAGAAAACAAGAAAGTATAATTTTCTCAAAAGAGTTTTTGGAAAACTCTAACCTAGCATAGTGATTGTGGTTTTGAGATAGCTTCATATATATACAATCACAAAATGGTTTGAATAAATTCAACGGTATTTTTCTGTCGCAAAAAAAATTAAAAAAACCAATGTCGTCTTACTCTTTTGATATAACATTTCTCTTTTCATTCATTTTTTCATCTTCCTGTCTCTCTGTCTCTATCTCTCTCTCTCTTCTCTTTATCTTTTTCACTCATCACTCTTCTTTCTCTGTCTGTCTGTTTCTCTCTCTCATTTTCTCTCTGTGTCTCTCGCCTATCTCTTTTTTAACTTTTTAGGTGTATTTATGTTAGGTGTGTCTAAAAATTAAAAAAAAAATACTTAAAATATTAAAAAAATTCAATAAAAACAATATAGCACGGAAACACAAGAAAGTATAATTTTCTCAAAGGAGTTTTTGGAAAACTCTAACCTAGCATAGTGATTGTGGTTTTGAGATAGCTTCATATATATATAGTCACAAAATGGTTTGAATAAATTCAGCGGTATTTTTCTGTCGCAAAAAAAAGTAAAAAAACAATATCGTCTTACTCTTTTGATATAACATTTATCTTTTCATTCATTTTTTCATCTTCCTGTCTCTCTGTCTCTATCTCTCTCTCTTCTCTTTATCTCTTTCACTCATCACTCTTCTTTCTCTGTCTGTCTGTTTCTCTCTCTCATTTTCTCTCTGTGTCTCCCGCCTATCTCTCTTCTCTCTATCTCTCTTATCTATTTTCTCTCTCTGTCTCTCTCGCCCATCTCTCTTATCTCTCTCTCTCTCATTTCTTATCTGTCTATCTCTCTATATCTCTCTCGCTCATTTCTCTTCTCTTTATGTCTCTCTCTTTTTCTGTATCTCTCTCTCTCGCTCATCTCTTTTCGCTCTATATCTCTCTTTTTTCTATCTCTCGCTCATCTCTTGTTTCTCTCTCTTTTTCTATCTCTCCATCTATCTATCTCTCTCTCTATCTCTTTTTCTGTCTATCTCTCTCTCTCCCTGTCTTTCTCTCACTCATCACCCTTCTCTCTATCTCTCTCTCTCTCTCTGTCTACTTGTCTATTTGTCTACTTCCCCCTCACTATGCTTGCATTGTTCACTCTCTTACTCCCATCTTCTCTATTTATTAAGCTCCTTCTCGATTTATCAATCCACTATAAGAAAATACACTTTTAGCAACCACTTTGTCTATCTCTCTCTTTCGCTCATCACTCTATCTCTTTCTCTGTCTCTCTATCTCTTTTCTCTATTCGTCTCTCACTCGTCTCTCTCTCTCTCACTACCCATCTTTTCTACCACATTTACCACTACTGCAAATGCCATTCAACTACCACCACTCTTCTCGTTCTCTCTCACTCATCTCTCTTTTTCTCTCTCTCTCCGTCTCTCTCGCTCATCTCTCTTCTCTCTCTCTCTATTTTTCTATTCTCTCTCTCGTTCATCTCTTTTCGCTCTCTTTCTATATATCTCTCTCATCTCTTGTTTCTCTCTATTTTCGATATGTTTCTCTCTATCTCTTTCTCTCTTTATCTCTCTCTCACTTATCACTCTTCTCTCTGTCTTTCTCTCTCTGTGTCTGTTTGTCTGTCTCTCAGTCTTCTCTCTCTCTCTCTCTCTCTCTCTCTTTCTCTCTATGTGTCTGTTTGTCTATTTGTCTCTCTCCCCCACTGTGTTCATATTGCTCACTCTCTCCCTAATCTCTTCTCTATTTACCGAGCTCTCCACTACAAGAAAATGCACTTTTAGTGACCACTTTGTCTCTCTCTCGCTCATCACTTTGTCTTTGTCCGTCTGTCTCTCTCTCTCTATCTCTCTTCTCTATCTGTCTCTCACTCATCTCTCTCTCACCACCTATCTTCTCTACCACATTTACCACAACTGCAAATGCCATTCCACTACTACCACTGTTGTCACTCCACCTCTACAACTATCATTACTACCACCATCGCTACCACTCCATTACCACCACTACTACTACCATTACCTCTCCTCCACCACCGCTACTCTATCTCCTCTACCACTACCACAACTTCACCACTTATCTCCTTCACCATCAGTACCACCGCCACTATCACCTCTTATCCACCACCTTCACCACTATTGCCACTTCCTATCCTCTACCACAAAAAATTAGTTCTTGATTTTTAATAACAAAAAAAAAAGGTCGCAAAAAAATATTTTTCATTGATCACAAAAAATTAACTTTATTTTAATAGAAAATATTATCCCTACTTCTACCAAATAAAAAATAATAATTTTTTATTCATTAAAATAAATATGAAACAAATAAATTTTCAACCTTACTAAATAAAAAAAAAATTCATTAACTATAAAAAAAAAATTATTTTAATAAAAAATAATTTTTTTTAGCAACAGCATCCTCCGTTACAAAAAAAAAAAAAATCGTTTTATTATTTAAATATTCATTTATAATGAAAATAAAAAAATAAAAAAAAATCCAAAAAATTTTCATTCCCTCCCCTCTTTTCCATTCCCGCTCGGGTTCCCCCACCCCCAAACCCAAAATCCCCAATCTCAAAAATCCCTAATCCCCCCCTCCTCCCTTTTCCATTCCCGCTCGAGTTTACCCCCACCCCAAACCCAAACCCAAACCCACGGTCGAGGAGGAAGATGAAGAGCAGGAGTTCTATGGTAGATCTATCAATTTCGTATATATGTGAGAAAATCGAAGACGAAATCGATGTATGTATTTGGTATATCTATAACAGAGATCTTTAGCTTAAATATGGTAGATCTATCAATTTCGTTTTCCCAACACACACACACACACATACATACATATATATATATATACATACATATATATACATCATGAAATCGATGGGTTGATTCTTCATCTTCTTCAAATTTTTTTGCAGATTTCTACAAGTTTGAGGGAATCAATTGGTTGATTCACTCTCTATCAAGGTATTTCTGGGCCCTACAAGCCATATTGAGTTTTTAACAAAAAATGTAGCAATTTTGAACTTGCGTGAGTGCTGATGGATGTGCAGTAACAATATGAAAATTTAAGCTCTGTTTAGATAAATAGTAAACAAAATGGAGATCACGAGTGCAATGTAAGGAAATTTTTACTAGATTTTTTTTTGTTTTATTTTATTTTTAACATGGTTTTGAAATTCTTGATTTTGATTTTTTTTTTTTTTTGAAGCCATTAGGAAGGACTAACTTGGGGTTTAGAGAATTTCTTTAACTTTTTTGTTCCTTGAAGCCATTAGGAAGGACTAACTTGGGGTTTAGCCATTATGTAGTCATATATCCCACAATCTTTTTGTTGTCTATGATATTAGCTCCCCTTATTTTTCCTGATATCCTCTTGATATTGTTGTCTATGACAGAAGCTGTTGAAAGATGGTGCAAGGAAAAGCTAAAAGAAGCAAAACAACTAACTCTTGGAAAGACCTTGAGCTCAACTGTTCTGCCAAAGGATGCTGGTAGAATCTCCTCTTTTATCATATCCATGTTTGGAATGTGAAGTTCATTTTTTGTGATTGGACTAATTTTTAGATTTTGTAGACAATTCTGAATAGCTTTGATGTATAGTTGATAAAAGTTTTATTTTGCATAAGGGCAAAACCCCTTTGGTGCCTCTTTAATGATATTTCCTTATACTTATCAAAGAGGAAAAAATAAATAAATAAAAAAAAAAGAAGCTAATTCATGAAGTTTGTAAGCAATTCAGGTTTGCTGTGTATTAGCATCCATAGAGTTGTTTGCTGTATCAACTGGGTTGGTTGTGTTCCATTATTTCATGCGTTTTGATTAATAGTTCCATTGTTAAGTTGGCTAAATCTCTCCAAGTCCCAGTTGTTGATGGCTAAATCTTCTCTCTAGGTTCCAATTGTTGATGGCTACTCATTTGCTCATCTCACAAAATGGATGAATGTTGCTGGCAGGCATATAACTTCTTATCTCGTTGATTTGCTTCAACGTAGAGGGTAAGGGTCAACATCAGTTATTCTCAATATATATGTAGTGTATTATATTTGAAAGATGCCAAAATGGGCATAACCTTTCACAGAAAAATTACTTGTACTTTGATTGGAATACCAAACTTTCATTTCTGAAGGTATGCAATGAATAGCACCACTCACTTTGAGACTGTTAGGGATGTCAAAGAGAACCTTTGCTATTTAAGGTGAAGAAATAACATTATAGTTTGGTATGCTTTTGGGATTTGTTTCATTACAATTTATTAGATTTGTTTTCCTGCTGTTATGATTGCAAAAGGGAATATCAATTGGGACTCGAGACTACCATCCTTGTTAAAAATTATACTGTAAGTTTATTCTCTTATCTATTTGTGCAATTATATAGATTCTTCTAGGAATTGTTCAAGTTACTTTCCTTTTGGGCATGTTGTGACTGTGATTGTGACATACAAAATATCCCAAGCTGGGAGGTTTAAAGCAATTAATAGCAATGGTTGTGTTTTTAAAATTTTCTCATAGTAGTTTAATATATGGTGCCTTCATGCGGAATATTTTAGAAGTAGTTGAAAATATGTACTTATGTGTACTTACTATTTAGCTTGTGGATTTTTGTCTCATATTTCTCTTTCGTCAATTCAGTCTGGTATGCCTTGTCCATGATCTGTCGGTTATCCTCAGTTCTCTCAAGCATTCATTTCTTCATGGGACGTGGATGATATTTTTAGAGAGCATATGTTTAACTAATTGTTTTAAAAATCAAGCATACCGATGCAGTCATGTGGCTAATTTGAAATCCTCCTCTAATTCATGAGTAAAAATTTGTGATATACAGGTGGACATTGCCTATGCTCCATTCATTGAAAGGTTTCAAATCTTCTTTGAAGATGCCTTGAAGTATGACATCACATCAGGAAGACCAAAACTAGCAGCATGGATTGAAGTGAGTTAATAAACTAAACTCATTCTTGTATATATCTTGAATGATGGTATCTCTTATTATCGGATCTATGTGCAGGAGCTGAACAAGATTGACGCTTATCCATAGACAAAATGTGAACCCAAAGTGCTTGTTGAATTCTACAAGAAACGTTTTCTGGTAATCCCCTCATGCCTTTAAATAAAAATCCAATGGCACTCGGATATGCTTTGATAGTGAAAAAAAAAATTAAAAAAATCAAATAAAACTGCTAACACTTCAATATATATATCTTCACTTGCAGGCTCAGCAGTGAACATGCAGCAGCTGTTCATAACTCAAATAAGTGGCTTGATGCCCTATAATCAATATCTCTAATCTAAAACTCAAATGTATCTGCACGGGGATGTGGATTTATGTTTTGTTTTTTTTTTGTTTTTTTGTTTTGAGGTCAGGGTATGTGGAATTGCTAATAAGATCAAGAGTTGTCTATGTTGTAATGTGTTGATGTGTATTACATCATGCTCTTCGTTTTGGTTTGTTTTTTACATGATCAGAATTTAGACCATATTTTCAGTTTCAAGGATGTCCAAATGCTACTTTTCAGTTTCAGATTTTCTTTGACCATGCAACTTATACAGTTAAAAACAAAATTTCATACTTCATTTGCAATTTCTCACGCTTCCTTTATGAGAGACTAAGTCTGTGTCTGATTCATTAATTTGGAGAGGGATTGGAAAAGGAAAATCTTGTCAAATTTATGAATCAAACACAGTCTAAAAATTAAAATAATAAAATCTGATGTCATATTTCATTTTTAATTTCTTACACTGTTTTTGTGAGCAACTAATAATAGACAAAAAAATAATAATAATAACCAAAACAAAAAGCAAAAACGCCAACAAAGAAAAAAAAAACAGCAACAAAATTTTATTATTTACCAAATTTTATTATTTTTATTGATTTGTTATAGGTTTTATTTTTTGTGACGGCACTAAACTGTCGCAAAAAATAAAATTTTATTATTTTTTAATACTTTTTGCGACAGCAGCACATTGTCGCAAAAAATAGGGATTTTCATATTATTAATACTTTTTGCGACGGTACCATACCGTCGCAAAAACAGTGTTCTTGCCATTGCAAAAAAAGACTATTAGCGACGGCAGTTTTTG
This sequence comes from Camellia sinensis, assembly GCF_055761805.1. Lineage (NCBI taxonomy): Eukaryota > Viridiplantae > Streptophyta > Magnoliopsida > Ericales > Theaceae > Camellia > Camellia sinensis. The sequence continues at coordinate 73,618,406 of NC_138961.1, forward strand.
CCGTCTCAAAAAACATTTTTAGCGACGGTAAAATAGTGCCGTCGCAAAAAGTCAAGAAATTTCAAACATTAGTAGCGACTACAAAGTGCCGTCGCAAAAGGGCAAAAATGCCGTCGCAAAAACATTAGCGACGGACTGTGCCGTCGCAAAAACTCTTTTGCAACCCCCCCAATTGCAACCCTCTCTTGCCGTCGCAAAAAGTCATTTTGCCGTCGCAAAAAGTTTTTGCGACGGCATTAGGAGTATTAGCGACGGTATTTTATCGTCGCAAAAAGTTGAAATTTTTGTAGTGAATTTTTTGGCCTCGGTCATTCTTCTATGAAATATCGATTCTATCAATTATTCCATTTCAAAATCGAGTCCCCCTTGAATAAGTAAGGCCCCATGATTCCCTAAACCAACTCCTGGCCCTACTCAACAAAACCATTTGGGGGTATTCAGCATGGGCAGGGAGAGCATCTAAAGGATTGCTTCACCTAAAATTTTGATTTGTATGTACACACAATATAACAAAAATACAAAAACAAAAACAAAACAAAAATTCCCATCCTCTACTTGGGCACTAGCCAAACACTTTAGTTGTCTAGGGCTTCAACTGCTATCACTAAAATTAATGGCCAAAAAAATATGGAATAGACAATGATACAAAAATTGGGACAAATGATCTTACACATGTTATGACACAAATCATTTATCCCACTATTTGTCTTATTTTTTGTCTCATACATATTGCTATATTATTAAAATTAATGGCTAAAAGAATATGGAACAAATTGTGATACTGTTAGTAAAAATTATGCTAGGCCTAGATCGACAGCAACCGAGTAATAATTCAAATTGAACAACTTAAATAAGAACAATCAAGCAATTGTAGTTTTGGTTCTAATGCCTCAGGAGAATGATGACTTCTTTGGATCAGTTGATGGCAACAAAGTAAACAAGAGGAAAATAAACTGTTTTATATCAACTGATGGTAACAAAGTAGATTAAACAAACAAAAAGCAACTTCAAATTAAAATCACCTATGTTCATTCAACAAGTACGAATTACAGTGGAATAAACTACTCCTAAGATACAACGTGAACTGCTCCTAAGTCTAAAAGCCAAGTTGTTATGTTTGTTAGGAGTTGACTCTTCCTAACCAAGATCGGTGAGACACGAAATAACAAATGAGGAAGAAAAAAATGAATCAAACAAATCACATACAAAAGAACACAAAGATTTACGTGATTCACCCCAGAATAGGGCTATGTCCACGGCTGTTGCGGTTTTCACTATAATCAGAAACAAATACAACTCTCTTTTTTTCACCTAAAAGAGGCTTCGCCTTATCTATTTATAAGTATAGAATTAGGGTTACATGGAAGCAATATGGCAATTACTAAAGTGCCCAAAAATTTCGGCCCGGTGGGGTAAACCCCCCCTAGACCCCCTTTAGGAAAAGGCCTTCCCAAACCCTCCATTAGACCCAGTGCTTGAGTGAACAGTAGGGTTGAGTAAACAATACTTATCAGAGTCCACAGACCCAACAATCTCCCACTTGGAACCTGATAACACAAGCTCTTCATCATCTTCATCACATAGAGGAACGTCGCAACAACTCGATCTTCCTTCATCAATCTTGAAGACCAACTGAAGTTGCACACAACTTCAGTTTGCCAATGGTGACTGTCTTGGTCAACATATCTGCTGGATTCTTATTGCCTTGGATCTTCTCAAGAGACAAGACTCCATCATCTACAAGTGAACGAATGAAATGGTATTGCATTTGAATGTGTTTTGTCCTAGAATGAAAACCCGGATTTTTTGTAAGATGAATAGCACTCTGACTGTCACTATGCAAAATATTTATCTCTTGCGTCTTACCCAACTCTACTAGAAAATTCTGTAGCTAAGTTATGCCCCTCCTAGCTTTAATAATAGCAACATACTCAGCCTATGTTGTAGAAAAGGCCACAATCTTATGTAACTGTGAAATCCAACTCACTGTTGTACCACTTAATGTGTAAACATAACCAGTAGTACTTTTTTTGTTATCCATATCATCAGCCAAGTCTGCATCAGCATAACCATGTAACTCGATGCCGGTTCGTCTGAAACAAAGTGCCATGTCTGTGGTACCACTCAAGTATCTAAGGATCCACTTCACTACCTCCCAATGTCGTTTGCCTGGATTACTCATGTACCTAGTAACCACTCCCACTGCCTGTGCAATGTCTGGTCTAGTACAAACCATAGCATACGTTATGCTACCGATAGCTGAAGCATATGGAACACGTTCCATGTAAGCTTGCTCTTCTTTGGTCTTCGGAGACTACTTTTTGGTAAGTCTGAAGTGGCTAGCCAATAGAGTGCTCACTGGTTTTGCACCATCCATGCTAAACCTCTCGAAATTTTTTTTGACATATTCAGCCTGTGACAACTTCAAAGTACCATTTGCCTTGTCCATGTGAATTCTCATACCAAGGATTTTGTTTGCAACTCTAGGATCCTTCATCTCAAATTGGTTGGACAAAAGTTTCTTCAATCTTTTTATCTCTTCAATGCTAGATCCTACGATAAGCATACCATCAACATATAAGAGCAAAATAATATAACTTTTGTCAAACCTCTTGAAATAATAACAATGATCTACTTGACATCTTATAAAATCGTTGCTACACATAAACCCGTCAAACTTCTTGTACCACTGCCTTGGGGCCTGTTTCAAACCATACAAGTTTTTTCAAAGTTTGCATACAAACTTTTCTTTGCCACGTGCCAACAAACCTTGTGGTTGCTTCATGTAAATTTCCTCCTCCAAATCACTATGGAAAAAAGTCATCTTCACATCCATCTACTCAAGATGCAAATCTTTAGCAACCACAATTCCCAGCACCAATCTAATAGTGGTCAACTTCACAACTAGAGAGAAAATTTTAGTGTAGTCAACCCCTTCCTTTTGCTGAAATCCCTTTGCAACCAATCTGACCTTCTAGCGTTTACTCCCATCATGTTCGTGTTTGACCTTGTAAACCCACTTGTTGTGCAAAGCTTTCTTACCCACTGGTAATTCAGTCAACTCCTATGTCTGGTTTGCCATGAGTGAATCCATTTCATCCTACATAGCTGACTTCCACTTAATTGAATCATCAAATTGCAAAGCCTTATCATAACTTTTGGGTTCACCCTCATCAGACAGCAACAAAAAATGTAAAAATGGAGACTAACAATGTGTAGGTTTAGACTTTCTTTCTGATCGTCTCAAATTAGGAGTAGGAGTATGTGGCTCAGTTTGTGGAATAAGTTTTTCAGGATTATTCTGAATCCTACTATTCAAATCACTCTCACTAATCTCTTTTAACTCAACATACTCATGACAAGTAACAGATGTAGATTCAGATTCAAATGCAGACTTATCCCTATGTTTATACATTACTTTCTCATTAAATATGACATCTCCACTTTTGATTAGTTTCTGATTTTTATCATCCCAAAATCGATAACCAAATTGATCAATGTCATACTGTAGACACCCTATTTTTTACGGCCCTTATGACTTGGACGTCATCGCATGCACACTCAATGATGATTCTATATGCTCATCAAGTGCTCAAAGTCTTCAGCGGAATGCCATAGCTTTGAGCCTTTCAAACCTTGCACCCTTGTTGCTTCATTCTTGGACCAAGCCTTGGTTCTTCAAGCCTGCAGCTTCTGGTGGCCTGTCGGCCACCTTTTTGGGCTGCCGGCCATCACTCTTGGTTGTCGACCACTGATGTGGCTTGCCGACCACTAGTGATGGCCGGTCGGCCACCAGTTTCTTTTGCAGATATTTTGTGACAGTTGTGCTAGCTGTTTGCACAAATGCATGCATCTTCACCCACGTGTAGGGCTGGATATTCTTGACGAGAATTCATGTTTTCTATATATAGAGGGCCTCCCTCACATGTTTTAAGATTAGAAAAATTTTAGAGCAAAATTTTTCCTCTCTCTCTCTCTCTATAGCAAATTCCTATACTTTTGCTTACAAATCTTCAACCTTTGCCTATATACTTTTAACCAAACCTTTTCATCTTTGAGTTGAGGTATTATTGAGCCTTGTTGGTGCTCTAGAGGGTGTGTTTGCTTGGTTTTATTGCTTGGAATTGGTTTTCCTCTTCAAAGGTATAAGGCTTTGCCTATTCGCTTGCTTTAACTACTCTTTTTCTTGCTGTTTTTCAACTATTTTTGAGTTGTAAAAATTCTATATTTTTTGGCTGAAACTTGGATTTTAAGGCCATTGAAGGTTGAGGGGTGGTTCACCCTTCTTTGTACCTTGTTTTGGAGGCCTTTACCCTTGTGTTTCCCACCCTTGCATCATCTTTTTCTGAGCTTTTAAACACTAATTTTTAGAGCTTTTTCAGTGGCCAAAATTATGTTTTGAAGTCTAAATTTGGAGGGGTTAGCCTCCCTTCCTTGTGTCTTGCTTACTAGCCTAGTTTGTGCCATGTTTTAGCTTATTAGTCTAGCTATTTTTAGCTTAATTCCAGCATGAGTTATGACTTATTTTAGACTGTTTTAGCACTATTTTTGGTTGATAGTTGCATTTGAGCTTTGTTTTGCATTCTTATAGTGTAATTGTCCTCATAAGTTTGGTGTTCTAGGCCTTAGACACCATCTTATTTGAGTTGATTGCATTTATTTATGGCTTTTCCATACTTGTGATCATTCTTAATCATCTTTGCAACCTTCTTCTTTTCTTGGCTTTTGCTTTTCTTTGAAAGTGGTTCAAACTAGTGGCTTGTTTAAAGCATGAGATTGAGATGTCATGCTTAATGGTTTAATCCCTTTGGGGGTTCATTACCAATGGTGTGATGTCTCTTTCATGCCTAAGACAACACTTGGTTTGAGCTCTCTTTCCATTTAGAGGACTTAAACTCATCATTGGACTCAATGAATTAAAGAATTGAAAGGTAATTAAAATGGAGTAATTAAAACTTGGGACTAAAAATGTGCAAGATAATAACTTGTCGTGTTCAATCGGAAGTTAATTAAACACATGGAAACTTGAGGCATTTCATACTCATTAGTGATGAAATGGTTCAAGTTTCCAAGGTCACCACTTTCCTTGATCAACTCATGAAATGGTGGAGGTTGGAGTCTTATTTTGTTGTATTTATTGAACTTGCACATTTTGGTTCATGAGCCATCATGCAAAGAAATTACTTGAGTTGATGGTTTATGGATCAAATCTTGTCTCTCCCTTGATTTGCTCATGAAAAGGAGGGGTGAGTTGTGCAAACAAGCCCTTAAAAACATCATGTGCACGCTTTATTTGTTTTCTATTGCAGCAAGATAAACTGGGTAGCAATGGCTGGCAGGCCATTTTTAGTGGCCGGTAGGCCACCTTTGATGGCCGGCAGGCCACTAATGAAAAATTCAGCAGTGTGTTTTTGAAGCAGAGCAGAGTTATTCTGGAAGTGAGCAAAGGTGTCAGTTTTCTACTGTGCAACAGAGGCCTTCCGGAGGCAAAACAATGGCATTTTGGGTGGAAACCGAGCATGCGCATGAACATCCCTCGCTTCCCGAGGCGAAGTGGTTGGCTTAGTACTTAATTGTTTAGCTTACTTACTTCTTTTAATTGCACTTATGTTGTAATTATTTAATTAGTTAAAGTAGTTAGCTAGTTGTGATGTTGTAATATTTAATTAGCTAGAATAGTTAATTAATTACTTTGGTTTGTAATAATTAGTTAAGTAGTTTAGCTATTTATTCATTTGTTTTGTAATAATTAGCTTAGCTTAGCTTAGCTTTAATTAGTTAGCTAGTTAGCTAGTTTATTCATTCGGACTCTCCTTCGTGAGAGCGCAATGTAATAACGTGTATGTCTTCTAACCCCACGTTTGTCTCCCTTTTATTTAACTAACTTATGATGGTTAGTTTAGGGACATTATGTTTTATTTAGCATACTTCATGTTTGCATCCACTTGTATTGCATGTACCGAGGCTCGGTTCATCATTCTAACTTGCATTGTCATTTAAATACGTCTTTGAATATGTGCTTAGACCATATACTATCAAAATTGCTTCAATATGCCACATTAGTGACTGAGCCTATTAATTGCATATCGCATGTGTTGCATTAGTCATCTTGCATAGTGAGGAATCATGCATTTTTTTTAAACTCATTTCTCTTTTGGCTTAGAGTACTAGGTAAGCCTTTATTGCTTTAGCATATCGCATGAGTGTGATTGTTGTCATGTCTAGCATGCTTGCCATGAGGCTAAGTGCTTAATTGCTATAATTGCTTGAATGCCTGTGGATGAAGGCTAATTACCTGAATTAGAATAATTTGAGTAATGTTTATATGTGATCACTTTTTCAAGTGGTACATATTTCGAAACGATTTTCAAAAACAAACATGAATAAAATGTTCCAATTCTTGCAATTCAGTCTATACTTGTGAGTGTGTGCATCACATAGTAATGCTAGCCTAATAAACCGGAACAAGAGCATATAATGTACATAAGATTCATATCATGATTAGTAGAGGCCGATCTTTGATCGGGCGAGCGGAGGTGCTCATTTTATGACCTTTCCCTTTCGTACCTAAGTTCACGAACCGAGACAATCTTGGTGATGATGGACACGTGGCCTTTGGCACGAGTCATGGGTTTCCTAAATTTTCTAAAAATATTTAGGTGGCGACTCTGTATCTGGCAAAGTAATCCATTTTTGGCAATTTGATTCAAAATCGATTTTCTAAAAGATTTGTCGGATTGGGACTTTTTGGTGTTTATCTATTTCACATTGCACTTGTGAGATCAGATTCAGAACCGCGGGAATCCGATACTGTAAGGCTTATTTCGCCTTCTGAAAAGGGGTGCGAAAAAGTTGAGCTACATATACCCAATAAAAGTACATTTAACAGATTTTGAATCAAGTTTACTTTTATCAGTAGAATCTATATGCACATATGAAACACAACCAAATACCTTTAAAAAAGAAAGATTTATCTCTTTACCGCTCCAAGCTTCTTCTGGTAACTCTTCATCTAATAGAACAGATGGGCCACGGTTAATCAGATATGCTGCAGTGTTAACTGCATCTGCCCAAAACATCTTTGGTAATCTGGCATGTATCCTCATACTTCTAGCACGTTCATTCAGAGTTCTATTCATGCATTCTACAATGCCATTCTATTGAGGTGTCTTTCGAACAGTCTTCTCCATTCTAATTCCACTTTCTGCACAATATTTCTTGAACTCATTGTCCTCATATTCCCCTCCATTATCTGATCTCAAGCACTTAATTTTCATACATGTTTCAGTCTCCACTAAGGCTTTCCACTTCTTAAAAGTAGTATAAACTTCAGATTTATGTATCAAAAAATAAACCCATACCTTTTTCGTTAAGTCATCGATAAAGGTAACATAGTATGATGATCCTCCAAGAGATGAAACTAGTTCAAGTCGCCACACATATGTATGAACCAAGTCTAACTTTTCTGACTTTGGTTTCCTGCCATTCTTTGAAAAAATGACCCTCTTTTGTTTACTGAAGATACAATCCTCACAAAAGTCAATATCCACCGATTTCAAATCTGATAGTTTCCCCTTAGATGCAAGTACTTTCATCCCTTTTTGACTCATATGCCCAAGCCTTTGGTGCCACAGATTTGAGTCTTTCTTCTCACCAACAACTGCTACTGCATCCCTATTGTTCGTAGTCATGTAAAGGGTGCCTTCTTTTTGACCACGAGCAATAACCATGACTCCTTTTGTGATTTTTCACAAACCACCCATGAAGGTTACAACATGACCTTCATCATCAAGTTGTCCAACAAAAACCAAGTTTTTTTTTTTTCCAAACCAGGAACATGTCTGACATTCTGTATCTTCTAAACAGATCCGTTTGGTAACCTAGTTGTTACATCCTCTTTATCCATAATCTTCAAAGGTTCATCATCAACCAAATAAACCTTCCCAAAATCACCGCTAATGTAATTGTCCATGATTTTCCTCTATGAAATAGAATGGAATGATGCCCTAGAATCTAAAATCCAAGATTCAACAAGGCTGTCAATACTCAAGATCAAAGTATCATTAATCTCCTCCATTGCAGCATTAGCAGACTTCTGATTTTGATCACCTTTGTTCTTATTCAATGTCGGACAGGCTCATTTTAGATGTCCCTTCTTTCCACAGTTCCAGCAACTCCATCCCTCTCCAGTTCTTGACTTGCTTCTGTGTTTGGATTTTGATCTATTGCGGTTCGGGTTTTTTTCTTACTGGTCTTCCTGTAGCTTCTGTATTTAGGGCAGAACCTGATGTTTCCTCTAATTCCCTCTTGCTAATCTTTTCACTCAGAATTAAATCTCGAATATCATTGTAATTCAACTTTTCTTTTCCTGAAGAATTACTTACTACTGTTACAGTACGATTCCAACTATCTTGCAAACTAGATAGAAGAATCAAAGTCCTAACCTCATCATCAAATTCGATAGATACAGAACTCAATTGTGTTACCATAATATTGAATTTGTTCAGATGCTCAGCTATTGAAGCACCTTCTGTTATCCTTAGATTAAACAATCTATGCATCAAATAAACTTTATTTGAGGTAGAGGGCTTTTTGTGCATGTTTGAGAGTGCCGCCATGAGACCCGCTATAGTCTTCTCCTTCACTATGTTAAATGCAACGTTACGAGACAACCTTAGCCGAATAACACCTAGCGCTTGGCGATCAAGAAGAGTTCACTCATCATCCTTCATCTTTTCTAGTTTCATCCCTAAAAGGGGCTCATATAGTTTTTTCTAATATAGATAGTCTTCAATTTGTAGCCATCGCTACCACTCGAACCAATGCTCTGACACAGTTGCTAGGAATTGACTCTTGCAAACCAAGATTGGTGAGATACGAAATAACAAACAAGGAAGAAAAAAATGAATCAAACAAATCACACGCACAAGAACATAAGGATTTATGTGGTTCACTCCAGAATAGGGCTACGTCCATGGCTGTTACGGTTTTTACTATGATTAAAAAAAAAATACAACTCTCTTTTTGTCACACCCCAAACTAGGCATGACCGGCTGTGGCGCACAGGGACTTAGCCCAAGGCACACGTAAGCCTAAACACGAATCCACAAACACATTGAATAACTATACAATAGTCTAGTAATAAATATTTAAAACTCAATCCAGTGACAAGCCACAAGTATAAACAGCAAAACTAACCGTAATCAATACCATCCAAACTTATGAGATATAAATAGCCCACATATCAAAATAATCCTAAATGAACCTCAATAAAAACAAAAACAAATATGCACAAACGTGACATAACAATTTAAAACAAAATAAATGAATGTCCTAGAGGTCCATGCAATTGAGTCCCTGCTACACCATGAGTCCATTCTAAGTCCTTCTAACACCTGGAAATAATAAACAACTAAGTCAGCTGATAGCTCAGTGAGTACCAACATGGATAGTAAATACAGTTCAAAAAATAGGATTCAATTCCAAAATAAGATAAATATCACAGAAACTAGAATGACATACAGTTTTGATAAAAATAATCTGTTTGAAAAAGAAGATTCCATAGTTCAACGGTTAAAATACTCAGGTCTCTCAAGAACATGATAAATGACATTTTCCACTTAAAACAAATTACAATATGAACACCAATAATTTTCTGGGTACCAAGAATAACAAGTAACATGCCAAAAAGTTCTCAAGGCAATAAGCCCGCTGGATCCAATATCGAACCAAGAGTCATCCTCGGAGTGGCAACTTGGGCCTTTTCTCTAAGACGATTTAATTGAAGGTCACCTAGCCTAGCCTAGGTCTTTTCCTTACAATCGTTGAGCATTAGAGTCATCACGGCCCTACCCGGATCTATTCCCTAGTGGCCAGAGTCACCACATACAGTGGAATAATTTCCCTGGAATAAAATATACATATGGTCCCAATAATCAATACACATTGGTTTCGCAAAACATGGTAGCTCACCATTATAAACATGAGACCATAACAAATAGTTTATAGTATGCCAAGTTTACACATATTTCAGATGTAATTTAATTCCATTGATACTATAATAATTTATCAAAACAGTTTAGTCCTGAAACAACAATTTAATTTTCCAATAGTTCAAGGTAGGGGAACATTTATAAAAATATGGAGCATGCAACTACTCACCTGAAAATGAAATAATATAATCCTCGAATAGATTATGAAAGTCCAACTAGTGCCCTGAACCAAGTATGAAAACTATACGTCACTACTAATTTAAAAATACTAAAGAATAAGAACTAAGTAACCCAAAACTAAAGCGCACTAACACGGCTCAACCCAACTCACCGTTACTCTTAAATATTACCTAAGCTTATGTTCTTCAAGGTCTAAAATCACCCAAGACATGGGTTCAAATCGAAACTTAATTAAAAGTAACTTTAAGATAAAACAGAATTTTAAACAAGTTTTCCCAATCTATTCGCTAACTTTGAAAATTAAAAACCCACTCCACGCTATTTGAAAAATTCCAAAACCCGCTAAATATCAACTAATATATCCTAAGTTTCAAACCCAATTGGTTTTACTTGATTTTCTTATCAAAATAATTATTTACAATTAATTATAACCAATCAGATTGTTTTCTGTAACACTTTAAAGAAGTTAATGGTTCTCTTAGTATACACGAGAAATCAATGCAAGGATAAAAATGTAAGAAAATAGACTCGTAACCGGTTCTAATGACGCTAATTTGATTATTTTCGGATTTATACCCAAAGAGAACGACACTTTCGAAGTTACTGTTTTACACCAGTTTTCTGGACAGATTTAAACGCACCAGTTTATATAGATTTTGAATCCCAAAAATTATTAGAAAATTTTGATATGCAATTCAATATGTAATTAATCTACTGTAAAAATTTCAGTTCAAAATTCATCCGTTTTATATGGTTTCTTGATTTTTAAATTTTATGATTTTGTGCACAATTTTTGAACTAAGAATTACACCCATTCTTTATACATGAATTTAACTCCTCAGATTTCTTAACAATTTATATATACACAAAATACATACACCTACAACCTAAAATAATAATTGTAAATAATTATTTTGATAAGCAAATCAAGTAAAACCAATTGGGTTTGAAACTTAAGATATATTAATTGATATCTGGAAGGTTTTGGAATTTTTCAAATAGTGTGGAGTGGGTTTTTAATTTTCAAAGGAGCGAATAGATTGGAAAAATTTGTTTAAAATTCTGTTTTATCTTAAAGCTACTTTTAATTAAGTTTCGATTTGAACCCATGTCTTAGGTGATTTTAGACCTCAAAGAACATGAGCTTAGGTAATATTTAAGAGTAACAGTGAGTTGGGTTGAGCCGTATTAGTGTGCTTTAATTTGGGGTTACTTAGTTCTTATTCTTTAGTATTTTTAAATTAGTAGTGACGTGTAGTTTTCATACTTAGTTTAGGGCACTAGTTGGACATTCATACTTTGTTTGAGAATTATATTATTTCATTTTCAGGTGAGTAGTTGCATGCTCCATATTTTTATAAATGTTCTCCTACCCTGAACTGTTGAAAAAATTAGATTGTTATTTCAGGACTAAACTGTTTTGATATACTATTATAGTATCAATGGAATTAAATTACTTCTGAAACATGTGTAAACTTGGCATACTGTAAACTATTTGTTATGGTCTCATGTTTATAATGGTGAACTACCATGTTTTGTGAAATCGATGTGTATTGATTATTGAGACTATCTGTATATTTTAGTCCAGGGAAATTATTCCACTGTGTGTGGTGACTCTGGCCACTAAGGAATAGATCTGGATTGGGCCGTGATGACTCTAGTGCTCAACGGTTGTAAGGAAAAGACCTAGGCTAGGCTAGGTGACCTTCAATTGGATTGTCTTAGAGAAAAGGCCCAGGTTGCCACCCCAAGAATGACTCTTGGTTCGATATTGGATCCAACGGGATTATTGCCTTGGGAACTTTGTGGCATGTTACTTGCTATTCTTGGTACGCAGAAAATTATTGGTGTTCGTGTTGTAATTTGTTTTAAGTGGAAAATGTCATTTATCATGTTCTTGACCGTTGAACTGTGGAACCTTCTTTTCGAAATAGATTATCTGTATCAAAATTGTATGCCAATCTAGTTTCTGTGATATATATCTCATTTTGGAATTGAATCCTATTTTCAAAACTGTATTTACTATCCATGTTGCTACTCACTGAGCTATCAGCTGACTTAGTTATTTATTATTTCCAAGTGTTAGAAGGACTTAGAGTGGACTCATGGTGTAGCGGGGACTCAATTGCATGGACCTCTAGGACATTCATTTATTTTGTTTTAGATTGTTATATCAAGTTTGTGCATATTTATTTTTATTTTTATTTTTATTTTTATTGAGGTTCATTTAAGATTATTTTGATATGTGGGCTGTTTATATCCCATAAGTTTGGATGGTATTGATTATGGTTGGTTTTTCCGTTTATATTTGTGGCTTGTCGCTGGATTGAGTTTTAAATATTTATTACTGGACTATTGTATAGTTATTCAATGTGTTTGTGGATTCGTGTTTGGGCTTACGTGTACCTTGGGCTAAGTCCCTGTGGACGACGGCCAATCATGTCTGGTTTTGGGGTGTGACACTTTTTTTCACCTAAAAGATGCGCCCTCTCATCTATTTATAAGTATAGAATTAAGGTTACATGGAAGCAACATAGGAATTACAAAAGCACCCAAACTTTTCGGCCAGGAGGGTAAAACCCCCCCTCTCCCGAACACCCCTCCCCCTTGGGGGAAAGCCCCCCCAAACTCCCCATTGGACCCAGTGTTTAAGTGAACTGTAGGGTTGAGTGAACAGTACTTATCAGGGTCCACAGACCCAATAATGCTATTGTTGATGTCCCCTCTCTCTGCAAATTTCTGGCCTTTATACTTCTTCTTTCCCACGCCTCCATGATCTCCTCAATCTGCAACTGCTTCTTGGCTTCTAGGCCTTCCAATCACATTAGACCTTCACTTCTGTCTATCGAACTACCCCTTCTTCAAGTTATCACATGCCTACAAGCCCTTCTAACCTTCCTTTGATAGAGAAAGACTCCTTCTTTGTTCACGCTTCCTCTTGAAGGACTGTCCACTAAGTCCATGATCACTGCCAGTAACTTCTCCACCATCCAATGTTAACCTATAGGTACAAACCCTGATGACCCTTGTTTTCTGATGCCAATTATCCAACCTGGACTTAGCCACATGTCCTCAATTGACTGGACTACCTGTCGATAGGTCCTTGAAATTTCATGGCCAATCCTTTCCCAACTGCTGCAACTACTTCTTCATCTTTCTCTAGCACTTCACACAAACCTGCCACATGTCCTCCATGATCTCTAGCACTACCTTTGACAGAGGAAAACATTTTACTATGGCCCATAACTGCTTGTAACCTCCTTTGCTTGTTTAAACTTTTTATCTTTGACCCAACTCCACTTTTAAACCTCCAGCCACATCATTACACAATTTCCCTTCAATTAATGAGCATGATTGATAGAGGAAAGCTTTCTAATTCACAAATATGGTTCCCTATAAATCAGTCCACTAAGCTAATTAATCAATTGATAACTAGCTCATGACCCTCTCAGCCAATTGATGCATATAATGAAGTTCTTCACAGCACGTAGCCCCTTGACTGCTAGAAGACTTCATTTTGATTTCTCTACCACATGTCATAAGCAACTTTTCATTCCCTATCGATAGAAGAGTTACAAAGATGGATGCAAACAATGCCCCCCTAACTCTTTAAGAATGAAACTTACTTGAATTCTTGAAGAGTTATGAAATCAAAATTAAATTGATGGTAGCCCTTCAACAAACAAACATATATAAAATATGTGCCTTAGGCCAAGAAGTCTGATGGTCAAAGACGATACATATGCCAAAGTGGACAATGTATATATTTTATAATACGTCTTTGCATAATACTTCTGAATGTATATATTTTCCAAACAATGTTGGTTCATTAACCACTTTACTAAGATTGAATTTTGGTGAGATCCACAAATCTGAAAAAGATTTTGAATAACAAAAGCCATAGCATAAGGTGGCCATAAAAACTCATACATCACATCTTGAACAATGTCAAAGATTTCAAATTCATAACATCTGATTGTTCATAATTTTCAACCATATTTGGCTTGCAATCAAACTTTTTAACCACATTGTCTGCATCACTCTTTGAATTGAGATCTTCAAAAAAGGGCTAATTTTTTCTTTCACACATTAATGGGTTGGAAATATTTTTTGACAACCTGAAAAATATTTCTTCTTTGTGAAATTACCCCCCTGCGATGGAATTTTTATTCTCATGACCTTTTGTTTTTTCACTTATAACAACTGATGAATTAACTTTTTCCTCATTCACAACCCTTGAAGGCATAGGAAAAATAATTGAAAAGCCACAAATTTTGGCTTCTGTAAGAATTTTCATTGTTTCCCTCCATTGACGAATTTCAATCTCAAAATGGTCAATTTGATCATCAAGTTGACCAATCACTCTATTAAAATGATTTCGCATTTTTAACCTCAAATAATATGATAATGGCGCTGTTGTTTGAAATTTTTACCAATCAAGATGATCAATTTTTTCTTGTAAATATAAAATTTCATTCTCACGCCAATGCATTTCATCTTCACATAATCAAAACATTTCATATTGTACTTCACTTGCCTTCGAAACTAAATCATTTCATCTTGTATTTCACATTGCCTTAGAATTCTTGTCATTATTCCAAATTAGGAAGATGTCCCACTGGACGTGCCAAAAATTTGTTAGTAAAAATTATGTTGGGCCTAGATCGACAGCAACTAAGCAATAATCAAACTAAACAACTTAAATAAGAAAATTCAAGCAATTGTGGCTTTGGTTCTAATGCCTCAAGAGAATGAGCACTTCTTTGGATCAACTGATGGCAACAAAGTAAACAAGAGAAAAATAAACTGTTTTGTATCAATTGATGGTAACAAAGTAGATTAAACAAACAAAAAGCAACTTCAAATTGAAATCACCTATGTTCATTCAACAAGTACGAATTACAGTGCAATAAGCTACTCCTAAGTTACAACCTGAATTACTCCTAAGTCTAAAAGCTAAGTTGTTATGTTGTTGTTGATGTCCCCTCTCTCTGCAAATTTTTAGCCTTTATACTTCTTCTTTCCTACGCCCCTATGATCTCCTTAATCTGCAATTGCTGCAACTGCTTCCTAGCTTCTAGGTCTTCCAATCACATTAGACCTTTTCTTTTGTCTGTCGAACTAACCCTTCTTCAAGTTATCACATGCCTACAAGCCCTTCTAACCTTCCCTCGACAGAGAAAGACTCCCAATTTGTTTATGTTTCCTCTTAAAGGACTGTCCACTAAGTCCACAATCACTGCCAGTAATTGCTCCACCATCCAATGTTAACCCATAGACACAAACCCTAATGACCCTTGTTTTCTAATGCCAACTATCCAACCTGGACTTAGCCACGTGTCCTCAATTGACTGGACCACCTGTCGATAGGGCCTTGAAATTTGCTGGCCAATCATTTCCCAACTGCTGCAACTACTTCTTCATCTTTTTCCAGCACTTCACACAAACCTACCACATGTCCTCCATGATCTCTAGCACTACCTTTGATAGAGGAAAACATTTTACTTAGGCCCATAACTACTTGTAACCTCCTTTGCTTCTTTAAACTTTTTATCTTTGACCAAACTCCACTTTTAAACCTCCAACCACATCATCACACAATTTACCTTCAATTAATGAACATGATCGACAGAGGAAAGCTTTCCAATTCACAAATATGGTTCCCTATAAATTAGTCCACCAAGCCAATTAACCAATTGATAACTAGCTCATGACTCTCTCAGTCAATCGATGCACATGATCAAGTCTTTCACACCACGAAGCCCCTTGACTATTGGAAGACTTCATTTTGACTTCACTGGCACATGTTATAAGCAAATTTTCATTCTCTATTGACAGAAGAGTTACAAAAATAGGTGTAAACAGATACAAAAGTAAAACATATGATCTCAAAGCGTTGACACATATCATCCGTCCCATTTTCTGTCTCATCTTTTATTTTATATCTATTTCAATTTCATATTGCCATACCATTCAAATTAATACTCAAAAGGATATGGAACAAACAATGATATAGAGAATGAGATAGATGATCTCATGCTACCTCCAATACAAATCATTTGTCCCACTCATTGTCTCATCTTGTGAGTATACCACTTTAAAAATAAAATAAAATAAAATAATAAGAAAAAGAAAATAAATTACAAATACATTCATTGAGAATTATTTAAAATATGAATTATCTCATGTTATTCTAAAAATTACATACTGCCCATTCAAGTTTCTAATTACATGACAAATGACATCTTTCATTAATAAATTATCAAGTCAATTAACAGTATTTAATATTGTCAAAAATATATTTCAATTAATAATCAGGCAATTTTATTGTTGTATAGGAGAGTATTTAGAAATTTTATTTTTTCTATTAATTATATTAAATAAAAACAATTCTAATAAGGAGACATTCATGATTTTCAGAACTATAAGAGCAATCTGTATTTTAAGTAAATCTTAGAAGGTATATTTTTAATTTATTCTAAAAAAATATTTTAAAAATCATTAAAATACCTTTGAATTATAAAAATGCCAATCGCATTTCTATATATTTATTTATTCATTGTGATAGTTATTTGGCAACTAAGAAAAATTAAACAAGTCAGATAGTTTGTGACTCAGTGGTTGCTTGGTATAGGGATATGCCCTATAGAACAAGCCCACGTGTCCTTATTTAAAGAGGTTTGGAGAATTCAGGCCTTGCACTTTGTGGGGAGGTTCTCTTTTCATATTTTAGGAAATGAAAAGTCAAACAGTTGACATCATTTCTATAAATAATTATTTATCGGCCTTAAATTTTTAAAAATCAAATAGTTTTCCTATCTAAAAGAAAAGGTCAAATAGTTTTATTTTTTTTAAATATTATTTTGGCCAGCAATAGTTGTTTGTTACAACAGTAAGTAGGTACTCTCTCTCTCTCTCAGTTGACGAACTAAAAATGCAACAATTTTTATCATATATGAAAATTAGTTGATGAAGATTTCAGCTAAAGCTTTTGCTAATGTGTTATAAATGAATATATAAGCCCCAGTTGACTTTGCTCAAGGATTTAAAAAGAAAAAAACTATAAAAAAAAAAAATTAGGTTAATGTACCAAATTCAAGGGATAGGAAACAATCACACTATTATGCACCCACAATTTATACTCAGAATTTTATCCCCAATTATGAATGTGTGGTTTAAATTTAATTTTTATATGGACTCACAATACATCATTTAATGTCAACCCTCCTGAGAGGGTAATTTTTGGAAAAATTGGGCCGAACTTCGAGTTTGGTTTTGAGGCCCAAAACGCAGTGGACTAGGTAAAAAGGTCGTACAGAATACTCCGGCCCAGAAGGGCAAAGTTACTCCGGCCTTGGGAAGACAAAGCTACTTCGGCCCAAGGAGGCAAAATTACTCCGGCTCAAGAAGAGATCGTTACTTCAGCCCGAGGAAGAGTAAAATTACTCCGGTCTGGAGGCAATTCACAGTTAGGCCGGTCTCAGAGTTAGTCCGGTCGCAGTATGTTCTGAGAAGGCCGGTGTCGGAATTAGTCCGGTCGTGACTTACATTGGTTAGGTCGGTCCGAACTTGTTACTTGGAAGTTTGATCTAAGCGCATCAAGGTCGAACAGGGCAGCCGAAGTAAAGAGTTGGAGGAGAAGACCGAGCTAAGGATAGTTCGGCCTTCTGTGGCTCGGTATAGCCAAGTTTACTTCGGTCAAAAGGAAGTTCGGCCGTAAAGAAAACCATCCCACTTGGTTTGAGCAGTGGGGGAGGGTGTAAAAGGATAAGCATTATCCTTAAGAGGTTGAATCCTAGGAGGACTCTGTATGGAGAAATACAAGTCCTACTAGGATTGTGCCATATGAAACTTATAAAAGCTCACAAGCATCACCTTGGAGGAGGTAATTGAACATAATCTTTCTGAGAACTTAGAGCTTTGTCTATTTGTCAAGTTTTCTGACTTAGGCATCGGAGAGGTTTCCGGCACACACCCGCCGGCTAGCTCACGTTTGTGTTTTCAGGTGACAAAGCGACGTCGTACGGAGGAGCGTGGACTTGGTCAACAGGATTATACGAGGAGAATTATTTCCTCCCCGTACAATTGGCGCCGTCTGTGGGAAGAACAGACAAGAACAAAAACCTCTTGACTAAGCTTCTCCTTTTCTCATTCAATGGCACACATTGAAGACTTGCCGCAGTCCGCCGTCGACGGACTAACTCCAGAAGGGGGCGCAAGGCGTGAGGGATTACCTGCTGTCCCTCCCATGGCGGACTTGGAGCCCCAACAACATAATTCCAGGAGGAGCGGCAGGGGAAGGCGGAATGGCAGCCCTCGTCACTCTCAAAGTCCCGACAGGCAAAGGAGGAGGATTGATCCTCAAGTCCTGGAAGATCGCGTAAAGGAACAGGATGAACTGATTCGGAGGATGGCGACGGACATGGAGGCCTTGAAACGCCAGATGAAGACCAAAGATGTGGCGATAGGAGAGGGGCGCAAGCACAAGACGCCCCCTCGCCACTCAGAGAGTCGTAGTAGGAATACTACACCTTCCCAAAGAGAGAGCAGAAGCCTCAGGACAGGCGACACTCACTCCTTATCTTCAAGAACTCGTCACTCCAGGTCTGAAAGGACGAGATCCGAAAGATCATACACTGAAGGAAGCACGTATTGGCCTTCACATTCACACCAAACCAGATCCAGACAAACCAAGCTACCCAGGTCATCCGACTTACGAACCGTGCTAGAAGAAAAAGCACGATGCAAGGAGGATGCCAGGGCAAAGGATCCACACCGAATTTCGGCCTTACAACGGTTGGCTCCTCGAACGCATAGAAGCGTCGAGGTTGGAATGCCAATACCGCGACCGGCCTACGAACCAGCGGACAAAGCATTGGCAAGACTACAGACTTCGCCGTTTGTCCCAGCGATCGAAAACGCGCCCCTACCATCAGGCTTCCTTCAGCCGAAATTCAATACATATGAAGGGAAGACGGACCCGTATTCACACCTAAGCCACTTTCGCCAAGTCATGGCTGTGTACAGGCGAAACGAGTCCTTAATGTGCATACTCTTCCCGTCCAGTCTTGGTGACCTAGGCTTGACTTGGTTCGAAAAGCTCCCAGAGGGCAGCATAGCCTCCTGGGCCCAATTGGCAGAAGCATTCGTGACAAGGTTTCGGACAAACACAAAAACACCGGTGGAGATAGACCAGTTACTCTCCATCGACATGGGTGAAAAAGAGACCCTCAGATCTTACAACAGTCGCTACTGGGAGACATTCAACCAAATTGGAGACTGCCCAACCAATCTAGCCATTGCGCAGTATAAAAGAGGTCTACCAGTAGGGAATAGACTAAGGGATTCAATTACAATGACGCCACCCCTCACCATGGAAGCCCTGATGGAGAGAGTGCATCAGCACATCAGGGTAGAAGAAAATGGCGCACGTTCCAAAGCCAAAACAAGTGCGGCCACGGTACCAGAAAAGAAAACCTCAGCAAAGGTTAATACGGTGGACCGAAGTAACAAAAATGGACGTGGCAGACGAGATAACGGAGAAGACCCAGACAAAAGATGGCTGAGAATTCGCACTGCCATAACCACGGTGTTCAAAAAACCAATATATCGGATTCTGAGCGAAATCAAGGATGAGCCTTTTGTCAAGTGGCCAGCCAAGCTTGGGGAAGCTCAGAAGAATTACGACGACAGATCACGGTGCACCTTCCACAAAGAAAAGGGGCACCGAACTGAGAATTGCACGCCCCTAAGACAGCATTTAGAAGAATTGGTGGCAGCAGGCCACTTGGACGAATACATTGAAGGAGGAGCGCAACCGGCCCCCCAAGATCATGACCAACCCAACAGAATGCCAAACGACGCACCACCGCAAGGCATTATCAATGTAATTCATGGAGTTTTTGAACCTGAGCGCGTATGCGAGCTTAGAGGTTCAATCAAGAAGGCTGAACACTTTAGGGAAGTATTAAGTTCCCAACCCGCCATCAAGAAGGGGAGGACAGAGGCAACAAACGTCATGTCTTTTTCGGATAAGGACTTGGAGCGAATTTACTGCCCCCATAATGATGCCCTGGTTGTCACTCTCCGAGTCAAGGATTTTGACGTCAAGCGGATTCTGATTGACCAGGGTAGTTCATGTGAGATCATGTATTACGACACATTCAAGCAACTAAAGCTGCAGGACAAAGACTTGGCACCCGCAGTTTCTCCCCTGATTGGATTCAACTCCATGCCAGAGTGGCCTGTCGGCAAAATAATCCTTCCAGTCAGAGCAGGAAGTGTATCAAAACAGGTGGAGTTCTGGGTATTGAAGGTCCCCTCCACCTACAACATCATCCTGGGCAGAACATGGCTGCATGCCATGCGTTCGGTAGCGTCATCATATCATCAGGTAATGCGGTTCCCCAATGACGCCGGTATAATCGAAGAAGTTTATGGCGATCAGATCATGTCAAAACAATGCTTCGCCACAGCAAATGGAAGCCGAGCTGCCAAAGGATATGTTCATTCGGTGGAGGAGCCAGAAAGTAATGAACTATTCGCTGACGTCGGCAAAGAGGCTGATCAAAAAGCAGTGGAAGACTTGGTGGAGGTAAAAATAGATGAGAAGAACCCGGATAAGTTCTTCTTGCTTGGATCATCGTTGTCTAACGCTGAGAGATTAGAGGTCATGGAATTCTTGACCTCCAATATCGAAGTGTTTGCCTGGACACCTTACGACATGCCAGGCATTGATCCAAACTTCATCAGTCACCAACTCAATGTCCACCCATCCGCCAGACCAGTCATACAACGCACACGCAGATCGGCACTCCACCACGCCGAAATAGTGGCAGAAGAGGTGGGCAACCTGCTGGAAGCAGGAGCGATAAGGGAAGTGCACTACCCAAGATGGATCTCCAACACCGTCGTAGTGCCAAAAAAGAATGGTAAATGGCGTGTCTGCGTCGACTACAAAACGGTCAACAAGGCGTGCCCAAAAGATAGCTTCCCTCTACCAAGGATAGATCAACTGGTGGACCTAACGGCAGGGCATAACCGACTTAGCTTTTTGGATGCGTACAGAGGCTACCACCAGATCGCCATGCATGAACCAGACCAGGAGGTCACATCCTTCACAACACCAAGGGGGTTATATTGCTACAAGGTCATGCCCTTTGGCCTAAAGAACGCAGGGGCGACATTCCAAAGGATGGTCACCAAGATGTTTGAACCATTGTTAGGCAGAACAATGGAGGCGTACATCGACGACATGGTGGTCAAAAGCAAGGATGAGAATGACCATCTGAAAGACTTAGGCGAGATGTTCCAGATCCTGAAGAAACACAAGCTACGCCTCAATGCGTCCAAATGCGCATTCGGAGTTGGATCTGGCAAATTCTTGGGCTTCCTGGTGACCAACCGAGGTATAGAAGCCGACCCCTCTCAGATCAAAGCAATCCAGGAGTTGAAGAGACCAAACTCAGTCAAAGAAGTGCAGCATCTTACTGGTATGGCAGCTGCACTCAACCGGTTCATAAGCAGATCGTCGGACAGACTACGACCGTTCTTCCAAGCATTAAAGGCCAAGTTTGAGTGGGATGAAGAATGCGACCGAGCTCTGGAAAGCTTGAAGGAATACATGTCTTCCCCACCACTACTTGTTACTCCAGTACCTGGTGAAGAACTCTTTTTGTACCTAGCAGTCTCTCAACACGCAGTCAGCGCAGTGTTGGTTCGTGCAGAAGGAATACAACACTTGCCCATCTTTTATGTCAGCAAGACATTGTTGGGAGCCGAAACAAGGTACTTACCATTGGAGAAACTAGCATTAGCATTAATGATGGCATCCAGAAAATTGGCGCACTACTTTCATGCCCACACCATAGTCGTCCTCACGGCCTTTCCACTAAAAGCTCTGTTTGAAAGGGCGAATTTTAGTGGGCGAATTTTGAAGTGGGCGGTGGAGTTGGGACAATTCGACATCAAATTCCAACCCAAGACAGCAATAAAATCCCAATCTTTGGCGGACTTCGTCGCGGAATTTACTCCTGGAAGTCATCATATCTGCCCAGTCGACCTGACTGACACAACCGAACTAGGGACGGAAGTTGACGCCGGAATAGCGCAACCCCTAGTGGAAGGTAGTCCAACCGAACTAGGGACGGAAGTTGACGCCGGAATAACGCAACCCCTAGTAAAAGGTAGTCCATCAAGCACAAAGGCAGACTACATTAAGGACCACAAGGAAGAGACGAACAAAGGCTCACCAGCAGTTCAAACAGAGGACGAAGGACAGACAGCCAATATGGACTTTGAAGAAAACACCATCCTTGACCCCACGGCATCGTCTGACCCTTCCACCTGCTGGAAACTATTCGTTGGAGAGATGTGGAAGCTCTTTGTGGATGGAGCATCCAACCGACATGGTGCAGGGCTTGGCATAGTCCTCATCTCTCCAGACGGTCTGGTTATAGAGCAAGCAATCAACCTTGGCTTCCCAGCATCCAACAATGAAGCAGAGTATGAGGCGCTTATCGCAGGACTCAAGTCAGCACACTTCATGAAAGCAGCCGAACTAATGGTATACAGTGACTCTCTGCTGGTGGTAAACCAAATTTCGGGCGAATACGAAGCAAAAGACGACAGAATGGCCAAGTACCAAGAGTTAGTCAGAACAGAGATCAAGAAGTTTGATGTGGTAAGGATAGAACAAATTGGCAGGGAGGAAAACAGCCGAGCGGACGAGCTAGCAGGCCTGGCCTCAATGGCAGATACATCGATCCCTCATCCATTACTCATCGACTTCTTACCAAGACCAAGTATAGAAGACCCCGAAGCAGAAGAAGTATATTGCACTGAATTAGGCCCTTCATGGATGGATCCCATCATCCTGTTCCTAAAAGACGGCATCCTACCAGCAGAGAAAAAAGAAGCCAACAAAATAAGGGCAAAGTCGCAGCGATTTTGGCTATCTCCATCTTTGGCATTATACAAAAAGTCATTCTCTGGGCCTTACCTCAAGTGCGTTCATCCCAGCAAAGTAGAAGCCTTCCTATTCGAAATACATGAAGGGGTATGTGGAAGTCATCAAGGGGGAAGGTCGCTCGCCTACAGGACTATTTCGCAAGGATATTGGTGGCCATATATGCAAGCAGACTCAGAAAAATATGTGAAGAAGTGTGAAAAATGCCAGAAATTCGCGCACCAAATACATCAACCAGCAAGAGAACTCCTACCCTTAACTAGCCCATGGCCTTTCGCAATGTGGGGCTTAGACATAGTAGGACCACTTCCAACGGCACCCGGGGGCAGAAAATTCTTTCTCGCAGCAACAGACTACTTCACAAAATGGGTGGAAGCAGAAGCATTGGCATCAATCAAAGAAAAAGATGTGAAGAAGTTTGTTTGGCAAAATATTATCACTCGGTTTGGCATACCAAAAGCACTGATCTCAGACAATGGAACTCAGTTCGACGGCAGAATCTTCAGAAGCTTTTGTAAAGAATACAAGATAGAGTTCTACAATTCCACACCGGCGTATCCTCAAGCAAATGGGCAGGCTGAAGCATCAAATAAAGTCGTCTTGGATGGACTAAAGAAAAGGCTAGAGAAAGCAAAAGGCAAGTGGGCGGATGAACTTCCTCATGTTTTATGGGTTACCGCACCACACCTCGGCGATCAACTGGAGAAACACCATTTTCCTTAGCCTATGGCATGGAAGCAGTGATCCCACTAGAAGTTGGCCTCCCTACAATTCGAAGCGAAAATTTTGATCCAGACTTAAATGGAGAAGCCATAGCCTTAGAACTCAACCTTGCAGAAGAAAGAAGAGAAAGAGCGTTGGTCCACATCGCCTCATACCAACGAGAGTTAATCAAAAAATACAGCAAAAAGGTTCATCCAAGACAATTCAAAATTGGCGATTGGGTACTGCGCAAAGTAATGGGAAACACCTTGGTCCCAGGAGACGGCAAGTTAGGCCCAAATTGGGAAGGTCCTTATAAGGTGGTTGGGTTAGCCGGCAAAGGGGCATACCACCTAGAAGACAAGGATGGCAAGGCAATCCCTAGGCCATGGAATACGGCCAATCTCAAGATATTTTACTTTTAGCTTTTATCTTTCAAACATTATGTAATTTTCTCTTCCTTCAATAAAATGAGATTCTTTTTAGCACAAATTACTCTTTGTAAAAGTTAGCTACACTTGAGTATATTGCAAGCATTCCATTCTAAGTTAGCCGGAAAAACAAACTTAGAGGTTGGCTGGATTAAACCAACACCCTTCCTAAGCCCAGGATAAGGATCCAGGCTGCAGGACATTTGGTCGGAATAACCAAATACTCGAAGTTAGCTGGAAAAACTAACTTCAATTGTTGGCTGGAATAAACCAACACTTGTTACTCTTCAGCCGAAGTAAGTGTAAAGGCTGAAGAGTGGTTGGCTGGAATAAACCAACACCTTTTACTCTTCAGCCGAAGTAAGTGTAAGGCTGAAGAGTGGTTGGCTGGAATAAACCAACACCTTTTACTCTTCAGCCGAAGTAAGTGTAAGGCTGAAGAGTGGTTGGCTGGAATAAACCAACACCTTTTACTCTTCAGCCGAAGTAAGTGTAAGGCTGAAGAGTGGTTGGCTGGAATAAACCAACACTTGTTACTCTTCAGCCGAAGTAAGTGTAAGGCTGAAGAGTGGTTGGCTGGAATAAACCAACACTTTTTTCTCTTCAGCCGAAGTAAGTGTAAGGCTGAAGAGTGGTTGGCTGGAATAAACCAACACCTTTTACTCTTCAGCCGAAGTAAGTGTAAGGCTGAAGAGTGGTTGGCTGGAATAAACCAACACTTGTTACTCTTCAGCCGAAGTAAGTGTAAGGCTGAAGAGTGGTTGGCTGGAATAAACCAACACTTTTTACTCTTCAGCCGAAGTAAGTGTAAGGCTGAAGAGTGGTTGGCTGGAATAAACCAACACTTGTTACTCTTCAGCCGAAGTAAGTGTAAGGCTTAAGAGTGGTTGGCTGGAATAAACCAACACTTTTACTCTTCAGCCGAAGTAAGTGTAAGACTGAAGAGTGGTTGGATGGAATAAACCAACACTTGTTACTCTTCAGCCGAAGTAAGTGTAAGGCTGAAGAGTGGTTGGCTGGAATAAACCAACACTTAATACTCCTCAGCCGAAGTAATTATGTCGGCTAAGGAGTGGTTGGCTGGTAAGTATAGTTTAACCAACCAAAAACCGAAATAACACTTGGAGTGAAAGGAAGACATTACAAACGCAAGCATACACACAATAACAATAAGAGACGTAAAATTTTTCATTCAAAGAGAAGTCATTACAAGGGGGCTTAGTTCGGTTACAAAGGAGAAAAAGTAAAAAATCAAGAGAAAAGTTCATCAATTTCAGCGTCGAAAACCGCATCGGCATCAACTTGAAGACCAGTCTCCGGAGGGAGCTCATTCACACTAGGGTGAGCCACTTCGGCTACGGTTCCACTGGGAGGATCAACAGTTAGGTCTTCAGCAGTGGGCACCGACCGAACTGGCTGGTCCACATTTTCGGCCGGAGTATCTTCATCAGAGGCATCATCAGAGTCAGAGTCTTCCAAAAACTGTTGTTGCAGAGCAGCCGCGTACTCCGCCAGGGACTCCGGTATAAAATAATCTGGAGGGTTGAAGACCTCGGTCTGTTGATCTTGACCGAGCTTCTCCACTGCCGCCCTCCAGCCGCATTTAAAGAACAGCTCCTTTGCAGCGTCACATTGTTGGACGTAGGCGTCTTCGGCCTTCTTGTAACCTTGTTTATAGCCCTCCTTTTCGGCCTCCACCATGTTTTTTCTTAATTCACCTATTTCGGCGTCTTTCCTCCTCTCAAGCTTCACCAACTCCCGCAAATACTTGTCCTTCATAACGATGGCAGCTTTCTGTTTCTCCACTTCCGCCGAATTAACTAGATCGGCAAGACGGCCGTTTTCTGCTTCTAGCTCGGCCATCCTCTTTTCGGCTTGTAGTAGTTCGGCCGACTTGGCTTCGGCTTCCGCCATTGCCTGCCTTGTGGTTTTGCGGAGCTCTTGGACTTTCCTATAAGTGACATTGTTCTTCTGCAAGGCCTGGCAAAACAAAAATCTCATCTCAGCCGAAGTAAAAGTTAGAAAAATTTAGATAGGATAAAGCAGACAGAGCTACTTACCAAGATCATGGACTTGGAAGCAGACCGAATTGATTTCATTTCGGTGTTCAGTTGCTTCAAGTGGTGCTCCATGTCCTTGGGGAGGCACACACTTTTGGCCAGGTTAAAGGCCAGTTGGTGGTCTTTTTCAGCCACGACCGAATCAGTGGCTTTGATGTTTCGGTCATTGAAGATCAAAGGCGGAGCCCACTTCGGAGAACGAGCTCGGTCAGTTTGCTCTGGTTGGGAAGCAGGACGAGGACTTTGGGGGACGGATTCGACTTCGTCAACAAGTTGCTGTTCGGCTGACGCAGATCGGGCGCGTTTTGAAGGGCGCGATGAAGAAGGCCGTTGTGAAGGAAGGGCTACGACGGCGGGCTGAACCTCAGTAGTCGGTGTTACTTCGGCCCTAGTTGTTGCGGTCAGGAGGGCCCTAACTCTGCTCCTTTTCGCCATCTCTTCTTCTGCTGTTAGAGGGACAAGCCTTATCTCGGGCAAAGTTGGGTCCGGCTCCGGTGCTTCCTCGAGAAGAAAATCGGTTACCTTTGCTTTGCGGCGACCGCTGTAACGGTAGGTCGGTTCGAAATTTAGAAGCTTGGCCCAATCTCTTTCTTTAACCCGAAATGCAGCTCGCAAAACTCCGAGGTTGGGATAGCTATACAAGGAATGGAGATGGGCAAAATCTGCAAAAAAGAGAAGTGTTAGTTCGGCTAATAGACTAAACAACCGAGATAACTTACAAAGCAGAAGACCGAAGTAAAATTACCAGGCTCTCCCATTTTCCAATTTATAGGTCGGCCAGGAATTTGAGCCTGAAAATCCTCAAAGTTCCCAAAGACCCAAAAGAAATCATCATCGTTAAGATCTTTGTCCGGAGTGTGCTTAATTATCTTCTCTCGGCGGCGGCGAATTCTAAGGTAATATACCCACCCAGCATTCTTTGAACCGATGGAATACTGATGGAATATTTCGGCTAGGCCGAGATTTAGTCCGGTTTGATGATTTAATGTGGCTATTCCCATTATGATACGATATGTATTGGTAGACAGTTGGGTGGGGCACAACCTAGTCTGTCTAAGAAATTCGCAGATTAGCGGTTGAACAGGAAACCGTAGTCCGGTTTCTATTATGGATTGAAGGGTAAAAGGGACGAAGCCTTCATTGTCCCAGGGAGTAGCATCTTTCTTGGCCAATACCAGTTGGACATCATCAGGAATCTGGTAGTCCTGCCTAAATTCGGCCATGCCACCAGGGGTTTCGACTAAATATCTATACTTACCCATTTGTTGTATAAATTACGAATAAATTATTTCGGTACAAAAATTTGGCTCAGTAGCTCGGTTGAGCACACGCAGGAGTGTCTGGGCAACCTAAGTCTGCAAGGTAGAAAACAAAGGGGTTAAGCACAGATCGATTGGACCGCGCTACAAATTATAAGCAAGATATACAAATCCTACTTCGGCTTAGTGGGCTGGTTCTACCTCGGCTCTTCAGAATGTTTGGTAGCACGGTTTTGAGCACATTAGACCGGTTTAACGTCTAGGGGCAGCTTTCTGAGTTCGGTCTAAAAAACTAAGAAAGCTGGTCTAGTCCCAAGGCCTAATACGGTTACAGTATGAGGAAAATTACTTCGGTTGAGCTCTTAGGGGCGGCTTTCTGAGTTCGGTTTAAGAACTAAGGAAGCCGGCTTGGCCCCAAAATCTTAGCTCGGTTATAGACCGAAGTACCTAGTTCGGTATAAGCAAGCTTGTTCGGTGATCCTATCTTGGCTAGAGTGGGTCAAAAGAAACTACTGATATTCCTACAAGTTCTAGTCCGGTTATGTTCTGAATCTATTCACATACATGACACAAACAGTATCCAAGTTCGGTCGGGACGTGATTCTGGATCAAAATCGAAATTTTTTCTCTAGGGTATATGACATATACATAGAGTTCTAATGGTTTCTCCATAAAAGTACAAAAGCGAATCAGAAATGGACAAACTGTTTGCAAAAAACATACAGAGCATGGAAAGCAAAGTACGAAAACAAAGAAAGCAAGAAGGATAGGCTTGCTTACCTGTATAAGAGAGAAGCTAGAAATGGAGGCAATGGCAGCAATGGAGGCACGAACACAGCAAACTCAAAGACTCAGGAACCAGGGGAGAAGAGAAAGTGAAGAATAGAAGGTGAAGTGATTCAAGAAGGAGAAAGGTTGTTTTGTGAAAAGGGAGAGAGAAAAAAGGCGGCAAAAAGAGGCGGGAACAGTACAAAAATTCTGAAGGACAGCGTGACAGTTGGCCACAGCCTATCAGAGTTTGCCACGTGTCACGGGAATGGGAAGCGATACAGTCGCTGTGATTGAAGAGACGTTTTGACCGGACATAGTTGTACCCGAGGTAAACTTAGCTCGGCTGGAAAGGCTAAAGGGTTTTTAGCTCGGCTGAAAAAGCATGACAAACTCTAGCTCGGCCAGAAGGCTGGTAATCCCAATCATGTTGCACAGATGGAATTAAGGGGCAATTGAGAGGGTAATTTTTGGGAAAATTGGGCCGAACTTCGAGTTTGGTTTTGAGGCCCAAAACGCAGTGGACTAGGTAAAAAGGTCGTACAGAATACTCCGGCCCAGAAGGGCAAAGTTACTCCGGCCTTGGGAAGACAAAGCTACTTCGGCCCAAGGAGGCAAAATTACTCCGGCTCAAGAAGAGATCGTTACTTCAGCCCGAGGAAGAGTAAAATTACTCCGGTCTGGAGGCAATTCACAGTTAGGCCGGTCTCAGAGTTAGTCCGGTCGCAGTATGTTCTGAGAAGGCCGGTGTCGGAATTAGTCCGGTCGTGACTTACATTGGTTAGGTCGGTCCGAACTTGTTACTTGGAAGTTTGATCTAAGCGCATCAAGGTCGAACAGGGCAGCCGAAGTAAAGAGTTGGAGGAGAAGACCGAGCTAAGGATAGTTCGGCCTTCTGTGGCTCGGTATAGCCAAGTTTACTTCGGTCAAAAGGAAGTTCGGCCGTAAAGAAAACCATCCCACTTGGTTTGAGCAGTGGGGGAGGGTGTAAAAGGATAAGCATTATCCTTAAGAGGTTGAATCCTAGGAGGACTCTGTATGGAGAAATACAAGTCCTACTAGGATTGTGCCATATGAAACTTATAAAAGCTCACAAGCATCACCTTGGAGGAGGTAATTGAACATAATCTTTCTGAGAACTTAGAGCTTTGTCTATTTGTCAAGTTTTCTGACTTAGGCATCGGAGAGGTTTCCGGCACACACCCGCCGGCTAGCTCACGTTTGTGTTTTCAGGTGACAAAGCGACGTCGTACGGAGGAGCGTGGACTTGGTCAACAGGATTATACGAGGAGAATTAATTTTTTGAGTCGATTTCGTGATAGACAATTTTAAGTATTTAGACTTTTCCGGATATGAAATGGTCAAGACTTTCCTCCCATTCATTTAGACTATGTTTGTTTGAATAAACTGAATTTGATAGAACTAGCATTTTTAGGACCGTTAGTTTTAGAATCACATTCTATATTTGAATTAACTTAGGGTTAGGAGGAATGAATAACTTTGCAATTTAACTAATTAGCCTGAATTAGATCAACTTCAATACTACTCTTCAATTTCATTAACTAAAGTATAAATAAGGAGTACTCTATGTTTTACCTAACCCTTTTTTCATCTGTGTTGCAATGCTATTATTTATTTTACCTATCTATCAATACAAATTGTTTAAAAATCCTGACAAGACTCTCCAAATATAATTAGCTTGAAAAAAGTTTTGTTAAAAATAGCTATAAGAACTTTTTAAAATAGACTTGTTAGCTATTATAGCTAGTCTCATCATATTTTACTTCCTCCAATAGGCTTTTTACAAGAAACTTGTTAGCTAATATAGCTAGCACTTCCTTCAATGTGCTAGCTACTACAATAGTTATTTTAACAAAACTCTTTCAAGCTAGTTACATATAGAGAGCCTTAAGAGGCTTTTCAAACCATTTGTGTGGATGTATAGGTAAATAAATAGTAGTATTAGGGCACATAAATGAAGAAATTGTTAGGCAAAATAAATAGTATACCTTATTTATATTTTAGCTAGCAAAAAATGAAGAGCATTTGTAACAACCACCTCCTTAATTAGTCATGTTAATTTTTTTATTTGCATTGCTTATGTGTTATGTGCAATTATGTGCTATGTGTGAATTGAAATGTATTATTGTGAACAGATATGGTTAGGATATGAATTGAATCTTTCTGAATCAGTAATTTATATGCATGAAAATGAAATAATTGAATAGGAAATTAGAGCCTAATTCACATTAGACTATAATGGGAATTGACTTATTTTAAGTGAATTCGAATTAATTAAAGTCCATGTAATTTATTAATTTAAACTTCTAATTAATTAGAGTTTAGAGATTAATGAATCCCTTAAGTCTATTCATCATATGAAGTAGGAAAATGAGTTAGTGGGTTTTGTTGGAAGAAATATAACTTGAGAGAGAGAGCGAGAGAGAGAGAGAGAGAGAGTTCTAGGAAGGGAGAGAAGAGCTCAAGAAGAAGAGAAAGAAGAAGGAAAGAAGAGGAATCAAGCAAATCTTCATAGATCAATTCTTTACGGTAAGAATTTCTTGCTAAATTTATGAGATTAAGGCTTATGCACTTATAGATTGAAACTTAAATTGAAGGATTCATGGTTATTTAGGGGTGTTGGAGTTGCTACTAGTCAATTGGAGGGAGTAAACTATAATAACCAACATTTTTTAAAGAGCCCGCTGGTAATCCTCTTATTAGTCATTCATTTTGTATCACATTCATGTTGTGATTCAATTACTAGTAAGGTTACAAATGGACTTGAGTTGTTTATGAGGTCAGCTTGGCTCGGTTGATTAAGTAAATAAATGAGTTTGAGCTAAACTTTTAGGTCGTTTAGTAAATGAACTAAGTTTGAAAAACATGTTATTTATATATTAAATATATAAAAACATGTATAAATAATAGGGATTTTTGATTGAAACACCTTCAATACTCACTTATATTAGGAAAAAGAGAGAGTAATTAATTTTAACATAAACGTATGATTTACATATTAAATAATAGCAAAAAAAAAATTATTATCGAGTTTCGAGCTGAGTTCAACATTGATTAAAATTAACGAGTTGGGTTAAGCTTGACCTTGAATAGTTATCAAACCTTAGCTCCATCCATTTGTAGTCTTAATTACTAGTTGGGTAAATTACACTTTGCACCCCTACACATTGAACCAAATCTCACTTTGGCCCTTACACATGAAATTATGACAGTCAGCCCCCTACACTTCTGGTCAAATTCCACTTTGGTTCCTGCACATAAAATTATGACAGTCAACCCCCTATACTTTTAGTCAAATCTCACTTTAGTCCCTACACAAGTGTTAATGTCCCTTTTCTGTTACTCAATTGTTTAAATGTTTAACAAAATCTAGTTATATGATAAGAATGTGACTATGACATGAGAGAAAGAAAGGAAAATCATCTACATTTTTCACCAATACACACTTTAGCGCGGATCCATCATTATGATGAAACGCGGGTTTGGGGAACAAATTTAATTTAGTTTAGGTTTAGTATACATATCCACTATGGACATTTAAGTTTTGTTTGTCAATTATACATTTTAATTAAAAAATTATTATAAATTGTTAAATCATTTTCTCTACTTTTTATATATTTTATTTTTATAAAAAATTGAAAAATTACTAACATAGTCTATTTCTAAACAAGACTTTAGTTGTTGTTGTAAATTTGTATTGGGGGAATCTTAAAGATCCCTTAGTCGTGATTGTGTTTTAGGATTTTTAGAATGTTTATGTATCTTCTTTTTCTATCTATGTATGTGATCTCAGTTGAGTTCTCTCTCTCAAGCATATCATATCATATAATATTATTATTCTGTTTTTGACTCTGCCAAAACACTCCATGTTTATGTTTCATTGCTGGCTGTCTCAACTTGTGAAGAGATTTTATACGCCACCAAAACTCATATGTAATGCTTCCTTAATACTCATTCCACCTACGTTGTGACACATTACATGTTTGCATGAAATTATAAAATTTTCACGAAATCCTACACAGACGAAATCATACATAAAATTTTTTTTAAGGGTTGATTTGGGAATATATTATTTTAGTAACTTTTTTTAATTTTTTAGTTAAAATTTTAACGAAATCCTACCGACAAAATCATACCTAAAATTTTTTCTAATGGTGGAATTTACCCAAGAACGGTTTGTACAAAAATAAATAAATTAATGAAAAAAAAAGACATTAAGGATAACTATCTATTGAAATCAATCGATCGGTCAATTTCTTGAAATTACTTAATTTGTCTATCTGTTGAAATTTACCAAGCTTATTTTCCTATCTGTTGAAATTTATCAAACTATCTACCTGTTGAAATGTGACACATGTCACTCATTCAGTACCCTATCTGTTAAATATCACGTATTTCTCTACTGCACCACCATCACCTACTACGCCAACAACTTTCCAACATGTTTTTATCACTAAATAAGATTTTACTTTTAATGCCTTATACCCTCTTTAAATTTGACTTTTCACTAATTTTCTCTTAAAATTACTACCTATTTAAAATGAATAGAAGTTAATATTTCCAAACTTTTAAGGCAATTTTTTTAGAAAAATGATTTTCCAAAAGTGCAATAGGACTCATTGCCCCCCTTAAGGCTCCTCTCCTACCACTGAATTGGCCCATCCCAGCTCACTATTTTAAGAATTTAAAATTGATATTTATTTTAAGGAAAAGAAAAAAAAAATTGATATTTAATAGGGTGTAGCTGGGATGATTTTTTAGACCCATTTATTAACTGGGCATGGTTTGGAAATGTACTTGGGGGCCTTCCCAGTCCAATTATCAATATATATAATATGAAAAAATAAATGTACATAAAAAGTTTAGGTGTCAAGGTGAGTGAAATTAGTCGTCTAAGAAGTTTCTCTCTCTATATTTTTCTTCTCCAAGGGTTGCTAATCTAAAGCAGCAGTCAAGGTGGGAGAGGGAGTTTTCAGCGGCCTTCGACCTC
The DNA here is from genome assembly GCF_055761805.1 of Camellia sinensis. NCBI lineage: Eukaryota > Viridiplantae > Streptophyta > Magnoliopsida > Ericales > Theaceae > Camellia > Camellia sinensis. The sequence goes on from NC_138961.1 coordinate 73,651,776, forward strand.
CTCTCCTCTCCTCTCCTCCTACCCCTCTTTTCTCTTTCCTTTACTTACTTTGCTGAGCTTTGGCTTTCCTTCCTCTCCCTCCTTTGTGAGGGGTATCTTCTTCCCTTTGCTTCAACTCTGGTCATGGCCTTCACTGGATCTATCATCTCTCCTCTTTTCCGCCTCCATTCAGTGTCGCCTCTACGTCTGCCTCCTGTTCAGCCATCATCGCCCTTGCTCACCGTTCTTTCTCTGTCGGATTCACAGCCTTCCTTCCCCAAATCTGTCGCCTTCAACATTGCTGAATCCGCCACCGCTGTTGGAAGTTTTTGATTTGTGGGTTTGTGTTTTTGCTTTTTGTTTTTTGGTTTTTCTTTGTGTTTTGTTCTGTTGTTATTTGGTGTTTTGGAGTCCATCAATGGTGTGAGTGTTAGGTTTACCCTCTTTATGGTTGGGATCTATGATTTATCTCAGATATGCTATATTGCCGAACTCTTATGATTGACTCTGCTTCGCAGTATGAGCACAAGCACAAGATGTGCATCTAAATATTTTCATAGTTTCTCTCATTTGTGCTCCTTGCTATATTTTTACTTTGCTTAATGTAAGTTTTGGGTTGGATGGATGGTTGTAAGTGCCATTTGACTTTCCTTAATGGATTTTTCTATGGATCGAGAAAAAAAAAAAGTGAGTGAAATTTAAATCCATAGAGAGAGACAAATAACATTATGGCTCCATTTGTTTTCAGAGGTGGAATGGAGGAGATTAATAATGAGGAGATTGATAGTGAGGGGATTAAGTAAAATTGTGTTTGTTTTGATGCTAGTTGTTAATGTGGGGATTGTTAAATTATTACCCTATACAAGAAATATAAAACATTAAAACAAATAAAATTATGATTTTTACTTAACAAAAAATACAAAACATTAAATATTAATGTTAAAAAAAATGCCCAACATGTAAATAAAAAAATAAAAAAATCTAATCCCATGGGACTAATTTCTTTATACTATCTCCACCTCCTCTATCTCAATCCCAACACCAAGCATAATTATCCTTTTAACATGGCTGAGCATGAATTTTTTGAAATATTTTGCAATAATCTTCAACCAATGTTCAAACTTGTATCTCGTAACACTGTTAGGGCGGATGTCCTTGATGTTTATGAAATAGAAAAGGCCAGGTTATATCAATTTTTGGATGAACTCTCTTCTAAGATCACCTTGACAACTGATATATGGACTTCAGACCATCAGAATTTTGCCTATACATGTTTGACTGCCCATTATGTGACTAATGATTGGGAGTTAAAGAAGAAAATCCTTGTTTATAGACGCATTGATTACCCGCATGATGGAGACCATTTGTTTAGCTTTATCAAAGATATAATTTTAGAGTGGAACATAGATAAGAAGTTGTTTTCAATGGTAGTCGATAATGCAACGAGTAATAATGTCATATCGAGACTCTTAAAACGATGGCAACATGACCAAGGATTACTTCATTTGGGTGGACAATTGCTTCATGTGCGTTGTAGCGCGCACATATTGAATTTAGTTGTTCAGGATGGTTTGAAGGTGATTAGGAGTCTTATTTCAAAAATTCGAGAAAGTGTGAGATATTTAGGGAGGTCTCCTTATGGAAAACAAAAATTTGATGTTGCAGTGAATCATGTTAAGTTACATCATAAAAAGAAAGTCCCCATGGATGTTTCTACCAAATGGAACTCCACTTATTCAATGCTTGAAGCTGCATTAGATTTGAAAAGTGCATTCCACCGCTTAGGGCAAATTGACAAACAATATATGCACAATCCTTCTGAGGATGAGTGGAATGTAGCAAATGTGATTTGTGGGTGCTTGAAGATTTTTTTTGATGCTACATCTCACTTTAGTGGTACCACTTTTCCTATTTCAAATGTGTTTTTTCCCGATATTTGTCTTATTCAACTTGAAATGAAAAAATGGGAGCAAAGTGAGTATGATTGCATTCGATTGATGGCTGGTCCAATGAGAGTGAAATTTCAAAAATATTGGGAAGAATGTTCTTTGGTGTTAGCAATTGTAGTGGTTCTTGATCCGAGATTTAAAATGGACTTGATGGAATACTACTTTGGGCTTATTTATGGTGTTGATGCTAATAAGCATATTCAGAGGGTCCGTAATGGTTTTGTTGATCTTTTTTATGAGTATAGGAGTGATTCTTCTGATTCTATGAGTAACATTGCACTTGTTTCTGTAAATAGTAGCTCAAGTGGTAGTCAATTACTTGTCGGTTCTTCGAAACAAGAAAGTTTGGCTGCTTTTCATGCGTGGTATGCCCAAGAACGTGCTTCTAACATTCATGCCTATCAAAAATCAGAGGTGAAGCAATACTTGTAGGAGTTGGTGTTTCCAAGTAATGAGAGCTTCAATATTCTACATTGGTGGAAAGTGAATAAAGCAAAATTTCCTACTTTGGCAAGGATGGCTCGTGATGTTTTAAGTGTTCCAGCTACTACGGTTGCATCAGAGGTAGCGTTTAGTGTAGGAGGTAGGGTGATTGATGAGACACGTGCTTCATTACTTCCAGATATTGTGGAGGCCTTGATCACTTGCAATGATTGGATTGAATCAACCAAAAATAGAAGTAAGTGAAATATTGAAGTTTTTAAATAATTAGATGTTCTTTAGTTTAGTTCTATAAATATTTTAATGTCACATTATTTTGAAATTGCAGATGTAGACGAATGCTGACATGAGTAGATGGATTGAATTGAATCACTTGGTTTGTCATTTTCATTGTTTTCTGTTATCTTAAGCTGAACTTTTGATTTTTGTTTTCTGTTATCTTAAGCTGAACTTTTGTTTTCTATTAGGAGAAGTTATCTTAAGTTATCTTACGCTGCAGCCTTGTCACTGTCACATATGGGTCAGTATATTTCTCATCTCTGCCTTTTACAATCTGGGTTTTTTCATTGAATCATATCTGTATGTGGGTTTTGATTAACTAAAACCATAATTGGTACCTTTCTTGGCCCTGATTCAAATCAGGTTAAAATCCTGATCTGGTTTTTACTCTCCTCCACAATTCTTTATGACAAGCTATTTTACCCAGATTATCTAGAAGCATTGAAGCTCATGCACCTGCTTGTGTGCATGAATTAATAATGATGTTACAATACTATTAATCTTACTTAATGACAATCATCAATATATAAGGGGAAATGACCAGCATATATGAGAACTCAACTAGACTTAAATCATGCACCCACCTGCTATTTGTTAATTAACTCGAGCATCTTACATTCAGGCTTTCCCCTTGTTTTTGTAGCATCTTCAAAGGTATGTACTTAAAATTCCAAGGATGGCCTGATGGGCCTTGATGCTCCTAACATAAATTGTCTCTATGGACTTTCTCACATGATATTTATTTTTAATTTTATATTCTCTTGCTACTCATTATCTTCATCCAGCTTGCCGATTTTTAAAATATGTTTCTTGGTGCTTCTGCAATTAGTAATTTAGTACCATGTAAATTGTAATTTCTTCTCTCTTGTAGAATTTCTTCGCTTAACTAATTAGATAATCATGGATGATGCAACAAAGTAAAAGTAACCTACATGAGCTTTGGCTCTTTGATAACATTCCCCTAGGGCTGCAAGAATATTATTGCATCATTTGGATTACCATAAAAAATTGCTTACTTTCTCTTTCTCTCTGTTGTCATTATACAGTGAATTACCATTACCATTTGAATAACTTACATCAGTTTTTAGTAAAAGAGTCTCATCTTTAGCCCAAAATTTTAAACTTCCTTATATGCTAAATTTGACTATTTACTACTATAAAACATTACTTTATCATGCATCTTCCTCGATAATTATTGATTCCTTGTGTTGTTCTACAACACAAATTCCAACAGACTTTTTGATACTTAGGTTGAAATTAAAATATTCCAATGTCTTCATCTCCTTGATGATGAAATTCAATTAACTCAAAGTCATACATGTACACATGTTTGCAATGAGATAGTTTGCATTGCTTAGAATCACATACAGTTTAAAGTTTGAATTGAAAACACTTGGCACTTCTGAAATGCTTGTCTTCTAAAAGGCTACCATGTGTTCGTCCCATCAAATAGGGATTTGCTTTTTGACATTTTTGTTATTGATGTTCTAAACTTCTTTTTCTTTCGTTTGATGACTTCTATCATTTCTATTGAAGATGTCTCACTATTTTTGGCTTTGAAAGAGGTGACCCTTCTTGTGCTGAAATGTGGGTATAAATGTATAAATCAATTGTCAACTATTATAACTATTTTATTTTTGTCTATGGTTGCCATGGTTTAGCATTGATGAGCTAGATAGCGGAAAAAATATTAAGTTTCATGATTTAACTTTGAATGAGTTACATAAAAAAAATATTAGGTGCATTTTTTTATAAGTAAGATACTTAATGATTTAGTTTCATTCATGATTTATTAATTAATGTGTTCTATTTGTTATTTTGGGAATTTTTTACAATGAAAGTAGTTAGTTATCTTTGTCTAGGTAGGTAGGTATTCATTGTGTTGTGTGTGGTTGTGATGATTATGATGATTTGGGGCAAACTCTTTTAAAATGTTTGTAAATTCCAACGGTTTATCGTCACAAATAAACCCAACTTCAAAATTGCGCAGTTCAAGGTTCTTTTAATCATTAGGGGAATCTTGCATTTGAAGGGAGGCTTTCATATCCTATTGCCATGGGTAGCAGAGTTTCTGCCATTATCTCTTAGGATATGCCATGAGAATTACATTACATTACATACTCTTTAAGATATATGTCAATTCCAATTATATACATTTATTAGTGTTCCAGGGTTGTTTTTCTTGACTACTTTTCTTTCATGGCTTGTGTTGTTTTCTCTATGCAGGTTGGTGCTAGCTTTATGGATGCTTGCATCTTTGGGATGATTAAGGGTTTAGTTTTTTTGTTTTAGCTTTAGGCTAGCTTAGGGAAGTTCTGTCCATTTGTGTTCCTATTAATGTCGTTTTCATCTATACTTGCTTTTTTGTTTTAGGTTTTTTAGCTCTACTCAGATGAGGGATTGATCTGTTTGCTTTTTGTATACATGTCTCCTTATTATGTTTTGTCCATTTTTTTTATTTATTTTTTTCCCAAAAAAGCATTGAATCTATTAGATACTAAAAAAAAAATAGTTTTGTATAATCTTATGAGTAATTGAAGTATTCAAAATTTGATGTTACAAACAATGTTTTTTTTTTTTCATAATTGGAATTTTATTGACTTTATCTATCAATGGGTGTATTATCCACAAGACCCTTTTGCCTCCTCTGTCTTATCCTAATCTTCCATTTCAATCTTGATCTCATCCCACTGTCTGAATCTGCATCTGATTACTCAACCTTGGTGTACAAGGACTGTGCAAAGCAAGAACTATCAGATCCAACTGAGGTTTACTCACAAGCAATCTCAACACTTTTATGGTCTCTGATTTCACAGTCCTCCAATGCCAAGTTCTTCAAAACCACCACTGGCAATGGCTATGGTTGCTAACCACAAAGAGAGAGAGAGGAGGAAAGGAAAAAAAAAAGGAAAAAAAATTTCAGATCGGATCGAATTATACGGAACGGATATCTGTTTAAAATGGATCGGATCGGATTACACGTAATCAGATTTCTAATATTCAGATTCGGATCCGGACCCAAATTAATGGTTAATCAGATCGGATCGGATTCTGACTGATCTGACTCGAATCCGACCCGTTGACAGGCCTACTCACTATCAGTCTCTTCACTAACAATCCTCTCACTATTAATCCCCTCACTATCAATCCCATCCATTCTATCTCTGAAAACAAATGGGGGCCCAAGGCCCATCCTAATCCCATGGAATTATGAATCACCTCTCCATCTCCCAAAACAAACACAAAATATTGTGAGTCCCACCTTCATTTCAATCCCAATCCCATCTCTATCTCACAAAACAAATGGGGCCTATAATCTAACTACTAGCATGCTAACCGCTATCGTGTATCAAAAAAAAAAAAAAAAAGTCCATACCTAAAATGCAATGCCTAAATATTAAGTTTTGTGTTAACTCAACTACAAAATTATTGATTTTATAATATTTATTTTTACTATTTAATATATGAATTAATGGAAGGACTCAAAATTGTAATATCATTTTAAAACCGAGCTTAGGAGAGATCTTTATGTCCCAAGACGGGTTGAGCCGGCAGACTTGGACACAAGAAAATTTTTATGAGCAATGGTACAAATCTTACTAAAAGCATGTATGTCTAAACACCGTTAGATATTTAAGTATCAATACTTTTTAATCACTAATTATATTTTGACTCTAGTATTTTTAGTAAGATTCTTGGTAAAAGTAAATTCAAAAAATCTTAAAAATTAAAATGCAAGAGTCCAAATATGACTGGTTGTCAAACAAACAATGATACTTAAACATCCAATGATATTTAGACAAATGCTTTTAGTACGATTAGAGTTCAAATGTATTTAACATTGCTCTAAAAATTTTCCATTGCTTGAACTACAACTACACGTTCCAACTAAACTTTTAATTTAGAGAGAGAGACAGAGAGGGAGAGATTTGGGAAGGATAGATAGCTTATGATATGATTTTAGAAAGTATTTGATTACTTTTATTCGATAAAAAGATTTGGAATAGTCAACCAGCTTTCAATAATAACCACAATCAAATATTCTATTCAAACAGTGTGAATCAGTGTTACTTTGGCCGTCATCAAACAAAGCTGTAGTTTGTTACGACAAGAAAATCGCTAAACCTTACATTGCACCCACATCAAATGCAGAGATCCAATCTTCCAGAATCAATGCATACTATCAGGAATTCCACTAGATACCATTGGTTCAACTACAGGTTTAAGCCCACCACACGATCTCAAAACTGATTCAAAAAGTTTCTCAATCTCTGGTGCACACCTAGTGAAAGACCTACTCCAGAAGTTGTATTTTGGATTTTGCATGACCCAAAAAAAAAAATAAAATTTTAAGAGAACATATGAACGGCCAAACAACACTTTGGTGGTGGTTTGAAGTTACCTTGATAAGCTCAATGAAAGTGATCAAAAGCCCCCAAGGATGAGGTCTATTCACAATTAATCGTTCCAACAAAACTCTTGTTATTTGCTCTTATATAATTTCCTGTCCAACAAGGAATGCGAAGCTGTGAGCAGATCGCATTTTGCATGACTAGTGTAAAAATCCTAAACTTAACTAGTGTAAGTCTCAAAGATCAAGAAGTTATTACTATTCATTCTCTCAGTTTTAACCACAAAATTTCGGGAGAATTCAATTCTTCTGGTTATACTTGTAGGCAAACAAATCCTATGAATCTAAATTGTAATTTATGTTCAACAAAGAGAGAGAGAGAGAGAGAGAGAGAGAGAGAGATAGAGAGAGACAGAGAGAGAAACTAATCTGGTTAGCATTCACAAGCAAGTAGAGAAGAACATAGGAAAATAAATTTGTATGGTTGTTTGGGTAGCATAGTTGATTCACGATTGCACTAAGGAAGAGATAACGCCCTTCGGAGTCAAAGTCCGCAATCAGGATCCAGAAGATGTCCATGGCAATCAAAAGTTCCACGGAATCATTGTTTGTCATCTGTGCAAGTGGTGTGGATTTTTGCTTCCAGTTGTTGGATAGTTTGCAAAAAATCCCAAGATAGGGGACAATTTTAGTGATAGTTCTGGTTTTACAGCAGGAAAAAGACATTAGTATGCAGATAGAAGAAATGCTTATAAAACACTCCTTGTGCACTTTTCGGTTGTGGTGCACAGTAGTGCTATTACAACTGAAATGATGCATACAACAGAAGTACTCCATGTCATATTCAAGAACTAAAGAAATGTAACTACTGCCATAGTACATTAGAAAGAGTCATTTTTGTAAGAAACACAATGGTTTTTTGATGACTTTAATTCAATATTAAAGTGGGTGTCAATCCTCAATTGAGGTGGAGTAAAGTGGGTTTAGATTCTTTGTAATGAAATCTTTACACCGCAAAAAGAATGACCAAAAACCATTAAGGTTTGAATGAGAAATTGACTCATTAAGTTGGCCTCATGAAAGAGGTGTTGGGAAAGGTGTAAAACCTTGTATCCCACATTGATTGTAGATGAGAGCATTGATGAGTATTGTTAATCCTATGGTTTGATTTTGATGATTTCTAAAATATTATAAAATAAATTGCGATTTTTTAATACATATTTTTTTTACAATCATTTGACACAAAATATGAAAATAAAATTTGTCATTAGATATAGACTGCACCATTTTAAAAATAACTGAATTTATTGTGCATCTTTTGAATACTTTAATTTAATATAAAAATAAATAAAAATCAATTCAAATCATTTCCATATCTTTTCTTATTCATTCTCTTCCTTTGATTGATTTGAAGTGTTTCTTGGCAAGAATGATGCAAGTCCAAAAGGCTAATGACTTCAAATGGCAAAAAAATATAAGAAAAGAGGACCCTACCTAGAATCTCTTTGCAATGGCTAGGTTTTTTTTTTTTTTTTTAGCTATAAAAGAAGCTTTGTGGAGAAAAGAAAAGACATAGAAGTGAAGTGAAAAAATTTTGTGATATTCAAAAGTTCATAATATTGTGTGGTGTTCTATCATTGAGTTATATAATTTTTTTTTAGAGAAATTTATTGAGTGTTTAAGCTTTTCTTGTAAGAGGGTTTCCTATCCCTTATCATTTTTCTAAAAGAGAGTTATATTTGTGTGAGTGATTTTTTTTATTTAAAATCACTTGGGTTAGGTGTGATCAGCATCAGATTCACAACTAGTTGGCTGGAGTGACCAGGGTTGATCAATAATTAAGGTTTGCTTGCACCTGTAAAGCTAGGAGTGTAATTTCTATTTGACGAATAGTAAAGAACTCTCAAGGAGGATCTTGAGGAGTGGATGTAGGCTTGGTTTGAGCTGAACCGCTATAAATTTTTTGTTTGCACTCTCTTCCCTTCCTTCGCTTAATTTATTTTTATTAGTCTCATTTATATTACATCATATTTATTTCTTATTCGGATTATATTTTAATTTATTACTCATCTTTATTGTTTCATGTTGTTAATTGTTTATTATTTGGGTTAACTTTTTAATTTAGTAATTTATTTAAGAAACCCAATTCACCCCCCTCTTAGGTTACTTTCTGGGTAGCAATTGGTATCAAAGTAAGGGCTCTAGTATGTTTTTTTACTTAACAGTCTTAGAGTTGATCAATGGCAACTATTATAGGAGCACAAATTATTGATGGTCACTCACCTTCCAAGCCTCCATATTTTTTTGGAATTAACTATAGTTATTGGAAAAATAGAATGATGATATATATTCAAGGCACAGACTATACGGTGTGGAAAATTATTTAAAATGGTCCAAATATTCCTTTCAAAATGGTAGATACAAAGAAAGTCCCTAAAACAGAAGATGAATAGGATGAAAATGATATTAAGAGTATTCAAGCAAATGCTAAAGCCAAACATGTATTATATTGTGCACTTGATCCTAATGAATTTAATAGAATTTCTGCATGTGACACTGCTAAAGAAATTTGGGATGAATTAAAAGTTCCGCATGAAGGCACAAATCAAGTTAAGGAGTCACGTATTAGTATGCTTGTTCATAATTATGAATTATTCAAAATGAAATCCGATGAATCTATTTCTGAAATGTTTATCAGATTTACTGATGTTACAAATTCTTTGAAAAATCTTGATAAAGTATATACTAACAGTGAAATGGTACGAAAAATTCTCTGGTGCTTACCAAAGAATTGGGAACCGAAAGTGACGGCAATCCAAAAAGCCAAGGATCTCAACACACTTGGTTTAGATGAACTTCTTGGGTCATTAATGACCCATGAGATTTTGATGAAGACCAACGATGATGACAATGACAAAAAGAAGAAAGGAATCGTATTCAAAACATCAACTCAAGAAGTTAAAGACTCTAACAACTCAAGTGATGAAGATGGTGACATTGCCATGGTCACTAAAAAAGTTTAAAAATTTATTGAAAAGAGATGAACAATTTAAAAAAGGATTTCACAAAAAATCATTCAATAAAGATGAAGGAAAGAAAGACCAAATAATCTATTATGAGTGTAAGAAACCGGATCACATTAAATATGATTGTCCTAACTTAAAAAAGATGAAGGAAAAAAAGAAAAACAAAAGACCTATGGCAGCATAGGGAGAAAGTGACTACAGTAGCTCAAATAGCGAATCGAACGACTCAGAAATGGGAACATTCTTGACCATGTTCGATTCTAGGTTAAGTGGTGAGACTACTTTTGAATTAAATTTCCAACTGTTGGATTTTCTAAGTATTAAGTTTAATTTCTAGAAACATAGGAAGTGAAATTCTGTTGTATTTTTTCAAATGGCAATTGTCACCAATGATGCTGCTATTGCTAATGTTGGTAGGGATCTGAACCCTGGGCAACTAGCTTGCCAACCCCAACTATGACCTCTGTGGTCAACCCTAGTGTTACCCCGGTTGTTCCGGGAGGACCACTTAGTCACCATGAGCACCCAGAGAAATTTGCTAGGGTGAACTTCAAGAGATGATAGCAAAAGATGTTGTTCTACTTGACCACGCTGAACCTTACAAAGGTTTTGAGCAAGGATCCTCCAGTCGTGGCAGAGAATGAGCTAGACAGGCAGAAGGTCACGGCGCTTGACACATAGAAGCAGACAGACTATCTTTGCCAAAACTATCTGTTCAACAGCTTGGCAAACTCACTCTACAGTGTGTTTTGTGCCAAGAGCTCAGCAAAGGAGTTATAGGAATCTCTGGATAAGAAATACAAGACTGAGGATGTCGGGGCAAAGAAATTTGTCATTGGCCAATTCCTGGACTTTAAAATGATAGATTCAAAAACTATGATAAGCCAAGTCCAAGAGTTCCAAGTGATCTTGCAAGAAATTCATACTGAGGGGATGCCTTTGAGCGAGTCATTACAAGTTGCTATGATCATTGATAGACTTCCCAATGGTTTGAAGGATTTCAAGAACTACTTGAAGCACAAGCGTAAGGAAATGTAAGTTGAAGATCTGATTGTCTGACTCCAAATTGAGGAGGATAATAGAAAGAAATGAGGGAGTACCTTGTAGCTTCACTTTTCATGCTCCTTTCGGATAAGATTAGCCCTACAGTTCGGTCTCTCGTGGTTCTGAATCTGATTCCACAAGTGCAATGTGAAATAGATAAACACAAATGAGTCCAAATCCGACAATTCTTTTAGAAAAACGATTTTGAATCAAAATGCCAAAAATGGATTGCGATGCCAAATACAGAGTCACCACCTAAATATTTTTGAGAAATTTAGGAAACCCATGACTCGTGCTAAAGCCCACATGTCCGTCATCGCCAAAGTATCTCAACTCGAGAGCTTAGGTACGAGAGGTGAAGGTCATGAATTGAGCACCCCCGCTCGCCCAATCAAAGATCGGCCTCTACTAATCATGATGTGATTCTTATTTATATTATATGCTTTTGTTCTGAATATTTAGGCTAATTTACCATGTGACGCACAGACAAGAATAGACTAATTTGCAAAAATTAGAACACTTTGATTTCATGCTTGTTTGAAAATTGTTTTGAATATGCTTTACTTGAAAATGTGAGTTTGCATGTACATTTATCAATTCATCCCAATTTTGGCAATTAGCCTTCATCCACAGGGATTCAAGTAGATATATCAATTAAGCACTTAGCCTCATGGAAATTACGCTTATCATGGCAATAAACACACGCATGCAATATGCTAAAGCAATAAATGCTCACCTAGTACTCCTGAGGTGAGCCAAAAGAAAGAAATAGTTAGAAAAGATGCATGATCTTAACTAATGCAATATGCCTAACGCAACACATACAATTATGCAATTAATGGGCTTGGCTACTAACATGGTATTTGAATCAATTTTGATAGCATGCGGTCTAAGCATGTATTCAAATAAGTGTTTAGTTAACAATGCGAGTTAGAATGATGAGTCGAACCCTACATGCAAGACTAATGGATGCTTTATACATGGAAAAAAAGCTAAAATAAACATGATGTTCTAAGCTACCATTATAAGCGGGTAAATAAAAGGGAGAAAGACGTGGGGTTGGAAGACATACACATTATTACATATTTGCCCTCGCACAAGAGGGTCCGAATAAATGTCCTAATGCTAATTTAGTATAATTAACTAACAATTACAAACCAAATGAAATAAATTAACTACACTAGCTAATTATTACAATTGAAGATTGACCTAATGAATAATACAAAATTAACAAGCTACTAGTTTACGAGTCTACTACTTTACAACATACTACTATTAAACATAATTTTAACGAGCCCCGAGGAACGAGGGAATGCTCATACATGAATGCGGTTTCCACCAGAAGAGTCCTTTGTTTGGCTGCCAAAATATTTCTATCGCACAGTTAGAAAAATGAACTGTTTTTTTTTTTTTTTTGGCCTCAGCCTCTGCTTTGTTCTGTAAAAAATAAAAATAAAAATAAAAATAAAAATAAAAATAAAAATAAAAGTGGTACTGCCAAGCTGAAAAAGGTGGCTGGCAGGCCAGAAGTGGTGGTCGGCCGCCCACTAAAATGGCCTACTGTACGGAAATGGTGGCATGTCGGCCACTAATGTTTGGTTTCTCCTGCTATAACAAAAAACAAACAGAGCACAAACAGAGTATTTCCAGGGGATGTTTGTTCACCCTGCCTCTCGTTATCATTAATCAGGTCAAATAAGGGGTAGGCTTGATTCGCAAACCATCAGCCAATGCAAATTCATTGCATGATGGCTTATGAAACAAGGGATACAATAAATGCACAATTAAAACTCACAAAACCTCTCCCTCTCATGGAATTGAGCAAGAGAAGTGGTTGACCTTGGAAACTTGAACAATTTCATCACTAACAAGTATGAAATGACTCAAGATTCCATGGGCTCAATTAACGTCCGATTGAACCCCAAACCATGTTATTATCTTGGTCCATTTTATTCCAATTTAGTTAGCCCTTTTTAATTACCTTTCATTAGCCATTTGAGTCCAAAAAAGAGCATTAAGTCCACTAATGGAGGGAAGTGTCAAACCAAGGGTTGTCTTAGGCATAAGAGATCATGTTTGTTGGTAATGAACCCCCAAAGGGATTAAACCATTAAACACAAGGTCACCTCTCAAGCTTAAACAACACTCACTTTGAAGCAACTCTCAAAACAAAGAGAAAAAGCCAAGAAATAAGGGAGGTTGCAGATGTGATTAAAGGTGCACTCAAGTACGGAAAGCTTGAAATGAATGCTATCAACTCAAATAGGTTTATGTCTAATGCCTAAAACACCAAACCTATGAGGACCACTACACTACAAGCATGCAATGCAAAGCATAAATGAAAGTAATACATAAAGAAGTCTTAAATTAGCTCAAAACAGTGCTGGAATTAAAGTAAAAATAGCTAAAAGAATGGAGCAATTAAGCTAGCAAACAAGCCAAAGGAGAGGAGGCAAACCCCTCTATTTTTTGGACTTCAAAACAACATTGTTAGCCTCTAAAAACCTCTAAAAATTAGTGGTAAAAAGCTCCAAAAAAATTGACAAAAAGATAGGAAACACTAGGACCAAAGCTTGGAAAACAAGGTTCGATGAAGGCTGATTAACCCCTCCACCTTTGGTAGCTTTAAACCACAAGTTTCGGCCCATAAAAACAATATAAAAATAGCCCAAAAACAGTAAGAAAAGATAGGAAATAAATAGTATAAAGATACTCAAAATTATGCCTCTTGAAGCAAGGCAACTCTTTTGTTGACAAACCAAAAATTCCACACCCTCAAGAGCTAAAGTGCAAGTTCAAAACACCTCAGCAAATAACCCTCAAGATTTGGTTTAGAGTGTTTAGGCAAAGGGTAGAGAAGTTGCAAGAGAGAGAGAGAGAGAGAGAGAGAGAGAGAGAATTGTAGAGAGAGACTTTTGTTCCAAAATTTTTTCTAACCCTAAAACATGTGAATGAGTCATCTATATATAGAACTATATGTGACTACCTCTGAAATATCTATACAGACACAACTGGTATCGTGCATGCATCTGTAGAGACAACTGGCACAACTGGAAAAAAATATCTGAAATTTTACACAAGTGGCCGGTAGGCCACTAGTGGGTCTACAGGTCACTAGATGGTTAGGCTTGAAAAGCTACTGTTTTGGTCCAAAAACAAGGCACAAGGTTTGTGGCTTTTTGAGGCTCAAAACTGAGGTTTCATGCAAAGGATATCGAGCATTTGGACAAGCGTATGCATTCATCATTGGGTGATCAATTGGTGGAGCCCAAGTCTTAGGGGTAGTCAAAAATGGGGTGTCTACTGTTGCCCCTCTTTGAGAAAGCTCGAAGCCATGAAATGACGTGAGTGAATGTCAAAGCCTAGAGACGACCCATTTTGACAAGGCTGTAAGACTTGGGCAAACATTGAAGACATAAAGCAAATTGGTTGAGCTCGAAAGCTGCCTACGTATCCTTTTGCAAGGAATCAAACCAGCGTAGTTCAGGGGCACGATGCAAATGATATGCCAAAAATGGACTCACACACTTCGCGAAGCCAGTTTATTATGAGAATCCGTGCTCATGCAAGATAATGCATGAAGTAACAACAGAATAATTGTAAAGAAGTCCAATTGCGTTTCACACAAAAAGAAATGAAAACATACTCTAACCACGCCGAAATCGTGAGGAAATGAGAGAAACTGCTTAGGGTCACGTCTCACGCGTCCTGAGATACTCTAATCAAGCTAAAATCGTGAGAAGAGGAGAAAAACCACTCAAGGTTGCGTTTCACGCGTACCCCGAGATACTCTAATCATGCTGAAATCGTGAGAAGAGGAGAAAAACCGCTCAAGGTCGCGTTTCACGCGTCCTGAGATACTCTAATCACGTTGAAATCGTGAGAAGAAGAGAAAAACTACTCAAGATCACGTTTCACGCGCACCCCAAGATACTCTAATCACGCTAAAATCGTGAGAAGATGAGAAAAACCGCTCAGGCTCGTGTTTCATGCGGACCCCAAGATACTCTAATCACGTTGAAATCGTGAGAAGAGAAGAAAAACTGCTCAGGGTCGCATTTCACGCGTCTCTCGAGATACTCTAATCACACTGAAATCGTGAGAAGAGAAGAGAAACTACTTAGGGTCGCGTTTCACGCACACCTCGAGATACTCTAATCACGCTGAAATCTTGAGAAGAGGAAAAAAACCGCTTAGGGATGAGTTTCACATGTCTTGAGATATTCTAATCATGCTGAAATCGTGAGAAGTGGAGAAAAACCGCTCAAGGTCTTGTTCACGCGCACCCCGAGATACTCTTATTACACTGAAATTATGAGAAAATGAGAGAAATCACTCAGGGTCACATTTCACGCGCACCCCAAGATAATATGATATATACAAAAAGTATAAGATTATGCAATAGATGCACAAAGTGAACGGGGTGCGAAAATCAATATAATGACAACGCATGTTCTATGGAAGATTATAGACAATTGATACATGATGTTAATTGAAAGCATGTTCTATGAAAGAATCGAAAGCATGTTCTATGCAAAACTGAAAACATGTGAGTTATGACTGATGCAAAGTGCAGATGCAACATAAGAGGTATGTGAGAGTGCACGTTCTATACAACAGAAGATAACAGATATGTAAATCGACAAAACAGACAAAAGTGACATTCGACGCTGACCTCCAATTTACCCTTTGAAGGTTTTGCAAAATGCTTAAAAGGATAGAACTTGCTCATATTTGAAATTGGGGCACGTTCGCGTATCGGAGTATAACGAGCATTGGAACGGCGCAACCGAAGCACGATTCCTGAGCTCCTTAGAAATCAATCTAGAGCCAAAAGAGGACCTCTTATATATTGTTAGAGCAAAAAGGAAACAAAACCCAGCACTGGGCCACAAAAGAGGCTTGCCGGCCACTAATAATGGGCAGCCGCTCCCTTTTAGGGGTCGTTCGGGGGCAAAAGAGGATTTCAGCACGGATGTTGTTTACTACTCCACCACACTTCATTTCCTCACACACCCATGTCCGAAATCACTCTCCCTCTCTCTATAGGTGCTTTCTCTCTCTAAATTTGTGCTTTGTTCGTGTTTTCCAACGCCCCAGGCAAACTTTATTCGTAAACCCTCTTTGGCCCTCTTCACTTTGAACCAATCAGATTTTGTTTTCGTTGATTTTTTTGGGTTTTCAACACTTTGGCCTTATTCCCCTCGATTTTTTCTTGGGTTTTGTGACCTTTTCTAGGTTTTGACATTTTCTCTCTCTAAGGGTTGACTTTTTCTTAGTTTTCTTTCTTTTCTCCATTTTTCACCAGTTTTCACCTTACTTTCCAGATGGCGGATGACATTCTTCATGATGATGCTCCCCCAGAGGTTCCACCTGTACTTCCACCTGCTGTTGAGGTTGAGAAGCCTATAGCTGATGAGGCCAGCAAGGCAGCAAAGGACGTTGCAGCTGATTTTGAGGCCAAGGAGGTCTTTGCTCCAGGGCCCGAGTTGTTACTGCTGAGACTGAGGCCATTTGACCCGACTACTTACCATCCACAGACACATGCGATGGCGCCTGGAGGCATGGCGTGCCATGATGATTTTGACAATGGCATACCGAAGAATATGTTGCTGAGGGAGCGGGACTCCCACTTCTCCCACGGCACTTCTGAGGTATGAACTTTAGCTTATGTATTCCCTCATAGCCTTTCATACAACTGTGTTTCATCTGACTGTCTTTTTTATCTACTTGTCTTCTAATTCATTCTTTCTTTGCTATCTTTCATCTGACTTGTTTTGTCTTTGTTGCAGGAGGACTCTCGTTCCTGTAGATGTTACAAGGCGGTTACGGCCTGGGACTAGTATTACGAGCTCCCCCCTAGGTCCGCGACCTTATCGATGAGGCGGCCTTCGGTTTATTCTACACCGAACTCTCACGCCACATGGCTATTTGGGCCTTACTTGGAGCACTAGTGGAGAGGTGGTGGGATACCACCAACTCCTTCCGCTTCTCTTCCACTAGGGAGATGACGATGACCCCCTATGACTTCATGATGATCATAGGCTTAGGAGTAAAGGGTGATATGATCTTTTTCGACATGGACATGGGCTAGTGGGAGGCGGCCTGGATCTATTTGCTTGGAGCAAGCCCACCCCTTTACAGGCCAGCTATGGTGCGATACAGTTAGTTCTTCGAGCGCTTCCGCAGGAGTCAGCCTGAGACTCAAAAGGAGGTAGAGCAGTATACCCGGGCTTCTTGATGTATCTTCTCGGTACCACCTTGTTTGTGAACAGGTGGAATACTGTGGGCTTATATCTGCTGAGCGCCCTTATGACCCTGCCCTGAGTCCAGTTTTATGACTAAGGTGGAGCCACACTTGCTACTTTTTACGGCTACATGAGCTCGAGTTCCCACATGAAGAGAGATAGAGTTGGAGGCTACTGGAGAGCTTGGGAGGTATGCACTGCACTTTCGATTCTGTTTACTTCTTATGCTTTCTGCTTTGCATTTTTTACCTTATATCTATTCATGCACTGTGCTTTTTGCCTTGCACTTTCTGCTTACTATCTGTTCACACACTGTGCTTTCTTACAGCTGTGGGTTTACACCTACTTTCTGATCCTTGCCCCAAAGTTGTTGGACGAGATTGCTTCGACCGTGCCTTACTCAAGGCGATATGATGGTAAATGTCGCTTCTAGCGTTGTGATAACATGACCTTCCCTTTCTTTCCTCAATACTTTGACACGGTGGTCACCTGCCAGGTAATCCAAAACTCACAGTCATTTCTGCTTTATTTCCATTGCTACTGTTCTAATTCATACTTTGACAACTGATATTAACTAACACCCTGTACATTCTCTATTTGCAAATCACATGGCAGCCATGGGCGACGATGCCGGCTGGGGTCAGGGACCAGTACACTGGAGCGTGGGCTATGTCCCGATACCAGATATTGCTGGAGGGCCCATTTTGCCGAGCTTGGTTTCTGGGTGAGCGTTTCATACGCCAGACTATAGACTCACATGCCCCAGTCATTCCTATGCCACCCCCAGCATCCATGAGGACAGTCGATAGCCTCCCAACTGTGGCCATTATTCAGTTTATGGTAGGGCAGGATGCTGACTACTTCAGAGGGGAGGGGATTATACAGCCTTCATCCGGACTCATCTTATGCCACCTTTGACGGGAGATCGCGCAGGTAATGCAGCAGGTGCTCCTTCGGCTAGAAAGGCTGCTCAAGAGGCCGATGAGGGTATTGGAGAGGCCCCTCCCGCTATACGGGCTGCCAGTTGGCTGGCGATTCCTACTGTGCTTACTTGTTGGCGACCGGGTGGACAGCCTATCAGATTCCGATAGAGCCCCAGAGCCAGGGCACGGGTATGTCAGAGCTCCAGGCACACCTCAGGTATGGACCACACTTTTCAACTTGCATCCCATATTTTCCCATTTCCAGCTATTGATGTTCAAATTCACTTACAGGCACCCACGGAGTACATGGAGGGCCTTCTCCAGTTGGTTGCTTCTCTAGTTGGCATGGTGCATAGGAGAAAGACGTTGCTTGGTCTCCACAGTGTTCAGACATTCTCTCCCATTTTCGCATACATTTCACTATTAATGCACACTGTTGTGTACCACACTAACACTCAATACTCATACTGATACACGATATTGCACACTGATTTACTGATATGCATTCTGACACCGCCTCATATTGCACTGACATACTGCACTGCCTTCAGCATGATACTCTTACTATATACTACACTCTGTCGCATACTATATTTGATACTTTGATATTTCTTTCTTAGATCCCATCTGCACCAAGGGCACCAGTGGTAGCGGTAGCACCGGCGGCACCTCCTCCGGTAGCATGAATGAGAGATAGATAAGCCCCAATGCGCGGCCGAGATAAGCGTCAAGGTAGAGGCAGAGGCAGGGGTGCTCAGAGTCGGAGCAGCGAGTCCGAGCCAATTTTGAGGGAGGATGATATAGAGACTAGCGACTTCTAGGAGGCAGTGAGCTAACACTCTGAGTCATCTGAGAGTAGGGACGACGATGCTGGCTCGGGGTCAGAGAGCGGAGACGACGCCGAGGCTGGCTTTAAGTCTGGGAGCGGAGATGATGGTATTGATTCTGGCCTAGAGTTTGATTCTGATGATAGCGGTACCGACGGAGACAGTGCCCTTAAGTTCCCTTCGAGGAAGATGACAAAAAGGGCCTCTTGAGCTTGATACGATTGGCGCAGATTTTTGTACTTTTTGTTTAGTTTCCTTTTATTTTGGTAGCTTAGCACATGTACAGCTTCAGATAGGCTTTTACTTTTGCCTTTTGAAAATTTGTATTCTCTTTTGTAAAAAACTATGATCAAGGGAAAACCCCACAGTTTTATGAAAAGAGTTATTGTTTTTGCATCATGAGGACCACATTTGCAAAATGAAAATAGAGTTGAATTGTGAAACTGAAAATGTTTGTATTGGAATGAAGTTCTTAATCGGGTAATGTGCCGACCAACGACCAAAATATAAAATACAACTCGATAAACAAAAAAAAAAAAAAAAAAAAAAAACAGCTTGAACACAGCTAGGACATGCTTACTATAAACAAAAGACTCAAAACAAGACACTAAAACACAAAAACCAAGACAAAGCCAAAAGTGGATGGCTGGCCACAAAAAGTGAGTGGTAGGCCACTAAAAGTAGGCAATCGGCCACTTGTGGTACTTCACCAGATGGTTGACAACTAGCTTCGACTGACAGTCCCATCTTCTACAAAAGGTCTTTCTTTGTGATTTCTTCACCAGAACCTCATTTTTTGTTGTTGTTTCTTCCTCAAATGGAGATATTCCTTGCCAAGAAGCTCACGGATTGGATAGCCACTTTGGACGGGACGGAAAAAGGTAAATTTCTGAAGTTTTGATATAAATGCACTTTTTCTATTGAGTCATACTTTACTTTGTTTTCCGTTCCTCCATGCCGTGGCCCAATGCTAGGGCCCGGTTACACATGTATTTCGCTTCGGCGCATAAGAGATGTGCCTGACCCTTGAAGAATTTTGAGCATTGATGGAAACCCTACGCGATGAGAAAATCATGCCTCAGCCCCATTTTGGCCATGCTCAAGCTTTAGGACGAATGTGTGGGCTCATATTGTATGAAGCTCTATCTTTGGCTCATGACAGGGAGCTAGATATACCCGGCTTGACCCATCAGTTTTCTAACATCGAAAATAGAGGCGACCTTCTCTGGCGAGGCTTTTGGCAACATGCCCTTTGTGTATCAATGCTCGCACATTTTCTTCTTGCCCCTAGTTGCGACGGAGCCAGTATTCGGTTATTCGAAGTGGCTCAATGCTTGAAAGAGGATAAGAGTTGCATTGGTTTAGCACTGGTTGAGACCTTGATGGGTTTAGATGCTTTTCATAGGCGAGAGACCACCAGGTTTGTGGGGAGTCCACTACTGCTCCAAGTATTATTTCCCACCCTTTCTTATTTGTGATTCTCACATCGCTCAGTACTCACGCTCTATTTTCCCTTAAAACCCTTTCTTACTTTTCTCTCAACGCACATCTCTCTATTCTTTAATCTCTCTTATTTTTTATCCCTTTCCAAGTTTGACTTATGGATAAGATGAAGGTAGTCCACCCTTGTCCCAAGTATTCGGCTCAAGCTTACTTCTTCCGCCAACGGCTAGTGGACTTTCCCAACGAGGGATGGTGGTGCAACTGGATGTGCAGCAGATCTGCCACTGACATAGCTTGGCGTTGCCCCTACCTCAACTTGACTGAGATGAGCTACAGCATGTCCCGACAGGTGGGTGTTTAGTTGATTGGCCTTACCCACTATATGTTCTACTTCCCTTTCTGATTCCAACGCCTATTTGGACATGATCAGACCTGCCCAGATGAGGGGGTAGAATACCCGGCTTCATTCTTGATTTCGTGCTTCACACTTGTCTCGGTACCTCGCTACGTGTAGGACGAGAGAGCTTCTGGCCCCTGCCCCTAGTTTCAATTATGCCCTTTCTGGCGAATGCTTGGCTTGGCTCAAGGATAAGGCACAAGTCGGGCTAACTTTAGCTACAGAGGCTTCCACAAGCACGAACAGAGGACACAGGAGCACCTGACTCACCTATGCCCCTAGTTTATTGCCTTGACCTTTCTTTTCAAGTTTTATGATATAAAAGTAATTTTGATTTGTATTAGAGAGTTGGAGAATGTACTTGTGTTAAAATAAATGGAATTAAAGTTGTGAGCACTAAAAACTTTCCTTCTGGTTCCAAAATAGTCTAAGTTGTAAAAGGTAAAATTTTGAGAAAAATCAACTTTCATTAAAACTTTCCAAAATCATTTTCAGGAAATGATCACCACTTGACACGCACGGAATCAATCCTCAAGATGTATAACTCCAAATTAGAAGATCATAATTGCCCCTGATTGCATACCATTGTTGCTCTGCATTATACACTGGCTCTTCTGTGCAAAATGAAGATCACAACTAGGCTAATAGATAATGAACACAAATGACCTGATCAGACAAATGGACAGGACAGTTGAGTTGGAGATGGTTACGGCCAAACTTTAGGATGAAGTTGCCTACATATCCCAAAGATAGGAATCAGGCCTTACGTAGTTCAATTTGGGTTCAATCGTGTATTAACACTCTTCTTTTGCGCTCTAACTTTTGCCAAAGTCACCCTTTAGGGTTTTCAACCTTGCGAGCTCAGTTTTTCTTTATTTCTAATTTTTCATGCTCTAACTTTTGCCTAGGTCACCCTTTCAGGTTTTCGGCCTAGCGAGCCTCTAAGGGTAATATTTCTTCAACTTGTCCATGTTGATCGGTTGTGAAAATTGTAGGTCATCTAAGTCCATGAGGATAATCGCCCCTCCTGACCAGATAGATTTGATAATGTAAGGACCAATCCAATTGGGTCTGAACTTGCCCCTGGGGTCGTGGATGAGAGCTCGGTTGTCTTTCAGTACCATGTCTCCTTCCTTGAGATTTCTAGACTTGACCTTCTTATTAAAATCCCTAGCAATCCTATGCTGGTAGCCTTGGACGTGATACAATGCCTTTAACCTCCTTTTATCAAATAGCATTAACTCCTTAAACCTGTTTTTTCGCCAATCCGCCTCCGCTATCTGACACTCAACCATAACTCGTAACGAAGGTACTTCAATCTCAATTGGCAGAACGGCTTCCATCTCATATACCAGTGAATAGGGGGTTGCCCCGGTAGATGTCTAAATCGACGTTCTATAACCCTAGAGTGCAAATGGCAATTTATCCAGCCAGTCTCTGTAAGTTTCCACTGTCTTCTGTAGGACGTTCTTGATATTCTTGTTTGCGGCCTCAACAGCTCCTTTGGTCTGTGGTTTGTATGTGGATGACTTGTGAAAATCCACGTTGTAGTTCTCAAGCAGATCCACCACCTCTTTCTTGAAGTGCGAGCTGTTATCAAATATTATCTCATTTGGAACTCCGTACCAGCAGATGATGTTGTTTCTGATAAATTTGGCCACATGCGATACTTTCAACACTGCATAGGACTGAGCTTCCACCCATTTAGTAAAATAGTCAATCGCCACTAGGATGAACTCATGTCCATTCGATCCTTTTGGCGAAACAACATCGATAACATCAATTCCCCAGACTGAGAAAGGCCATGGCGAAGTCATGTTGTACAACTTTGACAGTGGGATATTCATGTGATTGGCATGGATTTGACATTTATGGCATCGCCACACAAAACCAATGCAATCCTCCTCCATAGTGGACATGTAATAACCTTGCCTGAGGATCTTCCGGGCTAGCATCACACCATTCATGTATGCTCCACACTCCTCTCCGTGAATGGCCTCCATAAGCCGTTTCGATTCATCTTCTTCAACACACAGCTTGTGCATTCCCAGATGACCTCTTTTGTATAGCTTACCTCCACAGATAATGAATTGGACGACAAGATGCCATATTCCTCGTTTATCTTTAGCATTTGCCTCTAGTGGATATGCATCATTTTCCAGAAAATTCCAAATGTCGTAATACCAGGAGTTCTTGTCTTGAACCTCATCTATCGTGGCGATGGTCTCGTAAGCCAACGTGTACTTCTATTCGATAATTATTGGATGCATCTTGACTCCAAGCAGGATGTCTACCATAGAAGATAGAGTCGCTAAAGCATCAGCAAGCCGGTTACTCTCTCTCAGTAGGTGCGTAAATGTCAGCTTTTCAAACCTAGGACTCAGAATGTCCAGGGTCTGATGGTAAACCTTCATTTTCTCTTCTTCGACTTTCAAGTCCCCATTTGCTTGAGAAACAACCAAGTTCGAGTCCCCGATAACATCCAACCTTATTGCCCCTAGTTCAAGGGCAACTTCTAAACCAGTAATACATGCTTCATTTTCTGCTTTATTGTTGGACACTTTGAACTGGCGTTTGAATGCTAAGGGTATATAGGAATCATAGAGTGCTATCAGCAACACACCAATCCCATAACCGTATTGATTAGATGCTCCGTCAAAATACATCATCTATGTTTCCTCTTCCATATGTAGTATGCCTTCATCTAGGAACAAGTATTCCACTGCCTCATCTCCTTCTACCGGGTGATCTGCCAGGAATTCCGCTACAGCACTTCCTTTAACTGACTTGCGTGTAACATATTTGAGATCAAATTCGGAAAGAAGAAACAATCAACGAGCTAACCTACCCGTAAGCGGTAGTTTCTCAAAAAGATATTTGATAAGATCTAATCTTGAAACCAAAATTACAGAGTGAGCTAACAAGTAGTGCCTCAACTTCCTGATAGCCTATACTAAGGCTAAGTAGGCTTTCTCGAGAGAAGTGTAACGAGTCTCATAATATAACATTTTTTTACTCAAGTAGTAGATGGCCTTCTCCACCCCATCTTTAGATTTCTGGGCGAGCGTGCACCCCATGGTTGTATTTGTCACTAACAAATACAGAATTAGAGGCTTCCCCAGCTCTGGCGGCGACAACAAAGGTGGATTTTGCAAGTATTGCTTGACCTGCTCAAAGGCAAACTAACATTGATCATCCCATCGAAATTTCTTCCCTTTCTTCAGGAGACCAAATAGTGGTTCACAAGTCAAGGTTAGTTTTGAAATAAACCGTCTTATGAATTGCACTTTACTCAAAAAGCCACCTCCTTTTCAGTTCTCAGTGGTGGCATTTCTAAAATGGCCTTAATTTTGGAAGGATCTACTTCAATTCCCTGTTGTGTGACCAAGAATCCCAGCATTTTCCCTGCCGTTACCCCGAAGATGCATTTATGTAGGTTCAACCTCAGCCTGTATTCTCTAATCCGTTGAAAGAATTTCTCCAGCACGATGTAGTGGCCTTCTCATTCTTTAGACTTGACAATCATGTCGTCCATGTACACTTCAATCTCTTTGTGGATCATGTCGTGCAGAATGATGGTCGCAGCCCTCTGATAGATAGCCTCAACATTTTTCAACCCAAATGGCATAACCTGGTAATAGTAGATGCCCTACGGAGTGGTGAATGTAGTCTTCTCCCTATTGTCGGGTGCCATCAAAATCTGGTTGTACCAGGAAAACCAAACGATAAATGATAGCAATGCATGGCCGCAATGAAATCTACCAACTTATCAATATGCGGTAGAGGAAAGTCATCCTTCGAACTGGCTTTGTTCAAGTCCCAAAAGTCACCACAAACCTTGATTTTGCCATCTTTCTTCGAAACTAGGACGATATTGGCCAACCAGGTCGGATACTCGAATACTAACAAGAATCCTGTATCAATCTTCTTGGTGACCTCTTTCTTGATTTTCAATGCCCAGTCTGGATGAATTCGGCACAATTTCTGCTTGATTGGTCGGGCCTCAAGGTCAAGAGGGATCCGGTGCTGTACAATCTTAGGATCGATTCCAGGCATGTCTTCGTAGGACCATGCGAAAACATCTTTGAAATCTTTTAATAAAGCGATTAAACGATCGCGTTCCTCCGAGGACATTATGGACTCGATCTGGACCAAGTGTGGATCATTCTCAGTACCCACATTAATGGCAATGATTTCATCAAAACAGGCCTTAGAAAACCTCTCCTCCTCTTGACTAATCAAGTTTTTCAAAGCCACAGGAATTTCTTCCTCTTCGTTTTCGTTAAAATTCTAAAAATCTTGGTCAATGCAATAAACCAATGGCACAGAGAAGTACACAGAATTTGTTGAGCTCTTATTCAAAAGTTTCGACTCTTTGGTTACAATAGACTCAAAAGCAAAAGAAAAAGAAGACCTTGACAGGACCTTGGAATCCGGGTTACCACCCCCGAAAATACCAGACTCAGACTCAGAAGAACTTGAATCTGATCCTGACTCCACAGACTTAGTGGAATTAGATTTTGGCTCATCACCCGATTCAGAACTGGAAAGATAGCCTTTCTCCAATTGCCAAGTAAGACATGGCATCCTCGATGCATCCAAAATACCACTGGCTGGGTCCACACCCAATTCTTCCCCAATCATGGAGACAATAAAGCTATCCCCCAAGTTCTCTGTGTCGGTCATGGGATCTGTCAGGAGACTGGCCAGTGTTGCCCCTACTCCAAGCTCACTGTCGTTTGAGTCATCTTCCATGCTCTAGCTAGCTTTGATACTTGGTTCACCCCTTTCCTCATCACTGTCCTACAGCTGATGGTCAAAGAAGATCTCAAACTCGGGGACACGCCTGTTTGAAGAATTTATCCAAGGCTCAAGAAAGCCACAAAAAGGGAAATCCTCTCATTCTTTAACAAAATTCCCATTCAAAGTTCCTTGGATTAGCCGGTGAACCAACTCATAGTGCTTCCCAGCTCTTTTGGCCTTGGCTCTACCCTTCATTTTTTCTCCATTTTCTGATCCAGTCCTCTATAGTGGGTACATAGCCCAGTCCAAAGGCATGTGGGTTGTGTGGCACCTCTGTCAAGGCAACAACACCTTTCCGCCCACTTCTTGTCAGTCCCATTCCTAAAACATGCCGCAATTTATTCATAAAGTATATGGACTGGGCGCTGACGTACACGCCTTCATCCGTGGCCGGAATGGTCTGTACTACTTGGGCTTCTGCCAGAGTGAATCCTAAGAGGAATAATCTTCATCACCATGGTTGATTTCTAGTACTGGCATAGTTACCTCTGGCGGTGGGTGAATGGATGAGTTCCCAAAAACAGTTGCTACCCCTCCCTCATGAGGATACTTCAACATTTGATGGAGGGTGGAGGAGACAGCCTTTACATGATGTAACCAAGGCCTCCCTAACAACAAATTAAAGGTAGCCGGCATATCCAGTACATGAAACTCTATCTCTTGCTCAAACAGGCCTACCTGAACTCATACTTACACTGTACCCATGACCTCCCTGCTTGTGTTATCATACGCCCATATCACCTGGGCCATGGAAATGAAGTCCGCTGGTTTGAGGCCAATTGCGTAAGTAGTACGGGAAGGACATACATTAATGACAGAACCGGTATCTACCAACACCAATGGTACCCACTTCTCCCTGCATTCAACAGATATGTACAATGGTTTGTTATGAGTCGAGCCTTTCAGCAACAGCTCCTTATTAGAGAAAGTGAGCATTGGTTTAGCACCACTTGGGAAGACCAGACCCACAAGTTGCTCGGGCATGGTATCAATGGATAATTTGGCTTTGTCCATTGCCGACAATACTGCCTATCAGTGCACCCTTGAGGCCATGAGGAGTTCCCAGATGGAGATATCAACTTGGATTTTCTTAAGCTATTTCAATACTAACTCTTCTTCTAATTGCTTCTCCTTCTGTTTCTCAACCTCTTTGTCCTTTCTTGATGCCTCTACTTGATCTAGGTGCGGCAGCTTAAAATACCCTCCACTGCGAGTAAGATGGTCGATCTCCTCAGCATACCATGTGTTGTCCGGGATGCAGCCGCCCCAGTCTTCGTCAATATTAGCTAGATGTAAGTCATTATCATTTCACCACTCGCCATCAGCGATAGCTGGGCATTTATTCGGTTCTATTTGGAGCATGTTCACATCATGCCCCCCGTTATCATACCACTCTTTTTCTATAATAGTTCTAGGTTTTGCATCCTAGTATTGCCTAAGCTTCCTCATAATACTTTTCCTGTTACCGAACTCCCATTTGGGCTCTTCCATACTTTGAACTTCATCTGTAGTTAGCTCGGTCTCTACTTTACCCTTTCCACTTTCCTACCCCAGGGTCATCTTCCTTTGAATTTCCTCTATCCTTTCATGTTGGAATTGTTCCAGCTCTCATTCCTGCTTAGTCATAGCCTTACTCATAAGCACGGCTTCAGGCACAACTTCAGTTTTGGGCACAACTGCAGTTATCTCTATTGTCTTTCCCCCTGGTTTTATCCTAGTTTCTTCTTTTTTGTCTGGCACATCACTCAGCCATCTGATATTATTAGTTGATCTATTCAAGTCGAACCACCCAATCTGTACATCTCCCTGATCATGCTCATCAAAGAACTGCAGGTTGTCCAAATCCTCTTCGAGGTTTGCCAAATCATCCAACCCTTGACTCGGGCCATTTTTCCTGACTACATTGATGCCTACTGAGATTGGTAGCACCACTTTAGGCTTGGTTTGATTGGTTGGCACAATATAGCAACTCGGGTCATACGTCGTCTTAGATAAGTTGCCCAGACACTCCGACAACAGATTAATACCCTCCTCCGAGGTCGACTTCCCTTCCATTGTAAGTTTCATCACCACAAGCTTGGGTTAAGGTTTGGACGTATCCATCATGCACAGATCTACACCTTTAGGAATGAACAATGTTGATTTTGGTAGGTAGGAGGGAGTAATATATACTCTGGGGTCGTAAGAAGTGGCCAGCATATGGATAAGGTTAAGGTTTCAGTGTGGAGGGGACTTGATTATGGACTGGAAGTGGGTTAGTATTTACATTTGGTTTCTCAGGTGGAGTAATCTCCTTGTTGTCAATGAGATCTTGTATCTCATGACGAAATCGGAAGCACTAGTCAATGTCGTGATTGTGCTGCCGGTGAAAAGTAAAATATTTTGTAGGGTTATGCTTAGATGGGAGAGGATCAGGAAATGGGTGAGGTTCTAAGGGTTTTTGGTGCCCTTTTTTTACTAGCACCTACATGGCTTTGGACAGGGTCATGTATAGTTGGTTAAAAGTCCTCTGAGGTCGGGTAAGGTTGGATGATGTTTGTGGGCCTATGTTGGCGAAAGGGTCAACAGTCTTGGTTGTGGTGACAACACTTACATTTGATGGCCTCACAACTGTGCTACCACTGGCAGGTTTAGAACTGCAAACAAACAGCCTTTTTGCCGGCTCCTTCTCATCTGTAATTATCCCCTGCTTTATGGCATCTTCGATTTGCACTCCCATTTCATGAAGTTCTGTAAACATAAATAACGAGAGCACAATCATTTTCTGCAACAACTTGCCATGCATATTTTGGGCAACCATTCTTATTTGATCCTTTTCTGAAGGTCGAGTGGTCATCATTGAGGCTTTGACCCTCAATCTCGTCACAAACTCAGAAAAACCTTCTTTTGGTTCTTGGCGAGTCATCTCGAGATCACGAGTTGTGACTTCAATTTGAGTGTTGTAAGAGTACTAAGCCATGAAGGACTTGGATAATTCATCCCAATTCTGCTTTACTGAGTCTTCCAACTTAGCGTACCAGATGGCCGCTATACTTGACATAGTCCGATCAAAAAGGGATAGCTTCTGCAACCTAGTCAAACCCATCGGCTGTAAGATGTCCAAAAACAACCGTAGGTGAACCATCGGGTCTCCTAAGCCATCAAAACGATCGATGTGTGGCATCTTGAACCACTTTGGTAGTGTAACCATGGATTCAGTATATCCATCCTCTATATCTGGAATAGAATTGACCCCTTGCGCTCTCTTGAACAATTTCTCCAATTTGTTGACCTTGAGTGCAGTTGGATCAACCTTGAACTCGAATGAGGCCTCGGTCTGATAAATCTAGGCTTTGGAAGCTTATACCGACATTAGTTCTGCTTGAACTGAAAAAATCAGATTACCCTGGTTTTGTGGATCTTGAGCAGCGAGAGTATTAACAGTGGCACCGGGCATAGGAATAGCCGTGGTGGATGCATGGGATGTAGAGGTCGCAACCGATTGTGGTTGCTGTTGCAGTAGCCTATTTATAACCTCTGCCTGACGGGCTATAACCTCGGCCTGACGGGTTGCATCGTGCTGTAGTGTCTCAACCGTTTGCTGTAGATGGAGAATTAGCTCTTCCATATTGGCTGGGTGATACTGTGCCATCGGAATAGGTGACTATTCTTGTGCTGGACTGGATGTCACGACCCAAACCCACCCCTAAAAGTTTAGGTCATGACCGGCCAACACTTGGCCTCAAAACAAAATTTCAACAAAATATTTGTATAATAATGGGGCCTAAAGCGAAAGCTAATGATAACAAAGCGTCCATTGAGCAGTGCATATATGCCAAGATTGTAAATATGTGACATTCTATATAGCTATGTACACATCATACACAGCCCACGATCAGCTAGTCTCAGCTATGTACAAAAGTTAGTAAATCAATAGTTACACATACTAGCAAGATATGAACAAAACCAACGACCCAACAATATGTGATACAAAAGATATTCTACAAAAGGCAAAAGGCTTTCACTTAGGGAGGCTCGATACTACAGGGTGAACGAAGCTCCTGAAGCTGACCTAAGGCTGTCCCTCATGCTGCTCACCTACATAAGCATATGTAAACAAAACGAAGTGAGCAGGGCTCAGGGAATAATAATAATGTAAAAAGATTCGAATGAATAAGCATATGTCTTAGAGAATATTTATCTAACGTTACATGTCTCCTTCATCATCTTCCAAAACGACCTCGCGCCCACATGAGACGGACCGGCCTAAGGCCCAACATACGACAAAACGGCCTCGGGCCCAACATAATACAAAACGGCCTCGGGCCCAACGTAATACAAAATGACCTTGGGCCCAATGTATCTTATCATATCACTGTATCTTATCATGGACTAGATGGAACATCGACATGTCTCCACCTCTCCTTGGGCCCAATGCATGTATGTATGGACCCAAGTGGCGACTCGTACGGACCCTAGAGATGACTCTCATTGTAGTACTTAGTTCCGTACAACACTTTGTTCCATACCCAAAACTCGTGACTCTTAAAGACTGAACAGTTCATATCATGTCACAGTATAACGAAACGGCCTTAGGCCCATCATATCTTATTATATGTCTTGTAACCTATTCATTCACGTAAAAAATAATTCCAGGTTGTCACAACAATTATGTATCCCAATAAATACAAATGAACTTATCTGCATAATGCTATACTTACCAACAAAAATACATGGATTATAGCACCATTAATCCCAAATAGGCCATTTACCATTTTACTGCATAAACCATAATCTCGGACGTGCTAAGTACAATCCAGGTATGTAATTCATATGCAGAAATACATAAATATATATATATATATATTGTTACTCTATTATTACTCACAGTGAAACGGGTGATTGATGGTCCCCTCCTATAGATGCCCTACACATAATACATAACCCGTAAGTACATTAAATACGTTGTTATTCTTTAGTTTTCTTTTATTTCTCAAATGTCTGATTCATTTAAGTTACGGGTAATTAAACGTATTAAAGAAATGTCCAACGAACATTTAGACACATCTAGAGGCTTAAACAGACCAAAAGAAGATTACAGATTTTCCCGGCTTGGGCCGCACGTGCGGAAGTCTCCGCCGCACGTGCGGCTAGGTACGCCGCACGTGCGAACCGCACGTGCCTTTTTAGCAGAATACACCTAACCTTCTCCATTATTTTCCGCACATGCGGCTGTGAGCCCCGCACGTGCGACTGTGCCTCCTGCACGTGCGGCCATAGGCCCCGCACGTGAGGTCGTTTACCTTGTTTTTTTGTCCAAAGTTCCAACAATTCAAAGCCACAAGAGAAAGTTATGAAGCTAAAATAAAGGTAAATTTTACCCTAAGGACAGAGCATATAACATGTAAACATGGGCTTTTAACCAATTAAGAGCAAGTCTTGGTTGCTAGGGCTTTTACACTTCCCATTCCATAGTTTCCTCATTCTCATCATGCAAATATGTGTATAATTATACATACATATGTATCATTCAAGTTCAACCATACAAGGATGAGATTCAGCATATTATATAGAAACCAAATTCCCTAACATACACCCTCAAGTGGTAACCAATTACTTAGGAAGTTGATTACACAACCAAACCCTAGTTTTATGGAGAATGCTTTATTTGAAACTTAACTCAAACCAATTGAAGAGGAACTGGGATTTAACTAATGATTTATACTTACTTTAAGTTGTAATCTCTAATTCTCCCTTTAACAAGATCGTCAATCTCTAAATTCTTCCCCTTGCTCCCTTTCTCTTCTCTCCTTCTTCTCTTCCTTAGGAGCTCTCTAGAATTTCCACTCAATGAATATAGAGATGAGTTAAATTAAAAAAAAGACTTATATAATATATTTTTAGTCTTTGGTTTCCAAACTCGCCAAACGAGCCTTAGCGAATCAAATAAAATAAATTTTCAATTAAACTTCCTGAGTAGCTATAGAAATTCCCACTAGCATGTTAACATGCTCAATTTCAGTTTATCAGGCCTCTACGATCTACAATTTTCAAGTTAACATCTTAATTTTAACAGATGTGTTTCAATAATCAACAGATAGAAAATGTAATTAAACAATTCACACATATAAGCATAACTTAGCATGGAATTTCATATTAAACTTATAATTTCTCATAGAACCAGGTATATAAGGCATATAAAAGGGTCGGGTCATTACACTGGAAGTAGGCAACTTTTCTTGACCCGGACTGAACTCAGGTGAGCTGAAGGGTGACTACTGTAAAAACTGCACTGGTGAATTTTGTATGTTTCTCCTTCGCCTTGTAATTGACGGTAGTAAGGTAAACACAGGTTGTCCCCGAACAAGATCCCCGACCTTGCACAGCCTTCCGACTCAGGTCCAGAGTACTTGGGGGATATCAGAACCTTCCAAAGCTATGGTTCTAAACTACCTAGCAAAAAGAAATAAAGCAAAAAGAGCAGTAATCAGAAACTGCACAGGACCTCAGCTAAGATGTTATCAACATAGATATGATCAAAGTTGTAGGGCTGTTCTCCACACTGAATCTTGCCTCAAAACAGATACCAACTGTGCAACTGATATGCACATTCCTATGCAATTTCACTGTAAAGCACATACCAGTTAAGAGAGAACCAAAACACCACTATGAGGGGGTACGGTTACCCTGTCCTAGTTTTGTCATGAACTAGAGTTTCACGATTTCAAGCAAGCAGTTTCACACAATCCTGCATTTGGGTGAGCATCCTATCCTAGTTTGGAACAGTCACTATGGCTTTACTCTATGCAGCTAGGCCAATCGGTCAAAGAGGGTACCTCAGCAAGACTACCTAATATACTTCTCACACCTAACATCGAGAAGTGAAAGGAGGATCAAACGGTACAACGGTAGCCCTGATCCAAGGATTATGTTCCCAACATGGTAGAGCCCACGACCAGTCAACCTTTTGGCAAGCTTTTGGACAAGCCTCTAGTAAATCGTCCAAGAATAGCATATGGCAAACACAGTGACTTAAGCGCACCAATGCAAATGCAATGCAAAGAACATATAAGTGTAGATAAAATTTCACATCATGAAGTCCGAGTCAAGTTCTCTAAGTAGCCACAAATTGTAGCTTGACTTTTTGTGCTCCTTTCGGATACAATTAGCCCTACAGTTCAAACTCCTATGGTTCTGAATCTGATTCCACAAGTGCAATGTGAAATAGATAAACACAAATGATTCCAAATCCAACAATTCTTTTGGAAAAACGATTTTGAATCAAAATGCCAAAAATGGACTGCTTTGCCAGATACAGAGTCACCACGTAAATATTTTTTGGAAATTTAGAAAACCCATGACTCTTGCCAAAGGCCACGTGTCTATCATCACCAAAGTGTCTCAGTTCGAGAACTTAGCTACGAGAGGGGAAAGTCATGAATTGAGCACCCTCGCTCGCCCGATCAAAGATTGACCTTTACTAATCATGATGTGACTCTTATTTACATTTATATACTCTTGTTCTGATTATTTAGACTAATTTACTATGTGATGCACACACAAGTATAGACTAATTTGCAAAAATTGGAACATTTTAATTTCATGTTTGTTTGAAAATTGTTTTGAATATGCTTTACTTGAAAATGTTAGTTTGCATGTACATTTATCAATTCATCCCAATTTTGGCAATTAGCCTTCATCCACAGGGATTCAAGTAGATATATCAATTAAGCACTTAGCCTCATGGAAATTACGCTTATCGTGGCAATAAACACACGCATGCAATATGCTAAAGCAATAAATGCTCAACTAGTACTCCCGAGGTGAGCCAAAAGAAAGAAATAGTTAGAAAAGATGCATGATCTTAACTAATGCAATATGCCTAACGCAACACATACAATTATGCAATTAATGGGCTTGGCTACTAACATGGTATTTGAATCAATTTTGATAGCATGCGGTCTAAGCATGTATTCAAATAAGTGTTTAGTTAACAATGCGAGTTAGAATGATGAGCCGAACCCTACATGCAAGACTAATGGATGCTTTATACATGGAAAAAAAGCTAAAATAAACATGATGTTCTAAGCTACCATTATAAGTGGGTAAATAAAAGGGAGAAAAACGTGGGGTTGGAAGACATACACATTATTACATATTTTTCCTCGCAGAATAGGGTCCGATTAAATGTCCTAATGCTAATTTAATATAATTAACTAACTATTA
The DNA here is from genome assembly GCF_055761805.1 of Camellia sinensis. Taxonomy (NCBI): domain Eukaryota; kingdom Viridiplantae; phylum Streptophyta; class Magnoliopsida; order Ericales; family Theaceae; genus Camellia; species Camellia sinensis. Next base: position 73,685,691 of record NC_138961.1, read on the forward strand.
CAAACCAAAAGAAATAAATTAAAGACACTAGCTAATTATTACAATTGAAGATTAAACTAATGAATAATACAAAATTAACTAGCTACTAATTTACAAGTCTCTACTTTACAACATACTACTATTTAACATAATTTTAACGAGCCCTGAGGAACGAGGGAATGCTCATGCATGAATGCAGTTTCCACCTGAATAGTCCTTTGTTTGGCTGCTAAAATACTTTTATTGCACAGTCAAAAAAATAAACTTTTTTTTTTGCCTCGGCCTCTACTCTGTTCTGTAAATAAAAAAAATATATAAAAAAAATATTAAAAAAAAAGTGGTACTGCCTGGTAGAAAAAGGTGGCCGGTAAGCCAGAAGAGTAGGTCAGCCGCCCACTAAAAGTGTCCAGCCATACGAAAATGGTGGCCTATCAACCACTAATGTTTGGTTTCTCCTACTGCAACAGAAAACAAATAGAGCACAAACAGAGTATTTCCAGGGGATGTTTGTTCACCTTACCTCTCCTTATCATTAATCAGGTCAAATGAGGGGTAGGCTTAATTCGTAAACCATCAACCAATGCAAATTCATTGCATGATGGCTTATGAAACAAGGGATACAACTTCAATAAATGCACAATTAAAACTCACAAAACCTCTCCCTCTCGTGGAATTGAGCAAGGGAAGTGGTTGACCTTGGAAACTTGAACAATTTCATCATTAACAAGTATGAAATGACTCAAGATTCCATGGTCTCAATTAACGTTCGATTGAACCCCAAACCATGTTATTATCTTGGTCCATTTTATTCCAATTTAGTTACCCCTTTTTAATTACCTTTCCATTCATTAGCCATTTGAGTCCAAAAATGAGCATTAAGTCCACTAATGGAGGGAAATTTCAAACCAAAGGTTGTCTTAGGCATGAGAAGGAGATCATGCCGTTGGTAATGAACCCCCAAAGGGATTAAACCATTAAGCACAAGGTCACCTCTCAAGCTTAAACAACACTCACTTTGAAGCAACTCTGAAAACAAAGAGAAAAGGCCAAAAAATGAGAGAGATTGTAGAGGTGATTAAAGGTGCACACAAGTATGGAAAGCTTGAAACGAATGCTATCAACTCAAATAGGTTGGTGTCTAATGCCTAAAACACCAAACTTATGAGGACCACTACACTACAAGCATGCAATACAAAGCATAAATGAAACTAACACATAAAAACAGTCCTAAATTAGCTCAAAATAGTGCTGGAATTAAACTAAAAATAGCTAAAATAATAAGCTAAAAGAATGGAGCAATTAAGCTAGCAAACAAGCCAAAGGAGGGAAGGCTAACCCCTCTATTTTTGGGACTTCAAAACAACATTTTTGGCCTCTAAAAATTAGTGTAAAAAACTCAAAAAAAGTTGACAAAAAGATAGGAAACACAAGGGAAAAACCTTGGAATACAAGGTTCAAGGAAATGTGGTTAACCCCTTCACCTTTGGTAGCTTTAAACCACAAGTTTCGGCCCATAAAAATAGTGTAAAACAGCCCAAAAATAGTAAGAAAATATAGGAAATAAATAGTGTAAAGATGCTCAAATTATGCCTCTTTAAGCAAGACAACTCTTTTGTTGACAAACCAACAATTCCACACCCTCAAGAGCTAAAGTGCAAGCTCAAAACACCTCAGCAAAGAACCCTCAAGGTTTGGTTTAGAGTGTTTAGGCAAAGGGTAGAGTAGTTGCAAGAGAGAGAGAGAACTGTAGAGAGAGAAATATTTTCCAAATTTTTGTTTCCAAATTTTTTCAAACCCTAAAACATAAGGGGGAGTCATCTATATATAGAACTATACGTGACTATCTCTGAAATATCTATACAGACACAGCTGGTATCATGCATGCATCTGTAGAGACAGCTGGTACAGTTGGCAAAAATATCTGAAATTTTACACAAGTGGCCGACAGGCCACTAATAGTGGGCAGCTGGCCACTAGTGGGTCTGCAGGTCACTGGATGGTCAGGCTTGAAAAACCATTGTTTTGGTCCAAAAATAAGGCATAAGGTTTGTGGGTTTTTGAGGCTCAAAACTGAGGTTTCCTGCTGAGGATATCAAGCATTTGGACAAACGTATGCATTCATCATTGGGTGATCAATCGGTGGCACCCAAGTCTTAGGGGCAGACAAAAATTGGGTGTCTACATACCTTCTCTGTGAAGGCCAATGCCATTAAGCATGGAAAATCTTCTGGGGTGAGGAAGAAGCCCCCTGTGAACAAAGGCTCAAGGCTAGGGCCAAGGGGTGGTGTTGCAAAGAAGCCGGCATACAAGTCGCAGGAACCTATTTATCGATTCTTAGGGAAGTGCTAGAATTGTGGTAGCGAGGGCATCAGGCTAGTGACTGTCGCAAGCAGAGGAAGCCATACAAAACCAAACCCTATGCTCACATGGCAGATATACAAGAGCACTCCCATGATAAGGATGACATGCACTTTTCTGTCATTGTCTCTCAGGTGACTATGGTGGGTTCATACCCAAGAGAATGGTGAATTGATACTGGGGCTACACGCCACATCTACTCTGGGAAGAAATTGTTTACAACTTTTGAGTTAGTTACAAACGGTGAGGAGTTGTTTATGGGGAATTCTGCTACCTCAATTGTTGAGGGGAAAGGAAAGGTGGTCCTGAAGTTGACCTTAGGAAAGAAGCTAACCTTAAACAAAGTTCTGTATGTTCTAGACATTCATAAGAATCTTGTCTCAGGGTCTCTTCTCAACAAACACGATTTTCGCATGGTCTTTGAGTCCGACAAGGTCGTTCTAACCAAGAGCGGAGTGTATATGGGTAAGGGATATATGTTGGGGGGTATGTTTAAACTCAATGTAATGACTCTTATCCCAAAGATAAATAAAGATGCATCTCCTTCTGCTTACATGCTTGAGTCTTCCAATTTGTGGCATGGTAGACTAGGACATGTAAACTTTGAATCTTTACATAGATTAATCAAATTAGATCATATACCATCTTTTAAGATTAATCTGAAACACAAGTGTGAAACTTGTGTTGAAGTGAAGTTAACAAGATCTTCGTTTCATTCTAGTGAAAGAAGTTCAGATCCGTTGGACATAGTGCATAGTGATATGTGTGATTTAAAGTTTATACAATCACGTGGTGGCAATAAGTACTCCATCACTTTTATTGACGATTGCACTAAGTATTATTATGTGTAATTTCTCAAAAGCAAAGATGAGGCTATTGACAAGTTTGTTCTTTATAAGAATGAAGTTGAGAATCAATTAAGCCGCAAGATTAAGGCTTTACGAAGTGATTGTGGTGGTGAGTATGAATCACCGTTTATTGAGATTCATACTCAATCCGAGATTATCTACCAAACCACGGTGCCTTATTCTCCTCAGTCAAATGTGATTGTTGAGTGGAAGAATATGGTGCTAAAGGAGATAATGAATGCAGTGTTGATAAGTTCTAGATTGCCACAGAACATGTGGGGGGAAGCAATTCTCTCCGCGAATTAGATTCTGAATAAAGTACCTCGAAAGAAGGTGGCCAAGACCCCGTATGAGTTATGGAAAGGAATCAAGCCTCCTTATAAATTCTTACGAATGTGGGGGTGTCTTGCAAAAGTGGCGATGCCTACACCCAAACGGGTTCGGATAGAACCGAATTCAGTGAATTGTATATTCATTGGATATGCACATAATAGCAATGCATATCATTTTCTTGTGTTTAAATCTGCTATTCCAGATATACACAAGAATACTATCATGGAATCAAGAAATTCATCTTTCTTTGAAAATGTATTTTCATGTCGTCTCCAAGAAGGGATTTAGAGTTGCATGAAAGAGGTGGAAGGTGTCAATGATCACATGGCTGATCAAACAGATAATCAAGTTGGTGATCAAGCTGAGAACGTAGATGAGCCAAGAAGGAATAAGAGGGCCAGGACTACAAAGTCCTTTGGTCTGGACTTCTTCATTTATATGTTAGAGAGAGAACCTCAAACTTTCCATGAAGCTATGACTTCACCTGAAAGTCCATTATGGAAAGAAACAATTCAGAGTGAGATTGTGTAGACACCCCATTTTTGACAGCCCTTGCAACTTGGATGTCATCGCATGCATACCCGATGATGAGTGTCCTCAGTAGAATGCCATAGCTTTGAGCCCTTCAAACCCTACACCCCTGTTGCCCCATCCTTGGACCAAACCTTGGTTCTTCAAGCCTGCAACCCTTGGTGGGCTGCCGGCCCCCTTTTTTGGGCTGTCGGCCACTAGTGTCTTTTACAGATATTTTGGGACAGCTATGCCAACAATTTGCACAGATGCATGCATCTGCCCCCACGTGTAGGGCTGGATGTTATTGTAGGGAATTCATGTTTTCTATATATAGGAGGCCTCCCTCTCATGTTTTAAGGTTAGAAAAAATTTAGAACAAAATTTTTCCTCTCTCTCTTTAGCAAATTCCTACACTTTTGCATACAAATCTTCAACCTTTGCCTATACACTCTTAACCAAACCATTTCATAGTTGAGCTGAGGTATTCTTGAGCTTTGTTGGAGCTCTAGAGGGTGTGTTTCTTTGGTTTTGTTGCTTGGAATTGGTTTTCCTCTTCAAAGGTATAAGGCTTTGCCTATTTGCTTGCTTTAACTACTCTTTTTCTTGCAGTTTTCCAAGTGATTTTGGGCTGTAAAACTTCTGTATTTTTGGGTTGAAACTTGGGTCTGAAGGCCATTGAAGGTTGAGGGGTGTTCCACCTTTCTTTGTACCTTGCTTTGAAAGCCTTTTCCCTTGTGTTTCCCACCATTTTACCATCTATTTTTGAGCTTTTAAACACTATTTTTCAGAGTTTTTTCAGTGACCAAAATCATATTTTGAAGTCCAAATTTGGAGGGGTTAGGCTTCCCTCCTTGTGTCTTGCTTACTAGCCTAGCTTGTGCTATGTTTTAGCTTATTAATCTAGCCATTTTTGTCTTAATTCCAGCATGTTTTAGGACTTATTTAATATTTTTTTAGCACTATTTTTGGTTGATAGTTGCATTTGAGCTTTGTTTTGCATGCTTATAGTGTAATTGTCCTCATGACTTTGGTGTTTTAGGCCTTTGACACCATCTTATTTGAGTTGATTGCATTTATTTATAGATTTCCATACTTGTGATCACCTTTAATCACCTCTGCAACCTCTCTCCTTTCTTAGTTTTTATTTTGCTTTAAAAGTGGTTGCAAACAACTTGTTGTTTAAGCATGAGATTGAGATGTCATGCTTAATGGTTTAATCCTTTAGGGGGTTCATTACAAACGGTATGATGTCTCTTTCATGCCAAAGACAACACTTGGCTTGAGCCCTCTTTCCATTAGAGACTTAAACTCACCATTGGACTTAATCAATTAAAGGATGGTTGGTAATTAAAATGAAGTAATTAAAATGGGACTAAAATTGTGCAAGATAAGAATTTGGTTTTGTGTTCAATCGGAAGTTAATTGAACACATGGAAGCTTGAGGCATTTCATACTCATTAGTGATGAAATGGTTCAAGTTTCCAAGGTCACCACTTCCCTTGATCAATTCATGAAAGGGAGATAGTTTGAGTCTTATTTTGTTGCATTTATCGAAATTGTACACTTTGGTTCATGAACCATCATGCAATGAAATTGCTTGAGTTGGTGGTTTGTGAACCAATTTTACTACTCCTTTGATTTGTTCATGAAAAGGAGGGGTAAATTGTGCAAACAAACCCTTGAAAATGCCCTGTACATGCTTTGTTTGTTCTCTGTTGCAGCAAGGTGAACCCTGCAGCAGTGGCCGGCAGACCACTTTCCATGGCCGACAAACCACCTTTGATGGCCGGCCAACTATCACTGGTGGCCGGCAGGCCTTATCACTGGCTGGGTGGCCACTAATGCAAAATCCAGCAGTGTGTTTTTTGAGCAGAGCAGAGCTATTCTGAAAGTAGGGGTGTAATTTTGGCCCGCGGCCCGTGGGCGGCCCGAAGCCCGCTCGTGACCCGAGGTGGGCCCGGGCCGTTAAGGCCCGAGCCCGAGCCCAGTCCAAGGCCTTGGGCCAAGGCTTGGACAATCGTTTTGAAGCTTGGCCTGGCCCATGGGCCCGGCTCACTTAGCCCGACCCATCGGCCCACTCAAAGCCCGCCCAGCCCACCCGAGGCCCAATGTTATTTTTAATGAAAATAATAAAATTTTGGTAGAAAAAATAAAAAAATTTGTTTAGGCCCGCCCAAAGCTCGAGCCCAAGCCCAAGTCTAGGGGCCCGGCCCACTGGCCCGCCCAAAGCCCGAATACCCCTGGGCCTGGGCTTGGGCTTGGGCCTGGGCCTAGTTTTCTGGCCCGTGGGTCGACCTAGCCTAGCCAGATTTTTTGGCGGGAGCCCGCAAGGCCCGACATGGGCCTGGGCCGGGCAGGGCCAAAATTACACCCCTATCTGGAAGTGGACAAAGGTGTAAGTGTTCTACTGTGCAACAGAGACCTTCTGGAAGCAAAATAATGGCTTTTCGGGTGGAAACCGAGCATGTGTATGAGCATTCCTCGCATACCGAGCATGTTTAAGTTTAAATTGTTGTAATTAATTAGTCGTAGCTAGTTAATTTTGTAAGGTATTGTAATTAATTAGTTAGTTAACTATTTATTCAATTTCGTTTTGTAATTAGTTAGTTAACTAGAATAGTTAATTCATTCATTTGTTGTAATAATTAGTTAAGTAGTTTAGCTAATTTTATTTGTTTTGTAATAATTACCTTAGCTTTGATTAGTTAGTTAATTAGCTAGTTTATTCATTCAGACTCCCCTTCGTGAGAGCGCAAACTTGTAATAATGTGTATGCCTTCCAACCCCACGTCTTTCTCCCTTTTATTTAACTTCTTATGATAGTTAGTTTAGGGACATCACATTTTGTTGAGCATACTTCATGTTTACATACAGTTGTATTGCATGCACCGAGACTCGGTTCACCATTCTAACTGCATTGTTAGTTTAAATAATTCTTTGAATACGTGCTTAGATCGCATGCTATCAAATTGATCCATACGCCATGTTAAATATCCGAGCCTATTTAGATTGCATATTGCATGTGTTGCATTAGTCATATCACATAGTTAGGAATCATGCATTTTTCTAACTCATTTCTCTTTTGGCGTGGAGTACTAGGTGAGCCTTTACTCACTTTAGCATATTGCATGTGTGTGATTGTTGTCATGACTAGCATGCTTGCCATGAGGCTAAGTGCTTAAATGATAACTGTTTGAATGCCTGTGGATGAAGGCTTGTTGCTTGAATTGGAATAATTTGAGCAATGTTCATATGTGATCACTTTTTCAAGTGGTACATATTTCGAAACAATTTTAAAAACAAACATGACTCGAAATGTTCCAATTCTTGCAAGTTAGTCTATACTTGTGTGTGCGCATCACATAGTAATGCTAACCTAATAAACTAGAACAAGAGCATATAATGTGAATAAGATTCATATCATGATTAGTTGAGGCCGATCTTTGATCGAGTGAGCAGGGGTGCTCAAATTCATTCATGACCTTCCCCTCTCATACCTAAGTTCCCGAGCCGAGACAGTCTTGGTGATGACGGACACGTGGCCTTTGACATGAGTCATGGGTTTCCTAAATTTCTCCAAAATGAAATATTTATGTGGTGACTTTGTATCTAGCAAAGTAATCCATTTTTGGCAATTTGATTCAAAATCGATTATTCAAAAGATTTTCTGGATTTGAACTCTTTGGTGATTATCTATTTCACATTGCACTTGTGAGATCAGATTCAAAACCGCGGGAGTCCGAACTGTAGGACTTATTCGCCTTCCGAAAGGGGGTGCAGAAAAGTCGGGCTATAGTTTTTGGCGACTCTGCTGGGGAAACTTAGAGAACTTGACTTGAAATTCATGATATGAAATTTTATCTACACTTATATGTTTCTTTGCATTGCATTTGCATTGGTGCGTTTAAGTCACTGTGTTTTCCATCTGCTATTCCTGGACGGTTTGCCAGAGGTTTGCTTGAAAAGCTTGCAAAAAGGCTGACCGGTCATGGGCTCTACCATGTTGGGAACACAACCCTTGGATCTGGACTACCGTTGTACTGTTTGATCCTCATTTCACTTCTCGGTGTTAGGTGCGAGAGGTATATTAGGTAGTCTTGTTGAGGCACCCTTTTGACCATTTGGCCTAGTTGTATATCGAAAAGCCATAGAGACTGTTCCAAACTAGGACAAGATGCTTACCCAATGTAGGATTACATGAAAACTGCTTTGCTTGAATAGTGAACCCTAGTTCCTGACGAAACTAGGACAGGGTAACCTTACCCCCTCATAGGGGTGTTTTGGCTCTCACTTAACTGGTATGTACTTTACAGTGAAATTATACAGGAATGTGCATATCAGTTGCAAGTTGGTATCTATTTTGGGGCAAAATTCAATGGAGTACAGTCACTCAGCTATGATCATATCTATTCTAGTATAATTGGGCAGAGGTGCTGTCTATTTTCTCTTTTGCAAGGTAGACCTAGAACCATAGCTTCAGAAGGCTCTGATATCTCCAAAGTACTCTGGACTCATGTCGATAGACTTTGTAAGGTCGGGGACCTAGTTCAGAGGCAGCCAGTGTTTGCTTCACTTTCGCCGATGGCGAGACGAAAGAGGGCCAGACAGGGTTCACCAATTCCACTGTTCTGTCATTCACCATTTAGATTACCTTCGTTCAGTTCATCTCGGGCATCTACCCGTATCATGGCTCAGCCTCCGACAAATTTGGAGGGATTATTACTCCATCTGCAGCAAATAATTGACTCCCTCCAACATGATGTGACCCGTCAGGCTAAGGTTAGGACCCGTTAGACTGAAGTTATAACTAGCCTACAGCAACAGAAACCGCAGCCAGCTGCGGCCTCTGCATCACATGTATCCACTGCGGCTATCCCTGTGCCTGGTACCACAGTTAATGCTGTCACTGCTCAAGATCCACAAACCAAGGGTGTTCCAGTTCCCCTAGTCCAAGTAGAGCCCATCCTAGCACAAACTTTCAGAGCCCCAGTGTATGAAACCGGGGCACCGTTCGAATTCAAGGTTGATCTAACCGCGCTCAAAGTCAACAAGCTGGAAAAGCTGTTCAAAAAGGCATAGAGGGTCAACTCTATTCTAGAGATAGAGGATGGGCACACTGAATCGGCAGTTACCTTACCGGAGCGGTTCAAGATGCTACATATTGACTGCTTCGATGGCTCTGGAGATCCGATGGTGCATTTGCATCTATTTTCTGATATCCTACGACCAATAGGCTTGACCCGAGTACAGAAGTTGTCACTATTCAGCCGAACCATGTACAGAATAGCTACCATTTGGTATGCTAAATTGGAGAACTCTGTGAAACAGAGATGGTAAGAGTTGGCCGAATCCTTCGTTGCCCAATATTCCTATAACACGCAGATCGAGGTCATAACTCGTGATCTTGAGGCAACGCGTCAGGAACTAAAGGAGGGAAAAGGCGGCTATGATGGAAAGCAGGCCTCCAGAGAAAGAGCAAGTTTGTATCATTGTTAGAAATTTGCATGAAAGGCTATTATAGAAAATAATAGTTCTCCTGCTATTCAACTTTAAGGACCTCCATGAAATTGGGGTTCAAATCGAGGATGTCATTAGGCAAGAGATCATTATGGAGGGTAATGAACCTATGATGAGGAATGTTGTTCGCAGTTTCAATAGAAGCACAGCTGCGAAATGCTCAGAAGTAAACACTGTCACCACTCCCATCAATAGCGAAAAACCCACCACTTCAACTCCGCCCTAAGCCCGAAATTTCCATCCTCTTTACATGAGTCTCTCTCAAGCCTTGAAAATGCTGCTAGAAAAAGGGTACCTAGAGCTCCTAGAACCTTGACCCCTTCAAAATCCTCTTTCACCAAGATATGACCCCACTAAATACTGTGTCTATCATCAGCAACACGGTCATGATACAAACCGTTGCATTCGCCTTTGTCATAAGATTCAGGATCTTATTGACGAAGAGAATCATAGTTCCACAAAAGGACCTCAAGCCACCACTAACCCATCATCTTCACACCTCAACCTAATCCATACACTACCATCCGCCTACAACCCCAGCATATACATCACCCCGACCCATTTACCCAAGCCTGAGGTGTTCATTCCAGAAAACACAGACTTGTGTATGATGGATGCACTTGAACCCCAATCATCTCAAACCCATGAGCCTACTACTTCTGAGCTAATGAGTATGATTGAAGATCTTCACAAAACAGTGACAGATTTAGCCTTCGTGATTTTGGCTCTATCATCGACCACATCACATGTCAAAAATTTCATGCCAAAAGGCTCCCCAATCTTGGGGCGAGCTGCAATTAAAAATGGCCAACCTGAAGCTATCTCAAGTTTGGGTGATGGCATGTCAACAACAACCAGGCTCTGCTCCGATATGGCGATCCAATCCCTTGACAAAGTGGAGGTAAAGGGCAAGAACAAGGCCGGGGCAAGCATTGATCCCTATGAACATCTTCAGTGGGCTATTGAGGCTTTGAAGGGCAAAGGGTTGAACAAGCAACAAGTGCTTGCAGATGTTGCAAAAACTGTGGATAACACTTTTGCTGCTCAGGTTGGGAGCATTTTGAATCCAAAGATAAACCATGAAAAGGGCTGTCGTACCAGAAACATCCCTTTCAGCTCCAATCCTACACCGATAAGAGGTCATCAAACCCAGTCAACACCTGCCATCCCCTCTGTCAATCCTGTCAGGATTGGTAATCTCACCTTCAATCCCCTTTACATGACCTTGTCCAAAGCTCTCCAAATCCTCATAGGGCAAGGCCATCTCAAACCCCTTGACCCTCAGCCTCTTCCTGATCCCCTTCTATCCAAGTATAATGCTGCCAAGTATTGTGCCTTCCATCAACAAACCGGCCATGACACAGACTGTTGTTTTCGTTTTCGCCATGAAGTTCCAGATCTGATTGACAATAAGGTCATCACTCCAGCGGGTCCTACAAAGTCTATCGACACTGGATTGATGAGCCGGGCGGATAATGTGACTATGTGATCGGGGATGAACCACATGCTGATGGCGCTCACTTTACTCCAAATGTGGTGGATGGCATACACTTTTTAACACTTTGAAAATGCTATTTATTTTACTTTCGAACTTGGATATTGAGTCAGTCTTGTTGTTTTGAGTCAGTCTTGTTGTGTTAGAGTCAGGTGATTTTGGGCGTGTTAACTCGGACATCACATCACTGTCTTATTTTGTTTGTCTTTTTCACTCTTTGAGTCTGTTTCTACCATTGAGCCAGTTACGCCAGAAGATCTGAATGAAATGACAGTACTTTTCCACTTACTTCTATCGTGCCTTTAAATCATTGCATTGACCAAAGTTTTTTTCAAAACTGTTTCCAAAACTGTGGTGAAAACAAAGGGGGAGGAATTCCTTGGGATTTGTAAAATTTGATCGATTGAGAGGAAGAAAGGCGTGCTAAACCCTTAATGAATGAGATCATGTTTGTTAATGTGAGTACTGAAAATGATCCTAGCTTGATCCAGATTAGTTCTACATTGTCTTCAGAAGAGCACAAACGACTAGTCGCTTTATTAAAAGATTTCAAAAAATGTTTTGTGTGGTCCTACGAAGACATGCCTGGAATTAATCTTGAGATTATACAGCATACGATCACTCTCGGCCTCGAGACTCGATCCATGATGCAGAATGCTTAAACAATCAACCACAATGTGAGGCTTGCATGGCCGGATTCAAAGCAGCCCTTGAACTAGGGGCAATAAGGTTAGATGTCATCAAAGGAAGCTTGCAAAGCTGGATGAGAAGCATCCCTTGAACTAGGGGCAAAAAAGGTCAGATACACTCGAAGATTCAAAACTGGGTCATTTCTCAAGCCAATGGAGATCGGCAAGAAAGCCAAATCCCCGAATCTAAGAGAAGAAATTTTTTGTTGAAGGACAATCAAGTTGTTATCCATGACACTAGGGGCAAATTCAGACCTAATTGGATTAGCCTTTACATCATCAAGACTACATCATCAGCGAACAACAGCCATTCTCCTAGATTCAGATGGCTTAGAGATCCTACGACCGATCAACATGGACAAGTTAAACTTTTCTGTCCTTGAGAAGCTCGCTGGGCCGAAAACCTGGAAGGGCAACCTAGGCAAAAGTTAGAGCAAGACCAAAAAAAAAAAATGAACAAAAATGAAAAAATGGAAACAAAGAACAAAAAAGAAAAGAAAAGAAGAAGAAAGAAAAATGAAAAGGAAAAATAGAGCTCGCAAGGTTGAAAACCCGGAAGGGCGGCTTTAGCAAAAGTTAGAGTCTAAAAGGAGAGCGTTAATACCCTGAGTGTACCTTAACCGCCTGGAACTACATGCGGCCTGATTCCCATCTTTGGGATACGTAGGCAACTTCGTTCTGAAGTCCAGCCCCAACCATTTTTCAACCTACTTGTCTCATTCATGTTGATTGGCTTACCCTTGTTCAACTCGACTATCCTATTCATGTGAAAATTGGCTCATCTTCGTTCAAAATTGATTGTCTACTCCGTTAGAAGGATTCAACTGCAAGACAATTCAAGTTCAGATTTGGGGTTACGCATCTCAAGAGTTAATTCCTTGTTGGTCGGGTAATGGCCTTTTGCAAATAGGTTTGAGGATTTTTAGTGAAGTTGACTAATTCTCTTGAAAATTATTTCATTTTTCCAAAACTGGATCATTTCTTGGACCCATAAAGAAAAAAATTTAGTGCTCATAGCCTGACTTACATGATTTCAAAGCAGAAAGTCGAACAAGCATGTTAATCTTACTCTCATGTTGGTCAAAATTGTTTTAGTAGAAAGCCAAAAACAAAATATGGTCAAAATGATAAACTAGGGGCACAGTCGAGTCAGGTTTTCTGTCTTTTCCCCATTATCAATACATTCGCCAGAAAAGAGCACAACTGAAGCTAGCAACAGAGGCCAAAAAACTTTCTCATCCTCCGAATAGTGAGGTATTGAACTAAGTGTGAAGCACGAATGCTGGATATTCGAGCCCCCTCATAAGGTCCACAACTTCCAGCTTATCCATTAACCACACCTGGGAAGGGATAAAAAAATAAGAGAGATTAAAGAATAAAGTGATGTGCGATGAGAGAAAATTTAAAGAAAGGGCTTTTCAAAGAAAATAGAGATTGAGTGCCAAAGTGATGCGAGAATCACAAATAAGAAAGTGTGGGAAACAATACCTGGAGAAGCAGTGGGCTCTCCATAAACTGAGAGGTCTCCCACCAGTGGTAAACATCCGAGTGTTGTGTTTGTTGTGTTTGTTTATCTCGATTCTTGTTTTGAGTCGTTTTGAGTGTAAATAGATGTGTGTAAGTTGTTTTACTTTACTTTTCCTTTGTTGAGTCGTTTTGACTATGGTCAGTCGTAGGCTCAATACCCGGCTAAGAATTCATTCTTGGTTTCAATTTCAAAAATAAATCGTTTTATGCTCAGAGTGCTGTGTCATTCCCAACATGATGTACAAAATAGAATTCCTTCTTTTATAAACTGTAGGGTCTACCCTTGATCAAAAGAGAGAGCAACCAAACAAGGACCTATCTGAAGCTACATAGGTTCCGGACTGCAAAGCAATAGAAAAGAGAGAAAATTGGAGCATTTGAGTTTGTTTCAACTTCAGCAATTTTCGAGATTGCATTCCGGATGCACCTTCTCAGGTCTTGTCTTTTCTCCAGAGTATGAGTGTACCTCTACCTTAAGCTTAGGCTCAAGCCTGCTTCAAGCTAGAATGGCGATCAAAGTGCTATCCGCGAAGTCCATTCCCTGTCAGAGACATCTTGGCTGTGTTTGCAATGAGTTCCTAGGAGACCAACAGCAACGGTGGAAACTAGAGTTCGAATGGCGATGCCTAGAATACAAAGGCTTGGAATTTCTGAGACTAAAGTCTGGTTTAAATACCCAGGGGTGTATCCCCGACTTGAAATCTGTATGGCAGCCCCATAGATTGAGATAGCATGTGTGCACCTCAATTCTGGATACTGAACCAATCTAGTCTGTCACCCCGTTAGAGAATAGGGAAAGTTGTGAATATGATCAAGAAGAAAAGCGGCATCCATGGCTTCTACATGCAGAGGTTACCCCTTGTCAACATTTGAGGGCCTTTGAACTATGAGTCGAAGGTAAGAGTTTGAAGAACACAAGGGGGAGATCCTCGTCAGAGTAGAGCGGTTCATCGCCACTCACCCCATGAGGTACTTTCTAAAGTGTCGCTTTGTTTGTTTACTATATTTCCTATGCATCTATCGCACAATCTCATCATACTCTTTGCAACCATCGCATCGTCTCAGGACCTCTTCTCACGATTTCTGCGTGGTTTGAGTGTTTTTTTTTCTCACACAATTTCAGCGTGTTTCGAATTTTTCTCAGGATGCGTAGAACGCGACCCTAAGCAGTTTTCTTAGGACCTCTTCTCAAGATTTCAGCATGGTTTGAGTGTTCTTTTCCTCACACTATTTTAGCGTGTTTGGAATTTTTCTCAGGATGCGTGGAACGTGACCCTAAGCGGTTTTCTTAGGACCTCTTCTCACGATTTCAGCGTGGTTTGAGTGTTCTTTTCCTCACACGATTTCAGCGCATATGGATTTTATCTTAGGACGCGTGGAACGTGACCCGAAGTGGTTTTCTCAAGACCTCTTCTCACGATTTCAACGTGGTTAAGAGTGTTCCCTTTTCCTCACATGATTTTAGCGTGTTTAGAATTTATCTCAGGACGCGTGGAACGCGACCCTGAGCGGTTTTCTCAAGACCTCTTCTCATGATTTCAGCGTGGTTAAAGTGTTCCCCTTTCCTCACACGATTTCATTGTGTTTGGAATTTATCTCAAGACCCGTGGAACGCGACCCTGGGCGATTTTCTCAAGACCTCTTCTCACGATTTTAGCATGGTTTGAGTGTCCCCTTCCTTACAAGATTTCAGTGTTTTTGGGATTTGTTCGTCCTCCTCTCACGATTCTAGCGTGGTTGGAGTATGTCACCCATATTCATCTACTACATTATCCATACATCCATTACATCATTATCCATTTTATTGCCTGCATCCTTTCCGTGTTAAGCTTATTTTGGCATGTGCTCATACATTTTCCTCGTTGAAACATGGTTCTGTCATGTTTAAGTACCCATGCTACGCTGAGGCCAATATTGAGGGTGTCAACACCTTTTCTATGTTAGACGTGGTTTATTTTGTGTTCATGCATTTTCTAGGTCAAATGTGGTTCGACCTACGCCTTATTCACTTCATCCATTGTATCCATTGCATTGTATTTTGTCTTGTTGCATTCAGCATTTAGATCATTATCTTTCCCCCAACAGATTATTTCTCACTTATATCATATCACCCAATTACTTGTACACTCTCTCTTTCTACGAAAAACATAGTTTTGCATGTGCTCGCACCCTTTTCACGTTAAAACATGGTTCTGTTATATGTAAGCATCCATGCTGCGCTGAGGCCAGTATTGAGGATGTAGGCACTTAGCCTATGTTAGGCGTCGTTTGGCTGTGCCCACTTCTTTTCTATATAAAACGTAGTTTGATTTGCATCCCCATCCCTTTATGGCATTTGTGTGGTTTTGCAGTGCTTGTGGTTTGATTATATTATTGTATTGCACTGCATATCATTTGTATTATTTTGTTACGTTGTGCATCTTTTGCATTTTGCCGCAGAACTATGCTGGTTTGATTCCTTGCAAAAGGATACGTAGGCAACCTGCAGGCGCAACCATTTATTTATGTCTTAATTGTTTATCCAAGTCTTACGGCTTTGTCAAAATGGGTCATCTCCGGGATTTGACATTCACTCATGTCATTTCATGACTCCGAGTTCAATTAAAGAGGGGCAACTGTAGACACCCCATTTTTTACGGCCCTTGCGACTTGGATGTCATTGCATGCACACTCGATGATAAGTCTATTTGCTCATCAAGTGCTCGAAGTCCTCAGCGGAATACTACAGCTTTGAGCCCTTCAAACCCTATACCCCCGTTGCCTCATCCTTGGACCAAGCCTTGGTACTTCAAGCCTGCAACCCTTGGTGGCCAGCCGGCCCCCTTTTTTGGGCTGTCGGCCATCACTTTTTTGCTGCCGACCACCAGTGTCTTTTGCAGATATTTTGTGTCAGTTGTGCCAGCTGTTTGCACAGATGCATGCATTTGCCCCCACGTATAGGGCTGGATGTTCTTATAGGGAATTCATGTTTTCTATATATAGGAGGCCTCCCTCTTATGTTTTAAGGTAAAAAAAAATTTAGAGCAAAATTTTTCCTCTCTCTAGTAAATTCCTACACTTTTGCTTACAAATCTTCAACATTTGCCTATACACTCTTAACCAAACCTCTTCATCTTTGAGCTGAGGTATTCTTGAGCCTTGTTGGAGCTCTAGAGGGTGTGTTTGTTTGGTTTTGTTGCTTGGAATTGGTTTTCCTCTTCAAAGGTATAAGGCTTTGCCTATTTGCTTGCTTTAACTACTCTTTTTCTTGCAGTTTTCCAAGTGATTTTGGGCCGTAAAACTTCTGTATTTTTGGGCTGAAGCTTGGGTCTTAAGGCCATTGAAGGTTGAGAGGTGTTCCACCCTTTTTTATACCTTGCTTTGAAAGCCTTTTCCTTTGTGTTTCCCACCCTTTTACTATTTGTTTTTGAGCTTTTAAATACTATTTTTTAGAGCTTTTTCAGTGGCCAAAATCATGTTTTGAAGTCCAAATTTGGAGGGTTTAGCCTCCCCTCCTTGTGTCTTGCGTACTAGCGTAGCTTGTGCTATGTTTTAGCTTATTAATCTAGCCACTTTTGTTTTAATTCCAGCATGTTTTAGGAATTATTTAGTATTGTTTTAGCACTATTTTTGGTTAATAGTTGCATTTGAGCTTTGTTTTGCATGCTTGTAGTGTAATTGTCCTCATGAGTTTGGTATTTTAGGCCTTAGACACCATCTTATTTGAGTTGATTGCATTTATTTATGGTTTCCATACTTATGATCACCTTTAATCACCTCTGCAACCTCCCTCCTTTCTTGGCTTTTGTTTTGCCTTGAAAGTGGTTTGAAACAACTTGTTTGTTTAAGCATGGGATTGAGTGGGCGTTTGGGAAATTGCTACTTTAGTAGGCTATTTTAGTTTTTGGCTATTTTAGGAGGCTCAAATTTTTGTGTTTAGGAAGATAGTTGAATTTTTTTGTAGTTAGATGTGATGTTTGTGAGAGAAAAAGTGAAATGATTATGAGTTTAATGTGATATTTTGTCTTATTGGCTATTTTAGCCTATTTTGTCTTTTAGTGCTATTTTAGCCCAAAAAAAAGCTAAAAAAGCTTCTTCCCAAACACCCCGTGAGATGTCATGCTTAATGGTTTAATCCCTTAGGGTGTTCATTACCAACGGTCTAATGTCTCTTTCATGCCAAAGACAACACTTGATTTGAGCCCTCTTTCCGTTAGAGAACTTAAACTCACCATTGGACTCAATCAATTAAAGGATGGTTGGTAATTAAAATGAAGTAATTAAAATGGAACTAAAATGGTGTAAGATAAGAATTTGGTTTTGTATTCAATCAGATGTTAATTGAACACATGGAAGCTTGAGGCATTTCATACTCATTAGTGATGAAATGGTTCAAGTTTCCAAAGTCACCACTTCTCTTGATCAATTCATGAAAGGGAGATGGTTTGAGTCTTATTTTGTTGCATTTATCGAAATTGCACACTTTGGTTCATGAGCCATCATGCAATGAAATAGCTTGACTTGGTGGTCTATGAACCAAGTTTACTACTCCTTTGATTTGTTCATGAAAATGAGAGGTGAATTGTGCAAACAAACCCTTGAAAATGCCATGTACATGCTCTGTTTGTTCTCTGTTGCAACAAGGTGAACCCTACAGCAGTAGTCGGTAGGCCACCTTTGATGGCCGGCCAACTATCACTGGTGGCTAGCAGGCCTCATCAATGGTCGGCTAGCCACTAATGCAAAATCCAATAATGTGTTTTTTTAGCAGAGCAGAGCTATTCTAGAAGTGGACAAAGGTATAAGTTTTCTACTGTGCAACAGAGACCTTTTGGAAGCAAAACAGTGGCTTTTGGGTGGAAATCGAGCATGTGCATGAGCATTACTCGCATACCAAGCATGTTTAAGTTTAAATTGTTGTAATTAATTAGTCATAGCTAGTTAATTTTGTAAGGTATTGTAATTAATTAGTTGGTTAACTAGTTATTCGATTTCGTTTGTAATTCGTTAGTTAACTAGAATAGTTAATTCATTCATTTGTTGTAATAATTAGTTAAGTAGTTTACCTAATTTTATTTGTTTTGTAATAATTACCCTAGCTTTGATTAGTTAGTTAATGAGCTAGTTTATTCATTCGGACTCTCCTTCGTGAGAAGGCAAACTTGTAATAATGTGTATGCCTTTCAACCCCACGTCTTTCTCCCTTTTATTTAACTACTAATGATGGTTAGTTTAGGGACATCACGTTTTGTTTAGCATACTTCATGTTTGCATACAATTGTATTGCATGCACCGAGGCTCGGTTCACCATTCTAACTGCATTGTTAGTTTAAATAATTCTTTGAATACATGCTTAGATCACATGCTATCAAATTGATCCATATGCCATGTTAAGTAGTCGAGCCTATTTAGATTGCATATTGCATGTGTTGCATTAGTCATATCGCATAGTTAGGAATCATGCATTTTTCTAACTCATTTCTCTTTTGGCGTGGAGTACTAGGTGAGCCTTTACTCGCTTTAGCATATTGCATGTGTGTGATTGTTGCCATGACTAGCATGCTTGCCATGAGGCTAAGTGCTTAAATAATAATTGTTTGAATGCCTGTGGATGAAGGCTTGTTGCTTGAATTGGAATAATTTGAGCAATGTTCATATGCGATCACTTTTTCAAGTGGTACATATTTTGAAACAATTTTCAAAACAAACATGACTTGAAATGTTCCAATTCTTGCAAGTTAGTCTATACTTGGGTGTGCGCATCACATAGTAATACTACCCTAATAAACCGGAACAAGAGCATATAATGTGAATAAGATTCATATCATGATTAGTAGAGGCCGATCTTTGATCGGGCAAGTGGGGGTGCTCAAATTCATTCATGACCTTCCCCTCTCGTACCTAAGTTCCCGAGCCAAGACAGTCTTAGTGATGACAGACATGTGGCCTTTGGCACGAGTCATGGGTTTCCTAAATTTTCCTAAAATAAAATATTTAGGTGGCAACTCTGTATCTAGCAAAGTAATCCATTTTTGGCAATTTGATTCAAAATCGATTTTCCAAAAGATTTGTTGGATTTGGACTCTTTGGTAATTATCTATTTCACATTGCACTTGTGAAATCAGATTCAGAACTGCGAGAGTCTGAACTGTAGGACTTATTCGCCTTCCAAAAGGGGGCACGGAAAAGTCAGGCTACAGATTGACTCCATCTTACAGAACCATACTTGGGAGTTAGTTGATCTACCCCCAGGCAGTAAGGCCTTGGGGAGTAAGTGGATCTTTAGAAGAAAGATAAAAGTTGATGGGTCAATTGATAAGTATAAAGCTAGACTAGTTATCGAAGGATACAGGTGGCGAGAAGTCCTGGATTACTTTGATACGTATTCACCTGTGACAAGGATTACATCCATTCGCATGGTGATTGCGATAGCAGCTTTACGTGGTCTGGAGATACATCAGATAGATGTAAAGATAGCTTTCCTACATGGAGATTTAGATGAAGAAATCTATATAGAGCAACCTGAGAGGTTCTCAGCTCCAGGACAAAATAAGAAAGTTTGTATGCTTGTCAAATCATTGTATGGTTTGAAGCAAGCTCCCAAGTAATGGCATGAGAAGTTTGACAATGCTTTGTTGTCGAATGGGTTCAAAAGCAACGAGTGTGACAAATGCGTATATGTCAAAGACACTGACGGAAGTTATGTCATATTGTGTCTATACGTAGATGACATACTCATTGTTAGTAGTAATGATGAAATGATTCGAACTACCAAGAGGTTGTTAAACTCTAAGTTTGACATGAAAGACATAGGCCTTGCAGATGTAATTCTGGGTGTTAAGATTACCAGAACATCTGATGGCATTGTACTTTCTCAATCTCACTATGTTGAGAAGATACTTGAGAAATTTGGTAAATCAGATACAAGTGTGTCTAGGACACCGACAGACGTGAATCTACCTTTGACCAAGAATAATGATGAGAGTGCCTCTCAGTTAGGATATTCTCGAGCCATTGGAAGTTTAATATATCTGATGATTATACAAGGCCAGATATAGCCTACTCTGTTAGCAGACTTAGTAGATACACGAGTAATCTGAATGCTACTCATTTGAGGGGCATTATGCGGGTGTTAGGTTATATACACCACACCTGTGGTTATGGGCTGCATTATACCAGATACCCAACGGTGCTAGAAGGGTATAGTGACGCTAATTGGATATCTGATATAAAGGACTCCAAATCCACTAGTGGTTATGTGTTTACCCACGGAGGGGTAGTCGTGTCTTGGAAATCTTCCAAGCAAACGTGTATATCGAGATCAACGATGAAATCTGGGTTTATTGCTTTAGATAAAGCAATTGAAGAAGCTGAATGGCATCATCAGTTCGTTGAGGATATTCTACATTGGTCCAGACCTGTGCCAGCTATCTGTATTCATTGTGACATCCAATTGGCGATTAGACGAGCACAGAGTAATATGTATAATGGAAAGTCTAGACATATTCGTCGTAGACATAATTCCATACGACAAATACTCTCGAACGGAGTTATCACTTTAGACTATGTAAAGTTTTAGGACAACATTATGGATCCACTAACCAAAGGCTTAAATCAAATGTTAGTAGAGAAGTCATCAGAAGGAATAGGGTTAAGGCCTTTAGTGTAAGGTGTTACCAGATTGGAAACTGAACCTAGTTGACTGGAGATCCCAAGATCTAGGTTCAATGGGACAACCTAATTGCATGTAACAGTGCGCCTAAGTTGCAAATTTAACTAGTAAGTGCTAATCCCCTGCATCTTCAAGTCAATTTTATTCTCCATACATTTTACTGCATCTAGTTGAAACATGATGATAGTCCTCTTGCCATCTCCATTTTTCACTTCATAATTAGTTGCTCCTAATTCTACTATCCACTAAAGGAGAGAATAAGCTACTAGTCAATAATTGCTCCTGAAGCAACTTAAGCATGAATAAAGCTAAAGAGTCTAATTCAACACAATGCTCTTACGAGTCATGCGTTAAATTCTTAGAGTCATAACAACCAATTTGGCCTTGACTTTTTAATTACTATGTTGCAATTTTTGCGCTTAGTGATAAACGCCATTCAAAGACATTAGCCTAGCTAAGGAATCATACAAAGAAGCACCTCGTCATGTCTCACACTTAAGTATGGAAACAGTAAGTGTCCAGACTTAGACAAGTTGACAGTGCTAATGGATTTTGCAATCACTAAGCACTAATTTTCTCACTAAGTGTTAATAGATTTTACAGCTTCTAAGCACTAACGTTGAATGCACACTATCATAATGTATGAAATTTTGCTCTATCCACTCCCAAGAGATAGGTAGAGAGCAAAACACTACTCATACTTACACTTAATTGCTAAATGATTTAAACTCACATATCTTAGATGATGTGACTTCTGCATATTGCTTCATTTGATGATGCAACATTATTAAAAGTCAAATTACAAAGTCAATCTGTGTAGCTCAATAATCAGGATCACATTAAATCTATTGAGAGCTTACTAATCTCATAACTCCAAACTTGCCAATCAAAACTGCTTAGCATGTTGCTAATCATAGTGCACACATCAGATTTTATTATGCCAATCAAGGCAACAAAACCACGGCGATGTTGAGTCGTGTGTCCGTACTTTTGCTCAACTAATGTCTGACCTAAAGTTTACAAGACTTTCTGCTCATCTAAAAAAATGATTACATTGTTCAGAATTAAACATCTCTACTAAGTTTAGGTAAACCAAATTAAATTCCATAAACTAAGTCAATTAAAGGAAAAATATGCATTGGGATTAATTTGATTAGCATATCACAATATAATTTTTCTACAAAAATCTAAATTAAATAGTGACAATATTACACAAGTCGCAAAATTGAAAATCCACTATACTTGTAATAATCTCTTGTGCCACAAATGACAATTATCCAAAATTTAATTTAATTTAATTCATGCGCCAAATATTAGTTTTTGGGAGTAAATATACAAAGATTTCTCTCAACCGAACAACTTTTCACTATCTATAGCATATGATAAAACATTTAACTCCACATGATAGTATCTCAATGTAATTTATAAAAGAAAACATACTATAATATTTAATCATGGAATTAAAATAAATAGAATATTTATTCAAGCTCTGGAATTAAAACATTCTATAAGTTCTATGCATAAATAGAAAACTAAACATGCTGAATTAGTTTTCAGAATATGCCATAACAGTGCTAAATAATTTTTGTATTTTTTTTTTTGAAAATTTAAATAATAAAAACTATATAGAAAATCAAAAATATATAATACAGAATCTGAAACAATACAATACTCATACCAATAAATAAAACTTCACTACAACAATGCACTGTAAAAATTTCAAGTCAATAATAGAAATCATGCTCCACCACGAGCAATTTAACTTAAAAATATTGAATTATTTATTAATAAAAAATATTTTATTTTCTAGAAAATTATAAACATTTAACAAATTGTAGGAAAAAAAAAGTACGAGTCTAACGGTACCATCCATACTTTAATCAGAATTATAACGAATAATATAGAAACATAATTTTGAATTAAAAAACAAACAATCAGAGCCTAAAAAATCTTAGTGTCTGCATCAACGCTTACATTAGTAGATGATATCAACGGCTTGCATCAGCACTTGCGCAGCACTAACATCAACGCAGAGTCAATGAGCATCACTAATGACATCAGCGTACATCAACGTCAAGACATCAGCGCGTGTCAGCAGCAATTTCATCTTCTTCTCCACTTGCTCCAATAGCTTCAACTCTCATCCAAAATTAGGGTTTGAGCTTTCTCTCGTAATTTGGAATCAGGCCCATAATATACCGTTTTGAAATTTTTGAAACAAGGATTCCAAATAAGTAAATTTCACAACATGAAAAATGAAACATGTAAAAACAATATGCAGTTAAAGTTACAAAATCAAATATGGATCTCTTTTTTCTTAAAATCTGACCGTCTGGTTTTTTTAAAACTTTGCAGATATAATCTACATTATATGGATTACAATATACATGAAATTTAGGATGATCAGAGAGGATTCAAAAAACACCAATTTTAATGCACGAATCACATGTGTGTGTATATATATTCATGCACAAATAACACGAAAACACCCAATAATTGGTCTAATACCAATTAGAAAAAATAAGAAATAAATATCATAAATAAATAAACAAATTTGGACATACCTTTTACGTTCAAACCGAATCCATGAACCATGTGGGTGAATCACGTGTTGGAAAAAATAGTTTTATGGTGACTTTAATATGAAATTAAAATAGGTCCCAACCACCGGTTAAGGTGGGATCAAATGGATTTAGATTCTTTGTAACAAGATCTTTACACCACAAAAAGAATGACTAAAAACCATTAAGAATTGAATGAGAAATTGTCTCATAAAGTTGGCCTCATGAATAAGGTATTGGGAATTATGTATAATTACCAATCCTACGTTGATTGTAAAAGAAAGCATTGATGGGTATTTAAATCTCAAAATTTTGATAAGGGCATGAGCCCTGTGGGGCATCTAAATTTTCTGAAGGAATGGAGTTATATATGCTTCAAGGATGGGCTTGGGCCAAAACTATGGTCCGTGATCCATGGGTCGCAGATCTTGGATCTTAGGACTTGGGCTTGGGTTTTCGCTTGAGACTTGAGACTTGCTAGAATGGAATAGGCTTACGCTGGGCCGAATTAATGGCTTATCAACCTAATCTTTTTAGGTCTGGTTTGTTTGGTGGATACAAATATACACACGTGTATATAGAGTATGTAACTCGCACACTTATTACCCATCAGTTTTGCAGGAGCAATTGGTTGCATTTGTTGCCAACCTTCATGGTTGGAAGGCTCCTCCTCTCTCCCCCATTGTGTATAAAAGAAGGCCATCTTTCTTAGTTTCTACACAAAATTTTTGGCTTTTATATACAGTCAGTCTGCTCCTATATTCTTCTTCCTATGTGAGAGAGTGATACCATTGTAAGTTCACCAGAGCTAAACAAAAGGTGCTTCTGCGTTAGTGAGTCTATACCATCGTATCTTGGGAGACAGACACCGATATACCTCCAGCACCAACGGTGAGGCGGCAAATCTGTTTTAAGGAAACTATGGTATCACACGGGCTTTGGTTTTCTTTCTTTTACCATTTAATTTTGTTGAGTATTTCTATTCATCGAGTTGTATAATTTAGTCCCATGATTTCATGTTCTATAATTTAATTTATTAAATATGAATCTGTTTGGTCTCTTTTAATTACACAATTTGTACAACATTACGTACCTCTATTGATGTCTTCAAACAATTCCCAGTAATGGAGTAGAACTACTAGAGAACTACCTATACCATTCATAGTACAAATGCGGCAAAGAGTTGAAGAGAAAGTTGGAAGAACTTTTCGATCAACCTACAATACATAATACGTATCATATCTGAATATGTAACCGATCTCTTAATAAGATGGACTCTTTGGTTTCAATCCTTATCTTCTAGATAAGGTAATTCAAATCTCATGGGTCTTCTAATGGGTCATGGGTCATACCACCATTGGACATGGAATAATGATCCTTTTTTCCCTTTTTTTTTAATAAACATCCCATATCCAAGAGGCTTGTTACAAATTTTCACTTTAGCAACATTGTGCTCCTTCCTGCACCATTTAATTCAAGGCCAAGGACAAGATTAGCATAATTTGTAAATTAGTAAACATGTATCCAAAACCTTGAAAAATAAGGGGTGATGTGCAAGACAAAAAGAGCAATTACTTAATAGATCAAATAGTAGGCAAACCAATAAATCAAAACTATTATGAAAAGGATAATTCATAACAGCTAGTTAAGCCTACAGTTGCCTCCTGATACTTGAATCAGACAGAACTTTCGCAACGGTGTGTATGTCATCCTGCTGCAAACAGCTAGCAACTATCTGCTTGAAATGGGATGATCTCTTAAGCTACACAACGAAAGAAACCATGATACATTTTTTAATCATTTAACTGGAGAAATCTTGAGAATAATTAAACCAACAGTAGAAGCAAAGTTTAATAAGTGATACCCATCAATTACCTATTTCGTAGCTCTCTAGAGACTTCTGGAAAGGTTTCTATGCCATGAATAATAAGGGAGCAGGCACTTGAGTCATCAGCCCCGTGGATCTTTCTCTCTAACACATCTTTTAATCCAGGGCCTCCAGATACTATGACAACTTCTACAACCTTGCATCACAAGCACTAAAATTTTCAGAGTACCTTGATAGAGTATCTAACTCACAAAAAAAAATTACTTAATTTCTATCTTCGTAGCGCTTCTCAACACCATGTACAATGCAATTCTTGCTCCCATAGAGAATCCAACAGGGGTAACTTTTCTAGGAGTAACATTGTGAATCAAATTCTGTAATATATCTTCAATTGACAAACTTGGTGCTTGTGCTGCTTCCCTAAGGCCATGATTTTACATCTTTGATCGACATGGCGAGGAAGGTCAACTGTAATGCATCTTGCAGATCTTAAGATGGCCTTCATGATGGGTATCCAGTCTTCACCAATTCAAGGGACCTATAATGCACAAAGAATACTGAAATGCATAAATTCACATTTACCTTTCGCCCTTAGGGGCTGATACCTTTATAAAGTGCCCTAACGCCTCCTAAAAGTCTTTTCCTTATCAAACACAATCCAATTTGGAACTATACGTCATATACTGATAGTAATTAGTGAAAAGTGAACCCAAAAAAAAAATTTAGTGAAAAGTGGTCTCATGGGCTTGGCTAGTTCCACAGTGAACTAGAGACATTACCCTTGAAGGCTCACCAATGAGCATCCTCTTCAAAGGCCTTCCAACGATCAAGTTAGGATACTTTAGTAAGACGCTCATCATTTATGATACATCTCTTCTAATTGGGTTAGAGTAAATCTTTCCAAAGAGTCTAACTACACCCAACCTAAGAGTCATTCATCCACAAGAACTTAACTTCCTTGTTGAACATCACAGCTTAGGTATGATCCACACCAATACCTTGGCCAATCACACCTTGCCACCTACCACCATGGTTCAAGATCGTATGACGTGACTTCACTCAAAATTACATCCACATAGAAGCAATATAGGGGGAAAAAATTCTATATGCACGCAATCCAATTACAAAATGAGACACATTTTTCTTACTGTAGTAAGTTAGTTATATCTTATTCCATAACTAAATTATGTACACATGAAAGAGTTGTATAGACAAACCTAAAAAATTGGAGGGCATTAATTCTCCATAGTCTATTTACATGAGTTTAACAGTTATACTAATGACCAAGAGTAAGGAAAAGTCTACAGAGTAGACATGGGTTGAACTTTTTTTTTTTTTTTTTATCAGCAAAAGAAACTTTATTGATGAAAATCAAATGTACAGAATACAGAGATGAACATCAATAAAGGAAAACGAGTGCATAAGCATCATAGCAAACTAGACAATTCCAACTAGGTCGGGACTGAAAAGCAAGCCAATCCTCTACTAACACTACACCAAGGCTGGAGAGAAACAAACGGAACAAACAAGTGAACAAAGGAAAATAAAACCACCCCAACACCCAAACAACAGGACACCCAAACCACCCCCTTCCAAATTTGGACCTCATATCAAACAATTACTTAATTTTGAACCCCCTTCCAAATCCAAATTAGGACCCCCTACCAAATTCAAACCCCCTTCCAAAATGTTTTGAATGTTGGAAATACCATTAATACTTTCAATAACTTCTTTTTCCTTTCTTTATTCCTTTGACTAGCATTGTTGGGGTTTGTAACCATATGAACACCTCCATCTTTATACCACCTAGATGATTCCTCTTTCTTGACCGAGTTGCTACTTTCTACTGGAATCAAAAACTTAACAACAACATCAACCCCTGTCTCTACTCCTTTAGGCCCAAGAGAAATAAGTGAACTTGGCCCATGGGATACTAGCACAGACTTGTTTTTGTGAATAGGAACTCCTTGATCTCACTGCTAGAAATAGGGGTTTTAGAGGCGTTTAAAAAACGCCGCTATAGGTCTCCAAAAAGACGTCAAATCCTTTTGTGACGTTTAGCACCAAACACCGAAGACGCGGCCGTTGCTATAACCTTATGGCGCTTTAGAAACGTCGTTATATTAAAAGTTCTATCTAATGGTAAGATGACGTCAACATTTGAAAAATGCTATCATAGGCATTAATACATTTTAAAAATCTAGCCGTTGGGGTTGGGATATAGTGACATTCAAAAAACGCCGCCATAACTCTTTTTTTTTTTTTTAATTGTGTTAATTTTATATGGTTGAACTAAAAAAATACCTACCATAAAGAATTATTAAGAACTAATAATTGATATTTATTAAAATAATAAATAAACTAAGCTTGGAAACAAAATTAAAAATAAGAAACAATACATTGCATACCCAAGAGTAGAAATAATTCATGTTCAAATTTTAAATACATCAATTGAAATCAAAATGGTCAAGAAGAAGTCAAATTACTTAAACTTCAAAAGTAGCTCTCATCAGTGTGAGATGAACAACATTTAAAAGAGGTGATTTGCCAAAAAAATGGCACAAAACCCCATAAGTTGTTTTAACAATTACAACCTTCAAGGCTCACATCTTAGCTGCTGCTTTAAAGTGACTTTTTCAAGGAAGGGCTACAGGCCAAAACATTTGTGGCATCTAGGGGTGAACCATGTGAAGTAGTTGTCAGTTCTAACCAATAAGAAATATACAACGTTGCAATAGCTTCCAAGTCTTCCACTGAGCGCTAATATCAATTGAAGGAACAAGAATTGCAGCAATAAGAAAAAAATAAAAAAATAAACCAACCATTTCAAGCATTAAGAACAATAAGAGAGTGAAAGATGAACAAACTGAGTTTTAATGAAAGTGCTCACTCCAATGAATTTAAAACCTGAAGAAGGAGCCTCTAAACCCTCTCTAAACATTGCAATATTTCGGCATTTGATTCTAGGAGCAAGTTCTGAAAAACAATTCTAAGTGCATACCCAAAATAAAAGAAGCCCAAAAAAAAGTAGATGAGGACTCAGCTATGTTCCTTTTGTATCCAGCTTGAAGAAGTCGTTCCTGTGTGTGAAATTCTAAGGATGAGATAACACATGCGTATCTAACTTGCAAGAATGCAAATGAGAACAGAAAAAACAAAATCACACACAAAAATATAAATATTGAAAAGATAAATATCTCAAAACCAATTGTCACAGCGAACCATAAATAGAAAGATCGGCCATTAAGTAACTAGTGGCCATAACATAATGAATTTTGGCCTCCGAAGTCAGATTCTCTACTTTATATTGCTGTAAAATAAAATCACAAATATTGATGCAAAATATACCCATCATTATAACTTCCAAAACGAAATTCTAGGCTTACAATTATAAATCTCTGCCAATTAATTTTATTTCTACTCATGAAGAGACTAAAAAAAATTAGGGGTATTTTTTTTAAGGTCCCTGATATTATGATTTTATAGTATAAAGGACATCAAATATTTTCATGATGTCTAAGGTCCCTCAACAACAATCTAGAGAAAATTCAAGTCAGAGAAAATTGGTCCAGAGAAATTTTGAATTTCTCTGGCCTCCTTAGCCTTTCATGGACACTGCCAGAGAAATTTCCTTAGCCTTTCATGGACTCCAGAGAAAATTCAAATTTCTCTGTCGTGGGTTTGATCCTCCACCATTGTTGCTACTGTTGTCACTTATATACCCTATTACCTCCAGCTGCTGATCCATCCAAACAGCATTCTAGGTGATGAAGCCTCAAGTAACCATCTGTATCAGCTTGAGCAAGCAACGGACCAACAATGGCTCCAACCGGGCTCCACTTTATATCAAAAATTCCTGCTGGACAGTGAGCATACTCAGCTCTCATCACAAAAGGCTTAGAAGAAACTGCAACTTTCCAATTTTCATTATACCTCCTCTACCTGTGATGCTATCTTATTGCAGCAGTTTCACTCGAATGCCTGATACGGAGACTGAGACCAATCCCATAGATCGAATTGTGGCTCATCTGTGCTTTCACAGACCTGCAGAATTGTCAGGAAAACATCCTGAGACACCAGAATCACCAGTAGTATCTACTAAGCTCCGCAGTGAAAGAAATACTAGTGGTTTATTGAGCTCGCCAAGAGGATTCTTTCCTGATAATTACAAAAGTAAACATAACTTATCATATACTGCTGGATCAAAAAATCCTCACTTATTTGCTGAAGGGGATCATTCTAAAAACAGTTCCTACATCGACACTTCTGAGAATTCCGAATTTATCTCCAGAAGAATTTCTCTGGACCTGATATTGATGTTTGCAGATTCGTCCACCAAATTTCTCTGGACTTCGAAATTTCTCTGGATAATCTAAGCACAATGGGATGAAGATGATGAAATTTATCGATGCAGCTCAAGTGCAACCTCTAGTTTTCCAGCCTTGCAAAAGCCATCAATCAAAATTCTGTAAAACCGAGATCATTTGCTGTAAACAGATGGACCGAAGACGAAATATCGCCGTCGCATCACCTACATTAGAACTGGCCTATGCAGATTTGGTGCGGCATGCCAATTTAACCATCCTTCTAATAGGAAACTGGTAAAAGCCACTGATAGATCGAAAAACTTTAGAATTTAGAATTTGTTAATACATAGTTAAAATAGTTTCTGTAAATTGTTGACCAGGTTTTTAGATATATATATATATATATATATTTTGAGATCTCTGTTTTATCGTTGTACAATCTCACAACTTTTAGTTGAATCCATCAGGCTCGCTCAGGTCATGGCTTCGCACATCTGCCACGGAAGTGATAGCAGGCATGAGATCGACGAGAGAGAGAAAGAAAGATAGAAGAGCAATCCTTATCTGTAGACCTCCATGATCGATCTGTATTTCAGAAATAGAGTGATGATGATTGCGTTTTCGATCACGAACAGTGAACTCTGTGTGTGTGCGTGTTTGATCGCAGTGATAAGTGAGAGTAGAGAAAAGGAAGGGGGCTGAATTTCTCTGTGATAGATTGGAGGGACCTTAGACATCAAAAAGTAATATCGTGGATCTCTTCCATTACGAAAAGTGAGAGAGGGACCCTAGACCAATTTTCCCAAAAAATTACCTTCCTTAACCCACCAAAGACTTCCAAAGTGTGACACATTTTATTCTTACATCAAAATTTCAACATATTCAAAATCATTCTATTCCTCACATTTCCAATGCTCCACAACACGTAATCACCCACCATTTTCTACATTCTATTGTTTTTACCTTGTGTAAAGATCTGCTCATTTAATGCAGTAGGGTCACTAGAAGATCCCTCCATGTGCTCGGTTAGCTCATTCATTTGAGTCTACAATTTTGAATTCAATAATTAGCCTCCAATATAAATCCTATTAAAAGTCCAATAAAGTAGTATCACATACTATAACCTCATTAATTGAATCACTATTTGACTTCCCATCTTTCATATATACGGCCATCCACCCCTGTGGCCAACTAGCAGGAACCCCATTGGTCTTTTTTATCTCCTGTAAATAAATGACAAATAAAAAAACATTAGAGTGAAATCAAACAAAAATTCTAAGAATGACAAGGTACATAAAATAGTCCATCTCCTAAATTCTCCTAAATTCATGTACGGTCCATCTCTGAGATTCTAAGCTAGTTTAATAGGCCATTAATTTGGTGCAAATAACCAAATAAATAATTTGAATTCAAACCCATAACAGCAAGTCTCAATCTTGCTTTATTTTAGTTTGAGGCTTTGAGCACACACAAAGCTAAAGTCAGTCAATTAATACTATAACAAAAACTCAAAATCAAATAAACCCCATCATATCGAATACTTTATTTTTATGAACATTGAAGAAAACTAACAAGATACACTGCAAAACTTGCTTTTTCAAACTTCATGAAATTTTTATGGATTTTCAATCTCAAGATGGCAAAATGTATGAGCAATTTAGAAAATAAAATAAAATACTTTTAATTGATGTGAGAGAATAATTATACCTCCACTCGAACTACTGAGAAAGGCTTTCGACCTGTTCTATGATGTAATGTCTTCTTCTTCTGGATTTTTCTATATTTCTTGCTTGATTTCTGTCAAATATGAAATTTATTTAAGATATTACAAAAAATTATCATATATAAACATTTTTTCACATAAATAAAATTGTATCGATGCACTCTGAGTACCCCAATAGGAGATGGCAAACAAAACTCAAGTTTTTGCAACTGCAGCCATAGTAACAAAAGCCAATAAAGGTCAAATTGATGATGATTGAATAAAAACAACAATTCTATGCACTCATAAATCGGGTAATTCGCACACAAAAAATAGCCTTTCAAAGTTTATACGTACCAGCTGAAACTGAACCATGTGATGTACTATCACTACGCAATGTGGTAGGAAGACTGCCTGGTGGATGCCATGATGCCAATGGATCAGGTATGACTCTCATCTTGAGTGTGGTTTGAGTCTCATCTAAACTAGAACTACTAGAGCTTGATTGCTCACTCTCACTAGAAGAACTGTCGAAGCTAGAACTCATAGATAATATATAAAGAAACTACAAACATAAAAGTAAGGACTATGAATAAAGTTTACCTTCTTAAATGACTACAATCCATGCAATGTAAGATGATAAATCTATACATTTAAATATAATGCAAAATATAAAATGACAATTCAAAACAGAATCAGAGTACGTAGTCTAATAATGGCCACTTAAAGAAATGATTACAAATCAAATATTTTATTAACATGAATATCCGTACAAAAAACACAAATGTAAAAGTGAATATGAGTTTCTGTCAATATTTCTAAGAGTTGCTTCTCTAAAGTGACTGTAGATGAAGTTGAAGTTTAATTTGGCATATAGCTCTAGGTTAAAACATTCTTATGCTTAATTTTGGTTGGAACCCAAATCTAGCTGGTTTTCAAACATGTTGTTACCTGTGTGATATTAGTGTTAGGTAGCTCAGGTTATGATTCTCAATCCATATTGGATCTTAGATTTGGGGAGGGATTTGTGCAAATTAAAGTGAACAAATTTAAGCTTCTATGAGCATTAGCATTCTGCTTAATTCTATAACCATTTTTTTTTTTCAAATACTTGTTAAGTGAAATTGCTTTGTCCTTTGAGGTCTGTCAAACAAACGAGGGAAATGATATGGTGGTCTCTCCCAACTCCCTAATTTGTATTCAACCGAACACAACCTAATTTTACGGAGCAAAGTCAAACAATTCCCAATAAATAATAATATAAATTAAATTGTAATGCAAAAATGGACATTGAGAAGAACCCTATGATCAGTCCACGTCGACTCAGATCAGTGAATTCCACAATTCCAAACATAATCAACCAATCACACACAAATTCACAAAAATCAAAATCCATAACCACATCGATGACAGATCGAACACAATATAAACATAGATGAAATCACTGAGACCAATTACTGAAAGTACAATCTAGATCTCATAGTGCAGAGCAACACATCAGTGAAAAACAATTACTGAAACAAAGATGAAATCACTGAGACTAATTTTTCAAAACACTGATTCAGCATTTTTCAAAACACTGATCCAAAGCCCAGAAGAAACATAGATAAATCACAAACAGAACAACTAACCTCTGATTGAAGAAGACACAGAGTTCCAAATCCATAGAGATAAATCACAGAATTGTGCTCAAAATCAAACTTTGAAATCGCAATCCTGAGATGAATCACCAAACTGAAGAAGAATCGAAAAAGAATCACTGAACTAAAGATGAATCGAGAGAGAGAACTTTATATTGATTCGATCCTCTGAGAGAAAGAGAGAGCAAGAGAGTGAGTGAGAGATTTGAGTGAGTGAGAAAGAAAGGACATTGCTCAAAATAGGGTTTTCAAAATAAAGGTTTGGAGAGACAAAATAGGGTGTAAAGAGAGATAGGATTTGGAGGCGTTTTCAAACGTCTTCTATTCACAAAACGATACCATTTTAATTAATAACAAATGCGAAGTTTAAAAAACGCCATTAATTATTAGAAAAAGTGACGTTTAAAAAAATGTCGTTAATTAAATGCCATAATTTCCCCAATTTCCTATAGTGTATACAACAGTGAATTTGGGCCTCCACAATACTGAATAAACACGCCCACATTTTAGTTGTGGGCCAAGCATACTCCTTAATTTAAGAGGTTTCATATGCACCCAATCTATCTGAGATCCTCCAACAAATCCAACACTCTTCAAGTACTGATTGCTAGTTGTTGATAACTTATTTGATTTGTGTGAACTTGAAGGAAGTACCCTTTTTTGTCTCCAAATTCTTTTTTTAGAATTATGTAGACTACTTTTACCTGATCTAGGCCCCCTGCATTGATTCTCCCAATGACAGAGATTTGATCTTCCCCTGCACTAGAATTGATTGCTCCATCTTCATGAAAATCATAGAATTCCCATATCCTAACAAGGTATGTGTTTCCTTTGTGCTCCTGACTTATCACCGTATTAATAATCTTCATGTTATTCATTATCAATCTGAGCTTGCCATATTCAAAAGAATCTGAATTGATAACTTCATCAAACTGGATTACCTCACCCCATAAGCTACCAATGCTTTTGAATGTGTTAACAATTCATAAATTAAATGGAACTCCATAACAGCACAACCAAACACATCTCTCCTGTTCAAGATTCTTCTCTTTTCTCCACTCTATTATTGAATCACACCAATCATAAATCCACCCCTTCAGTTGATCATACCCCTCCTCCATAGCTTGTGTCGATTTGAAGGTTAGGATTGCATTTCTACCTCCCCTTTTCTGACTAACATCTCATTCAAACATTTCTTGCAAAATTCTTCTCTAAATGCCAGAAAAGTGAAGACATTTTTTAGCTTCACTATGAAACTCGCATAGCGCCATTCATTTTCTAACTCAAAAGCTTTTGTAGTTAAATAATCCTTCCTATGAGTAGCTTCTCTTTTTACTACTTCAGCATAGGATTTCTGACCTCCAACCTCTGTTTTATCCTGCTTAAACTGCCTTTGTAAATCCAATTTCATAGATTTACTTGATTTCGGCCTTTGTTTTCTGAGTTGAGGCTTAATGAACACTGCCTTTTTTTTACCTTAAGCTTCTTATCCTCATACCACAAACCATTTGCCTTTTGAATAACCAAATTTGTAGCTACCAAGCAATCGAATCTGATAAACCCAAATCTTGTACTTGTTGCTAACCCTCTCTTCACTAGGATGAACATGTCTTTAACTGCCCCAAATTTGTTGAACAGGATATATAGACTCTTTGGATCCGTTGATTCAGGGATGTTATCCACAAAAATAGTGAACAATCAATCATTTCTAACACCATTATTGTAGCCCTCTTTACTTCTCAGAACTGGATTCCAACCACCGTTATCTCTACCCTCTCTAAATCTTCTCTCTTTTCCGTTCTAGGGGTGAGAATAGAACGACACTACTCTATTCTCCATCCCATAGTCTAGAGCTGCACTACAGATCCCCTATTCTGAGACCACAAACTCTATACTTCACCTTGCAAGATTGGTAAACGGAAATCGAAGCTCACATAGCGTGGATCTGAAAGCCACGAGAGCGGCGGCAAGGCTCTGTTTCTTTACTGCAAACGAACACTGAGATTGAGACTAAGCAAATCACAAAAAAGGATAGAAAGATTGCAGATCCGGTGGCAAAGATCGAAGATCACACGGCGCGAATCTGAGTTGCGAAAATCCACTGCAGATCTACATCTCTTCAAACCTAGGTTGCACTCCTCCTCTATAACGAAATCTATCTAGATGACAGTGACGAGGTGAAGGCGGATGGCGGTGAGACAACGATGGATGGCATTGCAAGATGATTATGTACTTACCTTGATTTTATAGTTTTAGACATGGGTTGAACTTAACCCTTATATCGTAAACGAGACATGCCTTGCCATGGTCTATTCAAGGACTTCCTGCTGAAACACGTCCAAGAAAATGTTAGAAAATAATAGTTTTTCGGTGACTTTAATCTAAAATTAAATTGGGACTCAACCGTTGGTTGAGGTGGGTTTAAATGAGTCTTGATTTTTTGTAGGATAATCTTTACACTGTAAAAAGAATGATAAAAAATATTAAGAATTAAATGAGAAATTGTCTCATAAACTAAGCTTCATGAATGAAGTTTTGGGGAAGATAGAAACCACCTATCCCACCTATCCTACTTTATGAGACAATTTCTCATTTATTCTTAATGATTTTTTGACATTCTTTTTGTGGTGTAAAAATATCGTTACAGAGAATCTAGACTCACTCAAACCCACCTCAGCCGCTAGTTAGGTTCCACTTTAATTTCGCATTAAGGTCAATAAAAAATCATTATTTTTCAATAAAAAATACTCTAGAATTTAGAAAACCATAAAAACTATAGAAAAATTTTATAATACATATTTTTTTAGAATGTATTATATGACATTTTATTCTTTTAATACCACTTTATCTCATAACCAAATCACTTTATGTCATAACCAAAGTACCACAATCCATCATAATTAAATAATATTTGAGACATAGCCAAAGAGCACTTCATTCATATTCAAAATAACAACTACAATATGTCACAACTAACTCCATAATGGGCTATAATAATAAATAAATAAATAATTCACTACTAGAAAAGGAGGCTTTAGACGCGGAACTTTTTGCGACGGTTTGCAAATCGTTGCAAAAAGTAAGCTTTAGTGACGGCAAAAAAAATCACCGCGAAATTAATTTTTTTGCGACAACATTTGATTGTCGCAAAAAAGTCACCGACTAAATACCATTATTAGAGATGGAAAATCCAAGATCGTGGAAAAAAGTAATATTATACGCGACAGTACGTTACCCATCATTTTTTTTTTTTTTTGCGACGCTCTCTGTTAGTCCGTCATAAAAGATTTTATCTTTGCTCCTTACCGACAGTTTTTAAACTCGTCGCAAAAACTTAATCCCTAATTACCTTCATGCCCTCCTCCCCCCCACCCTCTTTCCTGCTCATCCCTAAACTTTCAGAATTCTCATCGAATTAAAATAATAACAAAAAATTTAAAAAAAAAAACTACAACAAAACTAATTATTTATGGCTTCATGTTTACGGCATGCATCAAATGCATGTCGTAGTTAGTACATTCTACGATATATATATATATATATTTTGCAAGTCGTTAATGCATTTTTAATAATAGCATACATACAATGTAAGTCATTAATTCATATATTTATGGCATGCAAAAGTATGCTGTAAAAAATTTATATTTTTACGGCTTACAAAAATATGTCATAAAATATTTGCACTTAAGATGACATACATTTCATGTCATAAAATATTATAACTTTATACGGCATGTATTAGCATGTCGCAAAAACTTCTACTAAAAAAATTCAATCTGATTTTTTTTACGGCATGCAAAAGTATGCTGTAAAAAATGTATATTTTCACGGCTTACAAAAATATGTCGTAAAATGTTTATACTTAAGACTACATACATTTCATGTCATAAAATATTATAACTTTGCACGACATCCATTAGCATATCATGAAAATTTCTACTACAAAAAATTTCAATCCGATTTTTTTTTTTAATTTTAAAAAAAAAAAAGTTGACAATTTCCAACCAAGCTTCTCAACTTAAATTTTCCTAATTGAGGACAACGTAAAAAATAATTATAGAATATTGTTGTATATAAATAATTTTTATTATATATATATATATATTATTATACAAAAATAATGGATATACATTAATAAATAAATGTAAAATCAATTGTTTTATAATACTAGTGGTTGGGCACATGCGTTGCACGTGATACCTGATTTTTTTGTCAACTATTAGTACTGTAATTATGCGTGTCACTTAAATTAGTATGTGATATGTATACAAAGTATGGAGAGTTGTATGGGTAAATCCAAAATATAACTAAGTAAGAAACAAATACATACTTGGCTGAAGTATTTAAATGATAAATGTAAAATTTTATAAACATAAACATTAATTTATAGTTAGATTGTTGAGATCACAATCTTATCTTAAATAATAAATAACAAACAAGTCCTTTAAATATATAGTATTACAGAAATCTTTTTCTATTAACTTCCACTTCAATTTTTTATAATCCGTAACTGTAATACAATTGAATGTATGAAATTAATTGCGCAATTATACAATTTTATTTAATAGTTCATCTCATAATACAAATTCATTGAACCCACTATTGCATTTTATTTGCATACTATTAGTGTAAGAATACATTAATATCAATATGTAATATATTTTTCTACATTAAGAGTTGTTGAGCTTCGTTTTTTGCGCCACGAATATCTTGTATAATGAAAAATAAAACCATAGCAATCCTGATTCAAATCCAATCCGTTTATTGCGTTTGAATTCGGAAAACCTTACTCGTGACGGTTGTTCCTTTTCTTTTCATGGTTGGCTTTGGCTTCAAGGGTCGACACCATTCTTGGTGGTGTCAACACTACCTTTCTTT
Source organism: Camellia sinensis (assembly GCF_055761805.1). NCBI lineage: Eukaryota > Viridiplantae > Streptophyta > Magnoliopsida > Ericales > Theaceae > Camellia > Camellia sinensis. Next base: position 73,723,517 of record NC_138961.1, read on the forward strand.
TCTTGTTTTATTCTTCCCCCTAGGGTCGACACCAGTCTTGGTGGTGTTGACACTGCCTTGTTGTTGTGCTCTTGGTGTAGCTACTGAAATTTGGGGTCGACACCAGTTTTGGTGGTGTCGACACTTGTCTTTTGTTGTTGGTCTTTGGAGTCGACACCAGTCCAAGTTGTGTCGACACTTGTCTACTGCGGAGTCTGGATTTTGCTACTGAAATTTGGTGTCAAAACCACGGGTTCTGGGGTCGACACCTTGTCCGCTGCAAACATTAGTGTTTTTGGCATTTCTTCCTGAGGGTCAATACCATCGACTTGGGGAGTTATTTCTAGATTGTTGGGTTATTTTGGGCCTTACTTTTTGGGCATTTTGACTTGTTCTTTTCATTTGACTTTGGGGCTATTATTCTATCAGTACCTAGCCACTATAAATAGGCTCCAAAACACTTTCCTCTCATTATTTTCCTTCTATTTTTCCTCTCAAATCATGATTCCTCTCTTCTCTCTCTAAACTTAACTTTTTCCCACTTAAGTAAAATTTCTAAAAAGCGAGCATATACATGGGTGTCAATCCTGCGAACAAAATTTTCATGAAAATGTCAATAGTAGTACTTGTATAACCTACGTTTACGTGGGTGCCGATTTATAGTTTTGTACAGACAAAATTTTTGTGAAAGGTTGTATTTGTTTGGGATTCCCAGAGTTGTGATTCACTATCCTATTTTCTATTGAAAAGGAAATATTTTATAAATTGTGATATAAATGGTTTGAAGGAGATATAAAATGTTTTGGGCACGAGCATGACATATGCATTCACCTTATAACTTTATTAAGATTCATATGTTGTGTTTGATTATTTCTACTGAGTTTTGGTTTTCCCTATGTGGAAAAACAATTTTCAGGTGCTGATGATATGTCTCCACCAATGCAATAGCATGGGAGGACTTGGAAGCAAGAGATTCATTTTATTTATTTTGTTGTATTTATTTGTACAAGCCTAGGGCTTTAACTGTATTGGATTTAAATCCACTTTGTTGTAACCAAGTACTATCTTGGAAAGTTGTAAGCCTTTAGAGCATTACCTTAATTGCTTATCTTTCATTCTATTATATAACATATACTATAGATTCAGGGTTTGACTTGTGAATGTATATCTGCATATGTTACTCTTTTGTAAAAGAAATTGGAATTAATGGAAGATAATTACTTTATTATTGTTGTTATTTATTAATGTTGTGGATGAGTTTTTTTTTTTTTGTTGCGTGAATATGTTGTGGATGAGTTACTATATATGTTTCAAGGTGTTACAATAACATTAGTCATTAATACACAATTGCTATACAATTGTCATGAAAAAAATTAATATAAAATGTATAATATTGTTGTGATTGCAAAGTTTTTGTTTATTATTGAAAGTGTTTGTTATGGACACCTATTTGTATGACATGCATGTATATATGTATCGAACATAAGTTAATAGGAGAATAATACACAATTTCACAGTTTTTTCCTAACAAATATAACTATATTACTATAGCGATACATGTTAGAAAATTAAAGTATCCGATGGTAATAAAACATTACAAATTGACAATGTATTAATATAGTAATATAAATAAATTTACATTTATATTTTTATTTATATATATATATATATATATGTAGATATTGACATATATAAGATATCACAAATGTAATATGTGAAATCTTTTGCAAGAATATAATATAGGTAAAAACGAGAAATTAATTATTCATAATTAAATAGTTGGTCATAATGTAGATGTTAAGTGTTATATTTTTGTGTGTATGCATCATTTTTTAATTAGGTTATTAAATCCACATAAAAATTGAAATGAATTTGTGAATAATTTATGTAAAATTGGAGATTAGTGAAGAAATATATATATATATATATAAAAGAGCAATTTATAGTGTTTGGTTTGATTTGTTTTTCAAATTTTTGTTTTGAATCTTTTTATTTTCATTTTCATTTTTTTGTCTTTGACACTATTTTTTTAATAACCCTTTTATTTTCTTTTTAGATTTACTTAATTTAATACTTTTTATTTTTAAATTTTGTTTTCGATTCACTTAATCTAAATACATTTAGAAAATAATTTGTTGTGTATCTTGTTTTAAAAAGATTATTAAAATTAAATAATAATAATAACAAAAAAAATATAATAATAAAAAATCAATATATGTTTGAATTTATAAATTTTTTTACTAATATTTTACTTTTTAATTCTATTTAGATTATTAGGTATTAGATCTACATGTAAAAGTATAATTTAAATGTAAAATATGAAGAAATTTCAGTATCTTTAATCACCAAAACTGAGAAAATATGAAAAAATCAAAAGCTAAAAAACGGATTTAAAAAGTAAAATGAACAAAGTGGTTCTTGTTTAAAATTTTGACATCATACATTGGTTATTAAAGTACCATGCAAAATATTACAATTCATAAAATATAATTTAAACTAAAAGAAAGTGTATGATGAAAACCTGAAAATTTTTGAGATGCAGCACAAATCTCTATTTTAAAAATGCATGCGCTTTTGTCTATCTAAATTTGAACGAATGCATACAACTTTAAGATTCAATCAAAAAATTTCACAATGATTAAATCCATGATGAACAATTGTAAATATTATGTATATCAGTATAGAAATAGACACAGGAAATAAGAAAGAGTAATTATTTTTTGTTTTTCAATCATCATCAATGTAAAAAATAAGAAGATGATTTTTTATTTATTTTATTTATTTTATAAGAAGGGAGACGGTTTGTTTATATTAACATAGAACTCTTGGAAGCAGATATATCGTTTTCGAGTGCTCAACTCCAAAAATAAAGAGATAGTTTGTTTATATAAGATTCTTTATCACTTTTAGAAAAGAGATTATTTCATTTTTATCCCTATACTTTGTCACGATTTTCAATGACCCCCCAGACTACTCTTATTTTCACGTGTACCCCTATACTATTTAAGTTACTATTAATTTTGCCCCTGCCGTCAGATTTGAAATGGAAAAAGTTTTAAAAAATTATATTTTGGCCCCAATTTTCAAAAGAAAGATGTAGACCCACCTAGCAAACCATTACCAGCAACTACCACTTCAAGCCCTTCTATCTCCTTCGTCATAACTCCGTTTCGCCTCATTGTTACACCGTTGGATTCAACTCACGGTCTTGTTTTCATATCACATCTCACACGTCTCGTTCTTCCTCTTTTTGCATGCTATCGAAGCTTCGAAAGTGGATAAAAAAAAAAAAAATTTCTTCTCGTTTTTTACTTTTCTTTGAGCCATCTTTCGGACTTCATATCTTTCTCGGTTCTTGACGGTTCTACTTCATTCTTTCGCCATTCTCTTCACCTCACTTCCTACTTCACCCAACACTACCTCGCTTTCTCACTTCTTCATGTAATGGGAGGTTTTGGTATGCCAAAAGTTGTCCGAAAAAGAATTTCAAAAATTTCAAAACATTCATCTTTTGTTTCTTTCTTGTCTATCTTCCTCATTCTTCTTCTTCTTCTTCTTCTTCTTCTTTTTCATTTATAATATGATGTGGAACATGGTTCTCGGTGGTAACGAAACTGGTGATGGTAGCGGTGGCAGTGATGGTTCTAAAAGGTTATATATGATACTTTCTACCTATCCATGTACAAACCTTTTGCAATGTATTAGTTTCTTTACAAAAATTTGGTCTTTCTAATGGGATGCAATATTGAGAACAAGTGCTTAAACTCTGGGAAGACAGTAGATAGTTGATTATAAAATACCTAGGTGCAAATTTTATATGGCTGCTTCTTTCTCACTTAGGGAGGTAGAGGACAAAAATTCCATTGGTGGAGTTTGATGAACATAAATATAGACTGATTCAAAAACTTGCTGCCTATGCATCACCAATGGAAGCATAGACATTTAGTGGGCCATGATTGAGATCTAACATACAGTTAACCTATTTTAGAAGAGGAAAAAAAAAGAAAAAAAGAAAAGGCATCAAAGATGTGCCTATAGTTCATATTATAACGAACCCTCTGTAACCAAAAATAGTTGGGTGCATCCAAACAAGGAATAATAAAATGCAAATTTAAAGAATAAGAATATTTGCAAATTCAAAGAACTATCAAGTTGTCCAAAGCTTTCACTTAATATAAAGCAAGATATAATCTTATTCATCCTTCATTAATCACCTTGACAAAATTTTGCATCCATCATCTCCATCAAATTATTCATAGTCAGGGAACACAAAACAGATAAGCCTAGTAATTTAGATAACTGATTAAAGGTTGTGGAAAGTTGTATCATGAAATAATATAATGAGGATGGCCATATTTCCCATACTGTCAAAACCACTAATCCACCATATGGTAAGTTGTATCATGAAATAATATAATGAGGATGGCCATATTTTCCATACTGTCAAAACCACTAATCCACCATATGGTAGAAATAGAAAGAAACAAAAGATGAATGTTTTGAAATTTTTGAAATTAGTTTTCGGACAACTTTCGGCATACCAAAACTTCCCATTACACGAAGAAGTGAGAAAGCGAGGTCGTGTAAGGCGAAGTAGGAAGTGAGGTGAAGAGAATGACGAAAGAATGAAGTAGAACCATCAAGAATCGAGAAATATATGAAGTTCGAAAGATGACTCGAAGAAAAGTCGAAAATGAAAAGAAAAGTCTTTTTTTTATCAACTTTTAGAGCTCCGATAGCACGCAAAAAGAGAAAGAACGAGACATGTGAGATGTGATATGAAAACTAGATTGTGAATTGAATCCAACGACGTAAAAATGAGGCGAAACGGAGTTATGACGAAGGAGATAAAAGGGCTTGAAGTGGTGGTTGCCGATGGTAGTTTGCTGGGTGGGTCTACATCTTTCTTTTAAAATTTGGGGCCTAAATGTAATTTTTTTAACTTTTTCCGTTTCAAATATGAGGGTAGGGGCAAAATTAATAGTAACCAAAATAATATAAGGGTACGCGTGAAAATAAGAGTAATATGGGGGTCATTAAAAATCGTGACAAAGTATAGAGGTAAAAATAAAATAATCTCTTTAAAAAATATAGTAAATTAAAAAGGGTAAAATTGGGATTGAAAAAAAGTAAAAAAAATTTGGCAAACTCTTTACACTTTTATAACCGTAATAGATAGTAGATAGATTAAAAAAAATACTTATTAATTAGAAAAATGCTTGGGAGCACTAATTAGTGCTCCCACTAATTAGGTGGCAGTGGGTCCCACCATTAATGATGTGATATTTTAATCTTGGAGTTGTATTTTTTTTTTTAACTTTTTTAATGCATTAATACTATTAGTGGTGGTATTTTTAATGAGATGAATCATTGTTGTATTAATTAACCAACCTAACAGCAAATTTAGGATCCAGCAATAGGCTTTACTAACATAAGCCGACTGGTAATATCCCCTAAAATAAAACCTTGATTTTCAATTTTATTTATAAAAAAAAAAAAATTGTATTCCTATCATTCGCGTTTCTCTCTCTCACCTTCTCTTCGGCAATCATTTGAAACACTGAAAAAGGGTTTCTTGGGCATCTCCGTGATTTATCACCACCACCACCACCACCACCGTCTCTCTCTTCTCTCTCTCTCTCTCCATCCCCACTCTATCTCTATATCTCTATTGTGCAACCAAAATTAACCCCAAAACGCTCTCACTCTATAAAAACTCTGCTAACTCACTCACTCACTCACGAAACCCTAGTAGAACTTGCTTTCTTCAATCGAAAATGCAAGACATGTTCGGTTCCGTCCGCTGATCGCTGGTGTTTCGTTCGCCAGATGGCGGCAGGACGAAGGCACTACCGTCGGAACCCTACTCGTCAAACAGGTCGATTCTTGTATGCTTATTATGTTCTCTGTACTTTCTTTCAATTTTATTTTCAGTTTAGATATGATTTGCTTTTGCATTTGATTTTCGTTTTTGGTCTGATTGTATTTGATTTTAATTTTTGGTAGAATTTGAATTTGAAGGGTTCATGCCCTAGCTCTACAGAATTGCCTCTGCATTGATTAAGCTATTGATTGTCTTGTTTTGATTGAGATATTGATTAAATTTTGGCTTTGGTCATACTTCTTGATCTCAAAAGGTGAATTGGAAATTCCTACAAAATTGATCTCAAGCTTGCTTGGAGATTATAATACCTTGCAGATTTCTGGCTTTAATAACCCTACAATGTTAGTGAAATTTTTTATTCTCTTCGTTAAAGTAGCATTATTCAGTGTAAAATTGTATGAATCGATATAGAAGTCAAGTGCTCTTTATCCACTATTAAAATTGTGTTTTTAAAATTCATGTTCTATTTTTTCATCAAATCTCTAGTCAAAATGTATAGGTTCATAGATGTGGGAGGTAAGTAGATATTCTCTAATAGTTGAGATGTCTTGATGTAATTAACCTTATTTTTTCTATTGTGCTGCTAACAGTAATCTGAGAAAATGAGATTATGGAATAGCT